>NC_081552.1:15221353-16453285 GCF_963082655.1 Stomoxys calcitrans | reverse complement strand
CATATCTTCTATTGATTGGATTTATAAAAAATGGAATTAATTCAGTTTTTAATTGAAAATTACAACACTTTCAATAAAGATTGTGATTGCAAAATTTCCCATTTAATTAAAAACATAGTTGATTCAATAAAAAAAATCAATCACAATTGTTATGGAAAAAAATAAATATTCAATTAAAAAATGGTTTAATCGATAAATTTTTTAAATGAAAACGCTTTTGTTTTCAGTTAAATGGATAATTGAAACTTTCCGTGTATGTTCAGTAGTAGTTGTTTTGCTAAGTAACTACTTTACTCAACTCCAGATTCCTCAGCATCAGTGTAGAGATTCCTTCGGGACTTAACTCCTTGGATGACTTGGCGCCAGGGATGACTTCGTCCATGGAAATTATGATTGAAATTATGATTGCTGTTCATCGGCTCGGAGACCAAGAATACGACGAATGGATCTCCTTCTAGCCTTGTCCTCCATTAGTAACCTTCTCTTGCTTGAGGCAGGTTCACCTACATTGGCTATGAGCTTGCTTAGCCGTGAGGATATCTCTGTCGCTTCCGACCCAAAAATCATGTGTCGCTCCTTTGCTGGGAGATCAATGGGATTCATTCCAGCGATTACAAGGTTGGTTCCCAATGATATGATGCGATATACTGTTGTTACTCGTAGAACTACTGTTCTCCGTTAATAGTTAGTTGCTTTTGACTGGGTTTCCAGGGTTGGCGCCAATATTTCAAGGCCATATAGTAAAATGATGTTAGTGTTCCATCTCCTTGATCGGCTCATAATTTGGCGCAGTTTGCGGTATCGCAGCACTATCATTTGCATAACCACCTTGCAAGATATCACCAGGCATGTCTCTCTTCAGAAAATCGTCATAGGTTAGGTTAGGTTTAATTGGCAGTCTGCCATCAGACTCACTTAGACGTTTGCGTCCAACCTTCAATCTGTCAGCATGTTTTCCGATAAGACAGTGATCTGTCATGACAGGCACTATGACTGAGACGTTTTTTCTAGCCAGCTACTAAAAAGCGATATACCACTTCAAGTCTAGGTTAGGCCACATCCTTTTTGGAATGTTCACAGCCCCCTTTGTGACCATCTATCATTCGTTGACCTTCGTGTCTGGTCCTGAAAACTTAGCTTACATGTCGTTAGAGGCATACCAATAGATTCCAGCTCGTCCACTATACAATTTCCTGGAATATCTCTGTGGCTCGGCACCCAAAACAGATGAATTTTGAACTATTCAGTCATCTCGTTGAGCGATCATAGAACTAGCGGTTCTTTCTCGTCCTTAGATCGTATCGTACATCAATACCCGATGTTTTCAGTAGTTTTTTATCATTCTCATTGGGGAATCAGGAGATGACTCAGCAGTTGTTGCTGAACACTTGTCTAAGGAACTACCGACCACATCTCTAAAGTCTTAAGAATTGCAGTAGACTGGAAGACCCCTACCACTATCGGAAAAGGGGAGCAAGGCGTCGAATATACGGCGGTTTCTGCAGATAAATATCCACCATTGTCAGGCTGCTTTGGCGGCACTAAAAATCCTTCTGGTGGCAGGAGGATTTTACGTGTTTCTTATTAAGGAGCCATGGGTGTGTGAACTCAGAATTCCTGCATTTAATCTACTCAAGGGTACAGGAAAGGGAGACACAGAACTTGTATTCTTGCAAAGAGTAGTCTAAATGTTTTTTCTTCTTCCGTCGCTAAGCACTGAAGATTCAGTAGCAGCCAGCCTTTAAAAAATAAGTCTCATTACTGGCTGGCTTCCCGATATATGGCACATGATTCAGAGATGCCGCCTTCAAGACTTCAAATACTGGTTGAAGCCCCTTCTGCAGGAAGTGATGCTAATGCACATAACGAGATTTGGGGATGTTCCGATATTGCGAATACAGTGAGCTACTTTTCGAATATACTAAAAGCTGAAATATGGCGATTTGTAATAAAGGGAATAAACCGATCTTTTTTACTAGAAACAGGCAGAATTTACTAGATGTTACCTTTGCATCGGAAGATCTAAGCGGAAGGATATGCGAGTGCGAAGTGTTGGATGATTACAGCTTCTCTGATCATCGGTATATTAGATTCAGCCTCCGCAAAAATTCTGCAGAAGTTGTCCCTCGGCTAAACATAAGAATGTGGGATTGGAATAAAATTCGGCACACATTCTGCACGACTATCCCTTCTAGACCAGAACACTGCAACCGCCATGATGAACCCTAGAACTGGTCGGTCTAAGGAAGTACTGCAGAAAATTCTTCATCAGAGCGAAAGCTACAAGGGCACCACACGATTGGGACATCTATATGGCTGCAAATTGCAAATTGTGCCCATGAACATTCCACTAAGGTGCAGTCCGATTCAAGTTCAAGCTCAATGATAAGGGGCCTCATTTTATAGCCGAGTCCGAACGGCGTGCCGCAGTGCGACACCTCTTTGGAGAGAAGTTTTACATGGCATAGTACCTCATAAATGTTGCCAGCATTAGGAGGGGAAAACCACCGCTGAAAAAGTTTTCTGATGGTCTCGCCAGGATTCGAACCCAGGCGTGCAGTGTCATAGGCGGACATGCTAACCTCTGCGCTACGGTGCCACATAGATGGCTGAGCTATGCAAATATTAGGGTGAGCTGAGAAAGGCTCTAAACAAATCCTGGGTTGAATTCTGCAGCTCCGTTGCGAATACATCTGAGGCATCTAGGCTGAGGGAGATCCTATCCTCGAGGCCTATTACGGTGGGATACGTTCAGAAGTCAGAGAATCATTGGACATTGTCTAGGTAGGAAACACCAGAACTACTCGTTGACACACATTTCCCGGGAAACTTTCCAGCAAAAAACGTGACTCTAGAAGAGGTTATCACTGGTATGCATTCGTGGGAGGTTATTGGAGATATTGTGTCTAAGCCAAAAATCCATTGGGCGAATTTTCTACTCCTTTAAGTCGCCAGGCCCTGATGATGTATAACCTGGTCAATTACAAGCTGTGTCCCACAGACTGGATACATGGCTGCTTGTATGAGTATGTCGTATATACCTGTGAGATGGAGTGACTAAAAGGTAATTTTCAAGGAAAACCGCACCGTTCGAAAGCGAAAGAATTTCTCTCTATTAGTGTGTCATGAGATTGATAAAAACATATCATAGGGCAAATATTCCTGGAGGCGCCTGTCTCGGCAACAGCATGCATATAGTAAAGGTAAGTCCCCTGAAACAGCCTTTCACGACCTAGCCGGCTACATAGAGGGTTCTCGCGCTGTCAAGGAATATACAATGGTAGCATTTCTTGACATGGAAGGTGCTTTCAATAATGTAAAACCGACGTCAATCATAAAGGGGCTAGAATTCCTAGACATCAATACTACCGTAAGTTAATTAATAATTTATTTACGAAAAATGCATAACGGCATATCTGGGATCGCTGAAATTTGACACAGTGGCTTATGTTAGGCTTTTCGACATCCGTGTCCTATATAGTTCAGATCGGTCTTTATTTGGATTTAGCTATCAAAAAGTCCAATATTTTGTTAGACAAATATATGTTAGACCACTCAATGTCCGTGCCGATTTTGATGAAGCTATAGCAGCTAGGGAGCATAAACTATGCATTTTCACCGGATTATGACGAAAGGTGGTTTACATATATACCCGAGGTGGTGGGTATCCAAAATTCGACACGGCCGAACTTAACGCCTTTTTACTTGTTATTTATCATTTTCGATTGGACTATTGGTGATGGGAAATTTACGATAGTATCGATATTTATTATTAGAAATATCGTAAATATCGAATGTTGCGATTATCTATAGTTTGCCAGCACTATCTTAGACCCCATCCTGCTAATTTCATTTAAATATTATCTACGATTCTGTTTAAGATAACTGTATTCCCTAACTCTATATAATTCGTTATGTTATTGGTTTTTGGTTTTATTGGCAGTTTAAAATAACGTTTTATTCGCCTTAACGTGCATTAATTGTCAAAGCTTTTTATACCCACCACCAAAGGATGGGGGAATATTCATTTTGTTATTCCGTTTGCAACACATCGAAATATCCATTTCCGACCCTATAAAGAATATACATTCCTGATCAGCGTAAAAATCTAAAACGATCTAGCCATGTCCGTCCCTCTGTCCGCCTGTCTGTTGACATCACGCTACAGTCTTTAAACATAGAGATATTGAGCTGAAACTTTGCACAGATTCTTTTATTGTTCATAAGCAGTTTAAGTTCAAAGAAGGGCTATATCGGACTATATCCTCATATAGTCCCTATATAGACCGATCCGCCGATTTAGGGACTTAGGCCCATAAAAGCCACATTTATTATCCGATTTTGCTGAAATTTGGGACAATGAGTTGTGTCAGGCCCTTTGGCTTTTTTCTTCAATTTGACCCAGATCGGTCCAGATTTGGATATATCTGCCATATAGACCAATCTCTCGATTTAAGGTCTTGCGCCCATAAAAAGCGCATTTATTATCCGATTATGCAAAAATTTGGGACAACGAGTTGTGTTAGGCCCTTCGACATCCTTTTCTATTTGGCCCAGATCGACCCAGATTTGAATATAGCTGCCATATAGGCCGATCTCACGATTTTAGGTTTTGGGCCCATAAAAGGCGCATTTACTCATTAGTATTTGGTCGAAATCGGAACATATTTCGATATAGCTTGGGCATAGGTATGCATTTTTCACCGGATTTTGACGGAATGTGATTAACATATATACCCGAGGTGGTGAGTATCCAAAGTTCGGCCCGGCCGAACTTAACGCCTTTTTTACTTGTTAAAGTTCATTTGTGTTTAAGATATGCAGCACAAGATTTTGAGACAATCTAAGACGTAGAAGAATGCCCACTCATCATACATTAGTCACCAACAGCAAGACAGCGGCGGCAACAGATGCACAACCATCAACAGAAGAACAGAAAAAAGTAAACCCCTGCTACAAAACAACCATAACAGCAAATTGTCGAAAACTCTTTCTAACACCAAGTATCTGTGGCTTTGCTGAAACAAGAGCCAAGCGTGCCATACAGTCATTTCTTGAGCATAGTACAACAAACGCCCAAAGTGCGTAACTAGATTATGAGACACAAGTGCCTAAATCAAACGAAGAACTTGCAGCGTAGTAAAAGCAAAGCGACCAACAACAATCGGAGAAGCTAAACTGCTGCAACATTCATTGCAAGCAGTGCCACCAATGCTGCAACCACCATTGCCACTAACATCAGTAGTAGCAGCTAAAGACCCAAGTATCTTATATCAATCACACACCAAACAGATGAACAGTCAGAACGGAAAACATGGTTTCGCGAATAAAAAACTTTGAAAACTTACTCAAAACAAGTAGAAACGAATTAAGATCGGCCGTGCCGAACTTTTGATACCCACCACCACGGATATATTCGTCATTTTATTTTATAACAACTCCACTACCATATCCATAGTAAATCCAAATATAAGCTGGTCTGGATCGTTTTTGATTCAAGTACCGAGAACTCTTATACAAGTCACAGTTTCAGCGCAATCGGTCAGCAAATCCGCTTTTTATATGACAGCTATATCTAAATATAGTCTGATCTGTACCATATGCTGGTCCGATGTGTGCCGAATTCCAGCGAAATCGGGTAATAAATGCAGCTCTTATGGGCTTAAGACCCCTTAATCGGCGGATCGATCTGTATAGCAGCTATATCTAAATATAATCCGATCTGAACCATATTTAAGTGCAATGTCGGGAGGCTTAAAACAACTCACCATTTCAATGTTCAGCAAAATCGGGTTATAAATGCAGCTTTCATGGGCTCAGGACCCTTAGTCGGCTGATCGCTCTATATGGCAGCTATATCTGAATATAGACCCATATGGACCGTATTTGAGTTGAATATTGGGAGGCTTAAATCAATTCAGTATTTCAAATTTCATCGAAATCGGTTAATAAATGCGCCTGTTCCGGGCTTTAAACCCTAACCGGCTTATCGGTCTATATGCCAGAGATGAAGCCAGGGGGGGCCAGGGTCCGAGTGTTGTCTAGATCAGTATATAAATCGGTATGTAGCTGCCATATAAACCGATCGCGCAGTTTGACTTTTTGAGCCTCTGAGCCTATGTCCCGTACACAAGAAACTTTACTTTCAAAGGTATTTCATTTTATAACACTCTGCAGGATGACACTTGTTGATACGCGTTCTTCAGTAAGAATAGGAAGGAATCTCTGCGAACCTTTATATACCAAACGAGGTTTCAGATAAGGAGATAGCCTATCCTGTGATCTCTTTAATATCCTGGTGGAGAAGATTATACGAGATGCAGATGTGAACAGATATGGCACACTAATCACAAGAGAACACATGCTACTCGCCTATGCCGACGACATCGACATCATAGATCGGTCACTGAAGTAATAGTAACTGCAGCCTTTGAAAGAATCAAAATAGAGCCAGTGATTCTTTCGAGCAGATAAAGAAAATGAAGAAAGTTGGGAACCACAACTTAAAGATAGTCAGTAACTTTATCTACCTCGGCATTGCCGTAACCGAAACGAATGTCACCATTTTTGAAGTAAAGCGAAGAATAATATTGCCAAACAGGTGCTACTTTGGACTTAGTAAGCAGCTTCTCGACAGACGAAGATTACACTATACAAGACACTGATGCCCGTGATGTTATATGTTTCTGAGGCATGGGTACTTGTGAAAGCAGACGAGGCAGTGCTTAGAGTATTTGAGAGAAAGATTATTCGTAATATATAGGATTGCCCAAAAAGTAATTGCGGATTTTTCATATAGTCGGCGTTGACAAATTTTTTCACAGCTTGTGACTCTGTAATTGCATTCTTTCTTCTGTCAGTTATCAGCTGTTACTTTTAGCTTGCTTTAGAAAAAAAGTGTAAAAAAAGTATATTTGATTAATGATCATTCTAAGTTTTATTAAAAATGCATTTACTTTCTTTTAAAAAATCCGCAATTACTTTTTGGGCAACCCAATATATGGAACAGTTTGCGTTAATGGAGAATGTAGGCGACATATGAACCACGAGCTGTATGCCGGCGATAGCATAGTTACACGCTTCAAAATACAACGGCAACATTCATGTTGTCAGAATATATCAAAAAGCTCCAGCAAATAAGTATTTTGATGGCAAACACGGTGGTACTCGCAAACCGGGAAGACCCAAAGCCCGATTGAAAGATCAAGTGATGGGAGACACCTCGAAACTTGGTGTCAGAGATTTTAGAATGAACGCAGAAGATCGAGGCGCTTGGAACGCTATTCTACGTTCGGCTAGTGGAACAAATGTTCTTTCGTAGCCAATTAAAGAAAGAAGAATATACAATAGCAGCAATGCGAATTCAATATTAAGTTACCACTGTAATATTTATACAACTCTTATAAACATATGTATACATTGAGATGATTTGGAGTTGTAAGTATGTTGTTAAGCTATGATTGATCTCAATATACAGTTAAATGAAGTGAACTTCTTGTGTTAAACGTAAAAAATATTTAATGAACAGAAACAATATTGGATGAAAAATGGCTTTAATTGGCACGATGAACAGTTCGCATTCGATGATGATTTCGAAGAATTTCTCGAAAGAATGAAGCAATTTTTCAAAATAAATGTGGTGGAAGAATCTAACAAATTTGCGCTTTTTATACACAATCTAATCTAGTCATTCCGTTTATAACACCTCGAAATATTGATCTAAAATCCCATAAGGTATATTTATTTTTGATCGTCTCGACATTCAGAGTCGATATAGCCATGTCCGTCTGTCGAAATCACTATAGCGGTCGAACGCGTAAAGATAGGTTTGTACAGATACTACCTATTGATTTAAGTCTTTGGGTATTGAAAATGAGCCATATCGGTTCAGATTTAGATATAGCTCCCATATAATCCGATCTCACGATTTGAAAGCAGCAATTTTTGTCCGATTTGGCTCCCGATTTCACTTCCTGAGCCCTTACAAGCCGCAATTTTTGTCCCATTTGGCTGACATTTTGTATGTGGTGTTCTGTTACCACTTCCAATAACTGTGCTAAATACGGTCCAAATCAGTCTATAACCTGATCTAACTCCCATGTAAATCGGTCTCTCGATCATCCTTATTCGGTTCATAGAAGCTTTAATTTTTGCTGGTTTGACAGAAGTTCGGTATATTGAATTAAATTAAGCCCTTCAACTAAATTTATCTATATATATATTGGGTTGCCCAAAAAGTAATTGCGGATTTTTCATATAGTCGGCGTTGACAAAATTTTTCACAGCTTGTGACTCTGTAATTGCATTCTTTCTTCTGTCAGTTATCAGCTGTTATTGTATATAATTTAATTTGTGTTTGTTTGTTTGTGGGTTTGTAAATTTTGTCTATACGGAGACTCCAAAATGGCTGAACCGATTTCTTTTAAACTTTCACAGATTGTGGGGAATGATCCGGAACGAGCAATAGGCTATATAATTTATTGATATCGGTAGAGGGCGGACCCTCCTCCGTACCCTAAGAGTACGAACCCAAAATAAAAGTGAATCGATCGGGACAATATGGGATTCAAATGAAAGGTATTCAGGAGTAGACTACGAATATCATATTAATAATTGGATCCAAGTAACTGGGGAGCCGCCACGACCCTTAAACCCCGAAAAAAAGATTTATTAGACGATAATGAGAATATGGGACTCGAATGAAAGGTATTCGGGAGTAAATTACGAAAATAGTCAGGAAGGAGGAAAAGGCTTTTTAGTTTGTTGATATTGGAAGGGGCGGACCCTCCCCCGTTACCCAAAAATCACCACCTAAAAAAAGTGGACTGATAAGGACAATATGGGTACCAAATGAAATGTATTGGGGAGTACAATACGAATATGGTATTAAAAATTGGGATCAAGTATGGGAGGAGTCGTCCATTCCCAAAATCTTCCCCAAAAAAACATATTGGACGTAAATATCAATATGGGACTCAAATGAAATGTATTCGACACTAGACTACGAATATAACAAAAAAAAATGAGGTCAATGTAATTGGGGATGGCCCCACCCCCAAATGAGAATATAATTCGATCATAGCTAGATGAGCCTCATATGAAATGTATTTGATAGCAGGTTACGAATATGACATTAAACTTTGTGTCCAAGAATACAGGTGGTGCTTTACTTCCTAAAGTTGCTTCCAATAGTTTATTTGACCTATTAAAACAATGGGGGATCAAGTGGTAGATATTTTTAAGTGGAGTGCGTTTTTCAAATTTTTGCTCAAGCGGCAGATGGCGTGACGCGCACAATTGTCCTACGCCCCCACCAAACGGCTGTATACACCAATTATGACAATATGGGGTTCAATATGGACTGCGAATATGAAATCTTTATTCTGCTCATATATCTAGCGGACCATCTCACCCCAAAATAGTTGATCAGTTATAATGACCTAATAGGACATTGCCGCCATACCTCCAAAGTTATGACGTTCAGTGTGATAGGAGCAGTTGCAAACCTTTATGTCATGGTGACCGCCATTTTTAGCTCATCGACAAGAAGCCTTCTTTCCCCAGGCAAATCCAAACAACGTGCTGCTGGGCGATACTTTCATGATTAAAAGTTTTACACGGTTTAATGACTAAGAACTGTCGCCACCGCACCTAATATAAAGACCGGCAAATTAGGTTAATATGGCAATTTGATTTGATTTAAAAAGGCTAAATTATGACTATTCAACAGGTAGCAATATAGTCAGCTATAGACAACTAACACATGATGATAGGCGCTACGCCGCTCCAAGCGAGTAGCAAAAAAGCTCTAACAGATGGGAGATATGTCAAATTCTCAGTCGTTTATGTGTGTTTGCGCAAGGATCCGTGGCGATATAGAACGGAGAACTTTTAAGTTATTTTATAAACATTTTGGGTATTAAAGTATAAACCTTTGTCTTATAGATGGCAGCGCTAACATTTAGGAAAGCGTCATCTGTTTGCAAATGGATAAACTGAATGGGTACGCCAACAGGATCAGAGAGAGGGCACAGTGGTAAAAAATTATCATGCAACATTTATCTTTGATATGGTAACCTATCGGTTCTTAAAATAAAGAAAAATTTTATATGGGAATTTCTTTGCGGTTGATTGCTGTATTATTTTTTAAATTTCCCACAGATTTCCTCAAAGAAAAAAATTTATATAGTAGAGTGCGAATATCCAGTGTGTTTATCTGTTAAAGGGGCCGAAAAGCACACATTTTTTCGTTTTGTCATTCGATTCGTTTGCCGAGTCAATGAAAACAGCTGATTTAATAAAGGGCAAATAGCTGTTTTCAATGACTTGGCGAAAAGTAAAAACGTGAAAAGTTCGGCCAGGCCGAATCTTACATATCCATGGTAGAGGGCATGGATCTCATTTGTAATTTTTTGCCCGATATTTCTTTATAGGTAAACAAAGGATAATGGATAAAAATTGCAAAGCTATTGGAGCTATTTCAAGTTATCAACCGATTCGGACCATGCTTGGTTATGCTGTTGGACTAAAAGTAATTGTGCAAAATGCAAGCCAAAATTGAATAAGAATTGAGCCCTAAAGTGGCTCAAGAATTCAAATCGGGAGATCGGTTCATATGGGAGCTATATCATGTTGGCCATTCAGACCATATTTGATACGTATGTGGAAGGTCGTAGAGAAGTCGTTAAAATAATGTTTACCCAAATCGCATAAGAATTGCGCTCAAATGCTCAAAGAGTCAAATTAGGAGATCGGTTTATATGGGAGCTATATCAAGATTTAAACAGGTTTGAAACATATATAGCACAGATATTGGAAGTCATAAGAAAATATCTTATACAACATTTGAGACAAATCGGATAAGAATTGAGGCGTTTAGGGACTCAAGAGGTCAAGATCCAAGATTGGTTTATATGGCAGCTATATCAAAACATAGACCAATATGACCCATTTACAATCCTAACTGACCTGCACTAATGGAACATATTTGTGCAAAATTTCATGCGCCCTATGAAAGTTAGCGTGCTTTTGACAGATGGACGAACCGACATGGCTAAATCGACTTAGAATGTCAAGACTGTCAAACATGTACATATATACTTTGTTGGGTCTCAGATAAATATTTCGATGTTTTACAAAAGGAATGACGAAATTAGTTTATGATGGAGGGTACAAAAAGAAAAAACTAATTTAGTGGTCTGGGCCCTCAGTTTTTGTACTAAATTCTTTAACGGATAATGATTATTGTCGCAACTATTAGTGAAGGAATATTCAGTTCTCGAAATGTTTTCTGATATTTTTGGCATGGGTAAGCCTATGTTGCTTACCCCTTACCCAAATATTCAGAAACACCAGATCTTGGAGATGGGTGCTGCCATTTAAGCGAAATTTTGTGTGCTCTCATAAAGTACCCTAAAAATAAAAATTTGGTATCCACATTTTGGATGGGGTACCTAGGAGGCTGCCCCACCCTAAAACCTACCAAACATATATTTAGACCAATCACGACAATATGGGACTCAAATGAAAGGTAATTAAGATTAGAAAACTAATCTGATATCCAATTGCCGAACCAAGTGTTAAAGGGACCACCTCAACCCCCAAAACACCCCTAAATCGGACATATTTACCGACCATGGCAATATGGGAAAGAATTTAAATGAAACGAAATTTGCGAGTAGAATACGAATATAATATCCTAATGTGGGACCACGTTTCTGGAGGTCCACCCCTTCCCCAAAACGCCCCCCAAAGAGGACTTATGTACTGACCATGGGAAATAAAAGGGTATTTGAGTGTAGAGTTCGAATCTGATTTCCAAACATGGGTCCAAGTGTTTTGTGGGCCGCCTCTCCCCAAAAACATCCTCAAAAGGGGACAAATTTACGACCATTGCCATATGGGGCCCAAATGAAAGGTCTTTGGGAGTAAATCACGAATCTGATATCAATATTCGGGAAAAGTGTCTATGGGGCCACCCTACCCTCACAACACCACCCAAATAGAAAGTATTTGCTGACTATTACAATATGAGTCTCAAATAAGAGGGTTATTAGAGTAGAACACGAATCCGATATATATTTTCAAGGCCAACTCACTGAGTGGCCGCCCATCCCCCAAACACCCCCCAAGCCGGTCATGTCTGCCGACTATGGAAATATGGGGCTTAAATTAAAGGTATGTGGGTGTAGACCACGTATCTGATATCAACTTTAGGGGCCAACTGTCTAGCGGACGTCCCACCACCATAACAAGCCCCAAATAGGACGTATTTGCTCACCAAGACAATTTGGGTCTTAAAGAGAGTGAAACATAGTTTTTAGGGGCAATACCTCAATCCAGACATATTTGCTGACTTTTGCAATAAGGAGTTTAATGAGATTTGAAAACGAATTTGATATCCAATTTTGATGGCAATGGCAAGATGGGGTTCAAATAAATGATACATAGATATATGAGAATAGAGCACGTTGCTGATATATTTTCCGGGCTTAGTGTTTGGGGGACCACCCCAATCCCCAAAACACCCCCAAATCGGGTATATTTACCGACCATGTCAATGGGGAGCTTTAATGAAAGGTATTGGGGGTAGAACAAGAATTGATACCCACATTCGAGACCAATTTTCTGGGGATATACCCCTTTCCCAAAATACCCCACGACCAGCAATTCTTTACTGACTATTTCATTCAAATCGGACCAGATTTAGATATAGCTTCGATATATATCTTTTGTTCGATTTGCCCTTTTTTGGCTGTGGTAGCCACAATTTTGATCCGATCATTACGAAATTCGGTACGAGGAGATCTTACGAGGAGATCTTTTTGATGTCTTAATATGTATGTTAAATTTTATTAAAATCGGCTTAGATTTAGATATAGCTCCCAAATATATTTTTCCATCAATATATTTTTCCATCAAAATGTGCAGGCAAATAACTCACTATAAGCAAGGGAATTATCAGTAACAAATGTAAACGTTTCTAGTTCTACTCCAAATAAAATGGAAACATGTTAAAATTTTCACAAAAAAACATCACAGTATAAACCCCAAACACAACTATCAAAACAAAAATATATTGAGGAGGTATACCACATGTTTTATACCCACCACCATCAGATGGGGGTATACTGAAATAGTGATTCCGTTTGTAACACCTCGAAATATTTATCTGTGACCGCATAAAGTATATATATTCTTCATCGTCGCGACATCCTGATTCGATTTAGCCTAGTCGCTCCGTCCGTCCGTATGTCGAAATCGGTCGAACGCGTAAAGCTACCCGCTTGAAATTTTGCATGGATACTAAATATTGATGTAGGTCGTTGAGGATTGCAAATGGGTCATATCAGTTTAGATTTGGATATAGCTCCCATATAAACCGATCTCCCGATTTGACTTCTTGAGCCCCTCCGGGTTGCCAAATTTTATAATTACTTGTGATTCTTACTCTCCAGGGTGTTCCAAAGCAAATTCAATCAGAACATTTTAAACAAGTAAAAAGGCGTTAAGTTCGGCCGGGCCGAACTTTGGATACTCACCACCTCGGGTATATATATAAACCACCTTTCATCAAAATCCGGTGAAAATTGCATACCTTATGTTGCATAGCAGTTATATAGAAATATGTTCCGATTCGTACCAAATACTAATAAGTACAAGACAATGTTCCATTGTATTTAACAAAATATTGGTCTCTTTATAAACTATATCTAAAAATAAAACGATCTGAACCATATACGACACGGTTGTTGAAAAGCCTAACATAAGTTACTGTTTCTAATTTCAGTGAAATCGGATTATAAATGCGCCTTTTTGGCGCCAAGACTTTAAATCGATATTGCGGTCTACATGGCAGCTATATCCAAATCTGGACCTATTAAGGCAAAGTTTTAGAAAAATGTCAAAGAGCCTAACACAACGCACTGTCCCAAATTTCGGCGAAATCGGACAATAAATGCTCCTTTTATGGCCCAAAAACCTAAAACCGAGAGATCGGTCTATATGGCAGCTATATCCAAATCTAGACTGATTTGCGCTATATATAAAAAAGATGTCGAAGGGCCTAAGACAACTCACTGTCCCAAATTTCAGCAAAATCGGATAATAAATGTAGCTTTTATTGGCCTAAGACCCTAAATCGGAGGATCGGTCTATATGGCAGCTATATCCAAATCTGGACCGATCTGGGCCATATTGACTTAAAATGTCGAAGGACATAACACAACTCACTGTCTCAAATTTCAGCAAAATCGGATAATAAATGTGGATTTTATGGGCCAACTCTAAATCGGAGGATCGGTTTATATGGCAGCTATATCCAAATCTGAACCGATCTGAGCCATATTGACTAAGAATGTCGAAGGGCCTAAGACAACTCACTGTCCCAAATTTCAGCAAAATCGGATAATAAATTTAGCTTTTATTGGCCTAAGACCCTAAATCGGAGGATCGGTCTATATGGCAGCTATATTCAAATCTGAACCGATCTGGGCCATATTGACTTAAAATGTCGAAGGACATAACATAACTCACTGTCTCAAATTTCAGCAAAATCGGATAATAAATGTGGCTTTTATGGGCCAACTCTAAATCGGAGGATCGGTTTATATGGCAGCTATATCCAAATCTGAACCGATCTGGGCAAAATTGAAGAAGGACGTCGAAGAGCCTAGCCAAACTCACTGTCTCAAATTTCAGCGACATCGGACAATAAATGCGTCTTTTATGGCCCCAAAACCTAAAACCTAGATATCGGTCTATATGGCAGCTATATCGAAATCTGGACCGATCTGTGCGATATTGCAGAAGTATGTCAAGGGGTTTAACTTAACACACTGTTCCAAATTTCGGCGACATCGGATAATAAATGAGAATTTTATGGGCCCAAAACCATAAATCAAGAAATCGGTCCATATAGCAGCTATATCCAAATCTGAACCGATATGGACCAAATTAAAGAAATATGTCGAAGGGCCTAACACAACTCACTGTCCCAAATTTCAGCAAAATCGGACAATAAATGCGGCTTTTATGGGCCTAACACCATAAATCGGAGGATCGATCTATATGGCAGCTATATCCAAATCTGAACCGATCTGAGCCAAATTAACGAAGGATATCGACGGGCCTTACACAATTCACCGTCCCGAATTTCATCAAAATCGGATAATAAATGTGGTTTTTGTGGGCCTAAGACCTTAAATCGGAGGATCGATCTATATGGCAGCTATATCCAAATCTGAACCGATCTGAGCCAAATTAACGAAGGATATCGACGGGCCTTACACAATTCACCGTCCCGAATTTCATCAAAATCGGATAATAAATGTGGCTTTTATGGGCCTAAGACCCTAAATCGGCGGATCGGTCTATATGGGGGCTATATCAAGATATAGTCCGATATAGCCCATCTTCGAACTTAACCTGCTTATGGACAAAAAAAGCATCTGTGCAAAGTTTCAGCTCAATATCTCTATTTTTAAAGACTGTAGCGTGATTTCAACAGACAGACGGACGGACATGGCTAGATCGTCTTAGATTTTTACGCTGATCAAGAATATATATACTTTATAGGGTCGGAAATGGATATTTCGATGTGTTGCAAACGGAATGACAAAATGAATATACCCCCATCCTTCGGTGGTGGGTATAATGAAAGGCTTTTAAGATCAGAAAACTTATCTGGTATTTAATTGTCGGATCAAGTGTTTGGGGGACCACCCCAACCCCCAAAAAAACCCCTAAATCGGACATATTTACCCACCATGGCAATATGGGACTCAAATGAAAGGTATATACAAATGTGGGACCAAGTTTCTGGGGGTCCACGCCTTCCCCAAAACACTCTCCAAACATGACTTATTTACTGACCATAGCAATATGGGAATTAAATAAAAGGTATTTGAGGGTAAAGCACTAATCTGATATCCAAATGTGGGACCAAGTATTTGGGAGGCCGTTCCTCCCCAAAGAGGACAAATTTACACCATAGGAGGACAAATTTACTAATATGGAGCTCAAATGAAAGGTCTTTGGGAGTATAGCACGAACCCCACCCTCATAACACCACCCATTAAGGAAGTATTTGCTGACCATTGCAATATGGGGCTCAAATAAGAGGTATTTCAAAGTAGAACAGAAATATGATACATACTTTCAAGGCCAAATCAATGAGTGGCCGCCCCACCCCCAAAATAGAAATATGGGGCTTAAATGAAAGGTATTTGAGACCACGAATCTGATATCAACATTCGGCACCAACTGCCTAGGGAACGTCCCACCACCATAACAACCCCCAAGTACGACGTATTTGCTCGCCAAGACAATTTGGGTCTTCAAGGCAGTGGTGTTCGATATTGATAGTTTTTAGGGTCCATACCCCAAATCGGACATATTTGCTGACTTTTGCAATAACGGGTTTAAATGAAAGGTATTTGAGATAAGAAAACGAATTTGATATCAAATTTCGATGTGAATGCAAATATGTGATTTAAATGAGAATAGACCGATGCTGATATATTTTCAGGGCTTAGTGTCTGGAGGACCACCCCACTCCCCCCAAAACACCCCTAAATCGGGGAATATTTACCGGCCATGTCAATGTGGGGCTCATATGTAAGGTATTGGGAAGTAGAGCACGAAATTGATACCCATTTTCTGGACCAATTTTCTGGTGGTCTAACCCTTTCCCAAAATATAAATAGCAATTATTTACGGGAGTAGAATAAGAATATCCAAATATGGGACCATGTATTTGAGGCACCGCTCTTTCCCCATAAACCCCCCAAAGGTAAAAAATTGACGACCATGCCAATGTGTGGCTCAAATGAAAGGTATTTGAGATTAGAAAACTAATTTGATAACCAATTTTGGGGCCAAGTGTTTGGGGAACGCCTCACCCTATAATTTAAACCAATAACAATATGTGGTTTAAATAAATGGTATTTTAGACAAGAGCACAGGGCCAAGGGTCTAGAGGACCACCTCACCCCCGAAGACACTCCTAAATCGGACATCATGAGAGTCTCGTGCGGAAATAATTTTTTTTTTAGAATGGCGTTAAACCCTGCGAGCGAATTCAGTGGTCCAATAAAAATCATATGGGATTCAGATAAAGGCACTTATATTGTTATACCGTTAGTCAAGCGATATGCATATACTATTTTCCTAGCATGGTATTTCACTAAAAGTTGTTTAACTGTCGAAAATAAATATTCAAAGGATAATTTTGTTCCATATAAAGTAAAACAAGTAAAAGCGTGCTAAGTTCGGCCGGGCCGAATCTTATATACCCTCCACCATGGATCGCATTTGTCGAGTTCTTTTCCGGCATCTCTTCTTAGGCAAAACAAAGGATATAAGAAAAGATTTGCTTTGCTATTAAAGCGATATTAAGATATGGTCCGGTTTGGACCACAATTAAATTATATTTATGTTGGAGACCTGTGTAAAATGTCAGCCAATTCGAATAAGAATTGCGCTCTTTGTGGGCTCAAGAAGTAAAATAGAGAGATCGATTTATATGGGAGCTGTATCGGGCTATAGACCGATTCAGACCATAATAAACACGTATGTTAATGGTCATGAGAGAATCCGTCGTACAAAATTTCAGGCAAATCGGATAATAATTGCGACCTCTAGAGGCTCAAGAAGTCAAGATCCCAGATCGGTTTATATGGCAGCTATATCAGGTTATGGATCGATTTGAACCATACTTGGCACAGTTGTTGGATATAATAACGAAACACGTCGTGCAAAATTTCATTCCAATCGGATAAGAATTGCGCACTCTAGAGGCTCAAGAAGTCAAGACCCAAGATCGGTTTATATGGCAGCTATATCAGGTTATAAACCGATTTGAACCATACTTAGCACAGTTGTTGGATATCATAACAAAACACATCGTGCAAAATATCATCCCAATCGGATAAGAATTGCGCACTCTAGAGGCTTAAGAAGTCAAGACCCAAGATCGGTTTATATGGCAGCTATATCAAAACATGGACCGATATGGCCCATTTACAATACCAACTGACCTACACTAATAAGAAGTATTTGTGCAAAATTTCAAGCGGCTAGCTTTACTCCTTCGGAAGTTAGCGTGCTTTCGACAGACAGACGGATGGACGGACGGACAGACGGACGGACATGGCTAGATCGACATAAAATTTCACGACGATCAAGAATATATATACTCTATAGGGTTTTAGACAAATATTTCGAGTAGTTACAATCAGAATGAAAAAATTAGTATACCCCCCATCTTATAGTGGAGGGTATAAAAATGGCGACGAAGAAAATGCGAACACATTTCGTAGGCGTTGCTAATTTCGGAGGTCTGCCTCAAAGAAGCGTTGCATGTTATTCATGGTATGATGCAGTTGATCTTAGGACTTAGGAACCTGGCGTTCCTCGATATACGAGGCTCGACGGACTATATACCTAGGGGTTCTATCCACGTTTGTACATAGTTCTCCCCTGGAAAGATCTTGAGGCTGGAAGTTATCCGACCTTTCCTGCATTTTCAGTATACACGGATAGTTGAATGGGGCAGAGAGTTTTATTCAGTTCCTAGGATTTGGGGAGTAATATAGACCTCTAAACGCCGTCGAGAAGAGTCTAAAAATTTGACTGAATGTGTTCTGCTAATGTCACAACTTAATAGCTAGAAATGGACACTGAGGTTGCAGCCCTTGCCGATGAAGGAATTCATCGGGTCAATCCGACAGGTACAACCAGCAACCATGGGATGTTGTTGTTGTAGCAGTTTGTTGTGTACTATCGTTCGTCTGCTTGGTTCTGTTAAGTATCCAGATCCAGAAACTCTGCGACTATGAAGGGATGCTTCCAGAGGGATCAGGAAATGGGTCGAGTGGATCTGGTCTGGCAGTTAAACAGGTGAAGTGTGTTGTGTGGTTCCTGGTCACAATCGGGACATACATCCTGCACGTTGGCTTCAATCCTGTAGGAGTTGAGGCGGCTGCATCTGCCGGATCGTAATTGAGCCAGAACTACTCTAGTTTGCCGGGGGAGGTCAATTTCCTCAGGTGCAATGGGGGGCGGTCGTTCTCTCCGATAGCTAATTAGCACATCTGCTAACGAGTGTGCATGAATGTTGTCAAGGCCTGCTTGATCTAGAGTTTCTCTCTTGTAGCGCTGAACTTCATGCTATAGATCATACAGATCTATCTAAAGGCCTCTGGGCGGTGGATACTTATCCACAAGATGATGATTTGGATGGTCTCTGCGATAACCGCCCAGAAGGTATTGTTTAGACAGCATGTAGCTATGTCTTCGCACGGGTAGGATCTTTGTATCTTGATGGAGATGGTCCACATGTGTACCGAGGGGACATTCCGTCGCAGTTCGAATGGCGGCATTCGAACAGACCTGAATGTTATTCCACTGCGTGTCACAGAGCTGACGAGACCACACTGGCGCTGCATAACTTACCACTGACCACCAATTTCTTTGTACGTGGTCAACAAGGTTTCTTTTTCAGCACCCCAAATGCTGCCGAAAAGTGATTAAGGACCTTGTTTCTACTTTTGACCTTATCGCAAATTGCTGTGGCATGTGGGGAGAATGTATAAAAATTGTCAAATGTGACGCCAAGTATTTTGGGACACTAGTTGGGAGGAATCGTTCCGCCGCCTTGGAGAACTCCCTGTTTCACTCTACGGTGTTTCGACTTCTTATCCCTAGTTTAGGTTAGGCTGAAAAGAGGGTGCGGATATTCCTAAATTCGGTAAATTGTGATGGCTGTCCATCGGCTCGGAGACCACGAATACGACGAATGGCTCTCCTCCTAGCCCTGTCACTCTCGGAATGCACAATGAATTGACGGTTTAACAACCTGGCGCACCTCTTCGGATCAGTCAAAGTTACATCGCCAAAAGTGACTAAGGTCCTGTCATCCCTTCTACCGGGCTTCGAGAATGACTTAACATTAGACCACAGCTTGCCTAAACCGGTACCTAAGTTGCATTGCTCCAGCCACAAATTCCGCTTATGTTCGTTGACTATCCGGAGAATTTCCTGATTCATCTCGCTGATGCTAGAGTAAGTGGGGTTCGTACAACGAATCCCATCACCCTCGTCTGCGAGTACTGCTGCCAGCGGAGGGAAATTGCGCCGCACTTGGGGTATTAGACGGCTGGTATAAAGCCAGCGGCTGTTGTATAAATGATGTCTCGGCAATTAGCACATTCATGAGTAGCTGTCAGTTTTCTGAAGCCGGCCTTTTCTCGGCCTTCTTCTGATTGTTAAACGTCCGGCGCTCAAAGGTTATAAAGTCGGGAAGTCGGTCGATGGTGAGAACTATGGGGAGGTGGTCTGATCTCAAAGAAATGATGGTTTACCAGGGTACGTCAATCAGGAGATCAGGGGATGCAATGAAAATGTCTGGCGTGTTGCTGCATCTCCTTGTCATCGTAGTGGGGGCATCCTCATTCACAGTGCAAAACGTGGAGCTTTTAATCTGCTGTGTCAAATCTATGCCCCGATGTCCGTTATCTAGGGGAGAATGCCATGAAACGTGATGCGCATTACAGTCAACTAGAACGAGACGATTGTGGCGAGAAATTAGCCCACTTATGTCGGGCTTTTATGCCTAGCTATTAACTGGGTTACAAATACCAACCGGCGGTACACGTTGTACAGCTCCATCTCGGCAGTACCGAACTTGACTGCTATCCCCATGTACTCAATGTTGGGGTCACTAGCGCCAGGAGCAGGCGAGATGGGTCTAAACTGCACGGAATGTTGTATCTGCCAAATCGGACAAAAATTGCGGCTTGTAAGTGGTTATCATATAAAATCGGGAGATCGGTTTATATGGGAGGTATATCTATATCTGCTCCAAAATGACCCATTTGCAATCCCCAACGACCTACATCATTATTAAGTATCTGCGCAAAATTTCAAACAGCTGGCTTAACGCGTTCGACAGCTATCATGATTTCGACAGACGGACGGACATGGCTAGATCGACTCAGGACGTCGTGGCGATATATATATTTTATGGGGTCTTAGACGAATATTTCGAGGTGTTACAAACGGAATGACTAGATAAGTATACCCCCATCCTATGGTGGTGGGTAAAAAACAAGTCACACTTCCCGGCACTGGCCTAGCAATATTGGGGCTGGGATGCTGCTGTTGCGTATATTGCCGCATGGGAGAGGTCGGGGGTGTAACTTTGTCTGACGATGAGGACACCGAAAGTGACCATGACGACGCTTGTGATGCACTGCTGTCGAAGATCGCACAGCACCTTGCTGCATACTCAGTGTGACTAAACTCGCGTAGTGTCGTAAGGCCAGAGCAAGATCGGAAATGTACCCACTCCATGCACCGGTTACACCTCACCGACGCCGACCGATGATGGAGGCAGTTCTGGCAAGCCGAATAAAACCAGGGTCCATGGTTCTTTTCAATCCCCTCACGGACCAGAAGCGTGCGGAGAAGCCTCTCCGGGATGTGCCTCTCCCTTGACGAAACAAGGACAAACATGAACACTGAGTCGGAAGCAATTGTCGATGAGGATGCCATTGGATCAATCCGGTGCGTAAAACCGACTGCCTTGGGATGTGATGTAATTATGGAGCTCGGAAGTACTTTGACGTTGGCATTGGCGGCTTAAAGGTGATAATTAAATTAGATCTCCATAAATTGTGTTAACTAACCTTCCGAAGGCATTTTTCTTGGACACAAATTGAGCCCCTGCCCTATGAAGGATTACCTGGGTTCAAATCCGTACATAGAACCGCCTTGTTTTGTAAAGTTTAAATGGGATGGACGTTTTAGGCCTTGTTGCCCTAAAGTAGAGTATCTTCTATTTGGCCATGTTCGAAAATTTCTGTTCTTTTTTCCTTAAAGTTTTGCTGGAATTGCGGAAGCGTAAGAAATGACACTACAGGCAATGAATACTAATTTCAAGCTGCATCACATTAGCAGAGCATTCTTAAAAATAAAATAATCTACTCTCAACGAAATGTTGAGAAAGTTTTCCCTTCTTCCATTTTCCTACCCACGCTTATCCCATGGAAAGTTGCCCGCGATATATTTTGCCACATGCTAAAACTTTGTGGTTTTTGGAAAACATTTTGCCAAAAAGAAAATTAGATGTAATCATCAAAACAGAACAAACTAAAAGAAACTGCAAAGAATCATGAGTTTGATCCTCCCCAAGCGCCATACCGTGAAAGGAGATTCTTCAACGGCATAAAAATGCATTTTGTACAAGGACAACTGTCCGTCTGTGTAAATGTCTATCCCATGCCATGGCAGCAACATGTTTGAGATAAATACGCAAACATTTCTGTGAGCAGAATTTTGAATTGTTTTAAAATTATGAATTTTTGATGAACCTATGATAAGCACATAACAAATGGGAAGGAGAAAAAAAATCACATGTGCGCTGCATCATAACTGGAGTTTGAAAATTTTTAATTTAAATTTATAATGGCATCAAATAGAATTCGTAATGTGAAAATAAAATACAAAGCTGTAGGCAGTGAACTTTTAACTTATCAAAATATTGTTTCTTCGAAAATTTTATCAATATTTCACTTCTAATGAAAAATTTGTTAAAATTTTTATATCTAAAGAAATCTTTGTCCAAGTTTTAATTCTACAGAAAATTTTGTCAAAATTTTATTTCTTCAAAAAATGTATGATCACGCGTCTCAATTGTGGTCCTTAGTTCTAACTAGACTCCAATTTGTAAGAATAGGCCGTATAAGCCCATTGTTCGTTGCCCTCAAGATGGCGTTCTCAAAACTCCCTGATATATTCCATGAACATTACATCAAGACACGGGGTATACTTCTCCCAAGTCAATGGGTGAAGTCCAAGTTATAGCTCAGTATTAAGGAACGTACTTTTTATGCCGTGTCCGATCTGTGTGTCCCATAGCGCTACCACATTCGTAGAGAAGATTTTACTTGCTTGAATGCCTTTACAAATGTCGCCAGCACATTCTGATTGCTGCTTTTACAGAAAAACTGGGAATTGTAAAAAAATGACGAATTTATCGAATCATAGCAATACATTTTTATTGGTATTCATCAAAAGCCCCTTTTGATACCCACCACCATAGGATGGTATTTGATTTCTTAAGCCAAAATTTTGCATATAGTATTCCGTTATGATTTCCAATAACTGTGCAGTCCAGTACGGTCCAAATCGGACTTTAACCTGATACAGCTTCAATATAAACCCATCTCCCGATTTGACTTCTTTAGCCCATGGAAACCACAATTAATGTCCGATTTGGCTGAAATTTTGCACATACTGTTCTGTTATGGCTTCCATCAACTGTGCTAAATACGGTCCAAATCAGTCAAGAACCTAATACAGCTCCCATATAAACCGATCTCCCGATTTGACTTCTTAAGCACATGGAAGCCCAAATTTTTTTTTGTCAGATTTGCTGACATTTTCACAAAGTGTACTGCCATAACTTCCAACAACTGAGCCAAGTACGGTTCCAATCGGTCATAAACATGATATAGCCCCCGTAAAAACCAATCTCCCGATTTGACTTCTTGAGCCCATACAAGCTGCGATTTTTATCCGATTTGGTTGATATTTTCCATATAGTGTTCCGTTATGATTCTCAACAACTGCACCAAGTACAGTCTAATTCGGTCTATAACTAGATACAGCTCACATATTTTAGCAGAATACATGGCGGGGGGTTCCCAAGATACGGGCCGGCCGTTATGGGCCTAAGACCCTAAATCAGCGGATCGGTCTATATAGGGGCTATATCAAGATATAGTCCCATTACGCACATCTTCGAACTTAACCTGCTTATGGCCAAAAAAAGAATCTGTGCACAGTTTCAGCTTAATATCTTTATTTTTAAAGACTGTAGCGTGATTTCAACAGACAGATGGACGGACATGGCTAGATAGTCTTAGATTTTTACGCTGATCAAAAATATATTTACTTTATAGGGTCGGAAATGGATATTTCGATGTGTTGCAAACGGAATGAGAAAATGAATATACCACCATCCTTCGGTAGTGGGTATAACAAGTAAAAGGGTGCTAAGTTCGGCCGAACCGAATCTTGAGAACCCACCACCATGAATTCTGCTAAAACTTTATACAAAATAAATTTATTTGAAGGACATAATTTTATTCTGTCAAACCAACAAAAATTAAAGCTTCTAGGAACCGAATAAGGATGATCGAGTGACCTGTTTACATGGCAGCTATATCAGGATATAGACTGATTTAGACCGTATTTGGCACAGTTATTGGAAGTCGTAACAGAACAAACCAACAAAAATTAAAGCTTCTAGGAACCGAACAAGGATGATCGAGTGACCTGTTTACATGGCAGCTATATCAGGTTTTAGACTGATTTAGACCGTATTTGGCACAGTTATTGTAAGTCGTAACAGAACACCGCATACCAAATTACAGCCAAATCGGACTGTAAGGATTGTGGCTGTAAGGACTCAAAAAGTCAACTCGGGAAATCGATTTAAATGGGAGCTATATCTGGTTATAGATCGACTTTGGAACAGTTGTTGGAAGTAATAACGGAACATCACTTGCAAAATTTCAATCAAATCGGACAAAAATTACGGCCTATAAGGGCTCAAGATGTCAAACTGGGAGATCGGTTTATATGAGAGCTATACCAGGACATAGGCCGATTCAAAACGTACAAGGCACAATTGTTTAAAGTCCTAACAGGACACTACATGCAAAATATCAGCGAAATCGGACAAAAATGTGGCTTGTAAGGGCTCAAGAAATCAAATAGGGAGATTGGTTTATATGGGAGCTATATCTAAATCTGAGCCGATATGACCCATTTGCAATCCGCAACGACCTACATCAATATTTAGTATCTGTGCAAAATGTTAAACGGTTTGTCATCTGCGTTCGACCGCTATCGTGATTTCGACAGACAGACGAACGGACGTACATGGCTAGATCGACTCAGAATGTGGAGACGATCATTAAAATGTATACTTTATGGGTTCTTAGACGAATATTTCGAGGTATTACAAACGGAATGACTAGATTAGTATACCCTTATGGTGTTGGATATTAAAATATAGGAAACAGTAAGTGCAGATAAAAGAAGTTAAAGCGTGCTAAGTTCGACCGGGCCGAATCTTATATGCCACCATGGATCGCATTTTTCAAGACCTTCACCGGTATATTTTTTTAGGCAAACAAAGGATAGAAGAATATAATTGCTATGATATTGGAGCTATATCAAGTTAAGGTCCGATTCGGACCACAATCAATTTAAATGTTGGAGGATATCATTGTGCACAATTTCAGCCAAATCGAATAAGAATTAAGCCCTTTAGGTGCTCAAGAAGTAAAATAGGGACATAGGGGAGCTGTATCAAGCTACAGACCGATTCAGACCATATTTGATACGTATATTGAATGTCAAGGGAAATGCCGTTGTACAAAATTTCAGCCAAATCGGATAATAATTGCGACCTCTAGATGCTCCAGAAATCAAGATCCCAGATCAGTTTATATGGCAGCTATATCAGGTTATGGACCATATTAAACCGTATTTAACAAAGTTGTTGAAAGCCATAACAAAACACGCCATGCAAAATTTCAGCCAAATCGGATAAGAATGGTGCCCTACAGAGGCAGAAGAAGTCAAGACCCCAGATCGGTTTATATGACATCTATATCAGTTTTTGCGCCGATTTGAACCAAACTTAACATTGTTGTTGGAAATCATAACAAAACACGTCATGCAAATTGGATAATAATTGCGTCCTCTAGTGACTCAAGAAGTCAAGATCCAAGATCGGTTTATATGGCAGCTATATCTCAAACATGGAACAAGTAAAGCCAAGATCGGTTTATATGGCTGATATATCAAAACGTGGACCGATTTTAACCATACATAGCGCAGTTGGAATTGATACCAAAACACCACGTGCAAAATTTCAGTCAAATCGGATGAGAATTGCGCCCTCTAGAGGCTCAAGAAGTCAAGACCCAAGATCGGTTTATATAGCAGCTATATCAAAACATGGACCGATTTGGCCCATTTACAATACCAACCGACCTACACTAATAAAAAGGATTTGTGCAAAATTTCAAGTGGCTAACTTTACTCCTTCGAAAGTTAGCGTGTTTTCGACAGACGGGCGGACATGGCTAGATCGACTTCAAATGACATGACGATTAAATATTTTTAAAAATTCAAAATATTAAAAAAAAACAAGTAAAAAGTCGGCCGGGCCGAACTTTGGACAACCACCACCTCGGGTATATATGTAAACCACCTTTCGTCAAAATCCGATAGCAGCTATATTGAAATATGTTCCAATTTGGACCAATTACTTATAAGTACATGTCATTGTTCAATTGTGTAAAAGAATATTGGTCTTTTAAGTAGCTATATCAAAAAATAAACCGATCTGAACCACATACGACACGGATATCGAAAATCCTAACATAAGTCACTGTGTAAAATTTCAGTGAAATCGGATTATAAATGGGCCTTTTATGGGGCCAAGATTTTAAATCGATATATCTGTCTATATGGCACCTATATCCAAATCTGGACCGATCTCGGCCAAGTTGCAGAAAAATGTCGAAGAGCCTAACACAACTCACTGTTCTAAATTTCGTCGAAATCGGACAATAAATGCGCTTTTTATGAGCCCAAAACCTTAAATCGAGAGATCGGTCTATATGGCAGCTGTATCCAAATCTGTACCGATGTGAGCCAAATTAAAGAAAAATGTCCGAGGGCCCAACGCAACTCAGTGGATATAGCTATATGGTAGCTATATCCATGATGTGAGCCAAATTAAAGAAAAATGTCCGAGGGCCCAACGCAACTCACTGGATATAGCTATATGGTAGCTATATCCAAATCTGGACCTATCTGTGCCAAATTGAAGAAGGACGTCGAACGGCCTAACACAACGCACTGACCTAAATTTCAGCAAAGTCGGACAATAAATGTGGCTTTTATGGACCTAAGATCCTAAATCGGCGGATTGGTCTATATGGGGGCTATATCAAGATATTGTCCGACATAGCCCATCTTTAAACTTAACCTGCAAATGGACAAAAAAAGAATCTGTGCAAAATTTTCAGCTCAATATCTCTATACTTAAAGGTTGTAGCGTGATTTCAACAGACAGACGGATGGATATGGCTAGATCGTCTTAGATTTTTACTCTGATCAATATACTTTATAGGGTCGGAAATGGATATTTCGATGTGTTGCAAACGGAATGACGAAATGACCACCATCCTTTGGTGGTGGGTATAAAAATTGCTATGTTAATATAAATTCTCGATATTTTGGATATTTTGCATGTAGTGTTTTGTTATGATTTCCAAAAACTGTGTTAAGTACGCTTCAAATCAGTCTATAACCTGATATAGCTACCATATAAACCGATCTCCCGATTTGACTTCTTCCAACAACTGTGCCAAGTACGGCAAAAATCAGTCTATAGCCTGATATAGCTCCCATATAATCCGGTTTCTCGATCGTTCTTGTTCGGTTGCTCGAAGCTTTGATTTGTGGTAGTTTGAAAGAAGTTTGGTATATACAATAAAATTATGCCTTACAAATTGATTTCGTTTGTATAAATTTTTAGCAGAATCCATGGTGGTGGGTTCCCAAGATTCAGCCCGGCCGAACTTAGCACGCTTTTACGTGTTTAATTTAAAACATTTTCATTTTCAATTATATTTTTAATTGAAAAAATTTCTTGATCATTTTTTCTCTGTGGAAAATTTCTCCAAAAATCTTTTTCGTAGAAAAAATTGCCAAAATTTCAATTCAATGGTCAATATTTTGTCAAAATTTTAATCAAATATTTATTTCTATGGAAAATTTAGCCAAAATTTTTTTTTATAAAGTTAAGTTTGTCAACATTTGTTTTAGAAAATTTTCTATAAATTTGTTTAAAACTTATGTTTTATATAGTTTTTTGGTTGATTTTCTATTTTCTATCTTCATTAGACAAACACATTTATTTTCAGCATAGTTTCTAGGTTTTCCCCAATACTACCACAAGTACTTCTTTAAATAAAAGCAGCCAAATTGCAATTTCATGTACATGAACATGTTCCATTTTCGATAAAAATCCATCATTTATTGCTGGGGGGAAAATAACATTCAACATTTTTAAAATTGATTCAAGTGAAAACGATTACAAAATGAACAAGTAAAAAGGCGTAAAGTTCGGCCGGGCCGAACTTTGGATACCCACCACCTCTGGTATATATATAAACTACCTTTCGTCATAATCCGGTGAAAAATGCATAGTTAATGCCCCCATAGCAGCTATATCGAAATATGGTCCGATTTGGGCCAAATTCGACACGAACATTGAGTGGTCTAATAGGTACAAGTCATTATGCAATTTTGTAGAAAAAATATTGGTCTTTTTGGTAGCCATATCCAAATATAGACCGATCTGAACCATATACGACAAGGATGTCGAGAAGCCTGACAAATTTCAGCGAAATCGGATTATAAATGTGCCTTTTATGGGGACAAGACCTTAAATCGAGAGATCGGTCTATATGGCAGCTATATCCAAATCTAAACCGGCCTAAGCCAAATTGAATTGAAGAATGTTGAAGGGCCGAACACAACTCAATATCCCAAATGACGGAGAAATCGTACAATAAATGCGCCTTTTATGGGCCCAAGACCTTAAATCGGGAGATCGGTCTATATGGCAGCTATATACAAATCTAAACCGATCTAAGCCAAATTGAAGAAAAATGAGGAAGGGCCTAACATAACTTACTGCCCCAAATTTCAGCGAAATCGGATAATAAATGTGCCTTTTATGGGCCCAAAGCCTTAAATCGGAGATCGGCCTATATGGCTGCTTTATACAAATCTGAACCCATCTGGGCCAAATTGAAGAAGAATGTCGAAGGGCCTAACAATTGTCTCTATTTTTAAAGACTGTAACGTGATTTCAACTGGCAGACGGACGGTCATGGCAATATGGTCTAACATTTTTACGACGATCAAGAATATATATACTTTATAGGGTCAAAAAAAGTAATACCGATGTGTTGCAAACGGAATGAGAAATTGAATATACCCCCGTCCTTCGGTGGTGGGTATTAAAAAGCCTGAAAAAAAGGCAAAAATAGAAAATACCGTCTATTATGCAAACTAAATCCTTTTTTGGCATTTGCCTGTCATTTTCATTATTTAAACATTACAATTCGAATACACTTCTCAACACAAAGCATAGACTGACAGAGAGACAGACGAATAATTTCAAACGAAAAGACAAACAAAGGGATATATGAATCTATGATTTTTAGTAGAGTAACATGGCTTAGAAGCAGTGATTCGAAATTTCAGTTTGATTTTTATTACAAAAACGATGACCCGCCACCCCACACATTCCACTGCAAAGCCCTTTGGCTTCGCAGAGAGGACTTTATTCCCTGATCTGTACAAATAGCCACCAGACGACTCTGACAACTGACACGACCCATGTTAACCCTCCTCCTGCCACCTACACCAGTCAGGGTTGTGGGGTTAGTGTTGGTGTTGGCAAAGCAATGCTGCTGCCAACAATCAAACAATGACCAACGAACGAATGGCAAAATGGCCAAGGAAGGAATGAATGTTCAACGCTTCCAATTCCTTTCCCCATCCTAGGTATTGTTTGGTCTGTATTCAGGCTGACAATGTACCCCTTGTGAGCGTAAGCGCTACATTTGACTCTGTGTTATTCTTTCGACGGTTATGTGAATGAATTGCGACAGATTTAGCGGCCCCCTGGAAGTGGGCAGCAAAGAATAATGAACCATTTGACGAACAGAGCGACGGTTCATGGATAAAAGCAAAGAAATGAATGCCAGACAATGCTCAAATGTCAACAACATAAAAACGTTGGCAGTTAACTCAACTGACACACTGAATAAAAACACAATTGAGATGAAAAATCAAAAAAGGGTTATAGGAATTGAATATAGAAAAAAAATTAAAAAACAAGTAAAATCGTGCTAAGTTCGGCCGGGTTAAATCTGATATACGCTCCACCATGGATCGCATTTGACAAGTTCTTTGTGCGGTATCTCTTTATAGGTAAACAAAGGATAATGGATAAAAACTGCCATGCCATTGGAGCCATATCAGGTTATGGACCGATTCAAACCATATTTGTTTTGGATTTTGAAGACCATAGTAGAAGCCATTGTGCAGAATTTCGTCGAAATCGGACAAGTATTGCGCACTATAGGGGCTCAAGAAGTAATTGCTGTGTTTTATTTTAGTACTGGATGGACAACCTGTGAAGGGCAAAAATAAGACGCAAAATTGTAATTCCTGAACTCGTAAGTAAAGTTTACGGGTAGGGGAACCTCCCGGGGTTTACGGGGGGTACGAGGGGATCCTTTTCGGAGAGTTATTGAAAGGAAATAAATTTGCTTGAGTCTTCTGCTCTTATTTTTATTTCCCATTTAGAAAAATATTTCACTGTAGAGTTTAGGGCCTTCTGGATTCTCCCCACGATAGAATTTGAAACTTTCCTCTTACAAAGTATTGCACTATCATCGGCATAGAAAGACGTGTCATAACCATTGATAATTTTGAAATCCGAAGTGTAAAGTGAATACAGTAAAGGGGACAGGATCGATCCTTGAGGGATTGGACGCTCCTTTGACCGACTGCCATTGACATCGAATACTAACCTACGGTCATTTAAGAAACTCTGTATGAGCTTTGTCAAATTTAGGGGAAAATTCATCCTATGCAGCTTAAAAAGAAGATCTTTATGCCAAATCGAGTCATCATGGAGAACATCACTAGTCGAAAGCCTCCATATTGGTCTTTATCATGTTGACCACCCTTTTGATCTGATGAGTTGTGGAATGACTGGTCCTAAATCCGTACTGACAGTCATGAATCAAATTGTTCTCCTCTACAAATGATTGAAGCCTGTGGAAGATAATATTTTCAAACAATTTTCCCAATGAGCTCAAAAGTCTGATTGGTCGATAATTGCATGGCAGCTGTCCGTCTTTACCCTTCTTTTGTATCGGAATTACTTTAACCAGTTTAAAACTTGGCCTAAGAGTTCTTGAGATAGGAAGTAAATAATTTAATTTCACCAACAGATGTCTGAATAAGAGATTCCACATATATTCCACCGCTATAGTGATTTCGACTGACGGACGGACGGACATGGCTAGATCGACTCCGAATGTCGAGACGATCAAAAATAAATGTACTTTATGGGATCTTAGATCAATATTTCGAGGTGTTACAAACGGAATGACTAGATTAGTATATCCCCAAGCTATGGTGGTGGGTATCATTATGATTTTATACCCTTTAAAATTTTGCACAAGTACTTACTATTGATGTAGCTCCTCGGGGTTTGCGAACGGGCTATATCGATTCAGATTTGGATGGATCTCCCATATAAACCGATCTCCCGATTTGACCCCTAGAGCCGCAATTTCTGCCCGATTTGGCTAAAATTTTGCAGATAGTATTCCGTTATAACTTTTAACAACTGAATTGATTTCTTGAGCCCATGGAAGCCGCTATTTTCGCCCGATATTGTTAAAATTTAGCACACAGTGTTCTGTTATGATTTCCAACAACTGTGCCATGTACGTTTCAAATAGGTCTAAAACCTGGTATAGCTTCCATATAAGCCGGTCTATCGATTATGGTTGCTCGATTCCTAGAAGTTTTAATTGTGCTGGTTTGACAGAAGTTTGGTATGCAGAATAAAATTATACCCTTCAACTAATTTATTTTGTATACATTTTTTTTGCAGAATCCATGGTGGTGGGTTCCCAAGATTCGGCCCTGACGAATTTAACACGCTTTTACTTGTTTACATATTGAGAGAATTAGCAAGTAAAGGCGTGCTAAGTTCGGCCGGGCCAAATCTTGGGAACCCACAGTGGATTCTGCTAAAAATTTATTCAAAATAAATTAAGTTGAAGGCCATAATACCAAAATTCTGTCAAACCAGCAAAAATTAAAGCTTCTAAGAACCGAACAAGGATAATCGAGAGACCAGTTTATATGAGAGCTACATCAGGTTATAGGCCGGTTGAAACCGTATTTGGCACAGTTGTTGACAGGCATAACGAAACATCACATACAAGATTTCAGCCAAATTGGATAAAAATTGCGGCTTCCAGGGGCTCAAGAAGTCAAATCCAATCCCTAATGACCTATGGTTGCCCAAAAAGTAATTGCGGAATTTTTAAAAGAAAGTAAATGAATTTTTAATAAAACTTAGTATGAACTTTAATCAAATATACTTTTTTTACACAGTAACAGCTGATAACTGACAGAAGAAAGAATGCAATTACAGAGTAACAAGCTGTGAAAAAATTTGTCAACGCCGACTATATGAAAAATCCGCAATTACTTTTTGGGCAACCCAATACATCAATACAAAGTATCTGTGTAAAATTTCAAGCAGCTAAATTTAAGCGTACGACCGCTGTAGTGATTTCGATAGACGTACGGACGGACATGGCTAGATCGACTCAAGATGTCGAGACGATCAAGAATATATAAACTTTATGGGCCCCTAGATCAATGTTTCGAGGTATTACAAACGGAATTACTAGATAAGTATACCCCCATCCTATGGTGGGTGGTATCGCTGCCTTAGAATGCGTGGCTATCAAACATTTTATTTACTTTAATGATGCGTAGATCTATATGTGGATGTGCTACATATGCAATGACAAAATTAGTATAAACCTTATCATATGACACAGGCTACATAAATATTTATTTTCTTCCTGTTTCATAACCCTTTACAACCATTAGTATCTAAATTTGTGCAAGCAAGAGAGTGCATCATCTAGAACTCTAGTATCAACGGTTACGAATGAATGTTTGAATACGTTTGTGCTTTAACTGTTTTAGTGTTAGCGGCAATTTTTGGATTTGATGTTTAAATTGTTCCAATACGAGGATGACACTATCCACTACATTTCACAAAGGAGGTAAGAGCAATTAAAAATAAATTCACACCTCCATTTTATCGCTATGCAACATTACAATTTGAAATATTTCCCAGTGATAGATCTTTGGAAAATAAGTCTTTACAAAGACTCTTAATTGAGGATTATTTTAACCGCCACCATGGGAGTGCTAATTTCTTCATTGCATTTGCAACACCTTTAAAAATTGAGATAAGTTTTTGGTCTACATGTATGATTTTGTCATGAACAATAAAATTCTACTATTTTGCAGAAACTACTTTGTTTTTTAGATACAAATAAATTTATTCATTAATTTTTTTTATTATACCCACCACCGAAGGATGGGGGTATATTTATTTTGTCATTCCGTTTGCAACACATCGAAGTATCCATTTCCGACCCTATAAAGTATTTATATACTTGATCAGCGTTAAAATCTAAGACGATCTAGCCATGTCCGTCCGTCTATCTGTCCGTCCGTCTGTCTGTCGAAAGCACGCTAACTTTTGAAGGAGTAAAGCTAGGCGCTTGAATTTTTGTACAAATACTTTTTATTAGTGCAGGTCAGTTGGGATTTTAAATGGGCCAAATCGGTCCATGTTTTGATATAGCTGTCATATAAACCGTTTTTCGGTAGCTATATAGCTACCTTATAAACCGATCATGGGTCTTGAATTCTTCAGCTATTAGAGGGCGCAATTCTTATCAGATTTGGCTGTTGTTTTGATGTCACTTCCAACAACCCTGATAAGTACGATTTTAATCGGTTCACAACCTGGTATAGCTACCATATAAACCGATCTTGAATCTTGACTTCTTAAGCCGCTAGACGGCGCAATTCTTATCAATATTCCTGCAATTTTGTACAACGACTTCACCCATGACCTTCTATATACGTGTCCAATATGCTCCGAATCGATATAAAGCTTGATACAGCTCCCATATAAATCGATCTCCCGATTTTTCTTCTTGAGTCCCTACAATGCGCAATTCTTATCGGAATGGACTGAAATATTACACAATGACTTCTACAATAATCAACATTCCATTCATTTATGGTCCGAATGGGACTATAATTTGATGTAGCTCCAATAGCAACAGTTCTTTTTCATTATTCTTTGTTTGCCTAAAAAGAGGTTACGCGCAAAGAACTCAACAAATGCGATCCATGGTGGAGGGTATATAAGATTCGGCCCGGCCGAACTTAGCACGCTTTTACTTGTTTTTAAAATATTTTCAGCATCAAAATTCCGTTTTTTATTTACAATTAAAAATTACAATATTATTGGGTTGCCCAAAAAGTAATTGCGGATTTTTTAGAAGAAAGTAAATGCATTTTTAATAAAACTTAGAATGAACTTTAATCAAATATACTTTTTTACACTTTTTTTCGAAAGCAATCTAAAAGTAACAGCTGATAACTGACAGAAGAAAAGATGCAATTTCAGAGTCACAAGCTGTGAAAAAATTTGTCAACGCCGACTATATGAAAAATCCGCAATTACTTTTTGGGCAATATTTTTTAGCAAGTAAGAGCGTGCCAAGTTCGGCCGGGTCAAATCTTATATACCCTCCACCATGGATCGCATTTGTCGAGTTCTATGCGCGGTATCTCTTTTTAGGCAAACAAAGAATATTGAGTAAGAACTGTTATGCTATTGGAGCTATATCAAGTTATAGTCCGACTCGGACCATAAATGAATGCTGAACATTGTAGAGTCCATCGTGTAATATTTCACTTCATTCGGATAAGAACTGCGCCTTGTATATGGGAGCTCTCTCATGCTATTGATCGATTCAGACCATATTATACACGTATGTTGAAGGTCACGAGAGAAGCCGTTGTAAAAAATTTCTGCCAGCCTCTCTAGAGACTCACGAAGTCAAGATGCCAGAACGGTTTATATGGCTAGATCGACTTAAAATGACACGACGATCAAGAATATATATACTTTATGGTGTCTCAGACGCATATTTCGAGGTGTTACCACCAGAATGACGAAATTAGTGTACCCTCATCCTATGGTGGAGGGTATAAAAAATACCTAGTCAATAAAACATCACTAAAAAATGACTATATGGAATTTTACCAAATTCGTAGAAGGAAGTTGCGCAGTCGTTCGTGGCCCTCGTGACTATAATGTCAATAACCTTTACAGATTCCAGAAACTTATTATGTCTACTACAGAAAGTTCTCCTTTCTCAAAAAAACCCTAACTTGCCAAAGCCTTCGTTTCATGCCTCGTATATTAAGGCGCAAATTGCATTGACAGTGACAGAAGAGTTACACAAGCGACAACAACATCAGTAGTTGAAATGACAACATGTTTGTGTTGAAATGGCTGGGCTGTGTATTAGAAGCTGTCTTTTCGAGTTTGTGTGTGTGTGTGTGTGTTGACAACGAGATGCAAATATCTATAAACACTCTCGCATTTACTTACCCAACACACTCACTCACTCAGTCACTCTTAATGCTTTTCGTATTCCACAATACTCACAGCAAGGGCACAGGCTGTCAGTGAATTATAACGGAAGCGGAAATGAGTTCCTAGCAGCATACAATACAACAACTAAAACTAAATAAATGAGTGGAAGCCCAGTCTGTGACAAAATAAAAGGCAAAAACAAAAAAAAACGACTAACATGCCGGCCACCAACACAAAAATGAGCATCAAGCGCAAGGGCCAAAGGGAAAAAGCAACAAATTGTAGAACTAATAGAAATGAATAAAGAAAAATAAGCAACGTCATTGCCATCCGACCGTCCATCTGTTCAACAGAGCAAAAAGGGTTTGAGGCATGAAAAAAGGAAGACAAGCAACAAAAAAACATGAATGAAATTGGGTTATAAATATTTAGAATTGATTGCAACAAATTAAAGGAAATTTGAAAATCAATATGAACAGTTCGCTAGGGCAAGCAAAAGAAAGAACATGACAAAAGGGAAATGTCTGAATACTACAAACGGGAAAATAGGAAATTGCCATATTAAAATGGCAAAGGCAAGCTACAAAACTGCCAAGAATATTTGATTATGTATTTTATTTTTTTTTTTTTTGTTTGTCTTTTTTTTATTTGCCTTAAGAAAATATTTAGTTGCAATTAATCTATTTTCTGAAAAATGTGGGGAAGGGTGAACAAGAAGAATGAAGTAGAGTAGCATGAGTTGGTATTACTGCAGTATTTGTCTTGTCTTACTTGGCATGGAATGTTGGCTGTAACCAGTCACTTAAGTTAGTGTGAGAGCATAGATGAATGAAAATTGAAAAATGTAGGCAAATTAAAAAAGCAAAAAAAAAAGAAAACAAACAAACAACAACGAATTCAAACAATTGTAAATTTGCCCATGAACATTCAATTAAGGAACTAGGACAAATCAATGAGTGCTATCCGTTGTAATTTTAAGCTAAATGATAAGGGACATCCTTCTTATAGCCGAGTCTGAACGACATGCCGCAGTGCAACAAATCTGTGGGGAGATGTTTTTACATGACATAGTACCTCACAAATGTCGCCATCATTAGAAGGACATAACTACCGCTGAAAATTTTTCTGGTGTTCCTGCCAGGATTTGAACCCAGGCGTTCAGCGTTATTGACGGACATGTTAACCTCTGCTCTACGATTGCCTCCTCACTCTACTCAAACAATACTAAAAATCGAAAACATAATTAAGTTTGATGGGTGATTTTTTAAGAGCTATAGGAAAGTTTAAAAAAAAACACATAAAATTCAGAACAAGTAAGAAGGCATTAAGATCGGGTACATATGTAAACAACATTTCGTCATAATCCGGTAAAAATGCATAAATTATGCTTTCATAGCAGCTATATCGAAATATGGTCCTATTTGGACCAAAATCGGCACGGACACTGAATGGTCGAATAAGTATTGTATTGTAAGCATTGCGCCCTTTTGGGGCTAAAGAAGTAAAATAGGAGGATCGGTTTAAAGTGAAGCTGTATCAGGCTATAGACCGATTATTCCATTCCATACCATATTCGACACGTATGTTGAAGGTCATAAGTGAAGCCGTTGTACAAAATTTCAGCCAAATCGGATAATAATTGCGCCCTCTAGTGGCTCAAGAAGTCAAGACCCCAGATCGGTTTATATGGGAGCTATATCCGGTTATAGACCGATAAATGCAAATTTTCAGCCAAATCGGACAAAAATTGTGGCTTGTTAGGCCTTAAGAAGTCAAATCGGGAGATCGGTTTGTATGGGAGCTATATCTAACTCTGAACCAATATTGTCCATTGGCAATCTCCATTAACTTACATTGATACTAAGTTTTTGGTCAAAGTTTCAGGCGGCTGGCTTTATGCGTTCGACGGCTATCGTGATTTCGACAAACTGATGGACATGGCTAGATCGACTCAGAACGTCGAGACGATCAAGAATATATGTATTGGTTTGCCCAAAAATTAACTGCGGATTTTTCATATAGTCGGCGTTGACAAATTTTTTCACAGCTTGTGACTCTGTAATTGCATTCTTTCTTCTGTCAGTTATCAGCTGTTTCTTTTAGCTTGCATTAGAAAAAAGTGTAAAAAAAGTATATTTGATTAAAGTTCATTCTAAGTTTTATTAAAAATGCATTTACTTTCTTTTAAAAAATCTGCAATTACTTTTTGGGCAACCCAATACTTTATGGGGTCTTAGACGAGGTTTTACAAACGGAATGACCAGATTAGTATACCCCCATCCTATGGTGTTTTTATACCCACCACCATTGAATGGGGGTATGATAATAGTAGCGAAAATGTTTCGATAGCCTCAAATGGTTATTCGTTTACCAGACCAATAATTATTCTCTTGTTTCTCTCCTACTAGAGGAAAAGGGTGAGTATTTGAGAGAGTATAGCAGTGATGGGCAAACCTTCTCACCAAATAAGCCATTGGGCTTACAAATATCTGCAATTGTGAGTTTGCCACTGGTATAGCAATATTAGGCACACTAGCACATGTGCCCAACGCTGGACTATACCGCAAGGAATACAGCAAATCATAATACAAATTATAATAGTGTATCATAATATCGAAATAAATCTAAATAAACTCTGAAAGAGTTTGCACTACCAACTGAGATCTGTTTATAATTGGTAAAAAAATTGATTATACTTCTCACTAATTCTTCCAAGAATATCTCTCAAAAAAACATACTTTCATCGTAAACAAAGTCCAAGTTTTCCACAAAAGAAGATTAGGTTATGTTAGGTTGAAAAGAGGGTGCAGATATTAATCCGCCCCATGCTACTATGGACACACACCTAAGCCAGTAATCGGATTGTTATGCGCTCTAAAAACTAAAAAGAAAATTTTATGTTAGGAATTCCGTGCTACTTACAAAATCCTTAATTGTTTTCAATACCACTCCCCTAAGTTGGTTCATGTCTGATATTGTGTCTCCACCTAAGTAACGGTATCTGTTATCGGTCCGGCGAAAGCCGGGCAATGACAAGGGAAATGCTCCAACGTCTCAACATCTTCCCCGTAAGTCCTACACATGCCATCACTTGCCACGCCGATTTTACATAAGTGAGCGCGTAGTCCTATGTGTCCTGTTATGATACCAATAGCTATACTGACCTCCTTCTTGCTTCCTTTCAGTAATAGCGTCGTCTTCTCACGATCTGGATCCCCCCACAAGATTTTCGCCGTCCTACCGACTGTTTCGATGTTCCACAATGTTGCATGCGCATTCGTCGCCCACTCTCTTAACTCGGACTGCGTCGACCCGAAAGGCTTTGGGTTAACCAAGTTTATTGACGGCAGTCCTCTGGCCTTCATCGCCAAATCGTCTGTCCTTTCATTTCCCCTTACTCCTTCCTCAAGACTGTTCGTGACCTTACAGTCCTGGTTGTTATTGCCCTTATGGCACTTTTACTGTCGGTAAAGATGTTCACACTCGACTTCCTCGCGTTAGCACCACACCAACTCTCGAATTCCGTGATCGCCCGGATCTCCGCCTGCAGAAGCGTATTATGGTCAGGCAGTCTAAAACATATCTCAGTCCCTGGGTTCTCAATGCAAACCACCAGGCCCCCTCTGTCCTCTAGCTTAGATCCATCCGTGTAACAAGATCTTCCAGATGGCAATACTAGGGTTCCGTCAATCCAAGACTGTGCCGATGGAAGCAGTGCCTCGCACTCGACTTCAAGGTTCATCTCTGGTATCCGATCGGAAGCCTCTTCCCTTCCTTTCAGGTTTCCTATCGTCGCCTCGATTATACCGCGATAGTATGAGCTGCTCCCATCCTCAATCCATTCTCCCACCGCCTTAAGTCTCACAGCCGCAGTAGCTGCCTCACACTTAATCTGTATGTCAATGGGTCGGACATCTAGTGCCCTACTGTACGTGGTCGTCATCGCTCCGCATATGCCAAGACAACATGTTCTCTCAACTTGTTTTATGGTTCTTATGTTGCACTTTTTTTCCATAGCAATCCACCAAACTACTGATGCGTAAGTAAGTATTGGTCTAATCACGCTCCTGTAGAGCCAGTGGACTATCCTAGGATTCAGGCCCTATTTCGAGCCTACGGCCAGTCTACATAGATCCCAACATCTGTGAACCTCTCAGTACGCTCCTGAATGTGACACTTCCAATACAGTTTCCTCTCCAAGATCACACCTAAGTATTTGACCTTATCAGATATCGAAATCGTCTTATTGAGGAAACGTGGTGCGTTAAGTTGGCCCATCTTCTTCTTCCTCGTGAACAGGCATATTTCATACCATATGCAAGACCCTTTCGGCCCTTCAGCATAGCTCGTTCGGATCCTTACCCCTTAGATGTATTATAACATCGTCTGCGTAGCAGACGGGTTCAAATCCCTCCTCAGTCAGCATCCGAAATAGGTCATTTATGGTGGTCACCCATAGGAGTGGCAATAAAATGCCCCCCTGTGGCGTGCCCTTTCTGCCACTTTCTCCCTTATATTTATGCCATGGGACACACAATTTAACCACCTGTTCATATGATTTATTCAGTCTCTAAGAAGCGGGTCCACCCGGTACTGGTCTAAGGATTGGATCAGTGTGTCGGTCCGCACATTGTTAAAAACCCCATCAATGTCAATGCATACCGCCAGTGTGTACGTTTTGGCATCGAAGGATTGTTCTCTTTTAATCACAACCTCGTGCAGGGCAATCTCCGCCGACCTTCCCTTAACATAGGCATGCTGTTTGTATTCGAGCAATTTGCTGGATGTCATACTCTTTATCATGGTGTCCACAATACGTTCCATGGTTTTGAGTTGAAAAGACATAAGGCTTATGGGTCTGTAGGCCTTTGGTGTCGCATAACTTGCCTTGCCGGTCTTGGGTATAAACACCACCCTTGCCTCCTGCCAGGCTTGTATATGAAAATCCTAGGTACGCTGTGAAAATTTTGGCCAGACGTGGCGCCAGATAGTGTGCCTCTTTCTGTAGTAACGCCGTAAATATTCCATCAGGTTTGAAGCTCCTTCGATCAACGTCATTATTCCAAGAATCCGGTGTCTCCGTGAGTCCCTTCGTATTCTGTGGAAAATGGGTTTTCATCAAAAGCCTCAACGTGTCCTCCGTTGCCTCTGCTCTCACTCCCATGTCGTCTACTAAAGTTTCAGTCGGATATTGGAAGGCTCAAATTTCAGCGAAATCGGGTAATAAATAAAGCTTTTATTGGCTTCAGACCACTTATTGGCAGATCGGTCACCGTTTCAATAGTCACCGTTTCAAATTTCAGCGAAATCGTTTAAAAAAATAAAGAATTTATGGGCTTCAGTCCCTTTATCGGGAGATCGGTTTATATGGCAGCTATATCTATATATAGTCCGATCTGAACCATATTTAGGTCAAAGTTCGGGAGGCTTTAAATAACTCACCGTTTAAAATTACAGCGAAATCGGGCAATAAATAATGCTTTTATGGGCTTCAGACTTTTTATCGGCAGATCGGTCTATATGGCAGGTATATCTAAATATAGTCCGAACTGCACTATATTTGTATCAGATATCGGGAAGCCTTAAACTAGTTACTGTTTCAAATTTCAGCGAAATCGGATAAAACATTTATGGTCATTAGATCGGTCTATAAAGTAGCCATATCCAAATATGGTCCGATTTGGCCGGTTCAAGAACTTAACCTGCTTGCAGCAAAAAGACGTATCTGTGCCACACAGACAGACGGATAGGCGGACAGACACACGAACATCGTTAAATCGTCTTAGAATTCTATGACGAACCGAAATATATATTCTTTAAAGGGTCGGAAATTGAAATTTCGATATGTTGCAGACGGAATGACCAAATGAATATACCCCCTATCCTATGGTGGTGGGTTTAAAAATTACCTATGGGAGTGGTTGTTTTAGCACATTTAAATACTTATTTTGGGATGAAGTTTTTTCTATAGCGTAAATATTACCATTTTTGTACCTGTCAGCCATTTGTATTATGCTTTAATTAATTTTTTCGTACTGAAGGCGAAACTTTAATTTAACATTCGCATTCGACCGAGCTGGTCAATATTCGACGGCTCTTTGACCAGTCAAAAACTAGTAAAAGCGTGCTAAGTTTGACCGAGCCGAATCTTGGGAACCCACCCACCACTATGGATTTTGCTACAAATTTATACAAAATATATTTAGTTGAAAGACATAATTTTATTCTACATACCATACTTCTATCAAACCAGCAAAATTAAATCTCTTGGAACCGAACAAGGATGATCGAGTGGCCGGCTTACATGAGAGCTATATTAGGTTCTTGACCGATTTGGACCGTACACACTTGTTGAAAGACACAGCAGAACACTATATGCAAAATTTCAGCCAAAGCGGACAAAAATTGAGGCTCAAGAATCAAATCGAGAGGTCGGTTAACATGGGAGCTATATCGGGTTATAGACTGATCTGGACCGTACTTGACACAGTTGTTCGAATTTATAACGGAACACTATGTGCTAAATTTCAGTCAAATCGGATAACGATTGCTGCTTCCAGGGGCTGAAGAAGTCAAATCCGGAAATCGGTTTATATGAGAGCCTTATCCAAATCTGAACCGATATAGCTCATTTGCAATCCCCAACGACCAACATCAATATACTATACGCGTTCGACTGCTAACTTGATTTCCACAAACGGATGGCCATGGCTAGATTGAATTAGAATGGCAAGACGATCAAGAATTTATACTTTATGGTTGGTGCACTCTGCCAGTAACCCGTCCCCCGGTAAACTAGCAAGAATATTTTCTACCAGCTCCTAGTGAGAGAATATGACCGTTGCCCCTCCCATGATATTAAAATCGTCCTGGGAGATTTAAATGCGAAGATAGGGAAGGAAAACATCTTTGGTCCAACAGTCGGAAACTTTAGCCTCCACGAGATAACGTCCGATAATCGGTTGATGCTAATAGATTTCGCTGCGCCAAAAAAAAACATGGTAGTTAGAAGCACTCGATTTCAACATTAAGCTATTCACAAGGCCAAGAAACTTATGGTCGTACTAAGAGATGCTGCTGAAGCGAAGAATGCGGCATACTGAGCGACTCTGCAATCAGTATCAATGCGCCAGATGAAGGAGAGGTATCGGGAGAAAAGGACAGGAGACAGGAAAAACGTCTATTTTGCAGAAGAAAAAAAAGGAAATGGAAAGACGTGAGCGAATTGAAATATACAGGAGTCAGAATAAAGTGCAGAAATTCTACGAAAAAAATTAAACATCCATTCGATGGCTTTGGTGCAGGCACATCCTTCTGCAGAGACAAAGAAGGAAATATGGTAACTGACACAAATTGTAAGCTGAGAACATTGTATACAACTTCTAGTGTCTGATGATGCCGGCGATGAGGAACCGCTTACCTCCTAGTCAGAATGAGGTCCAAGTAGCTGTAACCCGACTGAAGAACAACAGGTCTGCAGGAGCCGACAGATTGCTAGCTAAACTATTTAAGACCGGAGGCGACACGCTGATAAAGCGTATGCATCAGCTTGTCTGCTCACTCTGGCTATAAAAACGCATACCCGATGATTGGAACCTCAGCATACTACGTCCCGTACACAAGAAAGGAGACAAGACGGAATGTGCTTACTACAAAGAAGTCAGTCTCCTCCCCATCGCAAACAATATACTCTCGAGCGTACTATGTGAAAGATTAATTGGGCCCTATCTATGCGGTAAATCCACCCTAAGCCAGATATTCACACTGCGCTAAATCCAGGAAAAGACGGGACTTTAAAAAAATCGAAAAAGAATCGTTGAAAATGAGTCTGCCAGTAAATGGAGATAAGACAAAATGGATGGTATTAACTCCCAAACGCCCTGTACAACCGATCAGATAAAAAAGTTAGAAGGCGTTAAGTTTGGCCGGGCCGAACTTTGGATACCCACCACCTCGGGTGCATATGTAAACCCCCTTTCGCCACAATCTGGTGAAAATTGGATATTATGCACCCAAATTCGGCATGGATATTAAGTGGTCTAATAAATATAAGTCACTGTTGAATTTTGTATTTAAAATTTAAGCGAAATCGGGTAATAAATAAAGCTTTTATGGGCTTCAGACCCTTTATCAGGAGATCGGTCTATAGGGTAGCTATCTTATATATAAAAATCAATTTGTGTTTGTTTGTTTGTTTGTTTGTTTGTTTGTTTGTTTGTTTGTTTGTTTGTTTGTTTGTTTGTTTGTTTGTTTGTTTGTTTGTTTGTTTGTTTGTTTGTTTGTTTGTTTGTTTGTTTGTTTGTTTGTTTGTTTGTTTGTTTGTTTGTTTGTTTGTTTGTTTGTTTGTTTGTTTGTTTGTTTGTTTGTTTGTTTGTTTGTTTGTTTGTTTGTTTGTTTGTTTGTTTGTTTGTTTGTTTGTTTGTTTGTTTGTTTGTTTGTTTGTTTGTTTGTTTGTTTGTTTGTTTGTTTGTTTGTTTGTTTGTTTGTTTGTTTGTTTGTTTGTTTGTTTGTTTCTTTGTTGTTTGAGGGGCGGACCCTCCCCCTTACCATAATTTTCAGAAACGCCAGATTTCGGAGATGGGTGGTGCGATTAAGCGAAATTTTGTGTGCCCTCATATAGTACTCTAAAACTAAAAATTTGGTCTCCAAATTTCGGATGGGGTACCTAGGGGGGCCACCCCACCCTAAAACCTACCAAACATATATTTTGACCAATCACGACAATATGGGACTCAAATGTAAGGTATTTAGGATAAGAAAACGCCCTTAAATCGGACATATTACCGACCATGGCAATATGGGGCTTAAATAAAAGGTATTTAAGTGTACAATTAGAATCTGATATCCAACAAGTAAAAGCGTGCTAAGTTCGGCCGGGCCGAATCTTATATACCCTCCACCATGGATCGCATTTGTCGAGTTCTTTTCCCGGCATCTCTTCTTAGGCAAAAAAAGGATATAACAAGTAAAAAGGCGTTAAGTTCGGCCGGGCCGAACTTTGGATACCCACCACCTCGGGAATATACGTAAACCACCTTTCATCAAAATCCGGTGAAAACTGTATACCTGAATTTCGGCGACATCGGATAAAAAATGCACCTTTTATTGGCCTAAAACCGGTCTATATGACAGCTATATCCAAATCTTAACCGATCTGTGCCACATAGAAGAAAGATGTCGAAGGGCCTAAGGCAACTCACTGTTCTAAATTTCGGCGACATCGGACAATAAATGAGCATTTTATGGGCCCAAAACCTGAAATCGAGAGATCGGTCTATATGGCAGCTATATCCAAAATTGGTCCGATCTGCACCAAATTGATGAGGGATATCAAAGGGCCTAACACAATTTACTGTCCCAAATTTCAGCAAAATCGGATAATAAACGTGGCTTTCATGGGCCTAAGACCCTAAATCTGAGGATCGGTCTATATGGCAGCTATATCCAAATCTGAACCGATCAGAGCCAAATTGACGAAGGGTGTCGAAGGGCCTAACACAACTCCCTGTCCCAAATTTCAGCAAAATCGGATAATAAATGTGGCTTTTATGGGCCTAAGACCCTAAATCGGAGGATCGGTCTATATGGCAGCTACATCCAAATCTGGACCGATCAGAGCCAAATTGACGAAGGGTGTCAAAGGGCCTAACGCAACTCACTGTCCAAAATTTCAGCAAAATCGGATGATAAATGTGGCTTTTATGGGCCTATGACCTTAAATCCGAGGATCGGTCTATATGACAGCTATATCCAAATCTGAACCGATCAGAGCCAAATTGACGAAGGGTGTCGAAGGGCTTAACACAACTCACTGTCCCAAATTTCAGCAAAATCGAATAATAAATGAGGCTTTTATTGGCCTTAGACCCTAAATCGGAGGATCGGTCTATATGGCAGCTATATCCAAATCTGAACCGATCTGGGCCAAATTAACAGAGGAAGTCGAAAGGTCCAACACAACTCACTGTCCCAAATTTCAGCAAAATCGAATAATAAATGAGGCTTTTATGGGCCTTAGACCCTAAATCGGAGGATCGGTCTATATGGCAGCTATATCCAAATCTGAACCGATCTGGGCCAAATTAACAGAGGAAGTCGAAAGGCCTAACACAACTCACTGTCCCAAATTTCACCAAAATCGGATAATAAATGTGGCTTTTATGGGCCTAAGACCCTAAATCGGAGGATCGGTCTATATGGGGGCTATATCAAGATATAGTCCGATATAGCCCATCTTCGAACTTAACCTGCTTATGGACAAAAAAAGAATCTGTGCAAAATTTCAGCTCAATATCTCTATTTTTAAAGGCTGTAGCGTGATTTCAACAGACAGACGGACAGACGGACAGACGGACGGACATGTCTAGATCGTCTTAGATTTTCACGCTGATCAAGAATATATATACTTTATAGGGTCGGAAATGGATATTTCGATGTGTTGCAAACGGAATGACAAAATGAATATACCCCCATCCTTCGGTGGTGGGTATAAAAAAAGATTTGCTCTGCTATTATAGCGATATCAAGATAGGGTCCGGTTTGGACCACAATTAAATTATTTGTTGGAGACCTGTGTAAGGTATCAGCCAATTCGAATGAGAATTGCGCCCTTTGGGGTCTCAAGAAGAAAAATAGAGAGATCGATTTATATGGGAGCTGTATCGGGTTACGGACCGATTCAGACCATAATAAACACGTATGTTGATGGTCATGAGAGAATCCGTCGTACAAAATTTCGGGCATATCGGATAAAAATTGGGACCACTAGAGGCTCAAGAAGTCAAGATCCCAGATCGGTTTATATGGCAGCTATATCAGGTAATGAACCTATTTGAACCTTATTGGACATAGTTGTTGAAAGTAAGAAAAACAAGTTCGGCCGGGCCGAATCTTATATACCCTCCACCATGGATCGCATTTGTCGAGTTCTTTCCCGGCATCTCTTCTAAGGCAAAAAAAAAGGATATAAGAAAAGATTTGCTCTGCTATTAGAGCGAGACCTGGAGACCTGTGTAAAATGTAAGCCAATTCGAATAAGAATTGCGCTCTTTGTGAGCTCAAAAAGTAAAATAGAGAGATCGATTTATATGGGAGCTGTATCGGGCTATGGACCGATTCAGACCATAATAAACACGAATGTTGATGGTCATGAAAGAATCCGTCGTACAAAATTTCAGGCAAATCGGATAATAATTGCGACCTCTAGAGGCTCAAGAAGTCAAGATCCCAGATCGGTTTATATGGCACCTACATCAGGTTATGAACCCACTTGTACTTTATTTGACACAGTTGTTGAAAGTAACAATAAAAAAACGTCTTGCGAAATTTCAGCCAAATCGGATAGGAATTGCGCCCTCTAGAAGCTTAAGAAGTCAAGTCCCCAGATCTGTTTATATGACAGCTATATCAGGTTATGAACCGATTTGAACCATATTTGGCACAGTTGTTGGATATCATAACAAAATACTACGTGCCAAAATTCATTCAAATTGGATAAGAATTGCGCCCTCTAGAGGCTCAAGAAGTCAAGACCCCAGATCGGTTTATATGACAGCTATATAAGGTTATGGACCGATTTGAACCATACTTGGCACAGTTGTTGGATATAATAACGAAACACGTCGTGCACAATTTCATTCCAATCGGATAAGAATTGCGCACTCTAGAGGCTCAAGAAGTCAAGATCCAAGATCGGCTTATATGGCGGCTATATCAAAACATGGACTGATATGGCCCATTTACATTACCAACTGACCTACACTAATAAGAAGTATTTGTGCAAATTTTCAATGTAAGGTTAGGTTTAAGTGGTAGTCTGCCATCAGACTCACTTAGACGTTTTCGTCCATTGTGATACCACAGGAACAGAAGAAGGAAGATGCCTTCTACTTCCTACTGTTCATATGTTTACATCCGCTAAATCAGACAGGTTCTCAAAGAAATGAGAACCTAAAGTGGAACTCCTTCCAACTGCTAGTGCGGGACACTCACACAGAAGGTGTTCTATAGTCCCTTCTTCCTCGATTTCCCCCTCGAGTGGTGGGAGAAACCTCGAAACTTGGAGTCAGAGATTATAGAATAAGTGCAGAAGATCGAGGCACTTGGAACACCATTCTACGTTAGGCTAATGAGACAAATGTTCTGTATTCACCAATTGAAGTGAAGAAGGTAAGTATAGGGTCGCAAATCAATATTTGGAACTGTTACAAACGGAATAACACGGTTAATGTATCCCCCATCCTTCGGAGCGGGGTATTAAAATTACAAAAAAACAAGTAAAAGCGTGCTAAGTTCGGCCGGGCCGAATCTTATATACCCTCCACCATGGATCGCATATGTCGAGTTCTTTTCCCGGCATCTCTTCTTAGGCAAAAAAAGGATATAAGAAAAGATTTGCTCTGCTATTAGAGCGATATCAAGATATGGTCCGGTTTGGACCACAATTAAATTATATGTTGGAGACCTGTGTAAAATATCAGCCAATTCGAATAAGAATTGCGCCCTTTGTGTGCTCAAGAAGTAAAATAGAGAGATCGATTTATATGGGAGCTATATCAGGCTATAAACCGATTCAGACCATAATAAACACGTATGTTAATGGTCATGAGAGAATCCGTCGTACAAAATTTCAGGCAAATCGGATAATAATTGCGACCTCTAGAGGCTCAAGAAGTCAAGATCCCAGATCGGTTTATATGGCAGCTATGTCAGGTAATGAACCGATTTGAACCATATTTGGCACAGTTGTTGGATATCATAACAAAATACTACGTGCCAAAATTCATTCAAATTGGATAAGAATTGCGCCCTCAAGAGGCTCAAGAAGTCAAGACCCAAGATCGGTTTATATGGCAGCTGTATCAGGTTATGGACCGATTTGAACCATACTTGGCACAGTTGTTGGATATCGTAACAAAACACGTCGTGCAAAATTTCATTCCAATCGGATAAGAATTGCGCACTCTAGAGGCTCAAGAAGTCAAGACCCAAGATCGGTTTATATGGCAGCTATATCAGGTTATGGACCGACTTGAACCATAGTTAGCACAGTTGTTGGATATCATAACAAAACACGTCGTGCAAAATTTCATCCCAATCGGATAAGAATTGCGCCCTCTAGAGGCTCAAGAAGTCAAGACCCAAGATCGGTTTATATGGCAGCTATATCAAAACATGGACCGATATGGCCCATTTACAATACCAACCGACCTACACTAATAAGAAGTATTTGTGCAAAATTTCAAGGGGCTAGCTTTACTCCTTCGGAAGTTAGCGTGCTTTCGACAGACAGACGGACGGACGGACGGACGGACGGACGGACGGACAGACGGACGGACATGGCTAGATCGACATAAAATTTCACGACGATCAAGAATATATATACTTTATGGGGTCTCAGACGAATATTTCGAGTAGTTACAATCAGAATGACGAAATTAGTATACCCCCCATCTTATGGTGGAGGGTATAAAAACATCTACTATTGGGTTGCCCAAAAAGTAATTGCGGATTTTTTAAAAGAAAGTAAATGCATTTTTAATAAAACTTAGAATGAACTTTAATCAAATATACTTTTTTTACACCTTTTTTCTAAAGCAAGCTAAAAGTAAGAGCTGATAACTGACAGAAGAAAGAATGCAATTACAGTCACAAGCTGTGAAAAAATTTTTCAACGCCGACTATATGAAAAAATCCGCAATTACTTTTTGGGCAACCCAATAATATTTAAATACCAGAAATATTCTCCCATTTCATAAAAAGTACGTAGCAAAACTTACTTTAAATAAAATTAATTCTTCTCAAATAAAAAAAAACGCAAAAAGTTCCTTTAATTGTGCAACATATTCATAAAGATTTTCATAAGGACGTAGGATTACCATTGCTTTTATTGCCTGTACTCAAAAAAACAAAAATAAGAAGAAGTCATCCCTTAATGCTTTGATGAAAATTTGAAATATTTTGAAAAAATTTTCATATTCTGCCCATATCAAATAAAAATAAGTCGTTTCCCCGTAGGGTGATCCTAAACAAATAAACTGCAAGGAACCTGCGTAAACTTTAAGAAGCCTCACATGAGAGCATGATATATATTTGTAATACAAAAAACAGATAAAAAACACCCTGATAAGCTTTTGTGATTTTTTTCCCTTTCTTTGGTTTTGTAATAAAAATCCTAAGCGTTTTTGCCAATGGGGAGATAATCAAAAGTTAAATGGAAATATAGTTAAAGGACTTCATACTCAGTGCTGTTAAAATTATTTTTTAGGTAAGTAACACAAAAATCTGGCTCTTTCTAAGGACATTTTCGTTTTTTTCTGAACATGTTTTGAAGTAAAACAAGTAAAAGCGTGCTAAGTTTGACCGTGCCGAATCTTATATACCCTCCACCATGGATCGCATTTCTCACGTTCTTTGAATGACATTTTCAAATAGAACAAGTAAAAGCGTGCTAAGTTCGGTCGGGACGAATCTTATATACCATCCACCATTGATCGCATCTGTCAAGCTCTTTCAACGGTATCTCTCTTTAGGCAAACAAAAGATAAGAGAAAAAAATTTTTATGTTATTGGAACAATATCAAGTTATGGTTCACTTCGGACCATAATTGAATTGAATATTTGAGACCATAGTAGAAGTCATTGTGTAAAATTTCAGCCAAATCAAGTAAGAATCGCGCACTTTAGGGGCAGAAGAAATAAAATAGGGAGATCGGTTTATAAAGGAGCTGTATTAGGCTATAACCCGATTCATACCATATTCGACACGTATGTTAAAGGTTATGTGAGAAGCCGTTGTACAAAATTTATGCCAAATCAGATAATACTTGCGCCCTTTAGAGGCTCAAGAAGTCAAGATCCCATATCGGTTTATATGGTCTATATCAGGTTATTAACCGATTTGAACCATACTTGGCACAGTTGTTGGATATTATAGCAAAACACGTCGTGCAAACTTTCATCTCAATCGGATAAGAATTGCGCACTCTAGAGGCTCAAGAAGTCAAGACCCAAGATCGGTTTATATGACAGCTATATCAGGTTATAAACCGATTTGAACCATACTTTGCACAGTTGTTGGATATCATAACAAAACACGTCGTGCAAAATTTCATTCCAATCGGATAAGAATTGCGCACTCTAGAGGCTCAAGAAGTCAAGACCCGAGATCGGTTTATATGGCAGCTATATCAGGTTATGGACCGATTTGAACCATACTTGGCACAGTTGTTGGATATAATAACATAACACGTCGTGCAAAATTTCATCCCAATCGGATAAGAAATGCGCACTCTAGAGGCTCAAGAAGTCAAGACCCAAGATCGGTTTATATGGCAGCTATATCAAAACATGGACCGATATGGCCCATTTACAATACCAACCGACCTACGCTAATAAGAAGTATTTGTGCAAAATTTCAAGCGGCTAGCTTTACTCCTTCGGAAGTTAGCGTGCTTTCGACAGACAGACGGACGGACAGACGGACGAATATTTCGAGAAGTTACAAACAGAATGACGAAATTAGTATACACCCATCCTATGGTGGAGGGTACAAAAACACCAGTCATAGAAAATCACCACCTGCAAAATTGCAGGCAAATCGAGTAATAATTGCGCCCTCCTGAGGCTCAAAAACGAAGAAACTTTTAATATTTCTGGGTCACTTCGTTAAGTGATTTGTTAAGAAGATTTTCGGTTTAAAACTGGCATAACTTTTTTATACCCTCCACCATAAGATGGGAGGTATACTAATTTCGTCATTCTGATTGTAACTACTCGAAATATTCGTCTGAGACCCCATAAAGTATATATATTATTGATCGTCGTGAAGTTTTATGTCGATCTAGCCATGTCCGTCTGTCTGTCCGTCCATCCGTCCGTCCGTCCGCCTGTCTGTGGAAAGCACGCTAACTTGCAAAGGAGTAAAGCTGCTTGAAATTTTGCACAAATACTTCTTATTAGTGTAGGTCGGTTGGTATTGTAAATGGGACATATCGGTCCATGTTTTGATATAGCTGCCATATAAACCGATCTTGGGTCTTGACTTCTTGAGCCTCTAGAGTGCGCATTTCTTATCCGATTGGGATGAAATTTTGCACGACGTGTTATGTTATTATATCCAACAACTGTGCCAAGTATGGTTCAAATCGGTCCATAACCTGATATAGCTGCCATATAAACCGATCTCGGGTCTTGACTTCTTGAGCCTCTAGAGTGCGCAATTCTTATCCGATTGGAATGAAATTTTGCACGACGTGTTTTGTTATGATATCCAACAACAGTGCCAAGTATGGTTCAAATCGGTCCATAACCTGATATAGATGTCATATAAACCGATCTTGGGTCTTGACTTCTTGAGCCTCTAGAGTGCGCAATTCTTATCCGATTGGAATGAAATTTTGCACGACGTGTTTCGTTATTATATCCAACAACTGTGCCAAGTATGGTTCAAATCGGTCCATAACCTGATTTAGCTGCCATATAAACCGATCTGGGATCTTGACTTCTTGGACCTCTAGATGTCGCAATTATTATCCGATTTGCCTGAAATTTTGTACGACGGATTCTCTCATGACCATCAACATACGTGTTTTTTATGGTCTGAATCGGTCTATAGCCCGATACAGCTCCCATATAAATCGATCTCTCTATTTTACTTCTTGAGCCCACAAAGAGCGCAATTCTTATTCGAATTGGCTGACATTTTACACAGGTCTCCAACATAAATATAATTTAATTGTGGTCCAAACCGGACAATATCTTAATATCGCTCTAAAAGCAGAGCAAATCTTTTCTTGTATCCTTTTTTTTTGCCTATATAAAAATTTGTAGTAAAAGAAACATCTTTTGTTGTATTTGTGGATTGTATAATAGATGTGTCGGTAGAGAGCCTATTATTTCTTTTTATGAAAAATATTTTAATCGTTCCTTAGTATATGGAAAATGGTATATACCATTGGCTTGCTGTTCGTCTTGTTGTTCAACGCTATGATCCTGGAAAAAATGTTCACGCTTCGGCGGCACTAAAGGTCCTCCTGATGACAGGGGGATTTCACGTGGTTCTTATCCAGCAACCATAGGTATGTGGAGGAATGGTTCGTGAACTAAGAATTCCGGGATTTAAACTACTTAATGGTACGGGAAATTTGAGACACAAGAGCCTGTATTCTTGCAAAGAGTAGTCTAAATGTTTATTTTCCTCCGTCGCTAAGCACTGAAGATTTAGGGAAGAAAAGCCTCATTGTAGGAAGTGATGCTAATGCACATCACCAGATATGGGTAAGTTCGGATGTCAACCGCTACGGTGGATCCCAGAGCTGGTTGGTCAAACGAAGGACTGCAAAAAAACTCTTCAACAAAGCAAAAGCCACAAGAGCACCACATGATTGGGACATCTATAAGGCTGAGCCAAGAAAATAAAAAATGAGCTGAAAAGGCTCAGAACAAATCCTGGGTGGAATTCTGCAGCTCCGTGGAGGATACATCTGACTGCTCTAAGCTAAAGAAGATTCTGTCCTCGAGACCTATTACGGTAGGGTATATTCAGAAGTCATAGAATGTATGGACAATGTCTAGTGAAGAAACACCAGATACACATTTTCCCGGAAATTCTCCAACGGACAACGTGGAGCCAGAAGAGGTTGTCACTGGCATGCATTCGACTGAAGTAGTTCTTTTCAGCAGGAGATACAAGTTGCCTACAATGGCACCTGTCTCATTAGGAGGAGAGAATGTTCCATTTACAGAAAGCGCAAAATACCTGGGTGTTTTGTTGGACAGGAAATTGAACTTCAAATTTAACACTTTTGAAAGGGCAAGAAAGACAACTCTTGTCCCATGCACCTGCAAGAGAGCCATTGGCAACAGTTGGGGTTTAGACCACGTACGATGCATTGGGTATATACTACAGTTGTCAGACCTATAATGCTATATGGTGTTATGGTGTTATACTGCTCAATACTTAACCGGATCCAAAGGATGACTTGTTTGTGCATCACAGCCCCACTGAGGACGACACCATCTGATGTGCTGAATTCAATGCTACATCTTATACCTCTGAACATTGTGGGAGACAAATTGCAGCGATCACTGCCGAGGTTAACGGAGCTTTTTCATTGGTCATGTTTCAGGTACGACACTGTGTTATCCTTGATACAATATCAGATGTTCCAGACAGTGTGGATTACACCCTACCTGAGCCGCTTTTTGATAAAAAGTACTGTACCATTATTCGCTATAGAAACGATTGGAACTACGATATCCCTGGTAACAGAAGTTACATAGACTTCTATACGGATTATACGTCCAGGTGGGCTTTGGAGTGTACTCTAAAGATCTAGAACTACCCAACCACTGCAGTGTACATCAAACGAAGATCCTTGCAATTACGGAAGTGGTTGAATGGCTAAGATGTAATGTCATTACAACAATTGTCATAAATATCTTCTCAGACTGCCATTAAATACCTGGAGAACGTATTTCTGAACACAAAAACCGCACTTGACTGTCGCAGATCTCTCAACGAGATGACTGAACAGTTCAAAATTTACCTGTTCTGGGTGCCGGGCCAGAGAGATATCCCAGGGAAATGTAAAGCTGACGAGCATGGGAGACTAAGAACTACCCTACACACTCCAGGGGTACTGGAATCTGTGTGTATGCCTCTAACGACATGTAAGCTAAGTTTTCAGAACAAGGCCCGAAGAACAACGAAATTCATTGGCTAAAACACACGTTTCAGTCATTGTGTCCGTCAGGTCACTGTCTAATCGGAAAACATGCTGACGGACTGAAGGTTGCCAGCAAGGACTTTCGCAGAAGCTGTGAGGACATCGAAGAAGAAGAGTCAGATGTTGGTAGGCCTAAAACTACTCACTGTTTCAAATTTCAGCAAGATCGGTCAAATAATAAAGATTTTATGGCTTTCAGACCCTTTATCGGGATAAAAGCATAAAATAACTCACTGTTGCAAATTTCAGCGAAATCGGGTAATAAATAAAGCTTTTATGGTCATCAGACCATTTATCGGGAGATCGGTCTATATGGTCCGGACCCACTCCGCTGCGCCTTCTTTTACTTTGTATGGAACAAAATTTTCCTTGGAATATTTATTTTCGACAATTAAAGAGCTTTTAGTGAAATACCATGGTACGAAAACAGTATGTCGCTTGACAAACAGTTTAACAATATGATCTTTATTGGTCTACGAATTTAAGTTTGGATGTAGAATGTACTCCATTATTAAAATACTATAATTCAGCCCGATATTCTCATGATGTCTGATTTAGGTGTGTTTTCGGAGGTGAGGTGGTCCCCCAGACACTTGGCCCTGAAAAATATCAGCATCGGGCTCTTTTGTCAAATACCACCTTTTTAAACACAATATTGCAATTGGTTTTGACGGGAGTTTACAGGATGAGGCGTCCCCCAACACATGGTCCCAATATTGGTTATCAAATTCGTTTTCTAATCTCAAATACCTTTCATTTGAGCCACATATTGGTCCACATTAGTGGTCGAAATATTTTTACCCTCTGGGTCGAAATATTTTTACCCTCTGGGTCGAAATATTTTTACCCTCTGGTGGGAGGTGTTTTGGGGAAGGGGTGATGCCTAAAATACATGGTCCTACATTTGGATATCAAATTCGTATTCGACTCCCAAATACCTTTATTTGAGCAGTAGAAAATTGCTGTTTGTGCTCTATTCTCATATATTTGAACCCCATATTGCATTGGCCTCAAAATTGGATATCAATTTTTTTAGTTTTCTAATCTCAAATATGTCCGGTTTGGGGTATGGGCCCTAAAAACAATTAATATCGAGCTCCACTGTCTTGAGGACCCAAATTGTCTTGGTGAGCAAATACGTTCTACTTGGGGTTGTTATGGTGGTGGGATGTCCCCTAGACGGTTGGTCGCGAATGGTAATGTCAGATTCATGGTCAACTACCAAATACCCTTCATTTGAGCTCCATTTTTCCATAGTAGGCAAACATGACCGGTTTGGGGGGTATTTTGGGGGATGGGGCGGCATCTCAGTGACTTGGCTTTACAAATATATATCAGATTCGTGTTCTTCTCTAAAACGCCTCTTATTTCAGACTCATATTACAATGGTCAGCAAATACTTCCTATTTGAGGGTGGGGCAACCCTACCCCCGTAGCACTACTAGACACTAGACACACTTTCCGAACATTGATATCAGATTTGGGCTTTACTTCCAAAGACCTTTCATTTGAGTCCCATATTGCTATGGTCGTAAATTTGTCTTCTTTGGGGTATGTTCTCGGGGATGGGCGGCCCCCCAAACACTTGGTCCCACATCTGGATATTAGATGCGTATTCTACACCCACATACCTTTTATTTAAGCCCCATATTGCCATGGTCAGTAAATAAGTCCTGTTTGGTGGGTGGGGTACTTTTTGGACAACCCAATATATTTTCTTTCATTTAATTGTTTCTAACAAACCCATTATAAATTAAGCAGCAGTAATTTTCAGCATATAACAGACTTTTCAGCAGTAAGCCTGCTGTTCTGATATTGCAAAATACTGCTGTAATAGCAAACATTCTGCTGTAATAGCAGCAAAATAATCTACTAACAGTCAGCAGACAGTGTTTGAGACTTTTTTCTATAAGGGTACACCAACCGACTTACAGACTTTTTTCTATAAGTGTACACCAACCGATTTACAATTTTTGTAAAAATTTTGTTTTTAATAAAAATTAAAATTTCGTATATTTGCCTTAAAATTAACATCAATTCTTAAGCCACAATTCTGTTTGCTCTATGCTCAGGATTTATAAAATTGAATTTTCTCACTTTTTAATTTCTTTTCTTCCTAGAACCTACCATTGCTAGCATATGAGTACATTGAAAGTCACAACGGTCTCTATCGTTGTAGCTCGACTAACATCATTGTGAATATCATGTTTTATTTTGTTTTTTCGCTTCCACGAAGTATGGTCGCTCATGTCCTAGGCCTGCATTTGATGTTTCATGTTGGGCTTTTGCTTCTATTACCGATGTTACACAGTTGTTGGACGTAGTTTTTGGGAGCACTGGTAGGTTATGGTGGCTGAAATGCCAACGTTACTTTCTACTGGCTACCTTATTTCCTTTGTGTTGGTGTAGATGTTTGATGAAAAATATTTGCATTTGTTTTATGTTATTCCAGAGTTCAAGTAGTTATAGAAGTTAAGCCTAAAAATCGACATTCTATATGCCCAAAAATGAACTTAGGGCTTTTACTTTGGTAAAATGGTGCCGCTTGAACTGTTGTTTTGCCTTAGAGCTCTGAATGCCACCATGCCTTGGCTTTGTGTGGACAGACGTTTTTTGGTGTTCTTATGATGTTGATGATGGCCTCCAGGCCACGCTAAAAGTTTGCATTCAGTTAGTATTCTGGTGGCTTTTGTTTTTTTGCATTGCATGGAAAAATCCCTATATTGGAGATGCTGGGCATTTGGGTTACTTTTGTTGGGACCAGTCAACTAGCCATTTAGCCAGGTGTATTGCATATGCTTTTGCAAGCAATAACATAGTAATGTTTGAGTAGTTAGGAGAGTACACAGAAAATAATGTATGAAAATTATATAAAGGGTGATTTTTTTGAGGTTAGGATTTTCATGCATTAGTATTTGACAGATCACGTGGGATTTCAGACATGGTGTCAAAGAGAAAGATGCTCAGTATGCTTTGACATTTCATCATGAATAGACTTACTAACGAGCAACGCTTGCAAATCATTTTCAGTGAATGGGCCCTAGAAAACTTGGCAGAAAATCCGCTTTTTTATCGACAAATTTTGTTCAGCGATGAGGCTCATTTCTGGTTGAATGGCTACGTAAATAAGCAAAATTGCCGCATTTGGAGTGAAGAGCAACCAGAAGCCGTTCAAGAACTGCCCATGCATCCCGAAAAATGCACTGTTTGGTGTGGTTTGTACGCTGGTGGAATCATTGGACCGTATTTTTTCAAAGATGCTGTTGGACGCAACGTTACGGTGAATGAACACATTTCGAACCGAACACTGATTTTGGTAATAAAATTCAATGATTTGCAAGCGTTGCTCGTTAGTAAGTCTATTCACGATGAAATGTCAAAGCATACTGAGCATCTTTCTCTTTGACACCATGTCTGAAATCCCACGTGATCTGTCAAATACTAATGCATGAAAATCCTAACCTCAAAAAAATCACCCTTTATATATATAGAAAAATTACATGAAAAATCTCTTTTTATACCCACCACCGAAGGATGGGGGTATATTCATTTTGTCATTCCGTTTGCAACACATTGAAATATCCATTTCCGACCCTATAAAGTATATATATTCTTGATCAGCGTAAAAATCTAAGACGATCTAGACATGTCCGTCCGTCTGTCTGTTGAAATCACGCTACAGTCTTCAAAAATTGAGATATTGAGCTAAAACTTTGCACAGATTCTTTTTTTGTCCATAAGCAGGTTAAGTTCGAGGATGGGCCAAATCGGACTATATCAAGATATAGCCCCCATATAGACCGATCCGCCGATTTAGGGTTTCAGACCCATAAAAGCCACATTTAATATCCGATTTTGCTAAAATTTGGGACAGTGAGTTGTGTTAGGCCCCCAAATATCCTCCGTCAATTTGGCTCAGATCGGTCCAGTTTTGGATATAGCTGCCATATAGACCGATCCTCCGATTAAGGGTCTTAGACCCATAAAAGCCACATTTATTATCCGATTTTACTGAAATTTGGGACAGTGATTTGTGATAGGCCCTTCAATATCCTTCACGAATTTAGCCCAGATCGGTCCAGTTTTGGATATAGCTGCCATATAGACCGATCCTCCGATTAAGGGTCTTAGACCCATAAAAGCCACATTTATTATCCGATTTAACTGAAATTTAAGACAGTGAGTTGTGTTAGGACCCCCAACATCCTCCGTCAATTTGGCTCAAATCGGTCCAGATTTGGATATAGCTGCCATATAGACCGATCCTCCGATTTAGGGTCTTAGGCCACATTTATTATCCGATTTTGCTGACCTTTGGGACAGTGAGTTGTGTTAGACCCTTCGATATCCTTCGCTAATTTGACCCAGATCGGTCCAGTTTTGGATATAGCTGCCATATTGACCGATCCTCCGATTTAGGGTCTTAGACCCATAAAAGCCACATTTATTTTGCGATTTTGATGAAATTTGGGACAGCGAGTTGTTTTAGGCCTTTCGACATCCTTCGCCAATTTGGCCCAGATCGGTCCAGTTTTGGATATAGCTGCCATATAGACCGATCCTCCGATTTAGGGTCTTAGACCCATAAAAGCCACATTTATTATCCGATTTTGCTGAAATCTGGGACAGTGAGTTGTCTAAGGCCCTTCGACATCATTTGTCAATTTGACTCATATTGGCTTAGATTTGAATATAGCTGCCATGTAGACCGATATCTCGATTTAAGGTTTTGAGGCATTTATTATCCGATGTCGCCGAAATTTGAGGCAGTGAGTTGTGATAAAACTTTCGATATTATTTTTCAATTTGGCTCAGATCGGTCCAGATTTGGATATAGCTGCAATATAGACCGATCTCTTGATTTAAGGTTTTGGGGCCGTAAAAGGCGCATTTATTGTCCGATTTCGCCGAAATTTGGGACAGTGAGTTGTGTTAGGCTCTTCGACATGTATCTGCAACTTGGTCGAAATCGGTCCAGATTTGGACATAGCTGCCATACAGACCGATATCTCGATGAAAAGCCTTGGCCCAATAAAAGGCGCTTTTATAATCCGATTTCACTGAAATTTGACACAGTGACGTATGTTAGGCTTTTCGACGTCCGTATCGTTTATGGTTCAGAGCGGTTAATTTTTAGATATGGCTACTAAAAAGAGCAAAATTTTGTTTTATACAGTTGAACAATGACTTGTACTTATTAGTATTTGGTCCAAATCGGAACATATTTCTATATAGCTGCTAGGGGTCATAAGGTATGCATTTTTCCCCGGATTTGACGAAAGGTGGTTTATATATATACCCGAGGTGGTGGGTATCCAAAGTTCGGCCCGGCCGAACTTAACGCCTTTTTACTTGTTTTGTCCATAAGCAGGTTAAGTTCGCAGATGGGCTATATCAGACTATATCTTGATATAGCCCCCATATAGCCCCCATATAGACCGATCCGCCGATGTGGCCCATAAAAGCCACATTTATTATCTGATTTTGCTGAAATTTGGGACATTGAGTTGTGTTAGGCCCTTCGATATCCTTCGTCAATTTTGCGTAGATCGGTCTAGATTTGGATATAGCTACCATATAGATTGATCCGCCGATTTAGGGTCTTAGGCCCATAAAAGCCACATTTCTTATCCGATTTTGCTGAAATTTTGGACAGTGAGTTGTATTAGATCCTTCGACATCGTTCGTCAATTTGGCCCAGATCGGTAAAATTTGGATATAGCTGCCATATAGACCAATCCTCCGATTTAGGGTCTTAGATCCATAAAAGCCACATTTATTATCCGATTTTGCTGAAATTTGGGACAGTAAGTTGTGTTAGGTCCTTCGACATCCTTCGTCAATTTGGTCCAGATCGGTCCAAATTTGGATATAGCTGCCATATAGACCGATCCTCCGATTTAAGGTCTTAGGCCCATAAAATCCACATTTATTATTCGATGTTGCTGAAATTTGGGACAGTGAGTTGTGTTGAGCCCTTCGACATCTTTCGTCATTTTGGCCCAGATCGGTCCAGATTTGGATATAGCTGCCATATACACCGATCCTCAGATGTAGGGTCTTAGGCCCATTAAAGCTGCATTTATTATCCGATTTTGCTGAAATTTGGGTCAGTGAGTTGCCTTAGGCGCTTCGACATCTTTCTTCAATTTGGCACTGATCGGTTCAGATTTGGATATAGCTGCCACATAGACCGATCCCTCGATTTAAGGTTTTAGGCCCATAAAAAGCGCATTTATTGTCCGATGTCGCCGAAATTTGGGACAGTGAGGTGTGTTGGGCTCTTCGATGTTGGTCTTCAATTTGGCTCAGATCGAACCAGATTTGGATATAGCTGCCATATAGACCGATCTCTCGGTTGAACAATGACTTGTTCTTATAAGCATTTGGTCTAAATCGTTTGATATGTCTATATAGCTGCTATGGGGCATAAGGTATGCATTTTTCATTGGATTTTGACGAAAGGTTGTTCACGTATATACCCGAGGTGGTGGGTATCTCAAAGTTCGGCCCGGCCGAACTTAACGCCTTTTTACTTGTTTCAGTTCATTTTGAACTTCATTTACCGTAAAAGCTTTGATTGGTCTAAACATCTGACAAGGAACACCTAAAAATTCCAGAATGTCATTTTCGTCTGCAGTGTTACACATAGAGAACGGCGTGAATGTTTCTTCAGGTAGTTCTTTAAATGCTTTTACTTAACTTTTATCAGTTTTGCACCACGAACCACATGCATCTTTAAGGGCCACATTTCTTTTTTGGGGCTTTTTAAGATATTTCATTGCTTTCCACAAGCTGTTATCATTTTTGTCCGATCTGTCTAGATGACGTAGAAAGTGGTTTACATAATTATCATTGTATTCTCTAAGTTTAGTTTTGAGAAAAGTTGTTGCTTTATTTAATCTCTTTTTGTCCGCTGAAGATTTCGTTACTTGCCAAATTTTACGTAGTCGCCGCTTTTGTTTAATTAATTTCTTAATTTCAAATGGAGTAGAAAATTTAGCAAAATTTTGGTTTGGATGGTTAGCTTGAATGATATCAAATCCACGTATTTTAGCATACGATTTTTTGTGAGGTGTGGTTCGGAAACAAGTAAGATATTAATGAAGTTGTTGTTGAGAAAATATTCTATGGGTTGCCCAAAAAGTAATTGCGGATTTTTTAAAAGAAAGTAAATGCATTTTTAATAAAACTTGGAATGAACTTTAATCAAATATACTTTTTTTTCTAAAGCAAGCTAAAAGTAACAGCTGATAACTGACAGAAGAAAGAATGCAATTACAGAGTCACAAGCTGTGAAAAAATTTGTCAACGCCGACTATATGAAAAATCCGCAATTACTTTTTGGGCAGCCATATTTCATTCAGTTGGTTGAGAATGCCATAGGCATTCCATTCTGCAATGATAAGACCTACTTGCATAGTCTTGTCCTAAGCATTGACATCATGTTCATCAAAGTATTAGTTAATTCTATATGCTTAGAGAGCATGGCCTCAATTTTCTCTAAAACATTAGACATAGCAGATTGATCACCTTTTAGCACTTGCGCATATGAAGTGTTATTCGATTCTTGCATATTTTGAAAATTGTTTGTTGGCATTGCATACGTATTAAAACTTTGTTGCATCTCTTTTCTCATTGCGGACAGCCGTGCATGAAGAAGTTGTTGGTAAAACGAGAAGCCAGGATAATTTGCGGTTTGTTTTTGTGAACAATGGACACAAGTGGGAGGAAGGTTTGATAACTTTGAAACACTCGGAAGTGGCATGATCAGCTCCACATTTTACACATAGAAAACTTTTTTGCAGTAGGATTTGGTATGCCCATAATCTTAGCACCTATGGCATTGCACAATATCGTCAAATTTTTCGAGGGGCTTCCACTGAAATGATGGCATTATCAAATGATTTTATATTATAAACTTCCTTGTTGTTCTCGTTCGGATCGATATCTACAAAAAACATAGGCAAAGGTTCCTTTGTAGCACGGCCGAGGCTTAGTAACATTGCTTTTATGTCAGGAATAGGAGTAGAATAATGAATGCCTTTTAAAACTACCCCAAAAGCCCTTTCTTGCTTCAATTAAAATGTGTGATAATTGCATTGGACCGAATCAAAATAAGTTATGAATTTTCTAAAAGAATCCATATTTTTTACAACTAGACGAATTTTGCCGTCTCTCAGTGACTTAAAATGGTAATCTGCGCTGGGAATTACACTATTAACTTTATTGGCCATTTTAAGAATATCTTGAACATGCGGTTTAAATATCGGTGAAGGTTTAGGAGTTGCAGTTGTATTATCATTGTTACTAGTCTCATCTGTGGAATGAACACATTTCGAACCGAACACTGATTTTGGTAATAAAATTCAATGATTTGCAAGCGTTGCTCGTTAGTAAGTCTATTCATGATGAAATGTCAAAGCATACTGAGCATCTTTCTCTTTGACACCATGTCTGAAATCCCACGTGATCTGTCAAATACTAATGCATGAAAATCCTAACCTCAAAAAAATCACCCTTTATAACCATACTATCATCGTCGAACAGCTCGTGGTTCATACGACGCCTATATTCTCCTTTAACGCAAACTGGTACATATATTTTATGAAGAATCTTTCTCTCAAACACTCCAAACACTGTCTCGTCTATTTTCAGAAGTACCCATTTTTCGCAACCATGCATCAGCACGGTTCACTGTCTTGTATTGTGTAATACTCGTCTGTCGAGAGGTGGCTTTACTCTTTAGCTGCTTGCTTAATCCAAAGTAGCATCTGTTAGCCAATATTATTCTTCGCTTTATTTTACAGTTGGAGCATTTGTTTTGGTTACGGCGTTGCCGAGGTGGATAAGACTGACTATCTCAAAGTTGTAGTTCCCAACTTTCTCCATTTTCTTTATCTGCTTGGGTTTACAGGGCTTTGTGGAGTTGATATCATCCGTTTTGTCTCCTCTCTATTTACTACCAAACCCGTTTTCGTAGATTCTTTTTCGATACGTTCAAAGGCTGCAATTGCTTTACCCGATGACCGACCCATGGCATCGATGTCATCGGCATAGACGAGTGTGTTGTCTTATGATTAGTGTGCCATACCTATTCACATCTGCATCTCGTATAATCATCTCCAGCAGGATATTAAAGAGATCAAACGATAAGCTGTCTCCTTGTCTGAAACCTCGTTATTTCCTATTCTTACTGAGGAAAGCGTATCAGCAAGTGTCATCCTGTAGAGTCTTATTAATTTTGCAGGGATACCAAACTCAGACATGGCTTGAAATACCTTTGAACTTAAAGGGGTAATGATAGCGGCTTTGTAGTCAACAAAGAGATGGTAGGTGTTGATTTGTCCTTCTCAGGTCTTTTCCAAAATTTGGAGCAGTTTGATTATCTGGTCTATGATGGATTTACCAGGTCTAAAGCCGCATTGAAAGGACCCAATTATCATATTGACTTTAGGCTTTAATCTTTTCCATAGTACGCTCGAGAGTATCTTGAAAGCGGTGGGGAGGAGACTTATTTCTCCGTAGTTTACACATTGTATCTTATCTTTTTCTTGTGTACCGGACATAATATGCTGAGGTTCCATTCATTGGGTATGCGTTTTTCTAGCCAGATCAGGGATTGGTTCTGCGGTATCCTTTTCGTCTTCATCGTCAGACACTAGCAGCTGGGTAAAATTTTCCTTCCATATCTTCAGCACACTATCTGTATCACTTACCAGATTCTTTGTCTCTGCAGGAGACAAAGCTATCAATTTGATGTTTGATTCTTTGGTAGAATTTCTGGACTTCATTCTGAGTTCTGTACAACTCAATTCGCTCACACTCACGTCTTTCCATTTCCTTTTTCTTTCTGCGGAATAGACGATTCTTCTGTCTCCTTTTCTCCAGATACCTCTCCTTCATCTGGCACATAGCTACTGTATGCCGCTTTCTTGGCTTGGTAGCATCTCGACAATCTAGGTCGTACCATCTGTTTTCTGGGGCAGGCTTCCGGTACCCCCCAAAGGATATCGCGGCATTTTCCATGAAGTGGGCAATGGTTTGCCACTGCGCCATTGTATCATCAGAACAAGTAGTGCTTTCATCAATTAGTTGGGTCATTCAAGTGGAGTATGCCGTTGCCATTTGTTGTGTTTGCAGCTTCCCTGCAGTGTCAGATCTTATTTTCCTCGCCATGCTCAAACGGGTGCGAACCTTTGCTGCACCAAGGTAATGATCCAAATCTATATTCGCTCCACGGATCGATCGTACATCTAACAACCTGGATGAATGTCTTTCATCTATCTCAATGTGATCAGTTTGGTTTCTCGTGTTTTGGTCGGGTGACAGCCAAGTGGCTTTGTGAATTTGTATACCCTACACTACTACTGTGGTACAGGGTATTAAAACATAGTGTATTTGTTTGTAACAGCCAGAAGCAAGACAGATAGACCCATTCGATAAGTATACCGATAGACGCAGAATCACTTTCTGATTCAATTAAGCTGTCTGTCTGTCTTTCTCTCCACGTTTCCACTTTTAAGGCCTTTGCTAACCCATTTATTAATCGATCTTCTCAAAAATTCACATTCGACGCCATAGCCTACGTATCCAATGTGGTCTAGGGTATCAAAGTATCATCCGAATTTAGCCCGTCCTTACTTGTTTTTTGCCGCGGCGAAATCGATTAGCCTCAACCCATTACTGGACGTTATCTCGTGGATGCTAAATTATCCGACAGCTGGACCAGCGATGTTTTCCTTCCCTATCTTCGCATTAAAATCTCAAAGAACGATTTCAATGTCATGGGCGGGGCAGCCGCCATATTCTCACTAGGCTCTCGTAGAAAATATCCTTAGTCTGCTCGTCATTGTCTTCCATCGGGGTATGGACACAAATAAGGCTGATGGTGGAGTATTTGGTTTTTATGCAGATTGTAGCTAGCCTCTCATTCCCGGAGTAAACCTGGAGACAAGGTGTTTCAGTCTCCGACTAACCACAAATCCACAGCCAAATTCATGTTCTGGGCATGAAGATATAATGTGATTTCCGTTGATCAAAACATGTGTTCGAGGTGTCGAAGGAAGCATTCAAGTGCTTGGTCTTTCTTAAGCGGAGTAAGAAATATTTCACTCCCTATGATCTTCTTTATATCTCTACTACGTATATCAGGCCAAAATTGTTATATAATATCAGGACCGGAGCTTCGAAATCATACCTGAGGCTGCTTGTTCAGAGGTGGGAGTTGGTGTTGATCGGATATCGTAGGGTATCCAAATCTATTGTTTCCCTTGAGCATCGTCGAAATGTGGGTTGTGTGGTGCTGTTCTTGAGGTTGTCTTTCAGTAATAAATGGAATTTCCCAATTATTAAAAGTAAAATGAAATTAAATTCCGCCGGGCCGAACTTTGGATTCCCACCACCTCGGGTATATATGTAAACCCCTTTTCGTCACAATCCGATGAAAATTTTATAAATTATGCACCCAAATTCGGCAATCACATGGAGTGGTCTTATAAATACAAGTCACTGTTGAATTTTGTATTTCAAATTTCAACAAAATCGGGTAATAGATAAAGTTTTTATGAGCTTCAGACCCTTATCTAAATGCAGTCCTATTTTTACCATATTTGAATCGGATGGGGGGTGGCCTAAAACTACTCACTGTTTCAAATTTCAGTAAAATCGGTTAAAAAATAAAGCTTCTAGGGGCTTCAGACCCTTTATCGGGAGACGGGTCTATATGGCAGCTATATCTAAATATAGTTCGATCTGAACCATACTAAGGTCAGATATGGGAAGGCTTAAAATAACCCACAGCTTCAAATTTCAGCGTAATTGAACAATTAATAAAGCTTTTATGGGTTTTATACCCTTTATGGGGAGATCGGTCTATATGGCAGCTATATCTAAATATAGATCGATCTGAACTATATTTGGGTCAGATGTTGGAAGGCCTAAAACTACCCACTGTTTCAAATTTCCGCAAAATCGGTTAGAAAATAAAGCTTTAATGGGCTTCAGACCCTTTATCGGAAAATCGGTCTATATAGCAGCTATATCTAAATTGGCCCGTTCAAAAACTTAACCAGCGTGCATCAAAAAGACGAATCTGTGCCAAATTTCTGCTCAATATCTCAATTTTTTAAGCCTGTATAGTGATCATTAAATCGCCTTAGAATTTTACGACGATCCGAAATATATATACTTTGTAGGGTCGGAAATTGATATTTCGATGTGTTGCAAACGGAATGACTAAATGAATATACCCCCTATCATACCACCATAGCTCCCATACATATTTTCGTCCGATTTGCAGTGATAATGCAATAAAAAAGGATTTTCTCTTGACTCTCGACATTACAGGTGAATTGCATGGAATCGGTTCAGATTTAGATATAGCTCTCATATATATATCACCCGATTTTAACTTCTATAGTCACAGCGAGCGCATTTATTGACCATTCTTGCCAAAATTTTGCACAACGCTTTTCTGGACAACTACTACAATATCCGAGAAGTTTGGTCGAAATCGGTTTAAATTTAGCCGGACATAGCCGGGATTTCATTTTGGGAGTCTTGTTAGCCTCCTCGACATCCCAGCTCAATACCGGCCGGATCGGTCCAGATTTCGATATAGCTGCCAGATATACCGATCTCCACGATTTAAGGTTTTACACCCATAAAAGGTGAATATATTGGGTTGCCCAAAAAGTAATTGCGGATTTTTCATATAGTCGGCGTTGACAAATTTTTTCACAGCTTGTGACTCTGTAATTGCATACTTTCTTCTGTCAGTTATCAGCTGTTACTTTTAGCTTGCTTTAGAAAAAAAGTGTAAAAAAAGTATATTTGATTAAAGTTCATTCTAAGTTTTATTAAAAATGCATTTACTTTCTTTTAAAAAATCCGCAATTACTTTTTGGGCAACCCAATAAAAACCGATTTTGCTGAAATTAGGTACAATGAGTTGAGTTAGACCCCTTGCCACTGGTACGAGTTTGGTTAAGATCGGTCATTATTTCGACATAATAGCTCGATATCCCTGCCGATATGGGCTTCAGACCCTTTATCGGCAGATCGGTCTATATAGCAGCTATATTCAAATATGGTTCGATCTAAATCATATTTGGGTCGGATGTTAGGCGGTTTAGAGCAACTCACTGTACTCACTGCACAAATACGTCTTTTTGATGCACGCAGGTAAAGTTCTCGAACGGGCCAAATCGGACCATATCTGGATATAGCTGCTATACAGACCAATCTGGCGATAAAGGGTTCATGGCCCATGAATGCTGCTTTTAACACCCGATTTCGCCGAAATTTGAAACAGTGAGTTGTTTTAAGCCTCCCGACATCCGATCTAAATATGGTTCAGATCGAACTATATTTCGATATAGCTGCCATACTTATTACCCAATTTTGTTAGGTTGTTTTAAGCCTCAGATCAGAATCAGATCAGACTATATAGATATAGCTGTTATATTAACTGATTATCCAATTTAGGGTCTTAACCCTATAAAAAGCGGATTTATTTGTAGATTTCGCTGAAAATGTTACTCGTATATGAGTTCTCGGGACCTGAATAAAATATGGTCGAGACCAGCTCCTATGTAGACATAACTATGGATATAGTAGTGGAGTTATAATAAAATAGGATGATGATTATATCATTGGTGGTGGGTATTCAAAGTTCACGCACGGCCGAACTTAACACGTTTTTTTTTTTCTTTCTTTGAGTGCATAAATGAGTATGTGTAGGAGTGTAAACTTGAATATGTGCATTCAAAACATACAACATACTCTCATTCGCACACACCTCTGTGAATGTGAGTCAAATATTTGGCTATGTGCCAACGACGAAAATTTTCGAGCATAAAATACAAAATTTCATGCGATTAGTTAGCAATAGCAGCAGCAGCATTAGGAAGTAACTCTACACAGGCCTTTACTAACCAAGCATATACCGGTATTGGCATGCAAACAATCATACATACACCCACAGGCCTAAGGCTCTATTAGACGGTATGTAGGTACCTTATATGACAAATTTAGCATATGTAGAGTTGTACATGTCGTGCGATAGAAACGAAACTAACATATGAAAATCGAAAAAGCACTTGTACATGTTTAGAGCGGGTTCTATTCCTTCTAACAAAACCATAAAAAAATAATATGTTTTTGATGTCAGACAAATGAAAGCAACCCCAAATTAAATTGGTTCCACAAATTAATGACAAATCACCTATCTCCTCGCTTCAACAATTTACGCATAAAAAATCAGATTAAGCATAAAAAATCAGATTTGTTCTGATTTTGACTTGTCATAAGACAACGACATGCCGTGTAATAGCAGCTTAATAATACAACAACACCATAAAATAACGTAAAGCATTTCAAATACAAACGATCAAAAAATATTATTTTGTAATACACTATGTTGCCCTTGCGACAGCAACAACATCGCCAGCACCAAAGAGTGAAAATGCAAAAAAATCCCTACATTCGCATATAAACGGAATTGAGATCTGTAAAGAGATAGGTATGAAAATGCTACACTGAAGTAAGTAAAGCGAGACCGTATGGTATGAAAATAATAAAACCTGGTATGGATAAAATATAAAACGATGAGTACCCAACAGGAATGTCCTCGTTCGGAGCCCTCTATGATATGGCTGAGGTAAAAGAGGCGGCTAGGCGAAGAAATCACTACTCCAGGCCAATTGCGCTCTAGACTTATATACCTTCTCCGGGCACTCAGGGAGAATTTTAATGTACCGGCGCACAGTAGGCCAAATTGCAAAAAGTTGGAAATAAGTCTACAACTTCTTTTCTGTTGACCTAAGGCGGACATTGGCTTTCAGGAAAGTGCTGCTGTAGGTCCATATCTTTAATAGAGGGTAAGATACAGGGTGTCAAAGTTGATCACTTTTGACTTTGCAAGCCTTCTGGGGCCATAACTTTTAATCTACTCAACTCTTAAGGTAGAACGAGTATGGAACGGTTCCATACTTGGACCGAATCGCTCAAATGCCAATTATAATGGAATACTGTGCAGAAATGTTAGCTAATGTATGCTAGTAGGATATTATGACGACTTCGTTGCAGCCATCGCGGAAAAAACACGTAAGAGGTATTCCGTAAACTCCGGCAGGTGATGCTAAAGCAATGGGCTGGCTGGACGCCCACGACATGCAACTTGCGGTGCACAAGACGGAGTTGCTGCTTTTAACGAGAAACAAGTAAAAATGTGCTAAATTCGGCCGGACTGAATCTTGGGAACCCACCACCATCGATTCTGTAAAAAATGTCCACAAACAAACTGACTTGAAGACATCACGTACCAAATTTATGCCAAATTGCAGCATGTATGGGCCGTAGAAGACTATTAGGGAGATCGGTTTATAGAGGTGCTATATCAGGTTATTGACCGATTTAAACCGTACTAACCACAGTTTTTGCATATCACAACAATTAAAGCAAAATTTAAGCCAAATCGGACAGCAATTGCGGCTTCCAGTGACTCAAAATTCAAAATCGGTAGATCGGTTTATATGGGAGCTATATCAGGTTATTGACCGATTTGGACCGTCCTTGGCACAGTTGTTTGAAGTTATAACAAAATACCATTACCTTATAAGTACAATGTGGAAGCTATATACTATTCTGAACCAATTTTGATAGACCTCGGCAAGCAAATATGTTCAAACTGAAATAACTACGGTTGACAAATGACAACATTATTATCTGACGAACATATATATGGGAGCTATATCTAATTTTGAACCGATTTCGAGCAAACTTCTCAGATAATGTTGTAGTCATCGAGGAAAGCATTGTGCATAATTTTGGCAAGTGGCTCTTGATGTGAAAATCTGGCGATATACATATATGACATCTATATCTACATCTGGGCCGATTTCTAAGAAATTCGCCAGTAATATCATGAGTTATAAGAAAATCCTTCCTGCAAAATTTCGAGAGAATCGGTTTAAAAAGCATTTTCTTGCAATATTTCTCAAAATCGAACGATCATATATATGGAAGCTATACCTAAATCTGAACCGATTTCGAGCAAACTTCTCAGATACTGTGGCAGTCGTCGAGGAAAGCGTTTCGCAAAATTTTGGCAAGATGGGTCAATAAATGCGCTTGATGTGACTCTAGAAGTAACAAGTAAAAGCGTGCTAAGTTCGGCCGGGCCGAATCTTACATACCCTCCACCATGGATCGCATTTGCCGAGTTCTTCTCCCGGCATCTCTTCTTAGGCAAAAAAGGATATAAGAGAAGGTTTGCTCTGCTATTATTATATTATTAAATGTTGGAGACCTGTGTAAAATGTCAGCCAATTCGAATAAGAATGGCGCCCTTTGGGGGCTCAAGAAGTAAAATAGAGAGATCGATTTATATGGACAGACGGACGGACGGATAGACAGACGGACATGGCTAGATTGACATAAAATGTTGCGACGATCAAGAATATATATACTTTATGGGGTCTCAGACGAATATTTCGAGTAGTTACAAACAGAATGACGAAATTAGTATACCCCCCATCTTATGGTGGAGGGTATAAAAATCAGGAGATATATATATGAGAGCTTTATCTAAGTCTGAACTGATTTCTATGAAATTCGCCAGTATTGTCGAGAGTCATAAAGAAATCGTTTCTGCCAAATTTCAAGAGAATCGGTTAACAATTGACCATTTTGTTGCATTATTACTAAAAATCGGACGAACATATATATGGGAACTATATCAAAATCAGAACCAACTTTTTCCAATTTCAATTGGATCTTAAGACGATCGGATGAAAACTGCGACCTGTACTTTGTACACAAATAAAGATGGACAGACAGACAGACAGATTCTGAGTCGATCGGTATACTTATCAATAGGTCAATCTCTCTTCCTTCTAGGTGTTACAAACAAATTCACTAAATTATAATACCCTGTACCACAGTAGTGGTGTAGGGTATAAATATAACCCCCGTCCTATGGTGGTGGGTTCAAAAAATTCATCAGTAGAAGTTGATATGGACATAGATGAAATACTGGAGAAGACCAATTGATCTGTCAAAGCGATCCGACTGGATACAAAGCCAACCTGTGCAGACCAAGTTCAAATACGCATGTGATATCAAGAACCTCGGGGGCTGCTTACTATATGGACTCATGACAAACGTAGGTGGGCCAGACTCTTAACGGATATGCTATAGCATTATTCTATAATGCGGCGAAGTATGAAACTAGACACTACTGGCCGTAGCAGCGAACAGTATGAAAGGAACTAAAACTACCCTTTGCAAAAGGCAAGGATTCTAAAACTACCCTTTGCTAAAGGCAAGGTTACCAAAACTACCCTTTGCCACAATAAAGGGTACTAAAACTACCCTTTGCCACAATAAAGGGTGTTTTAGTACCCTTTATTGTGGCAAAGGGAAAGGGTACTAAAACTAAACTTTGCCAAAGGTAAGGGTACTAAAACTATCACTTTTCAAAGGCAAGTGTACTAAAACTACATTTGCCAAAGGCAAGTGTACTAAAACTACCCTTTGCCAAAAGCAAGGGTACTAAAACTACCCTTTGCAAAAGGAAAGGGTACTAAAACTAAACTTTGCCAAAGGTAAGGGTACTAAAACTATCATTTTTCAAAGGCAAGTGTACTAAAACTACCCTTTGCCAAAGGCAAGTGTTCTGAAACTAACCTTTACCAAAGGCAAGGGTACTAAAACTATCTTTTGCCAAAGGCAAGGGTACTAAAACTACTCTTTGCCAAAGGCAAGTGTACTAAAACTAGCCTTTGCCAAAGACAAAGGTACTAAAACTACCCTTTTCCAAAGGCAAGTGCAATTTAACTATACTTTTGTCAAAGAAAATGGTATTAAATCTCATTTTTATACCCTCCACCATAAGATGGGGGTATACTACTTTCGTCATTCTGATTGTAACTACTCGAAATATTCGTCTGAGACCCCATTAAGTATATATATTCTTGATCGTCGTGAAATTTTATGTCGATCTAGCCATGTCCGTCCGTCTGTCCGTCCGTCCGTCCGTCTGTCCGTCCGTCCGTCCGTCCGTCTGTCTGTCGAAAGCACGCTAACTTCCGAAGGAGTAAAGCTAGCCGCTTGAATTTTTGCACAAATACTTCTTATTAGTGTAGGTCGGTTGGTATTGTAAATGGGCGATATCGGTCCATGTTTTGACATAGCTGCCATATAAACCGATCTTGGGTCTTGACTTCTTGAGCCTCTAGAGTGCTCAATTCTTATCCGATTGGGATGAAATTTTGCACGACGTGCTTTGTTATGATATCCAACAACTGTGCCTAGTATGGTTCAAATCGGTTTATAACATGATATAGCTGCCATATAAACCGATCTTGGGTCTTGACTTCTTGAGCCTCTAGAGTGCGCAATTCTTATCCGATTGGAATGAAATTTTGCACGATGTGTTTCGTTCTTATATCCAACAACTGTGCCAAGTATGGTTCAAATCGGTCAATAACCTGATATAGCTGTCATATAAACCGATCTTGGGTCTTGACTTCTTGAGCCTCTAGAGGGCGCAATTCTTATCAAATTTGAATGAATTTTGGCACGTAGTATTTTGTTATGATATCCAACAACTGTGCCAAATATGGTTTAAATCGGTTCATAACCTGATATAGCTGTCATATAAATAGATCTGGGGACTTGATTTCTTGAGCTTCTAGAGGGCGCAATTCCTATCCGATTTGGCTGAAATTTCGCAAGACGTTTTTTATTGTTACTTTCAACAACTGTGTCAAATAAAGTACAAGTCGGTTCATAACCTGATATAGCTGCCATATAAACCGATCTGGGATCTTGACTTCTTGAGTCTCTAGAGGTCGCAATTATTATCCGATTTTCCTGAAATTTTGTACGACGGATTCTTTCATGACCATCAACATACGTGTTTATTATGGTCTGCATCGGTCCAAAGCCCGATACAGCTCCTATATAAATCGATCTCTCTATTTTACTTTTTGAGCTCACAAAGAGCGCAAATCTTATTCGAATTGGCTGACATTTTACACAGGTCTCCAGGTCTCGCTCTAATAGCAGAGCAAATCTTTTTTTATATCCTTTTTTTTGCCTTAGAAGAGATGCCCGGAAAAGAACTTGACAAATGCGATCCATGGTGGAGCGTATATAAGATTCGGCCCGCCCCAACTTAGCACGCTTTTACTTGTTCTTTTTGTTTTTGTTGAAATTTGATATGTAATGCATTAATGTCAATTTTAGCACCCACATCATGTACTGACCCGATTTGTGTTTTTTTTATGGTAATTCATATCTTACTACTTTGTATAAATTTGGTGGTTCGTATCAACATCGGACCATATTGTGGTGTATAATCTTAACATGCGCATTTTTCATGCTATTGCGACACGATATTTCTGCCGAATATCATCTCAATCGGACCGTATTTTCATATAGGACCCGCCTTCGTGATTTAAGGTCTTGAAACAAACAAAAAAATCGGCGCTTCCCAATTATGGTCAAAATCAAACCATATTTAAATGAAGCTGTCATATATATGCCAAGGCACGGCACAACGATTTTACCAATCATTCATACCCCACCTCGTCTCCATGAAATGGTAGGGCGAGCTTAAGGCATTTTATAGGCTACAATAAGCAGCAAAATTGTTGTGCTTGCACCCATAACAAAAATAAGTCATATTTTTCAAATGCATTGAAGCTGAATGCAGTAAACATTGGAGGCCTGTTTAAGCTCTCATTTCGTTTGGTATCAGGATACATTTTTTTGCTTCTTTTTCAAGATTTTTGTTTGTTACGTTTCCTTTTATTTATTTATTTTTTTTTTTTTGTTTGCCCTTTTCGATAACTCTGTTCAATTTGGCTGAATGGCCGAGGACGAAATGGGTTTGTATTCGCCATGTTGTATCGTATGGTGTTCTTGTTGTTGGAAAATTCCAATGAAATTGAAGTGTTTTAACTTGTTATAGAAAGGATTTTTCATACTGTTTTCACTTGTTATATATGTCACAGGGGAGGATGGGGTAGTGGAGAGGGCATAAGGACATTGGAACACGTTTGGTTGTTTGGTTTGATAAAAGTTGTAGTCTGGAGAATTCCTTGTGTCCTTCCATCATTTTCAGGGAAACTGGAGCCCGAAATATTTCAAGTGACAAAACATGCTTCAATACAATTTTAACAATGTTGCTGCTACCATTTAACCTGTTCTCTGTACCCCGTACTATGTGTATCTAAGGGACACAGCAATGGGCCCCAGGTTTACATCAACTTTTGTTTGAATGTTTCCAATGTCCCGGATAGCAATACAACATTAACCGAAAAAGAAACAAATCGCTGAGCAGGCTGAGTTGCAAGACTGATTTCTGTCGATATGATGACAGTGAATCACAGCTGATAACAATTTTGGACTTTGGAAACAAAGAAATACACAGGGACTATTAGATCTGTTGAATCTCACAAAAAATAGGGACTGTTGGGCTTAAGGTTCCAAAATTCCCTATTTTTGGAAATTCTTTTTTGTTTACAATTTGATTTTTTATAATTGTTTTCAGTATTTTTACTTTAAGCCACTGTCCTTCGTAGTTTCCACAAATAGAAGTTTATGCCATGCACCATTTCAAAAATGAATGGCCGTAAAAACAAATCATCGAAACGGAATATAAATATTTCAGTTGCATTTTTCCTCAAAAGCATACAAATCTAACGTTTTGTTTTGGAAATGACACATCATTTTCCCAAATTAATATTTTTCGATTAATCAACCGAGTGTAAAACATACAATGCCAGCCAACTTGCAATGGCTGTAGCCAAACAACCATAACATTGAGCCTGAACTGAAATATGGTTTCAATTTATGGGGGGAGTATTGTAGCAACAGATTTTTAAACATGATTTATTAAAACCTGGTTTTGGCAACATAAACTTTGGTAAAAAGAAATGAAAAGAAAAAATTTAAAAAAATGTAAAATAAACTAAAACTTAAGTTTTAAAAACAGAATTTAAAACATTTTAACTCCCAAAGCATAAAATATTGCATCGCCTTTTCTATCGAACAACAAGTTTGGTGACCTTGAACAATGGCAAAGTTTTGTAAATCCATCCATTGGCCAAAGCTTTCGTTTTGTTCATTTTGTAGCTCTTTTAAAATTTGAAAAACCATGCATATAAACTCAGAAAACTAAAGTTAAGACGCAAAACTAAAATATACAGGAAATGACGCTATGGATAATATAATAAAAAGGGTGTTAATTTTTAGATGAAAGCAGAGAGATGGACACAAAACCAGCTTGTCTAACAAATAACATATATCAAATTGCTAAGTGCATGCTCCCTCAGACAAAGGGCATGCGATGTTTTTTTGTCCTCGAGAAATCGGCCCTCAAAAGCCACCATGGAACATAAACAATTTCAGATGATTCGGATGAGAATCGCTAGTTCAAGATCCAAGATCGGTTTATATGCCATTCTCTCCCTTTGCCATTTCTCTCAGCAAGAATTTTTCTGTTACTCGTATTAGGTCATTATATTTAAAAACAAGTAAAAGCGTGCTAAGTTCGGCCGGGCCGAATCTTATGTACCCTCCACCATGGATCGCATTTGTCGAGTTCTTTTCCCGGCATCTCTTCTTAGGCAAAAAAGGATATAAGAAAAGAATTGCTCTGCTATTAAAACGATATCAAGATATGTCCGGTTCGGACCACAATTAAATTATATGTTGGAGACCTGTGTAAAATTTCAGCCAATTCGTATAAGAATTGCGCCCATTGGGGCTCACGAAGTAAAATAGAGAGAACGATTTATATGGGATCTGTATCGGGCTATAGACGGATTCAGACCATAATGAACACGTTTGTTGATGGTCATGAGAGGATCCGTCGTACAAAATTTCAGGCATATCGGATAATAATTGCGACCTCTAGGGGTCAAGAAGTCAAGATCCCAGATAGGTTTATATGGCAGCTATATCAGGTTATGAACCGATTTGAATCTTATTTGACACAGTTGTTGAAAGTAAAAATAAAATACGTCATGCAAAATTTCAGCCAAATCGGATAGGAATTGCGCCCTCTAGAAGCTCAATAAGTCAAATCCCCAGATCTGTTTATATGACAGCTATATCAGGTTATAGACCGATTTGAACCATACCTGGCACAGTTGTTGGATATCATAACGAAATACTTCGTGCAAAAATTCATTAAAATCGGATAAGAATTGTGCCCTCTAGAGGCTCAAGAAGTCAAGACCCATGTTCGGTTTATATGGCAGCTATATCAGGTTATAGACCGATTTAAACCATACTTGGCACAGTTGTTGGGTATCATAACAAAACACGTCGTGCGAAATTCCATTCCAATCGGATAACAATTGCGGTCCATAACCTGATATACCTGCCATATAAACCGATCTTGGGTCTTGACTTCTTGAGCCACTAGAGAGCGCAATTCTTATCCAATTGAAATGAAATTTTGCACGACGTGTTTCGTTATTATATCCAACAACTATGCCAAGTATGGTTCAAATCGGTCCATAACCTGATATAGCTCCCATATAAACCGATTTTGGGTCTTGACTTCTTGAGCCTCTAGAGGGCGCACTTCTCGTCCGATTCGACTGAAATTTTGTACGCAGTGTTTTGGTATCACTTACAACAACTGTGTTTAGTATAATTCAACTCGGATCATAACCTGATATAGCTGTCCTATAAACCGATCTGGTATCTTGACTTCTTGAACCTGTAGAGGGCACAATTCTCATCCGATTTGGCAGAAATTTTGTAAATACAAAGGCTTCTCTCACGACCTTCAACATACGTGTCTAATATGGTCTGAATCGATTAATAGCTTGATACAGCTCCCATATAAACCTCGATTTTGCTTCTTTACCCCACAAATCGTAATTATACCCTCCACCATAAGATGGGGGGTATACTAATTTCGTCATTCTGGTTGTAACTACTCGAAATATTCGTCTGAGACCCCATAAAGTATATATATTCTTGATCGTCGCGACATTTTATGTCGATCTAGCCATGTCCGTCCGTCTGTCCGTCCGTCCGTCCGTCTGTCTGTCGAAAGCACGCTAACTTCCGAAGGAGTAAAGCTAGCCGCTTGAAATTTTGCACAAATACTTCTTATTAGTGTAGGTCGGTTGGTATTGTAAATGGGCCATATCGGTCCATGTTTTGATATAGCTGCCATATAAACCGATCTTGGGTCTTGACTTCTTGAGCCTCTAGAGTGCCCAATTCTTATCCGATTGGGATGAAATTTTGCATGACGTGTTTTGTTATGATATCCAACAACTGTGCCAAGTATGGTTCAAATCGGTTGATTACCTGATATAGCTGCCATATAAACCGATCTTGGGTCTTGACTTCTTGAGCCTCTAGAAGGCGCAATTCTTATCCGATTGGAATGAAATTTTGCACGATGTGTTTTGCTGTGATATCCAACAACTGTGCCTAGTATGGTTCAAATCGGTCAATAACCTGATATAGCTGCCATATAAACCGATCTTGGGTCTTGACTTCTTGAGCCTCTAGAGTGCGCAATTCGTATCCGATTGGGATGAAATTTTGCACGACGTGTTTTGTTATGACATCCAACAACTGTGCCAAGTATGGTTCAAATCGGTCAATAACCTTATATAGCTGTCATATAAACCGATCTTGGGTCTTGACTTCTTGAGCCTCTAGAGTGCGCAATTCTTATCCAATTTGAATGAATTTTGGCACGTAGTATTTTGTTATGATATAAACAGATCTGGGGACTTGACTTCTTGAGCTTCTAGAGGGCTAAATTTCTATCCGATTTGGCTGAAATTTCGCAAGACGTTTTTTATTGTTACTTTCAACAACTATATCAAATATAGTACAAGTCGGTTCATAACCTGATATAGCTGCCATATAAACCGATCTGGGATCTTGACTTCTTAGGCCTCTAGAGGTCGCAATTATTATCCGATATGCCTGAAATTTTGTACGACGGATCCTCTCATGACCATCAACAAACGTGTTCATTATGGTCTGAATCCGTCTATAGCCCGATACAGATCCCATATAAATCGTTCTCTCTATTTTACTTCGTGAGCCCCAATGGGCGCAATTCTTATACGAATTGGCTGAAATTTTACACAGGTCTCCAACATATAATTTATGCAAAATTTCAGCCAAATCGGATAGGAATTGCGCCCTCTAGAAGCTCAATAAGTCAAATCCCCAGATCTGTTTATATGACAGCTATATCAGGTTATAGACCGATTTGAACCATACCTGGCACAGTTGTTGGATATCATAACGAAATACTTCGTGCAAAAATTCATTAAAATCGGATAAGAATTGTGCCCTCTAGAGGCTCAAGAAGTCAAGACCCATGTTCGGTTTATATGGCAGCTATATCAGGTTATAGACCGATTTAAACCATACTTGGCACAGTTGTTGGGTATCATAACAAAACACGTCGTGCGAAATTCCATTCCAATCGGATAACAATTGCGCCCTCTAGAGGCTCAAGAAGTCAAGACCCAAGATCGGTTTATATGGCAGCTATATCAGGTTATAGACCGATTTGAACCATACTTGGCATAGTTGTTGGATATAATAACGAAACACGTCGTGCAAAATTTCATTTCAATTGGATAAGAATTGCGCTCTCTAGTGGCTCATGAAGTCAAGACCCAAGATCGGTTTATATGGCAGCTATAACAGGTTATAGACCGATTTGAACCATACTTGGCACAGTTGTTGGATATAATAACGAAACACGTCGTGCAAAATTTCATTTCAATTGGATAAGAATTGCGCTCTCTAGAGGCTCAAGAAGTCAAGACCCAAGATCGGTTTATATGGCAGCTATATCAGGTTATGAACCGATTTGAACCATATTTGGCACAATTATTGGATATCATAACAAAACACGTCGTGCAAAATTTCATCCCAATCGGATAAGAATTGCGCACACTAGAGGCTCAAGAAGTCAAGACCCCAGATCGGTTTATATGGCAGCTATATCAGGTTATGGACCGATTTGAACCATACTTGGCACAGTTGTTGGATATAATAACGAAACACGTCGTGCAAAATTTCATCCCAATCGGATAAGAATTGCGCACACTAGAGGCTCAAGAAGTCAAGACCCAAGATCGGTTTATATGGCAGCTATATCAAAACATGGACCGATATGGCCCATTTACAATACCAACCGACCTACACTAATAAGAAGTATTTGTGCAAAATTTCAAGCGGCTAGCTTTACTCCTTCGGAAGTTAGCGTGCTTTCGACAGACAGACGGACGGACGGACGGACAGACGGACGGACATGGCTAGATCGACATAAAATGTCGCGACGATCAAGAATATATATACTTTATGGGGTCTCAGACGAATATTTCGAGTAGTTACAAACAGAATGACGAAATTAGTATACCCCCCATCTTATGGTGGAGGGTATAAAAATTAAATCGCTCAAGGTTGATGATACGCGTCTGTGTCCAGTGGAGAGGCAGATCTAGATCTATTTATTTCCAGATTTGGAATTTATTCTATTTATTCTTTTTTATACTCTCCACAATAGGATGGGGGTATACTAAATTCGACATTCTCGAAATATGCGTCTGAGACCCCATAAAGTACATATATTCTTGATCGTCATGTCATCTAAAGTCGATCTGGTCATGTCCGTCCGTCTGTCTGTCGAAAGCACACTAACTTTCGAATGAGAAAAGCTAGCTGCTTGATATTTTGAACAAATATTTTTTTAGTGAAGGTCGGTTCGGATTTTAAATGGGCCAAACCGGTCCACGTTTTAATATAGCTGCCATTCAAACCGATCTTGGGTCGTGACTTCTTGAGCCTCTAGAGGGCGCAATTCTCGACCGATTTGATTGCAATTTCACACGTGGTGTTCTAATATCATTTCCAACAACTGCGCAAAGTATGGTTCAAATTGGTATATGTTTTGATATAGCTCCCATATAAACCGATTTTGGGTCTTGACTTCTTGAGCCTCTAGAGGGCGCACTTCTCGTCCGATTCGACTGAAATTTTGTACGCAGTGTTTTGGTATCACTTACAACAACTGTGTTTAGTATAATTCAACTCGGATCATAACCTGATATAGCTGTCCTATAAACCGATCTGGTATCTTGACTTCTTTAACCTCTAGAGGGCACAATTCTCATCCGATTTGGCAGAAATTTTGTAAATACAAAGGCTTCTCTCACGACCTTCAACATACGTGTCTAATATGGTCTGAATCGATTAATAGCTTGATACAGCTCCCATATAAACCTCGATTTTGCTTCTTTACCCCACAAATCGTAATTATACCCTCCACCATAAGATGGGGGGTATACTAATTTCGTCATTCTGGTTGTAACTACTCGAAATATTCGTCTGAGACCCCATAAAGTATATATATTCTTGATCGTCGCGACATTTTATGTCGATCTAGCCATGTCCGTCCGTCTGTCCGTCCGTCCGTCCGTCCGTCCGTCCGTCCGTCCGTCCGTCTGTCTGTCGAAAGCACGCTAACTTCCGAAGGAGTAAAGCTAGCCGCTTGAAATTTTGCACAAATACTTCTTATTAGTGTAGGTCGGTTGGTATTGTAAATGGGCCATATCGGTCCATGTTTTGATATAGCTGCCATATAAACCGATCTTGGGTCTTGACTTCTTGAGCCTCTAGAGTGCCCAATTCTTATCCGATTGGGATGAAATTTTGCACGATGTGTTTTGCTGTGATATCCAACAACTGTGCCAAGTATGGTTCAAATCGGTCAATAACCTGATATAGCTGCCATATAAACCGATCTTGGGTCTTGACTTCTTGAGCCTCTAGAGTGCGCAATTCGTATCCGATTGGGATGAAATTTTGCACGACCTGTTTTGTTATGACATCCAACAACTGTGCCAAGTATGGTTCAAATCGGTCAATAACCTTATATAGCTGTCATATAAACCGATCTTGGGTCTTGACTTCTTGAGCCTCTAGAGTGCGCAATTCTTATCCAATTTGAATGAATTTTGGCTCGTAGTATTTTGTTATGATATCCAACAACTGTGCCAAATATGGTTTAAATCGGTCAATAACCTGATATAGCTGTCATATAAACAGATCTGGGGACTTGACTTCTTGAGCTTCTAGAGGGCTCAATTTCTATCCGATTTGGCTGAAATTTCGCAAGACATTTTTTATTGTTACTTTCAACAACTATATCAAATATAGTACAAGTCGGTTCATAACCTGATATAGCTGCCATATAAACCGATCTGGGATCTTGACTTCTTAGGCCTCTAGAGGTCGCAATTATTATCCGATATGCCTGAAATTTTGTACGACGGATCCTCTCATGACCATCAACAAACGTGTTCATTATGGTCTGAATCCGTCTATAGCCCGATACAGATCCCATATAAATCGTTCTCTCTATTTTACTTCGTGAGCCCCAATGGGCGCAATTCTTATACGAATTGGCTGAAATTTTACACAGGTCTCCAACATATAATTTAATTGTGGTCCGAACCGGACATATCTTGATATCGTTTTAATAGCAGAGCAATTCTTTTCTTATATCCTTTTTTGCCTAAGAAGAGATGCCGGGAAAAGAACTCGACAAATGCGATCCATGGTGGAGGGTACATAAGATTCGGCCCGGCCGAACTTAGCACGCTTTTACTTGTTTTCTATAGCAATTTTTTGTATTTATATCTATTTGTTTCTATAGCAAAGATTGACAATTAAACTACCTTAAACACCGTCTTGGGGGGAAAGTTAAAAAATAATACCGCAAATAACCGCAAGGAAATTCCTATATTTTATTTTTGTTTATTCAAAGGCCCGATTGGTTGTCATAATAAAGATACATGCTGGATGATTAATTTTTCCACTCGCCCTCTCTCTGTTCATGTTGGCTTCTCCAAATTAGCGCCATCTACTGGTTGTTTGTAACTAAATCCAATTGGATCAAGTAAAACCAAGTTAGTGCTACTCGCTTAGAACGGATCGTGGTTGTCTATGAATAGTCATTCATAGACAATCACCATACCATGCGGCTACCTATTAAATAATCATCATTTATTCTTTTTTATACCCTCCACAATAGGATGGGGGTATACTAATTTCGACATTCTGTTTGTAACATCTCGAAATATGCGTCTGAGACCCCATAAAGTATATATATTCTTGATCATAATGTCATTTTAAGTCGATCTAGCCATGTCCGTCCCTCCATCCGTCTGTCTGTCGAAAGCACACTAACTTTCAAATGAGAAAAGCTAGCTGCTTGATATTTTGAACAAATACTTTTTATTAGTGTAGGTCGGTTGGGATTTTAAATGGGCCAAACCAGTCCACGTTTTAATATAGCTCCCATATAAACCGATCTTGGGTCTTGACTTCTTGAGCCTCTAGAGGGCGCACTTCTCGTCCGATTTGACTGAAATTTTGCACGCAGTGTTTTGGTATCACTTACAACAACTGTGTTTAGTATGATTCAACTCGGATCATAACCTGATATAGCTGTCCTATAAACCGATCTGGTATCTTGACTTCTTGAACCTCTAGAGGGCACAATTCTCATCCGATTTGGCAGAAATTTTGTACAAAGGCTTCTCTCACGACCTTCAACATACGTGTCTAATATGGCCTGAATCGATCAATAGCTTGATAGACCTATCTCCCGATTTTGCTTCTTGAGCCCTTACAAGGCGCAATTCTTATTCAAATGAACTGAAATATTACACAATGACTTCTACAATGTTCAGCATTCATTTATGGTCCGAATTGGACTATAACTTGATATAGCTTCAATAGCATAACAGTTCTTTTTCAATATTCTTTGTTTGCCTAAAAAGAGATACCACGCATAGAACTCGACAAATGCCGAACTTAGCGCGCTCTTACTTGTTTTTAAAAAATCAAGTTGCCATGTTAAAGGATTTTCTGTGGTAAAAAACTAATTTGCCAGTCTATATATTTGGTGCGGTGTCGATAGTTCTTACTATTAAACCATGTAAAACTTTTGAACGAAAAGGTGTTGCAACATGTCGTTTGGTCTTGTCTAAATGGTTGCAACCATAACGTTAAGGTTTTCTACTCCTGCTATCACGCTGAACGTCACAATTTCGGGGCTATGACGTCCTACATTTTGTGTCCCCACAAATTAATTAAATCACACAATGTCCCGTTAGGTTATTATAATTGATCGACTGTTTTGGGCACAAATTTGAATGATGCACTTTACTTAAAAAAATCTATCACATGACTCCCCATTGTTTTCAAGTCTCCATTGGTCAAATAACCTATTGGCTATTTAGGAGGTAAAGCACCAACTGCATTCTTGGACACAAAGTTTAATATCATATTCGTAATCTGCTATGATCGACTAATATTCCCATTTGGGGAGCTTATCGGGGATGGGGCGATCATCAATTACTTAGAACATCTATTTTATGTCATATTCGTAGTCTACTCCCAAATACCTTTCATTTGAGTTCTATATTTATATATACGTCCAATATGTCTACTTGGAGCAGTTTTTGGGGTTTGGCGACCCCTTGGATACATGAACCCAAGTTTTTATACCAGATTCGTATTCTACTCTCCAATACCTTTCATTTGATATCCATATTGTCCCTATCGGTCCACTTTTGATTTTGAATGGTGTTTTTGTGGTAACGGGGCACAGTCCGCCCCCTTCAAACATCAACAAATTACATAGCCTATTGCTCCCTCCGGACCATATTCGTAATCTACTCCCGAATACCTTTCATTCGAGTCCCATATTGTCATTATCATCCAATATACCTATTTTGGGGGGTTTTGGGGTCGGGGCGAGCCTCCAAATACTTGGACCCAATTTTTAATATAGAATTCGTACTCTACTCTTGAATACCTTTCATTTGTGTCCCATATTGCCTAGATCAGTGCACTTTTATTTTTGGGTGGTACTTTTGGGGTAAGGGGGAGAGTCCGCCCCCCTTGAGATATCAAAAAATTATTTAGCCTATTGCTCCTTCCGGACCACTTCCCACAATCTGTGAAAATTTTGAAGAAATCGGTTCAGCTGTTTTTGAGTCTATACGGAACACAAATTTACAAACCCACAAACAAACATACGAACAAACAAGCAAACAAACAAACAAACATACAAACAAACACAAATTAATTTTTATATATAGATAGATAGATAAGACAATAGTTGGGTGCAATTTTGAACGGGCATTTTTTTCATCAAAACCGGATTTTCGATTGATCTTAATACATGAAGTGTTCTGGTATGACTTCCCGCAACTGTGGCAAGTATAGTCTATATCAGTCCATAACCTGATATAGCCGCCATGTAAACCGATCTCCCGAATAGATTTCTTGAGTCTCTAGAGGGCGCAATTCTTATCCGTTTTGGCCGAAATTTAGCATGAAGTGTTTCATTTTGACTTCCAACAACTGTGTTAAGTATGGTCTAAATCAGACCATAACCTTAGGGATATTGGAAATTTGGTAAATAAACAATTTTACTAGAATTTAAAGCTTTTCGTACATAAGTCTTGAATAAGTACGGTGTAGAGTACGCTTTTGAGTTTGGCAATGTTGATGTGTTTGTTGTTCTTAGCATTGAGGATTAGTTTGTATCGGAATAGTGAAAAGTAAGGCTCTCTTCTCTTGCTGCGCTAAGGAGAATTAGAGGACTTATTGAACCCTGTTTCAAAACAAAACCGTGCTCTACACTGTAGTCAATAATCGTTGGGTATGTCAATTTGACAGAGGTGCTGGAGAAGTTACATGGCGTAACAGAAATCGCGATCCACTGACCAGTCGAGCGGGAAGATGTTCGAAAAATCACGAAAAAAATATATAAAATTTTGCAAAAATTGGACAACGGAATAAGGAGTAATGGGTTTAAATTTCGTATGTTGTTTGGAACAAATAAGCATAATGAAAAGACTTTAAAAATGTTTAGGCAAAATGTGGTGTAGCAAAATGCATTGAGCGGGCATAACAAATTTTATTGAAATTTTCACTATAAAAAATAATTTCGAGGTTAAGTTGTATTTAGAGTTTTTCGCTGCAATTTGGTCCCTAAAAATTAATGATAATTCTGTCCTAAGAAAAAATTCTGTACCAATCGTATTGGAGCTAAATATTACAGCAATTTTATCCTTGCTTTTTCCTTCCAACCAACACATTTATATACCGACCACCATAGGATGGGGGTGACTAATCTAGTTATTCCATCTCGAACTATTGATTGAAGACCCCATCGTCACGACAGTCCGATTCAATCAAGCAATGTCCGTCCGTCCGTCCGTTTGTCGAAGTCACAATAGCGGCCAAAGGCGTAAAGCTACCTGACTAAAATTTTGCACAGATACTTTTTTATTGATGTAGGTCGTTGGAAATTGCAAATGGGCCATATCGGTTCAGATTTGCATATAGCTCCCATACAAACCGATCTCCCGATTTGAATTCTTGAGCCCCTGGAAGCCACAATTTTTGTCTGGTTTGGCTTAAAACTTGAAGTATAACGTGATATAGCTCCCATATAAACCGATCTCCGGATTTGACTTCTTAAGCCCCTGAAAACCAAAATTCTTGAACAGTAGGGAGATCGGTTTATAGGGTATCTGTATTAGACTATAAACCGATTCATGCTATATTCGACACGTATATTAGAGGTCATGAGAGTAGCCGTTGTACAAAATTTCAGCCAAATCGGATAATACTTGCGCCCTTTAGAGGCTCAAGAAGTCAAGATCTCATATCGGTTTATATGGCAGCTATATCAGGTTATGGACCGATTTGAGTCATTCTTAATACAGTTGTTGGAAGTCATAACAAAACTCCTCATGCAAAATTTCCGCCAAGTCGGATAATAATTGCGTCCTCTAGAGACTCAAGAAGCCAAGACCCCAGATGGGTTTATATGGTAGCTATTGGGTTGCCCAAAAAGTAATTGCGGATTTTTTTAAAGAAAGTAAATGCATTTTTTATAAAAATTAGAATGAACTTTAATCAAATATACTTTTTTTACACTTTTTTTCTAAAGTAAGCTAAAAGTAACAGCTGATAACTGACAGAAGAAAGAATGCAATTACAGAGTCACAAGCTGTGAACAAATTTGTCAACGCCGACTATATGAAAAATCCGCAATTACTTTTTGGGCAACCTAAATATCAAGTTATTTGTTATTACTTCAGTTGACCGGCCCATGATATCGATGTCATCGGCAAAGGCAAGTAGCATATGTTCTGTTGTGAGCAGGGATTCGGAGCGCGGACGGAGCTGGTTCGGACCAAAAGTGGAGCGGCCCAGTTTTTGCCAAAGAGGCAGTGAAATTTTTTCTATTCTGAGCGGAATGACTTCCATCCTCAATCCCGCTCTGGCCACTCCGCCTCCAACTACGCTCCAGCCATGCTTCGCTTCGGGCCCCTCCAAATCCCTGCTTGTGAGTAGTGTGCCATATCAATTCACAACTAAATACAAATAAATTTCCCATGAACATTCCATTAAGGAACAGGGGATACTTCTCTCATACCAATGGGGGCAGTCCGATTAAAGTTTGAGCTCAACGATAAGGGGCTTCCTGTTTTATGCCGAGTCCGAACGGCGTGCCACAGAGAGACCTCGTTTGGTATTGAACAGTTTGGAGAGATTATTTCCCGTTCTTATTGAGTAACGTGTATCAGCATATGTTATCCTGCAGAGTCTTATTGATTTTGCAGGGATACCAAACTCAAACATGGCTGGAAGTACCTTTGAACGATTTGGCGCAGTGTGAATATCCGGTCTATGTTGGATTTACCAGGTCTAAAGCTGCATAGATAGGGCCCAATAATCTCATTGACTTAAGGTTTTAATCTTTCACACAGAAGGCTCGTAAGTACCTTATATGAGATATGGAGCAGACTTATTCCTTTGTAGCTGGCACATTCCGTTGTGTCTCCTTTCTTGTGTACGGGATAGAGTGTGCTGAGGTTCCAATTATCGGGTAGGCGTTCTTTTAGCCAGATTGCGCAGACAAGCTGATGCATACGCCTTATCAGCGTTTCGTCTCTGGTCTTAAATAGTTCATCGGGTGGCGCATCGGCTTCTGCTGCCTTGTTGTTCTTCAGTCGGGTCGCTGCTACTTGCACCTCATCCTAACTATACCATAGTTAGGGCTTTTTTTGGAGTGTCCTCTTCGCCGCCATCGTCGGACGCTAGCAGCTACATAAAATGTTCTTTCCATATCCTCAGCATGATATCTGTGTCAGTTGCCAGTTTTCCTTCTTTGTCTCTGCAGGAGGAGGCACCTGCAACAAAGCCATTGGATTGATGTTTAATTCTTTGGTAGAATTTCCGGATTTCATTCTGAGTCCTGTACATCTGAATTCGCTCACACTCACGTCTTTCGATTTTCTTCTTCTTTCTGCGGAATAGGCGATTTTCCTCTCTTCTTTTCTCTCGATACCTCTGCTTCATCTGGCGTGATGTTACTGATTGTAGAGTTGCTCTGTCCGAACTGACTTGTACTCTAAAAAACTTAAATCGATTTTTTATAAAAGCTCTTTTATAAAGCTTTCCATCTCCAACAGACTCCTGTAGCATCGATGGGATGATTCAATCCGGCCGAGCCGATTTAAATGGCTGGAATCTGCGAATCGTCTTAGCTTTCTTCTCCTCGCCGACAATGTGACTATATGCAGCTCATGTGGGCATGGCGATATCGTGATCGCTGACCTGATCCTGGCTACCTGGAAATTGTAGGTTGCTCAGTGCAAGTTTCGTCCCCCTCCTCAGAATGCTTGGCGTGCTGAGATCCTTTGAGAGCATTTTATGCAGGAGAGCATTTTTGCCCTCCTCTTCGCTCTTCTCGTCTCCTTCTTGAACCTGCCTAGGGCTTCACGATATTAGTGCCAGCCCCCTGCTGTGATCTCTCTGTTAGCCTTGTTAAAGAACCCCCCGCTTTCCCTGCTGAATAACTCTGGGGTCCACCACGAATGGCTAGTTATTCGTTCTGAAACCAATCTTACTATAGAAAACGTTTATACTGAACCTTCAGCAGATGGAGTATGAGCTCATACCTCAGTATAGGAGGGGGTGTCCACAATCGCAGCGTCCAAAGAGGTCAAGACCACCAAGAAAAAGTTTAATACTTTCTCGTTACCGCATCTAGTGATCTTGGCTCCCTTCTATCTTTTGACACTATCGAATTCCGTGGCTTCTAATGAAGCTCGGAGAATCCTCTCTTCAATCGTCATCAATCTCTCAGGGAATAGCCGGCCATCGGCATGGTTCTGGTCTACAATAGTCACTTGTAGTTCCTGTCGATTTCTTGATCCGTTTTCTCACAGACGTTTGCACATTACCCGACTACTGCCACTTTCTTATTCTATTGGTATTACCATTAGATTGAGATACCCTAGTGGGGAGTACAATCTTCTGATTCCGTTGTGCCCCATCCTGGGGCAAGCACTTAGCACAAATTCTTTTCAGTTGCCGTGTAGTTCCTGTGTGTAGCCTAGCTAGCAGATTCTGTAGTAACGTTCTGGTTGATATTCGTTCTTACTTTGCCCGATGGAGCATGTCACGACAGTTGTTTTATCATAGATTCGTAATATCTAGCGAGGAAACTATGCTTGCGCATAAAACGCCTTCCAGGGATCTTCAAAGTGGATGGCTCTAATCCTTCCATCTTCTTAAGATAACGTAGCGAGCGTTTATAGCCCACCTCCGTGGTCTGCTTTTCCGTCATCTGTCCTTTCTTTCTTAATTTGTGAAAAAAAAAAATTTAGGAGAATCGATGATCAGCCCGGCTTGACTTGTTATTATCTATTGTACATAGTTTTCTTGCCATTTTTGGGAAAATTCAATATTATTCCTCATTGTTATCACTCACTAACTGTTACTATATATTTGCCGTAATTCTTTCTTTTAGGTGTAATGATGTGTTTAATGTGTTTTGGATCACTCCAAAATACTTTACCTCTCTCTCATAATACTATTGGGTTGCCCAAAAAGTAATTGCGGATTTTTTCAAAGAGAGTAAATGCATTTTTAATAAAACTTAGAATGAACTTTATTCAAATATACTTTTTTACACTTTTTTTCTAAAGCAAGCTAAAAGTAACAGCTGATACCTGACAGAAGAAAGAATGCAATTACAAAGTCACAAGCTGTGAAAAAATTTGTCAACGCCGACTATATGAAAAATCCGCAATTACTTTTTGGGCAACCCAATACTTCATCTTAAAATTCTACTTTTGTTCGCTTGACCTCTTCAATACTTTGCAATGCTAATGTTTACTCAAAGCTTTTTAGTTAATGCAAAAAATGTTGGGGAAAAATTCAAAATCCTCATCCCAACACCTGCAGTTAAGCAAATGGCAAAAAATATATGAAAAGAAGATCTTCCACGAAATCTAGGGTCCATGCCATCATCAAGCATAGACAATATCTTGTTTTTGTCTTTATTAATTTAAAAGTCAATTGGGTCGCTTGTCGCTTATATTTTTGGACTACAAAGAACACATTCCCTGAAAGAAAACAAAAAATTTTAATATTTTGTTCCTTCACTTTCTCTGATTTATAAAACACTATTTTGTCTGACTATAAATATTTCATATCTGCCACAGTGAGGGAGATAGGGATTTTCTTATGCAGTTTTGTTTGGTATTATTTTTGCCATCTTGCAATGCAGGCGGGCAAAAGTGTCCCTGCGAGTGAGCGTGTAGGTGTGTATGGCTGTTTATGTCAAAGTCTTATTATTGTTGTGTATTTTCAGGATATTCATTCAGTCCTCATGCTGCATACTGCCTTGGCTCCGACTGTTCCATGGCTGTTGCTTCTTGCTTTGTTGTATTCCTTGTACAAAAGCCTCTTATAGTCATCAGCAAAAATTAATTAAATATTTACAGGATTCTAATTTAAAAGTTCCACCAATGTTTGGAGGTGTTGTTGCATGGGTGTGTGCATTGTCTCTCTTGTTCCCCTTGCATGTAACGTTTCCCTATATATCATGGCTATGGGTGTGTGCATTTATTTTTTCTTGAGGCTATATATTGAAAAATACCACCACCAACATTGTCTATAAATGGAAATTGGAATTATAATACTAACGGCTATATAAGCGCAACCACAAAGGGACATTTTCGCCTTGCTGAAAAAGGATATGGCAAAGTTTTCATATGGATTTGTAAAAGTTTTGCCAAAGACCAACTTTTCGTGCTATGGAGGGTTTTAAACAAGAATTGGTTTTTGGTTATATGGATTGAGGCGTATAATTAATGAAAAATTCATACATATTCGCATAACGTATACGTGTCACAGTACGTAGTGATTATTTATTAGCGTAAATCTACAATAGTACATATAAACAAGTGAGAAGGTATTAAGTTCGGCCGGGCCGAACTTTGGATACCTACCACCTCGGGTATATATATCAACAACCTTTCGTCGTAATCCAGAGAAAAAATGCGTCATTTTTGAACCCATTGCAGCTATATTTAAATATGGTCCAAATTTCGAAGGCATGTCGACTAGTTTAATAAATACAATTCACTGTTCAAGTTGTTAAAACACAATATTTCTCAAACTGGTAGCTATATTAAATTTAAGGCTGATGTGAATCATATAGGGTACGGATGTCGAAAAGCATAAAATAATAAGTGCGCCTTTAATGAGCCCAAGACCTTAAAACGGAAGATCGCTCTATATGGCAGCTATATCCAAATATAAACCAAAGGGGGCCAAATTGAATGCGGATGTCGTAGAGCCTAACGCAGCTCACTGTGGCACATTTCATCGATATCGGGTAATTAACGCTACTTTTATGGCTCCAAGGACTAAATTCGGGTGATCGGTATATATGCCAGCTTTATCCAACTATACACCGATCTGAACCATATAGGGAACGGATCTCAGAAAGCCTAATATAGACTTTAATGGGCCTAAAACCTTAAATCGGATGAATGGTCTATCTGGGGGGTAAATGGGGGCTATCAAGATATAGTCCAATATAACCCGAACTTAACCAGCTTAGAGACAAAAAAAAAAGAATATGTGCAAAGTTTCAGGTAATTATCTTTATTTTTCAAATTTTTTGCCGTGAAATTTAAGATCTTCGCCCTTAAATTTCACAGAAACAGTGAATGCCAACAATATGCTAAGAAATCTGCATATATAGATAAAAGTTATTACGAGTGGTATGTAGAAAAATGTAAAATTCGGGTTTTTGTGAAAAATAATGAATGTAAAGTGTGACGACCAAAAAGACGAATACGATGAACTGAAATCATATTGATATATGGAAAAGTAAGTATAAATATTTAAAATTTTTTTTTTATAATTATGGTTTAATAGAAAGATTGTTTTAAAAAAATTTTAGCACATTTGCACGAGAAGGAGTTTTAGTATTATAAACTATGATAGGACTTATAAACATACTGAGAATGATTGATAAACATGCGGCTTCACCGATTTTGAAGCCAACCAAAACAAAAATTATGCATAGTATGTACTATTGAAGAGCCAAATATTGTATTGCTTGTATTGCTGAATGGGGGTATACTAATCCAGTCATTCCGTTTGTAACATCTCGAAATATTCATCTAAGACCCCATAAAGTATATATATATTCTTGATCGTATCGACGTTCTGAGTCGATCTAGACATGTCCGTCCGTCCATCGAAATCACGATAGCGGTTGAACACGTAAAGCTAGCCGCATAAAATTTTGCACAGGTACTTTATATTGATGTATTTATGTTGGTGATTGCATATGGACAATATCGGTTCAGCTCTCATATAAACCGATCCCCTGATTTGATTTCTTGAGCCACTGGAAACCGCAATTTTCGTCCGATTTGGTTAAAATTTAGCACGTGGTGTTCGGTTATGAATTTCATCAATTCTGCTAAGAACGGTTCAAATCCGTCTATAACCTGATATAGCTTCTATATAAATCAATCTCCGGATTGGATTTCTTGAGCTGTTACAAGCCGCAATTTTTGCATTTAGTATTCTGTTATGATTTTCAACAACTCTGGCAAGTGCGATTCAAATCGGTCTTTAACCTGATATAGATCGATCGATCTCAAGATTTTAATTCTTGAACCCCATGAAGCCGCAATATAGCTCCCAATTTAAACCGATCTCCCGATTTGACTTCTTTAGTCGTTACAAACCGCACTTATTGTTCGATTTAGCTGAAATTTTGCATGTAGTGTTTTGTGGCGACTTCCAACAACTGTGTCAACTATAGTCTACTATCAGTCTATAACCTGGTATAGCTCCCAAGTAAACTGGTCTCTCGAACATCCTTGGGCTGGTTTGACGTAAGTTTGGTATGTAGAATAAAGTTATGGCCTTCAATTAAATTTATTTTGTATACATTTTTAGCAGAATCCATGGTGGTGGGTTTCCAAGATTTGGCCTGGCCGAACTTCGCACGCTTTTGCTTGTTTAATTTGGCCCAGATCAATCCAGATATGGGTATAGCTGCCATATAGACCATTCCCGGATTTATTATCCGATTTCGCTAAAACTTGACATAGCGACTTATTCAGATCGGCCTGTATTTGGATATAGCTGCCGAGAAGACCACTATTGAACCAAAGTTTAACAGTGACTTGTATTATATATCCGCACCGAATTTGGTCCAAATCGGACCATATTTGGATATAGCTGCTATGGGTGCACAAATAATAAATTTTTCATCGGATTGTGGCGAAAGGTGGTGGATATCGAGAGTTCGCCCCGACCGAACTTAATGCATTTTTACTTGTTGGTTTTCATACCCACCACCGAAGGATGGAGGTATATTCATTTTGTCATTCCGTTTGCAACACATCGATATATACACTTCTGACCCTGGCCCAGATTTGAATATAGCTATCATATAGACCGATCTTTCGATTTAATGTCTTGGGCCCATAAAGGACGCATTTATAATTTCATTTTTTTTTTAATTTTTCTTGGTGACTTATATTAGGCTTTTCGACAGCCGCGTCGCTAATGGTTCAGATCGATCTATATTTTGATATATTTGCCAAAAAGACCAATATTTTGTTCTACGACATTAAACAATGATTTGTACTTCTAAGACCACTCAATGTCCGTGCCAAATTTGGTCCAAATCGGGCCATATTTCGATGTAGCTGCTATGGGCCATAAATTATGCATTTTTAATGGATTATGACGAAATGTGGTTGACATATATACCCGAGGTGGTGGGTATCCAAAGTTCGGTCCGGCCGAACTTAACGCCTTTTTATTTGTTTTTTAGGTTTACGTCGATGTATGTATTAAACAAACTGATATAGCTCCATTTGCATAGCAATTCTTAAATATTATACTTTGTTTGCCTATAAAGAGATACCGGGCAAAGAACTTGACAAATGCGAGGCACGATGCACGGCCAAACTTAGCACGCTTTTGCTTGTTTAAATAATTTTCATCAAAGCTGACAAGCTCAAGTATAAAATCAATATATAAATTTTTAATTTTCTACAAATGTGATACTAATACATACCCGCTCTACAAGTTTTTGTATTGTATTGTATTGTTACAAATTACAAAAATCAAATATTGTAAATCATTGTGATAAATTACCAACATAAGTGAAGTTTAAATAAAACTCCATAAATTTCTAAAGCCTACTAGTCTTCTCATGTTTTTGTTCAGATTACAGGCCTACATAAAAACAAAAGTCTAAACATAGCAAATTTGAATCCATACAAACATACATTTCGGTGCTTTTGAACAATAAAAAGTAATTAGAAGTCTATATAAACAATAAACTGTTTAAAAAAAAATTATTAAAAATTCAAATTTCTTTAATTTCAATTACTGAGGATTCAGAACAAAATACAAAAACAAAATAAACAACAACATGCACGAACTCAGCAGAGTGGACGAGGGAAAAATAAAATCAATTGAAAATAAAACACTTTACTCTTACAAGTATGCAATACACATGCCATAAAGGCATACATTGCACTGAATGTGCATGTGTATATGTGTCTGTGTGTTTAAGTGCGACCACCCCTGCAGGATGTTTGTGGTAAATTCACCCTTATTAACATAAATTACCGGTCATATCACCAGTCATTTTAGTCTATTCGCAGAACAAAACTGTGAAAACGCCGGTATAAATGTCTTTATAATGGGGGCAGTTCGTTTTTATACCCTCCACCATAGGAAGTCGTAGCAGAACACTACATGCAAAATTTCAGCCAAAAAGGACAAAAATTGCGACTTGTAATTGCTCAAGAAGTCAAATCGGGCGATATAGGAGCTATATCTTAATCTAAACCTATATGACCCATTTGCAATCCCCAACGACCTACATCAATACTGAGTATCTGTGCAAAATTTCAAGCGGCTAGCTTAATGCGTTCGACCGCTATCGTGATTTCGACAGACGGATGAACGGACATGGCTAGATCGACTCAGAACGTCGAGGCGATCAAGAATATATATTCTTTATGGAGTCTTAGACGTATATTTCGAGGCGTTACAAACGGAATGACCAGATTAGTATACCCCCCATCCTATGGTGGTGGGTATAAAATGTACCCATTTTTCCCTATTTTTCAACTTAAATGGAAAATAAAGAAATAACCCAAAATAACCCTCCCCATATTTTCAAAATAAGCTCTTCGAATGCCTCTTAGTAGAATTCAAAAATGTTTGGCTGCCCGCAATTGTCCCAAGTTTTTTTTAGGGACAAAAATGTAAAGAAGGCGTTTTTCAAGCATTCGTATGGCGTGCATTCCGGGCAAAACCCATTGCTATAATATCATTATTTGAGGTATATGGCGGCTGTAATGCTTTGAAAATTTCAGGTTAGGTTAGGTTGAAAAGAGGGTGCAGAAATTAATCTGCCGCATGCCACTATAGACATACATCTAAGCCAGTACATTGGCTTGTTGTGCGCTCTAAAAACTAACCAATCTATGTTAGGAATTCCGTGCTTGTTACAAAATCCTTAATTGCTTTCTATGCCACTCCCCTAAGTTGGTTCATGTCTAGTATCGTGTCCCCACCTAAGTGCCGGTATCTGTTAGATGCGTAAGCCGAACAATGACAAAGGAAATACTCCAACGTCTCATCATCTTCCCCGCATGCCCTACACATGCTATCACTTGCCGCACCGATTTTACATAAGTCTTCCTTTCAGTAATAGCCCCGTCCTACCAATCGTTTCGCTGTTCCACAATGTTGCATACGCATTCGTCGCCCACTCCCTTAACTCGGACAGAGTCGAGTTGACCAAGTTTATTGACGGTAGTCCTCTGGCATTCACCGCCAAATCGACTGCCCTTTCATTCCCACTTACTCCGTTATGGTCCGGCACCCAAACGATGCGGATTTTGCCTAAGTTAAGGCGTTAATCTCCTTCTTACACTGACTTCTTATATGACTGTGACCTCACCGTCCTGGTTGTTATTGCACTTATGGCAATTTTACTGTCCGTAAAGATGTTCACACTCGATGTCCGCGCGATAGCACAATGTCACCTCGCGCATTCCGTGATCGCCCGGATCTCCGCCTGTAGGACATTATTATGGTTAGGCAGTCTAAAACAGATCTCAGTCCCTGGGTTCTCAAAACATTTTTTTAATCTATTGGGTTGCCCAAAAAGTAATTGCGGATTTTTCATATAGTCGGAGTTGACAAATTTTTTCACAGCTTGTGACTCTATAATTGCATTCTTTCTTCTGTCAGTTATCAGCTGTTACTTTTAGCTTGCTTTAGAAAAAAGTTGTATAAAAAAGTAATATTTGATTAAAGTTCATTCTAAGCTTTATTAAAAATGCATTTACTTTCTTTTAAAAAATCCGCAATTACTTTTTGGGCAACCCAATACTTATTTATCATATTTCCACAAATTCTGATTTTGATAAACTATAATTAAGCACCTACAAGGCGATGCAACCCCTCGAGATAACGTCCGGTAATAAGTTCAGGCTGATAGATTTCACTGCGGCAAAAAACATGGTAGTTAGAAGCACCAGATTTCAACATTAAGATATTCACAAGGCCACATGGCTGTAACCCGATCAAAACACCAAACTGATTACGTTGTGATAGATCGATCCGTGGAGCGAATAGAGATTCGGATCATTACCTTGTTGCTGCAAAGGTTCGCACCCGTTTGAACATGGCGAGGAAAGTACGATCTGACACTGCACGGAAGTTGGACATTGAAAAGTTACAAACACAACAGATTACATACTCCACTCGACTGACCCAACTGCTTGATGAAAGCACTCCTTGTTTCGATGATATAATGGCGCAGTGGCAGACCATTACCCACTCCATGGAAAATGCCTCGAAATCCGTACTTGGTTGGGTAACGGATGCCTCCCCCAAGAAACCCATGGTACGACCCAGAGTGTCGAGATGCTACCGAAGCCAAGAATGCATATAAAGCAACCACGCAATCAGAAGGAGAGGCATCGGGAGAAAAGGAGACAGGAGAAACGTATATGCAGAAAAAAATGGAAATGGAGAGATGTGAGTGTGAACGAATTGAATGTACAGGAGTCAGAATGAAGTTCGGAAATTCTACCATAGAATTAAACATCAAACCGATGGCTTTGGTGCAGGCACATCCTCCTGCAGAGACAAAGAAGAAAATTTGGTAACTGACACAGATAGGCTGCTGAAGATATGGATAGAACATTTTACCCAGCTGCTAGTGTCCGATACCTTAGAACCAATCCCTGATGATGGTATTAAATGTTTACCTCCTATTCAAAATGAGATCCAAGTAGCAGTGTCCCGACTGAAGAACAACAAGGCCGCGGGAGCCGACGGGTTACCCGCTGAACTATTTAAGACCGGAAGCGACACGCTGATAAGGTGTATGCATCAGCTTGTCTGCGCAATCTGGCTAGAAGAACGCATACCCGGTGATTGGAACCTCTGTGTCCCGTACACAAGAAAGGAGACAAGACGGAATGTGCCAACTACAGAGGAATAAGTCTTCTCCCTATCGCATACAAGACACTTTCGAGCGTACTGTATGGAAGATTAAAACCTAAATTCAATGAGATAATTGGGCCCTATCAATACGGCTGTAGACCTGGTAAATCCATCCTAGACCAGATATTCACACTGCGCCAAATACTGAAAAAGACCCGAGAAGGACAAATCAACACCTACCATCACTTTGTTGACTACAAAGCCGCTTTCGTTACCCCTTTATGTTCAAAGATATTTTAAGCCATGTCTAAGTTTGGTATCTCTGCAAAATTAATAAGACTCCGCAGGATGACACTTGCTGCTAAGCGTTCCTCAGTAAGAATAGGAAAGAATCTCTCCGAACCATTTAATACCAAACGAGGTTTTAGAGAAGGAGATGGGCTATTTTGGGATCTTTTTAATCCTGCTCCATAAGATTATAGGGGATGCGGATGTGAATAGATGTGACACACTAATCACAAGATAACTTTATCTAGCTCGGGACCGCCGAAACCGAAACGAAGGACACCAGTTTTAAGATTAAGCGAAGAATAATACTGGCAAACAGATTCTACTTTGGATTAAGTAAGCAGTTTGGAAACAAGGTCACTGAGGCATGGGTGAAGTGAAGTATTTGAGAGAAAGATTCTTCGTAAAATATATGGACCAGTTAGCGTTAATGGAGAAAATAGGCGTCGTATGAACCACGAGCTGTATGACGACGATAGGAAAGTTAGCCGTATCAAAATACAACGGCTGTGTTGGCTAAGTAAGAATGGATAAAGAAGTTTCGGCAAAGAAGTCTTTTGAAGGCAAACCGGGACGATCAAAAGCCCGATGGAAAAATCCGGTGATGGGAGACACCTCGAAACTTGGTGTCAGAGATTATAAAATGAGCGCAGAAGATCGAGGCGCTTGGAAAGATATTCTATGTTCGGCTAGTGGAACAAATGCTCTGTCATAACCAATTAAAGTAAAGTAAATAAACCGTTACTGGCCTCTAGAGTGCTCAATTCTTATCCGATTGGAATGAAATTTTGCACGACGTGTTTTGTCATGATATCCAACAACTTTGCCAAGTATGGTTTAAATCGATGCATGTTTTGATATAGCTGCCATATAAACCGATCTTGGGTTTTGACTTCTTGAGCCTCTATAGTGCGCAATTCTTATCCCATTGGAATGAAATTTTGCACGACATATTTTGTTATGATATCGAACAAATGTGCCAAGTATGGTTCAAATTGGCCCATAACCTGATATAGCTGCCATATAAACCGATCTTGGGTGTTGACTTCTTGAGCCTCTAGAGTGCGCAATTCTTATCCGATTGGAATGCAATTTTGCACGACGTGTTTTGTTATGATATCCAATAACTGTGCCAAGTATGGTTCAAATCGTTTCATAACCTGATATAGCTGACATATAAACCAATCTGGGATCTTGACTTCTTGAGCCTCTAGAGGTTCCAATTATTATCCGATTTGCCTGAAATTATGTACTACGGATCCTCTCATGACCATCAACATACGTGTTTATTACGATCTGAATCGGTCTGTAGCCCGATACAGCTCCCATATAAATCGATCTCTCTATTTTACTTCTTGAGCCCCCAAAGGGGCACAATTCTTATTCGAATTGGCTGACATTTCACACAAGTCTCCAACATGTAATAATATAATAATAGCAGAGCAAATCTTTTCTTATATCCTTTTTTTTTGCCTAAGAAAAGATGCCGGGAGAAGAACTCGGCAAATGCGATCCATGGTGGAGGGTATGTAAAATTCGGCCCGGCCGAACTTAGCACTTTGACTTTATTTATAGTTTATTTTTATGTGTGAAGCAAAAATTCCAAAAGAGCGTAAAAATTAAATTATTAAGTTTATTTAAACAGTTATTACAAAATTGTCCTAACAATTGAAGGGATGTGGTAGTCCTAACGGAGAAAATGACTGGTTTTTTTAACCATTGAAGAGATGGGTTTTTAACCGGAGAAATGACCGATTTTTCAGACCGATGAAATAACCGATTTTTTAACCAGTTAAGTGACCAGTGTTTTAAGCCGACGAAATGACCAGTTCAAAATTATTGGTCCCTAGGTATGACATGCCCATATAAAAATGGATAATGAAATCACAAGTTTGGGACCGATGAAATCACAAGTTTGGGACCGGTTCAAAATCCTGCAGGGACTGCCACCACTTGTGTGTGTTGCCTGCTTTGTAAGATAAATGCAATTATTTAGTAATAATGCTGTGATATTCACCAAAAACAACAACTAATGCAACGAAGGCAACAATAGCGATAGCAACAACTAAAACTATAGTATTTAGCAAGACAATGATGATGAAGGAAGTACGGAAACACCGGCTGCCTAACATAAACAAACACGAACATAACGCAAGGGCATATCATAGATACCAACACACATGCATATAAAGCAAATATACATTTATACAATTGCATTTGGGCTCGTCGACTGGTTTAAAACAATATACCCTCATGCATATGTAAATACATTTAAATATTAGGGTGACGAGAAATTAACTAAGTTTATGTTAGGCTGAAAAGAGAGTGTGGATTCTAATCAGACCAATGGCACTCTGGACATAGACCTAAGCCAGTAATCGTCTTGTTATGCGCTCTAATTCCGAAAAGTAGCCTACTCACTATGGGCATCATTTCTCGGATCGGTCTTTATGGGGGATATATCAAGATATAGTCCGATATAGACCATCTTCGAACCTGCGTATGGACAAAAAAAAAGAATCTGTGCAAAGTTTCAGCTCAATATCTCTATTTTTGAAGACTGTAGCGTGATTTCAACAGACAGACGGACGGCCATGTCTAGATCGTCTTAGATTTTTACGCTGATCAAGATAATAAAGGGTGATTTTTTTGAGGTTAGGATTTTCATGCATTAGTATTTGACAGATCACGTGGGATTTCAGACATGGTGTCAAAGAGAAAGATGCTCAGTATGCTTTGACATTTCATCATGAATAGACTTACTAACGAGCAACGCTTGCAAATCATTGAATTTTATTACCAAAATCAGTGTTCGGTTCGAAATGTGTTCATTCACCGTTCAGCGATGAGGCTCATTTCTGGTTGAATGGCTACGTAAATAAGCAAAATTGGCGCATTTGGAGTGAAGAGCAACCAGAAGCCGTTCAAGAACTGCCTATGCATCCCGAAAAATGCACTGTTTGGTGTGGTTTGTACGCTGGTGGAATCATTGGACCGTATTTTTTCAAAGATGCTGTTGGACGCAACGTTACGGTGAATGAACACATTTCGAACCGAACACTGATTTTGGTAATAAAATTCAATGATTTGCAAGCGTTGCTCGTTAGTAAGTCTATTCATGATGAAATGTCAAAGCATACTGAGCATCTTTCTCTTTGACACCATGTCTGAAATCCCACGTGATCTGTCAAATACTAATGCATGAAAATCCTAACCTCAAAAAAATCACCCTTTATATACTTTATAGGGACGGAAATGGTTATTTCGATGTGTTGCAAACGGAATGACAAAATGAATATACCCCATCCTTCGGTTGTGGGTATAAAAATTGTGTTTTTTATTGAAAGAGGTATGTATTCTTTTGACAAAAAAAAAAATATTTTTGCGACCTGTGCTTATATGAAAAAGGAAAACAACTTATGCTAAAGCAGCTTATACCAAAACTGCAAAAAAAAATTATAACTTCCATGGGCTTGAACTTGCGGAATTCAAGGGGATTCATTCTAGTTTCTTTTTCATAAATTACTATGTTGTCTTGTGGTTATTTTGCGGTCTGAATCAATTGCGTCCACCTGCAACTTTACGAGATATTGCATTTTTTTGGGAACAATATCCGTCCGTAGAAGTTAATATAACACCAGCTGAACCGGGCCCGCTCCCCTGCGCCTTCTTTTACTTTATATGGAACAAAATTATCCTTTGAATATTTATATTCGACAAAAAATAGCTTTTAGTGAAATACCATGCTACGAAAAAAGTATATGCATATCGCTTGACTAACATATAACAATATAAGGGCCTTTATCTGAATTCCATATGATCTATAATGGACCAAAAATTTGCTCGGGGGGGTTAATGCCTTTCTAAAAAGACTTTATTTCCGCCCGATATTCTCATGATGTCCGATTTAGGAGTGCTTACGGGGGTAAGGCGGTCCCCTAGACACTTGGCCCTGAAAAATAATATCAGCATCGTGCTCCTGTCTCAAATACCATTTATTTTAACCCCATATTGCAATTGGTTTTAGTAGAGTTTATAGGATGAGACGTCCCCCTAACACTTGGCCCCAAAATTGGTTATCAAATTTCAATCTCAAATACCTTTCGTTTAAGGCACATATAGGCATGGTCGGCAAATTTTTACCCTTTGATGGGTTTTTGGGGAAAGAGCGGTGTCCCAAATACATGCTCCCATAGTTGGATATTCGTATTAAACTCCCAAATACCTTTATTTGAACCCGACGGTCAGTAAATAATTGCTGTTTGTGGTCTATTTTGGGAAAGGGGTAGACCCCCAGAATTGGTCCCGAAAGTGTGTATCAATTTCATATGAGCTTCACATTGATATGGTCGGTAAATATGCCCGATGTAGGGGTGTTTGGGGAATGGGGTGGTCCGCCGAACACTAAGCCCTGAAAAAATATCAGCAACGTGCTCTATTCTCATGAATCTATGTATCATTTATTTGAACCCCATATAGGCATTGGCCTCGAAATTAGATATCAAATTCGTTTTCTAATACCTCAAATACCTTTCATTTAAACCCCTTATTGCAAAAGTCAGAAAATATGTCCGGCTTGGGGTATGGGCCCCAAAAACTATCAATATCGAGTTCCACTGTCTTGAAGACCCAAAATGTCTTGGTGGGCAAATATGTCCTTTTTGGGGGTTGTTATGGTGGTGGGACGTCCCCTAGACAGTTAGTACCTAATGTTGATATCAGAATAGTGGTCTACTCTCTGAGCCTCATATTTCCATAGTCGGCAAACATGACCGGTTTGGTTGTGTTTTGGGGAATGGGGCGGCCACTCATTGACTTGGCCTTGAAAGTACATATCATATTCGAGTTCTATTGGGTTGCCCAAAAAGTAATTGCGGATTTTTCATATAGTCGGCGTTGATAAATTTTTTCACAGCTTGTGACTCTGTAATTGCATTCTTTCTTCTGTCAGTTATCAGCAGTTACTTTTAGCTTGCTTTAGAAAAAAAGTGTAAAAAAGTATATTTGATTAAAGTTCATTCTAAGTTTTATTAATAATGCATTTTAAAAAATTCCCAATTACTTTTTGGACAACCCAATACTTTAAAATACCTCTTATTTGAGCTCCATATTGCAATGGTCAGCAAAAACTACCTATATGGGTGGTGGGATGGCCCCATAAACACATTCCGGAATATTGATATCAAATTCGTGCTATGCTTCCAAAGATTTTTCATGTGAGCCCCATATTGCTATGACCGTAAATTTGTCCTCTTTGGGGGATGTTTTTGGGGAGGAAGGACCTCCCAAATACTTGGTCCCACATTTGGATTTCAGATTCGTATTCTACACTTAAATACCTTTTATTTAAGCTCCATATTGCCATGGTCAGTAAATAAGTCATATTTGGGGGGTGTTTTGGGGAAGGGGTGGACCCACAGAAACTTGGTCCCACATTTGGATATTAAATTCGTATCCTATTCGTAAATACCTGTCATTCGAGTACTATATTGCCATGGTGGTTAAATATATCCGATTTAGGGGTGTTTTGGTGGTTTGGGTGGTCCCCCTAACACTTTGTCCAAGAATTGGATATCAGATACGTTTTCTTATCTTAAACTCCTTTCATTTGAGTCCCATATTGTCGTGCCTGGTCTATATATATTGTAGGTTTTGGGTGTGGGGCAGCCCCCCCAGGTACCTCATCCGAAATTTGAATACCAATTTTTGGGTTTTGGGGTACTATAAGAGAGTAAACAAAATTTCGCTTATATCGCACCACCCATATCCGAGATCTGGCGTTTCTCAAAATTTCGCTTATATCGCACCACTCATATCCGAGATCTGGCGTTTCTCAAAATTCGGCTAAGGGGGAGGGTCCACTCTTCCTTCAGATATCAAAAAATGTAGTACCCTATTTTCACTACGGGATCATTATACATCATCTGTGAAAATTTTAAGAAAATAGGTTCAGCCGTTTCTGAGTCTATAAGGAACACACAAACACAAATTGATTTTTATATATAAGACTAGCAGAACCCGGCTCGCTTCGTTGCGTTTCCTTTTACATCATATGAATTATAACTTTCTTTTCAGTTACTCTTCTTTGCATTTACTAAGTTACGTATATAGTTTGCGGCCATGTTTTTATAGAAATTTTAGACTATTGTGGAAGCTTTTCCCAGGGTAGGAGGGTTACAAAAAAAAATACCGAAAACAGTCAATGGTTAGTTCTTTTCAGATTAGTTGTCAGAAATGAAAAGCATATGATCAACTTTGAACACACTCTCCGGTACCTCTCGCTCTCCTTTTCTTTGTTCGGGTTTGCTTGGCTATTCAAATAATTTATATCTCCCAATAGATGGCGCTGAATTTGTTGTTAGTGATGCTCGCTGGTGATTCCCATCACATTGTCATCATTTTGTCTATTTTTTAATTCAATCGAATTTCTACTTTTGTCGGCCTATCTAATGTAACCGTTGCGCATGGGTAAGCATCTTCGGCTTACCCATGTCAAAAATATCAGAAAAAATTTTTACCACTGGGTATTCCTTCAATAATAGTTGCGACAATAATCATTATCCCTTTAAGACTTCAGAATAGACCACTAAATTTGTGTTTTCTTTATATTCTACAATATCGAAATACTTATCTGAGACCCAACAAAGTATATATGTATATTTTTGATCGTCTTGACATTCAAGTCGATTTAGAAATGTCGGTCTGTTCATCAGTCGAAAGCACGCTTACTTTCGAAGAAATAAAGCTAGGCGCATGAAATTTTGTACAAAATTAGGTCAGTTGGGATTTTAAATGGATCATATTATGTTTTGATATAGCTGCCATATAAACCGATTTTGGATCTTGACCTCTTGACGCCGCAATTCTTATGCGATTTGTCTCAAATTTTTATAAGATATTTTGGTATGACATCCAACATCTGTGCTAAGTATAGTTCAAACCAGTCTAAAACTTGATGTACCTCCCATATAAACCGATCTCCAATTTGACTCTCTGAGCCTCTTGAGCGCGCAATCCTTATGCGATTTGACTAAACATTATTTTAACGACTTCTTCTATGAATTTCCACATACGTGCCATATTTAATATAATAGCGAACGGACGTGTTTTTCTTTGTTCCGCTTTTAATTGAAGTTTTATTTTTTAATTTGAAGTTGAAGTTAAATCGTCAATTATTGAAGAACAATTTTTTTTTATTATTAAATTTTTAATCAAAAATGTCTGCTCCAAAAAGAACAAGACTCCAAGCCCAAAACTCATTGACGGAAAAACTGGCTAATTCTTCCAGAATTGGGGATTCCTCTTTTCGGCTCTTGCAAATCCTGGACCATCGACTCGAAAAACAATTCGAAAGTATATCTAGTGGAATATGGGCAATGATTAAGGAAAGTGATAGAAATTAATAAGAAAATAACCGAAATGAGAGAGGACTTAAACAATGTAATTGAAAGAGTATCATATTTAGAGACAGCTATGTGTGAAATTTTCAACCTCAAAACCGAGATAAAGGACTCAAAAATAAAAGCATTAAAACAAGCTAATTCTCTGGTTGCATGTGATCTTAGACTTAACGGAATTCCGTACTATGAAGGCGAAAATCTTCCACTTTATTTTGAAAATATATGTTAAACTATAAACATTTCTACACCGGTTGTTAAATCCATATACCGACTGCAAAACAAAAACAATAAGAACCAGAATTATTCCCCAGTTGTCAAACTGCTCTCTCCATACGACAAAAACTATTTCTTGAAAACCTTAAGCGAATTCAGAAGGAACACCAAATCAAACCTATCCTTGTCAATATTAGGGTTTCAAACGAAAACCAATCTTATATATAAAAATCAATTTGTGTTTGTTTGTTTGTTTGTATGTTTGTGTGTTCCTTATAGACTCAGAAACGGCTGAACCGATTTTCTTGAAATTTTCACAGATGGTCCATAATTACCCCGTGGTGAAAATAGGATACTACATTTTTTGATACCTGAAGGGGGGACGGACCCTCCCCCTTACCCTAATTTTCAGAAACGCCAGATCTCGGAGATGGGTGGTGCGATTTAAGCGAAATTTTGTGTGCTCTCATATAGTACCCTAAAAATAAAAATTTGGTATCCAAATTTCGGATGGGGTCACTAGGGGGGACTGCCCCACCCTAAAACCTATCAAACATATATTTAGACCAATCACAACAATATGGGACTCAAATGAAAGGTATTATGGATAAGAAAACGTAACTGATATCCATTTGCCGAACCAAGTGCTAGGGGGACCACCCCAATCCCCAAAACACCCCTAATCAAACATATTTACCGGCCATGGCAATATGGGACTCAAATGAAAGGTATTTGCGAGTAGAATACGAATCTGATATCCAAATGTGGGACCACGTTTCTGTGGGTCCATCCCTTTCCCAAAACACCCCCCAAGTAGGACTTATTTACTGACCATGGGAATATGGGGCTTAAATAAAAGGTATTTGCGAGTAGAATACGAATCTGAAATTCAAATATGGGACCAAGTGGTTGGGGGGCCGCCTTTCCCTAAAAACATCCCCCAAAGGGGACAAATTTACGACCATACCAATATGGGGCTCAAATGAATGGTCTTTGGGAGTAAAGCACGAATTTGATATCAATATTCGGGAAAAGTGTCTATGGGGACACGCCACCCCCACAACACCACCAAAATAGTAAGTATTTTCTGACTATTGCAATATGAGGCTCAAATAAGAGGGTTTTTAAAGTGGAACACGAATCCGATGTATATTGTCAAGGCCAACTCACTGAATGAACGCCCATCCTCCAAAACAACCCCCCAAGCCGGTCATATTTGCCGAATATGGAAATATGGGGCTCAAATTATAGGTATTTGGGAGTAGACCACGTATCTGATATCAACATTTGGGGCCAACTGTCTAGCGGACGTCCCACCACCATAACAACCCCCGAATAGGACGTATTTGCTCACCAAGACAATTTGGGTCGTAAAGAGAGTGAAACTAAATATTTATAGTTTTTAGGGCCAGTACCCCAAACCGGACATATTTGCTGACTTTTGCAATAAGGAGTTAAATTGAGATTTGAAAACGAATTTGAAATACAATTTTGAAGGCAATGGCAATATGGGGTTCAAATAAATGATATATAGATATATGAGAATAGAACACGTTGCTGATATATTCTCCAGGCTTAGTGTTTGGGAACCACTCCAATCCCCAAAACACCCCGAAATCGGGCATATTTACCGACCATGTGGATGTGGAGCTTAAATGAAAGGTTTTGGGGCGTAGAGCAAGAATTTATACCCATTTTCGGGACCAATTGTCTGGTGGTCTACCCCTTTCTCAAAATACCCCACAAACAGCAATTTCTTAGTGACCATCGCAATATGTGGCTCCAATGAAAGGTATTTGAGATTAGAAAACGAATTTGATAACCTATCTTGGAGCCATGTGTTTGAGGGACGTCTCATCCTGTAAACTCTTAAGCCAATGGCAATATGGGGTTTAAATAAATGGCATTTTGAAGAAGAGCACGAAGCTGATATTTTTCTCAGGGCCAAGTATATGGGGGACCACCTCTCCCCCGAAAACACCACTAAATCAGACATCATGAGAATATCGGTCTGAAATGATGTATTTTGAGAGTGAAGTACAACTTACATCCAAACTTAAATTCGTAGACCAATAAAGATCATACGGAATTCAGACAAAGGCACTTATATTGTTAAACTGTTAGTCAAGTTAGCATGGTATTTCACTAAAAGATCTTTAATTGTCGAAAATAAATATTCCAAAAAAACTTTTGTTCCATATAAAGTATATAAAAGAAAACCTTTCTGATCGGATCTGATAGTTGGATCCTTCAAGCTTCAGTTCGATTGAGGAAACAAAATCAAGTACATTCGGCGTACACTTATCACGGATTGGTCTATATCAAACACTTTGTTAATGATAACCCAATTTACATTGAACACATGAATATGCTGGATACTCTTTTTCGCTCTGCTGAAACTAGCAGAGAACAACATAACGCAGATACTTGCTTTAAAAATAATGATGAGCATCTTTTTAATTAAATTTTTCGTGAAATTAAACCCTTTTAAACTATATTTTATTTATTTTTATACCCTCCACTATAAGATGGGGGGTATACTAATTTCGTCATTCTGTTTGTAACTACTCGAAATATTCGTCTGAGACCCCATAAAGTATATATATTCTTGACCTTCGCGACATTTTATGTCGATCTAGCCATGTCCGTCCGTCTGTCTGTCGAAAGCACCTTAACTTCCGAAGGTGTAAAGCTAGCCGCTTGAAATTTTGCACAAATACTTCTTATTAGTGTAGGTCGGTTGGTATTGTAAATGGGCCATATCGGTTCATGTTTTGATATAGCTGCCATATAAACCGACCTTGGGTCTTGACTTCTTGAGCCTCTAGAGTGCGCAATTCTTATCCGATTGGAATGAAATTTTGCACGACGTGTTCTGTTATGATATTCAACAACTGTGCCATGTATGGTGCAAATCGGTGCATAACCTGATATAGCTGCCATATAAACAGATCTAGGGACTTGACAACTTGAGCTTCTAGAGGGCGCAATTCTTATCCGATTTGGCTGAAATTTCGCATGACGTATTTTATTCTTACTTTCAACAAATGTGTCAAATAAGGTTCAAATCGGTTCATAACCCGATATAGCTGCCATATAAACCGGTCTGGGATCTTGACTTTTTGAGCCTCTAGAGGTCGCAATTATTATCCGATTTGCCTGAAATTTTGTACGACGGATCCTCTCATGACCATCAACATACGTGTTTATTATGGTCTGAATCGGTCTATAGCCCGATACAGCTCCCATATAAATCGATCTCTCTTTTTTACTTCTTGAGCCCCCAAAGGGCGCAATTCTTATTCGAATTGGCTGACATTTTACACAGGTCTCCAACATATAATTTAATTGTGGTCCAAACCGGACCATATCTTGATATCGCTCTAATGGTAGAGCAAATCTTTTCTTATATCCTGTTTTGCCTAAGAAGAGATGCCGGGAAATGAACTCGACAAATGCGATCCATGGTGGAGGGTATATAAGATTCGGCCCGGCCGAACTTAGCACGCTTTTACTTGTTTTCTGATGTTCTCGCCTGGATTCGGTTTCTATTAGGCCTTTAGACCTAAAGTGTACTAAAAACCATGGAATGTTTTAATCATACCAATGAAGAGAGTAGGACATCCAACAATTTGCTCCAATATAAACATGATGCCTATGTCATGTGAAGGTCGGCATAAACCGCCCTGCACGAGGTTGAGCATAAAATAGAAATATCCTCGGATGTTAAGTCGTACATATTGGCGGTATGAATCGACATCGATAAGGAAAAGGTAGATACATTTTGGGTCTCATGACATAAAGATAAAGATTATTGCCACTCCATTCGGATTCGGACTGCATTGGCAGACTACTGTGATCACGATTTCGAAATGACCATGGTTCTCGCCAGAAAAATATGCAACTGAAAGAATACATCTTAAATTACTTTAATTGGCCATGACAGAACATTTGTCGCATTAGCTGAATAAATAATAGTGCTCCAAGGGCCTCGATCTTCTGGGCTCCTTCCAAAATCTCTGACGCCAAGTTTCGAGGCGTCTCTCACCACTTTACCCTTCCATCGGGCTCTTGGCCGTCCCATCATGATCGCCTTCCAATGACTTATTCGCTGCAGCTTCTTCATTCATTCTGACAACATGACATAGCCAACGCAACCAACGTCGTCATACAGCTCATACAGTTCGTGAATAATACGACGACGATACTCTCCATCAATGCCAACTGGTCGATAAATTTTTCGAAGAATCTTTCTCTCAAACACTCCAAGCACTGCCTTGTTACAAGACCTATCTTACCTATCTTCTTACTATGACCTATCTTAACATAGCACGCAATTAGATGATAAAATTCAATGATTTGCAATACAAATTTCTTTGATATTGACATTTAGAAAAAAATTCCATTTGAATTTAGTCAGAAACAGAAATTTTTGTTTTTTTTTTTTTAATTATGCCTTTAAAATATTAAATTCCAGGGGTGCCTTGACAAAATTTTGCCCTTACAGGATTTTTTAATACAATTTAGCCTTTAGAAATATTCTGTGTGTAGAAAAAATGTCATTTCAATTTTGCCTTTAGAAAAATGTTTACGTTTAGGAAAAATATTTTCGATTAAGACTGGGCCTGAGCCAAATATTGTCTTTAGAAAATATTTCAAAAATATTTTATTGAAATTTTGTCTTTAGAGAAAATTTTATTGAAATTTTGTCTAATACCGAATCGATTTCGACCAAACTTTATGGATTTTGTGTAAGTCGTCGAAGAAAGCGTTGTTTTCGGTTGCCCAAAAAGTAATTGCGTATTTTTCATAAGTTCGGCCGGGACGAACTTTGGATACCCATCACCTCGGATACATATGAAAACCCCCTTTCGTCACAAACCTACACAAAACTACGACTACCCACTGCTTCAATTTTCAGCGAAATTGGGTAATAAATAGAGCTTTTATGGGCTTCAGACCCTTTATCGGCAGATCGGTCTATATGGCAGCTATATCTAAATAAAGTCCGATCTGAACCACATTTAAGTCCTATGTTAGGAGCGAAATCGGTGTTAAAAAAGCCCTTTATCCGGAGATCGGTCTATATGGCAGCTACACCTAAATATAGTCCGATTTGATCCATAGTTAGGTCAGATATCAGACGGCTTAAGATAACCCTCTGTTTCAAATTTCAGCGAAATCGGGAAATAAATAAAGCTTTTATTCGCTTTAGACCCTTTATCGGGATATCGGTCTATATGATAGCTTTATCTAAATACAATCCGAACTCAATCCAATGGCAGCCGGTTGTACGTACCGGATTGACCCGATGGTATCCTCCACTCCTACAACAACAACAACAGTCCGATCTAAAGCATATTTGGGTCCTATGATAGGAGGCGTAAAACTACTTTCTGTTTCAAATTTCAGCAAAATCGGATGAAAAGTAAAGCATATATGGGCACTGGACCCTTTATCGGAAAATCGGTCTATATCCAAATATGGTCCTATATCCAAATATGGTCCGATTTGGACCGTTCAAAAACTTTACCAGCGTACATCAAAAAGACGTACCTGTGCCAAATTTCAGCTCAATATCTCAATTTTTGAAGGCTGTAGAGTGATTACAACAGACGGACGGACAGACACACAGACATCGTTAAACCGTCTTAGAATTGTACGACGATCCGAAATATGTATACTTTGTAAGGTCGAATATTGCTATTTCGATGTGTTGCAAACGGAATGACTAAATGAATATACCCCCTATCCTACGGTGGTGTGTGTATAAACACTAATAACATATTATTTCTTTAAAAAATATTGTCAACAATTTTATATTTATAGAAAATGTTTGTCAAAATTTTATAAAAAATGTTGTCATTCCGCTCATGTGTCGGATGACGTCCTTTCAATGTCAAGGCGGTTCAATTAAGTTATGCTCAATACCATTTTTTCTGTTTTTCATGTTTTCCTCCATTTTTTTGTAGTCCAAAAATTCCCTACCATTAGATATGACCCCTCGTACTCGCACATTTATTCAAGCTATGAGTACAATATTGCATGTGCATATTCATATTTGACACTATCCTCCCCTGTCTCCGGTATCTATGGAGTTGTCTATGTTTTGCGCAAAGCCAGTAAATTCGTTTTCAGTGTTTTGTTGGCAAAACTACATTTCCACAACCCCCCGATTCTATGGCTCTTTAGGAATTTTCTCAAATTTTTTTAAGTTGATGCTCTTATTGTTTTTAAAAATTATTAACATTGTCAATGTTTGTATGTAAATGTGTATTATAGATGATGATGTGTATGGCGGTGTAGACTCTCTATAAGTGCATTTAAGGGCTCTTGTACATGAGTTTGCATGTCTTTGCTTGATGAGCCTAAATGTAGGCAATGTACAGATGTTGTTATGATGCTTCGAGTATCGTGCCATACACAGAATCCATGCAAGCAGCAAGTTAGTACTATCGCCAGCCTAAAAGTAGACTATATGGACTGCCGCTGTAGTTAAAACGATAAAAACAAAAAGATTTTTGCTATTTCGTTGTTACTTAAAGTTCGTACGTTTGTTTGTTTTTATATTTTAGTTAATGCACATGTTTTATGGGAGGCAAACACTCACCTACACATAAGACTGCAGAGTTGTAAGCACATTCATGAGCCAGTGTGCGCGATATCGTTTGTAGCCTTCTGTTTCACTAGCATGTGTGCCATGCATTATTTACGAGTGCCGCTGTTCGTTGCAAATGTTGTCTTGTTAAGCCTTGTTAGTGTTGTTGTTATATGCTGTAAATCATTAGAACGTCGTAAATAGTGTTATAATACGCCCGTTTTTGGTTTTAGGCGTTTAAATTTTATTTTGGGGTTTGTTTATGAATTTAAAGTGCTTTGCATATTAAAGATTTTCATTTGAAAATATAAGGAAAGAAGGAACAATTTGCGGAATATCTTGAATATTTGTATATGTACATATTAATTTTGAGGATGTGTTATGAAATAAAAAAAAAAAAAAATTAGTTTTTAAAATTTTTAAAAAGACGTATCTGTAGCATTTTCAACTCAATATCTCAATTTTTGAAGGCTCTAAAGTGATTACAATAGACGGACGGACAGACACACGGACATCGTTAAATCGTCTTACAATTTTACGACGATCCGAAATATATACAATTTGTAGGGTCGGAAATTGATATTTCGATCTGTTGCAAACGGAATGACTAAATGAATATAGAAGCTAACCTCTAATCATCTAGAAATCTTACAATTAAAAGCGTGATAAGTTCGGCCGAACCGAATTTTAAATACCCTCCACCATGAATTGCATTTGTTGAGTTCTTTGCGTTGTATCTCTTTTTAGGCAAACAAAGAATAATGGACAAAAATTGTTATGCTATTGGAGCTGTATTAAGTTTTAGTCCGATTCGGAACATAAATGAATTCATTGTTGAAGACCATAGCAGAAGTCATTGGTATTTAAAAGTAGAGTAAAAAGCTGATATAAAAACTTATTCTTTGCTGTCAGAGACATTAAAAACAAATAAAAGCGTTACTTGGCGCAGTTCTTGAGAGTCATAACAGAACACTATATGCAAAATTTCTGCTAAATCGGATAAATATCGCGGCTTGTACGCGCTCAAAAAGTCAAATCGGGAGATTGGTTTATATAGGAGATATATCCAAATCTGAACCGACATGCTCCAATTCCAATTCTCAATGACCTACATCAATATAAAATATCTTTGCAAAATTTCAAGCGTCTAGCTCTACGCGTTCGACTGCTATCGTGATTTTGACAGACGAACGAACGGACGAACATAGAGTATGAATCTGATATCCACTTTCGGGGCAAAGGGTTTGGCTACTCCAAACCACCAACAATCCCAAGAGAGTGAAGTAGATGTAACATCAAAACTGTAATTGGCAGACCCTCCCCTTACCCTATTTTCAAAAACCCCTGATCTCGGAAATGGGTGTGGCGATTTAAGTGAAATTTAGTTTGTTTATAATAACTCAAAAGCAGAAATTTTATATTCTTATTTAGGGTGGGATAGCTAGGGGGGCCGCGCCACCACCAAAGCCCACCAAAGCCCACCAAATGGAAATATAAGCCAATAATGAAAATGAAAGGTATTAGACCACTACAGCACGAATCTGGTATATTAGGGGTCCATTTCAAATACCACCAAATCGGACATATTTACCGACCATAGCTATATAAGGCTGAAATGAAAGGTATTTGGGAGTAGAACTCCAATATGATATCCACATTGGGGCGAAATATCTGAAAGGCCGTACCAGCATAGGACCGTGCCAGCATAGGACCGTGCCAGTATAGGACCGTGCCAGCATAGGACCGTGCCAGCATAGGACCGTGCCAGTGTAGGGCTCAGATAAAACAAATAAAAGCGTGCTATGTTCGGCCGACCGAATCTTGGCCATGAAATTCGCTAAAAATTTACCCTTATTAACTGAGCTCGTATTTGAATTATTTTTGTCTGGAGCCTAAATAACCTTATTGACCGATTCGGACAAAACTTTGTACTGATTTTGTAAGCGATTAGATAGGTTTTTGGCCCAAATTTCATCCAAATCAGGTCAAAATTGAGGCTTCTTAGGGCTCAAGAAGTAAAATCTAGGGATCGGTTTATATGGATGCAATATCTGCTTAAATACCGATTCTGATCATATTTGACATGAACATTGGAAATAATTACTCAAATCTTTGTTTAAAATTTCAGCCAAATCAGATGGACGTTAAGGCTTCTAGGGGCTCAAAAAGTCAAATCGGGAGATCGGTTTATATGGGGGCTACATCCAAATCTGAACCGATACGGGCTATATCCAAATCTGAACCGATAAAATGACAAATATAACCTTAATATTTAAGACTTAGTAATAAATCTGAACCATAAGGCTCCCAGATCCTCCATATTTCAACCTTTAATATACCCTGCCAAAATATGCTTGAATTTCATTTAATTTCCTTTGCATTGTCCAACCCCATCAAACTTTTGTACGTTATGGCCAAATTAACTCACTTGACCCAACCGAGTTGACACTTTTGACATTATTCCTAGATAATTGAATAAATATTTCATCAGAGCTCATTACAAACAATTAGAAACAGAACAAAAGTTGAGTTTATTAAAAAAAATCCCTAGTGATAATAATATTGGGCAAAAGCCAAAATGAAGGCAGCAGCAGTAAAAACAGCAAGAAATGGCACCACAGGCTCTCTGTGCTGCGACAAGGACTTGCAATAAAAACTTTACAAATCTAAAGTTGCCAAATAATAAACAAACGCTCTACTTCTTTCATATTGCAGCTGTTTGGTGAAATCCCACATATGAAAGACATTCAAAGGGGTTACAGTACATTTGTTAGAGTGCTGAAATTAACAGGCAAAAACTCAATAAGTTCGGCCTTGCCAAACTTTCGGGCAATAAATGTGTCTTTTACGACCCTAACAGCGTAAAACAATCAGATCGGTTCACATGGCAGCAAATTCTAAATATGAACATATGCTCCAAATTATATCTATCGAGCAATAAATGCAACTTTAGACCATATATCGGCAAATCGGTCCGGGCAAGGAGGGGCTCTAATAAAGTTTACTGCTCAAATTTCAGCAATATTGACATTGAATGTGACTTGAAGTGGCTTAAAACTCTAAATCGGTAGTTCGATTTCCATGGCATCTATCTCTGAACATGGTTGCATGTGGACCGAATTCGGTTTGGATATCATAGGGCCTAGAGCAAATCATATCTCAACAATATCTGGATGGGACATCGGGTAGCCTAGACAATTCACTGTTCCATATTTCACCAAATCCAATAATAACAAGTAAAAGACATTAAGTTCGGCCGGGCCGGACTTTGGATACCCACTACCTCGGGCATATATGTCAATCCCCTTTCGTCATAATCCGGTGAAAATTGGATAACTTATGCACCCAAATTCGGTACTGACGTTGAGTGGTCTAATAAATATAAGTCACTGTTGAATTTTGTATTTCAAATTTCAACAAAATCGGGTAATAAATAAAGCTTTTATGAGCTTCAGACCCTTGATCGGCCTAAAATTCTTACTATTTAAAATTTCAGCGAAATCGGATAAAAAATAAAGCTTTTATGGGCTTCATACGTTTTATCTGGACATCGGTCTGTATGACAGCTATATCTAAATATATTCCGATCCAAACCATATTTGGGACGGATGTTGGGAGACCTAAAACTACCCACTGTTTTAAGTTTCAGAGAAATCGGATAAAAAATAAAGCTTTTATGGGCTTCAGACCCCTTATTGGCAGATGGGTCTACATGACAGCTATATCTAAATATAATCCGATCTAAACCATATTAAGGTTGAACATCTGGAGGCTCAAAACAACTCACTGTTTCAAATTTCAGCGAAATCGAGTAATAAATAAAGGTTTTATGGGCTTTAGATCCTTTACCAAATCTGGACCAATTTGGGCCAAGTTGCATAAAAATGTCGAAGAGCCTAACTTAAAGCACTGTCCCAAATTTAAGCGAAATCGAACAATAAATACCTCTTTTATGGGCCCAAAACCTTAAATCGAGAGATCGGTCTATATGGCAGCTATATTCAAATCTAGACCGATCTGGGCAAAATTAAAGAAGGACGTCGAAGAGCCTAACTAAACTCACTGTCTCAAATTTCAGCGACATCAGACAATAAATGCGTCTTTTATGGCCCCAAAACCTAAAACCTAGATATCGGTCTATATGGCAGCTATATCCAAATCTGGACCGATCTGTGCGATATTGCAAAAGTGTGTCTAGGGGCTTAATTTAACTCACTGTCCCGAATTTCAGCGACATCGGGCAATAAATGAGCATTTTATGGGCCCAAAACCTTAAATCAGGAAATCGGTCTATATGACAGCTATATCCAAATCTGAACCGATCAGGGCCAAATTGAAGACAGATGTTGAAGGGCCTAAGACAACTCACTGTCCCAAACTTCAGCAAAATCGGATAATAAATGTGGCTTTTATGGGCTTAAGACCCTAAATCGGAGGATCGGTCTATATGGCAGCTATATCCAAATCTGGACCGATCTGGGTCAAATTGACGAAGGATGTCGATGCGCCTAACACAATTCACTGTCTCGAATTTCATCAAAATCGGATAATAAATATGGCTTTTGTGGGCCTAAGACCCTAAATCGGAGGATCGGTCTATATGGCAGCTATATCCAAATCTGGACCGATCTAGGCAAAATTAACGAAGGAAGTCGAAGGGCCTAACACAACTCCCTGTCCCAAATGTCAGCAAAATCGGATAATATATGTGGCTTTTATGGGCTTAAGACCCTAAATCGGATGATCGGTCTATATGGCAGCTATATCCAAATCTGGACCGATCTGGTCCAAATTAACGAAGGAAGTCGAAGGGCCTAACACAACTCCCTGTCCCAAATGTCAGCAAAATCGGATAATATATGTGGCTTTTATGGGCTTAAGACCCTAAATCGGAGGATCGGTCTATATGGCAGCTATATCAAAATCTGGACCGATCTGGTCCAAATTAACGAAGGAAGTCGAAGGGCCTAACACAACACACTGTCCCAAATTTCAGCAAAATCGGATAATAAATGTGGCTTTTATGGGCCTAAGACCCTAAATCGGAGGATCGGTCTATATGGGGGCTATATCAAGATATAGTCCGATATAGCCCATCTTCGAACTTAACCTGCTTAAGGACAAAAAAAGAATCTGTGCAAAATTTCAGCTCAATATCTCTATTTTTAAAGACTGTAGCGTGATTTCAACAGACAGACGGACAGACGGACGGACATGTCTAGATCGTCTTAGATTTTTACGCTGATCAAGAATATATATACTTTATAGTGTCGGAAATGGATATTTCGATGTGTTGCAAACGGAATGACAAAATGAATATACCCCCATCCTTCGGTGGTGGGTATAAAATGGTTCGCGCTACCAAATCCGATTTTCAAAATTCTGTTTTTGCTGAACAGTGCTCAAAAATCTCTACAAAAATACTTCTGCTATAATTACACCAAATTTCTAAGAGCTATCTCTACCCGTTCTTACACGGCATATTTTTTTTACTAGTTTTCGATTTTTGCAGAAAAAGCGATGCCAGGTATGATTCAGCGTTTCCCTGTCTCATCACAGTTGCATCTGACGATGATAACTCTGGTGAAAATATATAATATAATAAATATCTATGACAAATAACACAGATCCTCGGCCGAGTGCCAGAGTTAGCATAGAATAATTGGTAGTTGATATGACTCCAGAAATAAGGCAATATGAATCTTGCCCCTGCTGATTTTCTCCATTAGAGCGTGAGTAGCTGTCTCGCCCCGGTGGAGGTTTACCTGCATGACCTCAATCATTGGTCCTCCATTAGATGGACTTTTTGGGAGTGGTTCATGGTCTCATCATCTGCACTGTCCGAAGTTTTAGTATTAGGATCTCTGCCAATTCTAGTTTTCCGAATCTTTATGAAGTCGGTAATGGTTCCATCGTCTGGTCCCTGTTTGTTAAGCTGTACTGAGTTTCCCGTCCCTATACTGCCTGATATTTCAATGCTAGAATCTTTCTTTATCTTAGTCTTCCAAATCTTAAATAAATGGGCTTCTTGGGAGTAGGTGATGGTTCCATCGACGACTCCCTGTTCGTTAGGCTGCATAGAGACTCCTGTCGCTGCGAGACTCCTGTCCTAATCTCCCGAATCTTGAAGTCGGTAATGGCTGCATAGAGACTCCTGTCGCTGCGAGACTCCTGTCCTAATCTTCCGAATCTTGAAGTCGGTAATGGCTGCATAGAGACTCCTGTCGCTGCGAAACTCCTGTTCTAATCTTCCGAATCTTGAAGTCAGTGATGGATCCGTCGTCGGATCCCTGTTCGTTAGGCTGTGTTGCGTCTTTCGCCCCTGCACTGTCTAATGTTCCAATATTAGGACCTTAGCTTCCCAATATTGAGAAAGGCGGTATTGAGTGTCCTGTCACGACACCGCCTGATGGCTCAATACGAGGATATTTGCCTATCCTAGTTTTCCCAATTTTGCAAAAGACGACCTTGATCCGTAGTACGCCATGTCTTTAGTCTTAGCAAAACTTTTCATGGAGACTTGATCAATGCCCACCACAAGAAGAGTTCCTTTCTTTTTTTCCTCCCTGTAGAAGACCTCAAATTTTTCCACTGCCAACTCTTGGTTTTGCTTGTTTAAGGCTTCCACCATGCGTTTCGTCGCGAATTCGCCGCTCTCATCCTTGATGAAAACCTTCGCGTCCATCTTTCTCACAAGGTCGAGCTTTGCACCCCAGGGAGTTCGGATACTTCTAACGAGCTTTTTGAAGGTATTAATATATATCGCTGACTCAAAGTGCAGCGTTAAGGCGCAGTTCATATCCGGCCAAATCGGATATGAAGTGCGCCTTCTAGAGCTCAAGAAGTCAAGACCCAAGATCGGCTAATATGGCTACTACATCAGGTTATAGGCGGATTTGAACCATTCTTAGCACAGTTTTTGGAAGTCATAGCAAATGCAAAATTTCAGAAAAATCTGATAAGAATTGCCCCCTCTAGTGGCTGAAGAAGTCAAGACTCAAGATCAGTTTACATGGCAGCTTTATCAAAACATGAACCGATTTGGCCCATTTACAGTCCCAACCAACCTACACTAATAAGGAGAATTTGCACAAAATTTCAAGCGGCTACCTATACTCCTTCGAAAGTTAGCGTGCTTTCGACAGAACGACGGCCATGGCTAGATCGACTTAAAATGTCATGACGATCAAGAATATATATACTTTATGGGGTCTTAGACGCATATTTCGAGTTGTTGCAAACGGAATGACGAAATTAGTATACCCCCATCCAATGGTGGAGGGTATAATAATACAACAGGCTCAGAGCACATGTTGTCTTGGCATAGGCGGAGTGATGAGGATCACACACACTAGGGCACTGGAGACTAGATATCCGACCCATAGACATATAGATTGAGTGTGAGGCAGCCATTGCGGCTATGAGACTTAAAGCGATGTGAGACTGGAATGAGGATGGGAGCAGCTCATACCATCGCGGTATAATCGAGGCGACGATAGGTAACCTGCAAGGAATGGAAGAGATTTCCGATCGGATGCCTGAGAAACCAGGGACTGAGATCTGATTAAGACAGCCTGACCGTAATACGGCCCACCGTAGCGCAGAGGTTAGCATGTCCGCCTATGACGCTGAACGCCTGGGTTCGAATCCTGGCGAGACCATCAGAAAAAAAATTTTTCACCGGTGGTTTTCCCCTCCTAATGCTGGCAACATTTGTGAGGTACTATGCCATGTTAAACTTCACCCCAAAGAGGAGTCGCACTGCGTCATGCCGTTCGGACTCGTCTATAAAAAGAAGGCCCCTTATAATTGAGCTTAAACTTGAATCGGACTGCATTCATTGATATGTGAAAAGTTTGCCCCTGTTCCTTAGTGGAATGTTCATGGACAAAATTTGCAAAATTTGCATTTGACCGTAATACGCGAGGCCGTCGAGTGTGAACATCTTTATGGACAGTAAAATGGCCACAAGGGCAATAACAGCCAGGTTGGAAAGATCACGAACAGTGTTGGAAAGTAAGAGAATGGCACGCCTTCTCTGAGGATGGCACGATCTGGGCGCCGTGCCATAGTAGAGAAACTAGGAATGAGGAAGCAGTCGATTTGGCAGTGAAGGTCAGAGAACTGTCGTCAATAAACTTGGTATCCCGAAGCCTTTCGGGTCGATGCAGTCCGAGTTAGTGGCGTAGGCGACGAATGCTCATGTGGCCCTGTGGTACAGCGAAACGTTCAATGGGACGGCGAAAATCCTCTGGAGAGATCCACGTCGTTCGAAGACGAGATTTTTCTGGAGGGATGTAAGAAGGAGGTCAGTATAGCTTTCGGTATCACAACGGGTCACATAGGTCTACAAGCTCACTTATGCAAAATGGGTGCGATAAAGTGATAGCATGTGTAGGGCATGTGGAGAAGATAATGAGGCTTTGGAGGATTTCCTGTGTCATTGCCCGGCTTTCGCGGCTAACAGACACCGGCACTTAGGTGGGGACACAATTACAGACATTCACCAACTAAGGGGCGTTGTATGGAAAATAATTATGCGTTTAGTAACCAGCACGGAATTTCAACTTAGATTTTCTTTTTCGAGGTTACTTTTTAGTATTTAGAGCTCACAACAAGCCGATTACTGGCTTAGGTGTATGCCCATAGTAGCCAGGCGCGGATTAATACCCGCACCCTCTTTTCAACCTAACCAAACCTAATATTTTGTCTTAAGGAAAAATTTCGTTAAAATTTTTTCTTCAGCATAATATTGTTTCATAATATTGTTGTCTGAAGATACAATTTCATTAAAATTTAGTCTTCAGCATAAAATTGCATTGAAATTTTGTCTTTAGAAAAATCTAAGAAACATTAATACTATATTGTCTTTAAAAATTTCTTTGAAATATTTTTTTAAAAATTTTTTCTCTGGAATTTTGTGTTTAGAAAATTTGTTTTTAAAAATTTCTCTTTAAAAGAGATTTCATTGACACTTCTTTCGAAATAATTGCATTAAATTTGTCCGTAAAAACAGCTTCATTGAAAACTTGTGTTTAGAAAAAATGCATTAAAATTTTAAAAAGTTTCATTGCAATTTTTTAAGTAGTTTCATTGCAATTTTGTCTTAAAAAAAATTGTAATTCAAAAATTAGCTCTAATTTGATTTGTAGAATTTTGAACAAAATCTTAGATGTTTTAGAAATCAAAGAGGATTAGTTAAAATCGGAAGAAAACATATACGGGAGCTACATCGAAAACGATTCCAATAATACTCCGTATATTTAAGAGTCATAGAAGAAATTTTTGTGAGGATCGGCTAACAAATAACCAAATTATTTTCGCTTCAAATCGGACGAAAATATATATGGCAGCTATATCTAAGTCTGAACCAATTTCTATGTAATTCACCAGTGATCTTAAAAGACATAAGAGAAACTTTCGCGCCAAATTTGCTGAGGATTAGTTAACCAATCTACAAACAATTGCAGTATTATTCGAAAGGAAACTATATATGGGAGTTATATTTAAGTCTGATTCGATATCAACCAAAATCGGTACACATTGTCAAAGTTATAAAAGAATGTATTGTGCAAAATTTTGTAAAAATCTATCATTAGATACATATACATATATATGGGAGCTATATCTATATCTGAACCGATATCCATGAAATTGAACAGCAATGTCGCGAGTCATAGGTGGCCCTTCGTGCCAGTTTTCGTGAGAATCGGTTCAAAAATTACCACTTTATTGCAGTATTAGTCCAAATCGGACGAAACTATATATGGGAGCTATATCCAAATTCAACCCGATTTTTTCCAATTTCTATACGCTTCGTCTCTAGGTCAAAAAGAATGCCAGTGCCAAATTTGAAAACGATTGGATGAAAATTGCGAACTGTACTTTGAACACAAATTAACATGGACAGACAGACGGATATAGCTAGATCGAATCAGGAAGCGATTCTAAGTCGATCGGTATGCTTATCAATAGGTCTAGCTCGTTTCCATCGGGGTGTTACAAATCAATGCACTAAATTATAATACCCTGTACCACAGTAGGGGTGTAAAATTGCAAATTTTGCCCATGAACATTCCACTAAGGAACAGGGGCAAACTTCTTACATATCAATGAGTGCAGTACGATTCAAGTGTTAAGCTCAATGATAAGGGGCCTCCTTTTTATACCCGCCACCGAAGGATGGGGGTATATTAATTTTGTCATTCCGTTTGCAACACATCGAAATATCCATTTCCGGCCCTATAAAGTATATATATTCTTGATCAGCGTAAAAATCTAAGACGATCTAGATATGTCCGTCCGTCTGTCAGTCTGTCTGTTGAAATCACGCTACAGTCTTTGAAAATGGAGATATTGAGCTGAAATTTTGCACAGATTCTTTTTTTGTCCATAAGCAGGTTAAGTTCGAAGATGGGCTATATCGGACTATATCTTGATATAGCCCCCATATAGACCGATCCGCCGATTTAGGGTCTTAGACCCATTAAAGCCACATTTATCCGATTTTGTTGAAATTTGGGACAGTGAGTTGTGTTAGGCCCTTCGACATTCTTTGTCAATTTGGCTCAGATCGGTCCAGATTTGGATATAGCTGCCATATAGACCGATCCTCCGATTTAGGGTCTAAGGCCCATAAAAGCCACATTTATTATCCGATTTCGCTGAAATTTGGGACAGGGATTTGTGTTAGGCCCTTCGACTTTCTTCGTTAATTTGGACCAGATCGGTCCAGATTTGGATATAGCTGCCATATAGACCGATCCTCCGATTTAGGGTCTTAGGCCCACAAAAGCCAAATTTACTATCCAATTTTGCTGAAATTTGGGACATTGAGTTGCGTTTAGCCCTTCGACATTCTTCTTCAATTTGGTTCAGATCGGTCCAAATTTGGATATAGCTGCCATATAGACCGATCCTCCGATTTATGGTCTTAGGCCCATAAAAGCCACATTTATTATCCGATTTTGCTGAAATTTGGGACATTGAGTTGCGTTTAGCCCATCGACATTCTTCTTCAATTTGGTTCAGATCGGTCCAAATTTGGATATAGCTGCCATATAGACCGATCCTCCGATTTATGGTCTTAGACCCATAAAAGCCACATTTATTATCCGATTTTGCTGAAATTTGGGACAGTGAGTTGCGTTGAGCCCTTCAACATCCTTCGTCAATTTGGCCTAGATCGGTCCAAATTTGGATATAGCTGCCATATAGACCGATCCTCCGATTTATGGTCTTAGGCCCATAAAAGCCACATTTATTATCCGATTTTGCTGAAATTTGAGACAGTGATTTGCCTTAGGCCTTTCGATATCTTTCTTCAATTTGGCCCTGATCGGTTCAGATTTGGATATAGCTGCCATAAAGACCGATCTCTCGATTTAAGGTTTTGGACCCATAAAAAGCGCATTTATTGTCCGATGTAGCCGAAATTTGGGACAATGACTTGTGTTGGGCCCTTCGATATTTGTCTTCAATTTGGCTCAGATCGGTCCAGATTTGGATATAGCTGCCATATAGGCCGATCTCTCGGTTGAACAGTGACTTGTACTTATAAGCATTTGGTCTAAATCGGATGACATCTATAGAGCTGCTATGGGGCATAAGGTATGCATGCAGGCCCGGCCGAACTTAACGCCTTCTTACTTGTTATAGCTGAGTCCGAACGGCGTGCCGCAGTGCGACACCTCTTTGGAGAGAAGTTTTACATGGCATAGTACCTCACAAATGTTGCCAGCATTAGGAGGGAAAAAACCACCGTTTGAAAATTTTTGCTGATGGTCTCGCTAGGATTCGAACGCAGTCGTTCATCGTCATAGGCGGACATGCTAACCTCTGCGCTACGGTGGCCGCCTGGTGTAGCTGGTGAAGGCTATAAAATATATATGTAACTGTATGTCTCAGTGGTGTGGTGTGTCTCAGTTATATGTACCTGGAGCAACAACAAACAAGTAAAAAGGCTTTAAGTTCGGCCGGGACGAATTTTGGATACCCACCACCTCGGATATATATGTAAATCACCTTTCGTCATAATCCGGTGAAAAATGAATAATTTATGCCCCCATAACTGCTCTATTGAAATATGGTCCGATTTGGACCAAATTCGGCACGGACATTGAGTGGTGTAATAAGTACAAGTCATTGTTTAATTTTGTAGAACAAAATATTGGTAATTTTTGGCAGCTATATCCAAATATAGACCGATCTGAACCATATACGACCCTATGTCGGAAAGCCTAACATAAGTCATTGCGTCAAATTTCAGCGAAATCGGATTATGAATGCGCCTTCTATGGGGCCAAAACTTAAAATCGGGAGATCGATATATATGGCGGCTATATCCAAATCTAGGCGAATCTGGGCCAAATTAAAGAAGGATGCGGAAGGGCCTAACGCAACTTTTATGGGCCCAAAACCATAAATCGAGACATCGGTCTATATGGCCGACATATCAAATCTGGACCGATCGAAGATGGATGGACAAAATGAAGATGGATGTCACTGTCCCAAATTTCAGCAAAATCGGATAATAAATGTGGCTTTTATAAGCCTAAGACCCTAAATCGGCGGATCGGTCTATATGGGGGCTACATCAATATATAGTCCGATAAAGCTCATCATCGAACTTAACCTGCTTATGGACAAAAGAAGAATCTGTGCAAAGTTTCAGCTCAATATCTCTATTTTTAAGGAATGTTGCGTGATTTCAACAGACAGACGAACGGGCATGGCTAGATCGTCTGAGATTTATCAAGAATATATATACTTTATAGGGACGGAAATTGATATTTCGATGTTACAAACGGAATTACAAAATGAATATATACGGTGGTGGGCATAAAAAGAATATGTGTAATGTTTCAGCTCAAAATCGTTATGTTTAAAGACTGTATTGTGATTTCAACAGACGGACGGATCAGCTTAGATTTTTACGCTTATCAATATTATATAAACTTTAAAGGGTCGGAAATGGATATGTGTTGCATGTATTGAAAACGCAATGACAAAATGAATATACCCCCATCCCTCGGTGGTGAGTATAAAAATGCGAGCGAGCTCAGCCACATTTCGAAATTTGAACCAATGGATGGATCAGGTAGCTTCTATATAGTAATATTCCACAAATTAAAATCACTACTTCCAATAAAATTTCTAAAAAAATGCCTAAAGTAATCGAAACGAGTAAGTTCGGCTGGGAAGAATTTTGTGAACCCACCATCAGCTACTAGGAACCGAACAAGGATGATTGAGAGACCGGTTTATATAGGAGCTATATACCGTATTTGGCACAAATGTTGGAAGTCGCAACAGAACACCACTTGCAAAACTTCAGCCAAATTGGACAAAAATTGCGGCTTGTAAGGACTCATGAAGTCAAATCGGGAGATCGGCTTATATGGGAGCTATGTCAGGTTATAGACCGATTTAAACCGTACTAAGCACAGTTGTTGAAAGTTATAACAGAACACTAATGACAAAATTCAGCCCAATCAGACAAAAATTGCGGCTAGTAAGGACTCATGAAGTCAAATCGTGAGATCGGTTTATGGGTTTATGGGAGCTATATACAAATCTGAACCGATCTGGCCCAAAGACCTACATCAATCTTAAGTATCTGTGCAAAATTTCAAGCGGCTAGCTGTACGCGTTCGACCGCTATCATGATTTCGACAGACGGACGGACCTATGTTTGCCGAAACAGCAGCAATATCTGCTTTCCCATTTTCAGCAGCCAAAAACTGCTGTTTTAGCAAACATTTTTGCTAAAACGGTTTTTGAACCGCACTTGACATAGTTGTTGGAGGTCATAGCGGAAGACAATGTGCAAAATTTCAGCCAAATCAAATGAAAAATGCGGCTTTCAGGGATCAAGAAGTCAAATCTGGAGATCGATTTATATTGGAGCTTTAGCAGATAAAAGACCGATTTAGACCGTATTTGACATAGTTGTTGGAGGTCACAAGAGAACACCATGTGCAAATTTTAGGCCAAATCGGATAAAAATTGTGGCTTCCATGGGCTCAAGAAGTCAAATCGGGAGATCGGTTTATATAGGAGCTACACCAGATCAATATTTCGAGTTGTTACAAACGAAATGACTAGCTTAGTATACCTCCATTCTATGGTGGTGGATATATACAAACATACAATTCAGAAAAATGCATGACATCTTTATTAGAATCCATAGTATGGTCCATATAATTTAATGTTTGAAGATAATTTCATGCAAATATTGACTGCGCCTCAAATGAACCATCCGCTTAGTCTAATTTTGGCGTACTCTTTCCATCATTTTGGCCGGTATCTCACGAATAAATGCTTCAATGTTGTCTTCCAATGCGTCAATTGAAGCGGGCTTGTCTGTATAGATATAAGCTTTAACGTAGCCTCACAAAAAATAGTCTTAAGGCGTTATATCGTACGATCTAGGCAGCCAATTGACCTGTCCCGAACGTGAAATAAGTTAAACGAACTCGCTTGTACACACGTCCATTGTTACACGTGCTGTGTGGCATGTGGCACCGTACTCTTGAAACCACATGTCATGCAAGTCAAGCTCTTGCATTTTGGGCTGATCTTCACTCCAAAATCGACAATTTTGCTTACTTCCCTACCCATTGAACCAAAAATTCTTGATCATCTTGATCAGGCTAACTTTTGAAGGAGTAAAGTTAAGAGCTTGAAATTTTGCACAAATACTTTCTATTAGTGTAGATGGGCTATTTCGGAATATATTAAGATGCAGCTGCCATATAAATCGATCTCACGATTAGACTACTAAAGCTTCTAGAGGGCGCAATTCTTATTTGATTTTGCTGAAATATTGCACAATAACTTCTCCAATGACCTCCGACCTACGTGCCGAGAATGGTTCAAATCGGCTCAAAATTTCATATAGATTCCATATAAGGCGACCTCTCGATTAGAATTCTTGAGCCTCTAGAGGGTGCAGTACTTGTTGGATTTGGCTGATATTTCGCACTATGACGTCTTCTATGACTTTTAATAGAAGTACCAAGTATGGTTTGAGCCTGTCTTAAACCCGATTAAGCTGAAATTTTGCGCAGTGACTTATTCTTTACCTCCTAATATACTTGCTAAATATGGTCTCAATAGGTTCATAACCTGATACAACTCCCATATAAACCTATTTCTCGATTTTACTTCTAATATACGTGCCAAATATGGTCTGAATCGGTCAATAGCCTGATATAGCTCCCATGTAAACCGTTCTCCCCATTTTATTTCTTTAGTCCCTCTAGGGCGCAACTCTTATCCGATTTGGTTGAAATTTTGCGCAATGGGATCTACTTTTGCCTTTAACATCCAAGCCAAGAATAACCCGAATAGGTTTACAACCTGGCATAGCTACAATAGCATAACTATTCTTATCCATTATCTTTTGTTTGCCTATAAAGAGATATCGGACAAAGAACTTGACAAATGTGATCCATGGTGGAGGGTATATAGGATTCGGTCCGGCAGAACTTAGCACGCTTTTACTTGTTAGATTTCAGATTTTATTATGATACAGGCCTCTGCCTGAAGGACCGCACACTCGTCGACATGTCGTTACTAAGCATCCTAGACCGCAAATTCCATTTTTCTATTCCCGACTCTATTTTGAAATTTTATGAGCAGATCGAAGTCTGAAGTCGAAGTTCGAGTTGGTAGCGTGCTGGGTAGTGGGTCTGATTTCTTCCTCGATATTTTGTGCTCCTTCCCTAATATCTGATTCCTTGTTCCGAGAGGTGTTGATACCCTTGGTCTTTAACCACCTTAACTTATCGCATTGAATGTGAAATGAAACAATGATTCCCTGTAGTTTGAAGATTTTTTCAAATATTCTTTAACCCAACCATTCCTCCCAACCTAATTTCTGTTGAGAACCCACTCGAATATCGCTAGCGCCAAACCAAGCACAGTCTTCTTCCGATCACATGTGTGTTCTTCTCTATGAAAAAATGTCTAGAGTGTAGAAAAAACCAAGTCGAACTAAACTGCAAAATTTTCATAAATAACCGCAGGCGGCATGCAATTGTGTGGCGGCCTTCATGGAAAACATGATATGTGGCTTGCCAAATGAGATAAGAAACAAGACAATAACAGCAAAAAAAATTCCCAGCAATATTTGCCGTCTTTCATTCTTCTCATTTTTCTTATGTGTGTTAATACACAGGCACACGCAGACACTCTGAAGAACACATGTATTCCTACAAGCTCATGCAAGAATGCAAGTGTTTGCTTTAACACATGTTTCACTCGTGATGTTGTGGTATAGGCCCAACATGTGTCTTAGTATGTATGGCAGAGAGTATGAATGTACGGGAACAAACAACATGCGAAAGGAAATGAATGTGACAGCACCAAGGAATAAATATTTTATGACAGTGTGAGTCAGTATGACTCGATGTACCACTAGCAAAATCACACTTAAAACTTGGAGTTTTCTCATTCACACTCTGTATGTCTCTCGCTCCTCATGGATTGCGTGCTTACTTATAGTGGGAATCAGAAAATATCTTCAAGCTATAGCCTTAACTCTACTCACTCTCAACTGATGCCCATAAAATTTGGCTGAGCTCCTTCCATTTTTATAGTTGTTGTTGTTGTTCTTACTGTTGTTTTTATACCCACCATCGAACTATGGGGGTATATTCATTTTGTCATTCCATTTGCAATACATCGAAATTTCCAATTCAGACCCTATAAAGTATATATGTTCTAGATCGTCGAAAAAATCTAAGAGGATCTAGCCGTGTCCGTCCGTCAGTCCATCCGTCTGCCCATCCGTTCGTCTGTCCGTCCATCTGTGCGTCCGTCTATACGTCTGTCTGTTGAAATCACGATAAAGTCTTTAACAAGTAAAGAGGCGTTAAGTTCGGCCGAACTTTGGATACCCACCACCTCAGGTATATATGTAAACCACCTTTCGTCAAAATCCGATGAAAAATGCATAAGGGCATAAGGTATCCCCATAGCAGCTATATCGAAATATTGGGTTGCCCAAAAAGTAGTTGCGGATTTTTTAAAAGAAAGTAAATGCATTTTTAATAAAACTTAGAATGAACTTTAATCAAATATACTTTCTTTACACTTTTTTTCTAAAGCAAGCTAAAACTAACAGCTAACACTGACTGAAGAAAGAATGCAATTACAGAGTCACAAGCTGTGAAAAAATTTGTCAACGCCGACTATATGAAAAATCCGCAATTACTTTTTGGGAAACCCAATATGTTCCGATTTGGACCAAATACTAATATGTACAAGTCATTGTTCAATTGTGTAGAACAAAATATTGGTCTTTTTAGTAGCCATATCTAAAAATAAGCCGATCTGAAATCGGATTATAAATGCGCTTTTTTGGGGCCAAGACTTTAAATCAAGATATAGGTCTATATGGCAGCTAAATCCAAATCTGAACCGACTTGGGCCAAGCTTCAGAAAAATGTCGAAGAGCGTAACACAACTCACTGTCCCAAATTTCGGCGAAATCGGACCATAAATGCGCTATTCATGGGCACAAAACCTTAAATCGAGAGATCGGTCAATCTATTAAATCAAATAACTTTAATTTAAGCCCCATATTCCCATGGTCAGTAAATAAGTCCGGCCCCCCAAAACACTTGGTTATATTTGGATATCAGATTCTAATTCTACACTCAAACACCTTTTTTTTAAGCCCCATATTCCTATGGCGTATATTATTGGTATTTTTTCCAAAAATTTTAAAAAAGGCAAATTTGCAATAACATTATTTCTAAAGACAAAATTTCTATGAGATTCTTTCTAAGGACCGAATAACAATAACTTTTTTTCAAAAGACAAAATTTCGACCAAATTTCCTCTAAAGAAAAAAATGTCGAACAATATATCGTGAAATCTTTCTAAGGACAAAATTTAAAATAAATGTTTTCTAAAGACTAAAAATATGGTATGAAATTCTTTTTATACCCACCACCGAAGGATGGGGGTATATTCATTTTGTCATTCCGTTCGCAACACATCGAAATATCCATTTCCGACCCTATAAAGTATATCGTGATCGCCGTAAAAATCTAAGACGATCTAGACATGTCCGTCCGTCTGTCTGTTGAAATCACTGTACAGACAAAATTTAAAATAAATGTTTTCTAAAGACTAAAAATATAGTATGAAATTCTTTTTATACCCACCACCGAAGGATGGGGTTATATTCATTTTGTCATTCTGTTTGTAACACATCGAAATATCCATTTCCGACCCTATAAAGTATATCGTGATCGCCGTAAAAATCTAAGACGATTTAGACATGTCCGTCCGTCTGTCTGTTGAAATCACTATACAGTCTTTAACTAGTAAAAGAGTGCTAAGGTCGGCCGGGCCGAATTTTATATACCCTCCACAATGGATAGCATTGGTCAAGTTTTTGAATGACTTGTTCAAATAGAAAAACATCAGTCATAGAAAAACAACGACTCCAAAATTTCAGGCAAATCGAGTAATAATTGCGCACTCCAGAGGCTCAAAAAGTCAAACTTTATACCGATTCAGACCATACTTGGTACAGTTTTTGGAAGTCATACCAAAACGACATATGCAAAATTTCAACCGTATTAGATAAGTATTGCGCCCTCTAGAAGCCCATAAAGTCTAATCGGGAGATCGGTTTATATGGCGGCTTTATCAGGATATGCAATGATTTAGACAAAACTTGAACACAGTTGTTAGAAATCATAACAAAAAAAAAAAAAAAAAAAAACAAGTAAAAAGGCGTTAAGTGCGGCCGGGTCGAACTTTGGATACCCACCACCTCGGGTATATATGTAGACCACCTTTCATCAAAATCCGGTGAAAATTGCATACGTTATGTCCCATAGCAAATACATCGAAATATGTTCCGATTTGGACCAAATTCTAAAAAGTACAAGTTATTGTTCAATTGAGTATAACAAAATATTTCTCTTTTTAGTAGCAATATCTAAAGATAAACCGATCTGAACCACATACCACACGGATGTCGAAAAGCCTAATATAAGTCACTGTGTCAAATTTGAGAGAAATCGGATTATAAATGCGACTTTTATGGGGCCAATACTTTACATCGAGATATCGGTCTACATGGCAGCTATATTCTAATCTGGACCAATCTGGGCCAAATTGAAGAAGGAGGTCGAAGAGCCCAACTCAACTCACTGTCCCAAATTTCAGCGATTTCGGACAATAAATGCGCCTTTTATGGCCCCAAAACCTTAAATCGAGGGATCGGTCTATATGGCAGCTATATCCAAATCTGAACCGATCAGGCCCGAATTGAAGATAGACGTCGAAGGGTCTAAGACAACTCACTGTCTCAAATTTCAGCGATATCGGACAATAAATGCGCTTTTTGTGACCCCAAAACCTAAAACCAAGAGATCGGTCTATAAGGCAGCTATATCCAAATCTGGACAGATCTGGGCCAAATTGAAGAAGGACGTCGAACGGCCTAACACAACTCACTGTCCCAAATTTCAGCGACATCCGACAATAAGTGCGCCTTTTATGGCCCCAAAACCTAAAACCAAGAGACCCGTCTATATGGCAGCTACATCCAAATCTGGACCTATCTGTGCCATATTGCAGATCGTGGGATCGGTCTATATGGCAGCTATATCCAAATCTGAACCGATCTGGGCCAAATTAAATAAAGACGTCGAAGGGTCTAAGACAACACACTGTCCCAAATTTCAGCAAAATCGGATAATATGTGTGGCTTTTATAGGCCTAAGACCCTAAATCGGAGGATCGGTCTCTATGGCGGCTATATCAAAATATCTTCCGATATAGCCCATCTTCGAACTTAACCTGCTTATGAACAAAAAAAAGAATCTGCGCAAAGTTTCAGCTCAATATCTTTATTTTTAAAGACTGTAGCGTGATATCAACAGACAGACGGACGAACATGTCTAAATCGTCTTAGATTTTTACGCTGATCAAGAATATATATATACTTTATAGCGTCAGCAATGGATATTTCGATGTGTTGCAAACGGAATGACAAAATGAATATACCCCCATCCTTCGGTGGTGGGTATAAAAAGCACTTCGTGCAAAATTTCGGCCAAATCGGATAAGAATTGCGCCCTCGGTTCGGTTTATATGCCAGCTGTAGCAGGTTAATTACCGATTTCAACCATACTTAGCTCAGTTGTTAAAAGTTATGGCAAAACACGTCATGCAAAATTTCAGACAAATCCGATAGGAATTGCGCCCTCTATAGGCTCAAGAAGTCTAATCGATAGATCGGTTCATATGTTATGAACTGATTTAGACTATACTTGGCACAGTTGTTGGTCATACTATGCTAGAGTCATTCTAGGATATTTCATGCAAAATTACATCCAAATCGGATAAGAATTGCGCACTCTAGAAGCTCTAGAAGTCAAGACCCAAGGCTTGTTTATATGGTGGCTATATAAGGTTTACAACCGATTAAAATCATACTTGGCGCGGAAGTGATACCAAAACACTACATGCAAAATTTCAGCCAAATCGGATAAGAATTGCGCCCTATAGAAGCTCTAGCAGTCTAGACCCAAGATCGGTTATATGGCAGCTACATCAGGATAACAACCGATTAAGATCATTCTAGGCACAGTTGTCGGAAGTTATACCAAAACACCACATGCAAAATTTCAGCCAAATCGGATAAGAATTTCGCCCTCTGGAAGCTCAAGAAGTTAAGACCCAAGATCGGTTTATATGACAGCTATATCAAAACATAAACCGATTTGGCCCAATTGCAAGCCCAACAGACCTACACTAATAAAAAGAATTTGTGCAAAATTTCAAGTGCCTAGCTTTAGTCCTTCGAAAGTTAGCGTGCTTTCGACAGACGGACGGACATGGCTAGGTCGACTTAAAATGTCATGACGATCAAGAATATACAATAGTTACTTTATGGGGTCTTAGATGCAAATTTCGAGGTGATACAAACGGAATGACGAAATTAGTAAAACTTCATATGGTGGAGGTTATAAAAATAGAGATAGTGACCTGAAACTTTGCACAGATCCTTTTTTTTTGTCCATAGGCAGGATAAGTTCGAAGACGGGCTATATCGGACTATATCTTGACATAGCCCCCATATAGACATCCTTCTTCAATTTGGCCGCGATCGATCCAGATTTGGCTATAGGTGCCACATAGGCCGATCTCTCGTTTTAAGGTTTTGGGACCATAAAAGGCGCATTTATTGCCCGATTTCGCCAAAAATTTGGGACAGTGAGTTGTGTTACGCCCTTCGACTGCCCGACTTCAATTTGGCCCAGATCGGTCCAGTTTGGATATAGCTGCCATATAGACCGATATCTTGATTTAAAGTCTTCGCCCCATAAAAGGCGCATTTTCTATCCGATTTCGCTGAAATTTGACACAGTGACTTATGTCAGGCTTTTCGACATCCGGTTCAGATCGATCTATATTTGAATATAGCTACCAATATATACCCGTGATGGAGGGTATCCAAAGTTCGGCCCGGCCGAACTTAATGCCCTTTTACTTCTTATCATTGTTGCTATACTTTTTTTCTTGTAGTTGAACCGCCTTGTACTCGTTCACCAAGTATTTGCCCATTGGCATATATCCAAATGGAATTCATTTTGCGGCTACAAGTTTCCAAACCAAATTGATAGCTGTGAAAATTGTTGCTTATTTCACTTTTTGCAAATAATCTGTGTATATTGTCTTCTTGCAATAAAAGAGAGGAGAGTGTGAGCTGAGGAGAGACACACTCTCCCCCTTTTTTATTGGGTATCGCAAGAACACAATAGACACAGACTATTTGCAATAAGTGAAATAAGCAACAATTTTCCCAGCAATTTGGTTTGTTTATATTGTCCCCCTACTATATTGCAGTCGTTGTAGCTGAAAATAATTGCTGTTTATATTAACTTGTACACAATGTAAATGAAAATGCTGACGAAAGCAAGGAAAATGCCATATCTTTGGCAAATTGAAAAAAATCGGATCTTATTAATATAAAAATATTTTTCTAAGATTTATATTTTTATATCCTACACCACGACTATGGTACAGGGTATTATAAATTTGATTGCAACGCTAACAAGGAGAAGAGCTAGACCCATTGGTAAGTGTATCGTAAGTGTATATACCGATCGGCTTAGAATCACTTCCTGATTCGATTTAGCTATCCGTAGCTTAGCGTCCGTTTGCTCATGTTTTCTTGTGATCAAGGTATAGGCCGCACTAATTTTTTCGCTTTTTCGCCCAAGAGCGAACGTTGTTGGTTTTGAACAAAATCGGTTCAGATTAAGATATAGCACCCATATATAGCTTTTATCCGATATGGCCTTTTGAGGCTGTACAAGCCACACTCTTGGTCTGATCTTTACAAAATTTAGCAGAAGGTGTTCTATTTTACATCCTCATACGCTTTAATCATTGGTCCAGATTAAGATATAGCTCCCATATACATTTATCTTTCAACTGATATGGCCTTTGGGGCTGTAGTACCCACAATTTTGTTTCTATCGCAAGAGAATCTTACAAGGTTCACATCGATATTTCAATAGGTATGCAAAATTTAAGTCTGGCTAGATTTTGACGTAGGTTCTTTGTATCAAAAGAAGTGCGTAGTCTCGATGGTGTAGGTTATAATATAGTTGGCTCCGCCCGAATTTTGCCTTTCCTTACTGGTTTACAAATAAAACTAGCCAGGAAAGGTAAACGAAGGGTAGAGCTGACAAAATTATACCCTACAACAGCCCCTAAAATTAAAATTAAGCTACATTAAATTTACGCTGCATCTTAATTTTAACCGGTTTCGTCAGAGGTTTCTGATATATAAGATAATACAGTGAACTCGGTATCAACGCCACCTTACGTATGAGGCATGATTACTGCATTTTTCAAGCAGAAGTGTATCACGGAGCACCTCAACCAACATTAAATAAAATGGTCTTGCACCAGGAAAATTCAATGCTCAAAATGGCGGGAAGGCTTAAAGTTATCTCTGTTTCATATTTCAGCAAAATCGAATAAAAAAACAAGATATGGTCCGGTTTGGACCACAACTAAATTATATGTTGGAGACCTGTGTAAAATGTCAGCCAATTCGAATACGAATTGCTCCCTTTGTGGGGTCAAGAAGTAAAATAACGAAATACTACGTGCCAAAATTCATTCAAATCGGATAAGAATTGCGCCCTCTAGAGGCTCAAGAAGTCAAGACCCAAGATCGGTTTATATGACAGCTATATAAGGTTATGGACCAATTTGAACCATACTTGGCACAGTTGTTGGATATCGTAACAAAACATGTCGTGCAAAATTTCATTCCAATCGGATAAGAATTGCGCACTCTAGAGGCTCAAGAAGTCAAGACCCAAGATCGGTTTATATGGCAGCTGTATCAGGTTATGGACCGATTTGAACCATACTTGGCACAGTTGTTGGATGTCATAACAAAACACGTCGTGCAAAATTTCATTCCAATCGGATAAGAATTGCGCACTCTAGAGGCTCAAGAAGTCAAGACCCAATATCGGTTTATATGGCAGCTATATCAGGTTATAGACCGATTTGAACCATACTTGGCACAGTTGTTGGATGTCATAACAAAACACGTCGTGCAAAATTTCATCCCAATCGGATAAGAATTGCGCACTCTAGAGGCTCAAGAAGTCAAGACCCAAGATCGGTTTATATGGCAGCTATATCAGGTTATGAACCGATTTGAACCATACTTGGCACAGTTGTTGGATATCATAACAAAACACGTCGTGCAAAATTTCATTCCAATCGTATAAGAATTGCGCGCTCTAGAGGCTCAAGAAGTCAAGACCCAAGATCGGTTTATATGGCAGCTATATCAAAACATGGACCGATATGGCCCATTTACAATACCAACCGACCTACACTTATAAGAAGTATTTGTGCAAAATTTCAAGCGGCTAGCTTTACTCCTTCGGAAGTTAGCGTGCTTTCGACAGACAGACGGACGGACGGACGGACGGACGGACGGACAGACGGACGGACATGGCTAGATCGACATAAAATTTCACGACGATCAAGAATATATATACTTTATGGGGTCTCAGACGAATATTTCGAGTAGTTACAAACAGAATGACGAAATTAGTATACCCCCCATCTTATGGTGGAGGGTATAAAAGTATTTATGGGCATTAGACCCTTTATCGGCAGATAGGTCGATATAGCAGCTATATCCAAATATGGTCCGATTTGTCGAACTTAACCAGCTTGCGTCAAAATGACGTATCTGTGATAAATTTCAGCGCAATATCTCAACTTTTGAAGGCTGTAGAGTGATTACAACAGACGGACGGACAGATACACGGACATCGTTAAATCGTCGTAGAATTTTACGACGATCCGAAATATATGTACTCTGTAGGGTCGGAAATTGATATTTCGATATCTGTTAAACGGAATGACAAAATGAATATGCCCCCTATCCTACGGTGGCGGGTATAACAAGTAAAAGCGGCCGGGCCGAATCTTATATACCCTTCACCATGCATCGCATTTGTCGAGTTCTTTTCCCGGTATCTCATTTTAGACCAACAAAGGATAAAAGAACAATTGCTATGCTATTGGAGCTATGTCAAGTTATGGTCCTATTCGGAAATGAATGTTGGAGACGATAGTAGAAGTCATTTTGTAAAATTTCAGCCAATTCGAAGAAGAATTGTGACCTTTTGGGAGCTCAAGAATTAAAATAGATCGGTTTATATGGAAACTGTATCAGGCTATAGACCCATTCAGACCATATTTGATACGTATGTTGAAGTTCATACAAAATTTCAGCCAAATCGGATAATAATTGCGCCCTCTAGAGACTCAAGAAATCAAGATCCCAGATCGGTTAACATGGCAGCTATATACGGTTATGAACCGATTTAAAGCATATTTGACACAGTTGTTGGAAGTCCTAACAAAACACCTCAAGCTAAATTTCAGCCTAGTCAGATAAGAATTGCGCCCTCTAGTGGCTCAAGAAATCAGTTTATGGACCGATTTAGACCAAATTTAGCACAGTAGTTGGAAGTCATAGCGAAATACCCCATGCTAAATTTCAGCCAATCTAAGGGCTCAAGAAGTCAAAATCCAAGTATTTCAAGAACTAAACTCTTCGTATAAAAAAACAACATTGTATGAAACAATTGAGAACTGAGTAAAAGAGATAACAAGACACCAAGACGACGATATGAATGAATGCAAAAAAAAGAGCCCTTCAACAAAAATAATGTTTTGTTCAGATTTCAGTGAGTGCACTTTGTATAATGCATGTATTCGGGTACGTTTGTTTCAGATAAAGTATTTTTCTTGTCGTCTGCTTTCGTAGTACGAAATTCGTACGAACGCAATGTGGTTGATTTGGCAAAAGCATGCGTAAACACACACACGCACACGAATATTTATATGAGAAAACAAACAGTTTGCAAACGATTTGTGTCATCAGCTCATCTTTTGAAAATGACAGCGAGACGCTTATATATAACTCAGTGTGCAGCGTGTAATTTCTTATATCCTCAATGTAGCGGCGATGAATTCGAGATAAAAATACTCCCAAGCACTGAATGGTGGTTGTTTTTCAAAATTATCTACTCAACAACAACTTGTTTGAGTTACTCTATTTTCAGTGTCTCGCTCTTCAGTAGTCTTGAAATACACATCATGTGGGTTCAGCGTCTAAAAGTTCAGCAAAAATAGTCACCAGTGAATGACATGGAACGACATCGACATGACATGGAACGACATCGACATGACATGGAACGAGAGACAGACGGGCATAGCTAAATCGGCATGAACATGACATGGCACGGCTGACAGAAAGGCAGACGGACAGATTGACTGACGGACATAGCTAAATCGAATCAGAAAGTAATTCTGAATCGGTCGGTAAAATTATAATTGAGACTAATGAGCACTAAGGTAAGATACACAGTATTGGTGTATAGTATAGAAGTTACCCTTTTGGACTATATTTGGTAAGAATTTTGAGCTATATAATGCAACTGACTTCATTATATTTCAGAAAATTGGTTGATAAGACCCGAAATCGTATGATAGGTGCCAGACACATTTAAATATTGTGCATTCAAGATCTTAATCCGCGTATGAAAAAAATACGCATTTGTGTTAAATTTTAGCTCAATCTTTAATTTTTAAAGGCTGTAGCGAGATAACACAGACGTACATCGTTAAATCGTCTTACAAATTTATCACATCGGTGACATATACACGTTATAGGGTCGAAAATCAATATATACCGATCTACCGATTTAAAGCCATGGGCCCATTAAATATGTTTGTAGTACCCGATATCGACAAAACTTGGAATTGTGAGTAGTTTTGATCTCGTTGACATTCTTGCCTGGGGGTGAGTATACAAAAATCAGCACGACAAATCTTAATGCGTATGGTATTGTACTTATTTTCCCACAAATATACATTGGTGGTGGCAACATTTGTGAGGTATTATCCCATATTTTTATACCCAGCAACGAAGGATGGGGGTATATTCATTTTGTCATTTCGTTTGGAGCACATTAAAATATCCATTTTCGACACTATAAAGTGTATATATTCTTGATCGTCGTAAAAATCTAAGATGATCTAGCCATGTCCGTCAGTCTGTCTGTTGAAATCACCCTACAGTCTTTACAAATAGAGATATCGAGCTGTAACTTTGCACAGATTCTGTTTTTTGTCTATAGGCAGGTTAAGTTTGAAGCTGAGCTATATTGGGTTATATCTTGATATAGCCCCATATAGATCGATCCCCCGATTTAGGGTCTTAGGTCCATAAAAGCCACAATCATTATCCGATTTTGCTGAAATTTAGAACAGTAAGTTGTGTTAGCCCACTCGACATTCTACTTCAATTTGGCTCAGATCTCGCTCCCGATTTGGATATAGCAGTCCGATATCTCGCTTTAAGGTCTTGGGTCCATAAAAATCGCATTTATTGTCCGAGTTTGTCAAAATTTGAGACAGAGAGTTGTGTTAGGCCCTTCGACATCCTTCTTCAATTTGGCCAAAATTCGTCTAGATTTGGATATAGCTGCCATATAGACCGATCTCTCGATTTAAGGTCTTGGGCCCATAAAAGACGCAATTATTGTCTGATTTCGCCGAAATTTGGGACAGTGAGTTGTGTTAAGTCTTTCGACATCCCTCTCCAGTTTGGCCAAGATCTTGAAGGTCTTGGCCCCATAACAGCCGCATTTATAACCCGAATTCGTTGAAATTTGACTCAGTGACTTGTGTTAGGCTTTTCGACATCCGTGTCGTAAATGGTTTAAAACGGTTTATATTTGGATATAGCTACCTAAAGGACCAATATTTTTTTCTACAAAATTGAACAATGGCTTGTACCTATTAAACCACTCAATGTCCGTGCCGAATTTGGTCTAAATCGGACCATATTTCGATATAGCTGCTATGGGGCACAAATTATGCATTTTTATCCGACGTAGTGGGTATCCAAAGTTCGGCCCTTCCGAACTTATGCCTTTTTACTTGTTGTTTATATTTCATATCAATTCGTATCCCTATGACCTTAAATTAAATTTATGATTTTTGTTTACTTTTTGTTCATCTAATGTAGAGCTTACTTGAGAATGCAGCACTAATGCCTTTGTACACTAAAACCCTCATACATGTAGGAGTATTCTGATACAACATATAATCAAACAATTTCACTTCATTAGACAGCAAAGCCTTTACACAAATTTCAAGGCATATTAGAAAAAAAAAAACAAATGGACATTACTTTTAGCATAATGGTGGGATGGAGAGACAACAAATTATGCACATACATATATTAGACTACTTTTGTGGGTTTAAATAAAGCCCAAAATGTGTGTAAAGAGAAAACCACCTTTGTTGTATTCCACGATTTTAAATTATTTTTGCGGTATAATGTGCTCTCCCTAAAGCCACACATAGTATTTGTATGGCTGTGTGAATGCGACTGTCTGTTTAGTATTTTTGTTGGCGAGGATTACGAAGGATACTTGCCATCACCATCACCCAGCATGATTACAAAGCAAACCATTTAGAGATTATGGCAACAAATTGCAACAGCGGCTAACATATGCAATGGCATAGCGCACCACACCGGACTACTCAGTGCTAACTTTAGCGACATTATGATGTTGCTAGGCAGCTTGAGCGAAAATTTACAGAATGGCCAGATTTTAAATGCCAACTTCAATTAGAGTCAAGCCCAAGCAGGAGCCCGAAAAATCTGCGTCCATAGTGCAATTATGTTATAAATTAATAATAATTATACTGGTAAGCGGAACTTGAAGTACTTGCCACCATTACCACCACTTGCTACAGAGTTTACATGGACCATTGGCCATGGTAGTTGCTGATGATGCTGTCGCTGACTGCTGCTGATGATGATAATGTAACCCAGCGTGTGTCGTCCTGCTTTACACTATTTCCGTATGTTAGTCCTTTTTGGTGAATGTCCTTTGTACATGTTCATGTTGTTCTAGCTTATTTCCGCTTGATGCTCATTTTTTTCTGTTTTTTTTTTTTTTTTTTTTTTTTTTTTTTTGGATAGGTGACCATTAGTTTTGTCCAGATTTCTAATGAGAATTTATAAAGTATTTATGCAGATAATGGTCTTATAACTGTTCATAGAGTAATTATGCTAAAATAAAATATGGCATCACATAGTTTCATATTGTGGTGTATTGTGTGATATCAAATATTCTACTTGTGCTCAAGGCAAATGAGTGAATGTTATTATAATAAGAGGGGAAATAATTAACGAAAGGATGTGCTTTGCAATTGGAATAAAAATGGGAATTTTATTATAGAACTAGCAGATCTGGGCCCGCTCCGCTGCGCCTTCTTTACATTATATGGAGCAATGTTTTCCTTTGAATATTTATTTTCGACAATTAAAGAGCTTTTAGAAAAATACCATGCTGCGAAAATAGTATATCGGTTCACTAACAGTTTAACAATATAAGTGACTTTATCTGAATCCCATATGATAATTATTGGTCTACGAATTTACGTTTGGATGGATGTAAGGTGTACTCCATTCTTAAAATACTTTATTTCAGCCCGATAGGGTTGATTTAGGGGTGTTTTCGGGGGTGAGGTGGACCCCCAGAAACGTGGTCCCACGTTTGGATATACGATTCGTATTTTACTCGAAATAGTAGAAATAGTCAGCAAATACTTTTTGGATGGTGTTGTGGGGGTGGGGTGTCCCTATAAACACTTTTCCCAAATATTGATATCAGATTCGTGCTTTACTCCCAAAGACTTTTCATTTGAGCCCCCTATTGCTATGGTCGTAAATTTGTCCCCTTTGGGGGATGTTTTTGGTAAGTGGCGGCCCCCCAAACACTCGGTTCCTTATTTGGATATCAGATTCCAATTCTACACTCAAATATCTTTTATTTAAACCCCATATCCTCATGGTCAGTAAATAAGTCCTGTTTGGGGGGGGGGGTGTTTTGGGGAATTGGTGGACCCCCAGAAACGTGGTCCCACGTTTGGATATACGGTTCGTATTCTACTCGCAAATACCTTTCACTTAAGTCCCATATTGCCATGGTCGGTAAATATGTCCGATTTAGGGACATATTTGGGGGTTGGGGTGGTCCCCCTAACTCTTGGTCCGACAAATGGATATCAGATACGGTTTCTTATCCTAAATACCTTTCATTTGAGTCTCATATTGTCGCGATTGGTCTAAAAATAGGTTTGGTAGGTTTTAGGGTGAATACCAAATTTAATTTTTAGGTACTATATGAGACGGACTATTAATGAGGCTCCATATGGGAACAATGTAGAGGCTGTGGTTTGAGCTTGCAGGGAGGGCAAAATACTTGTGTTTCTGATCGGGCGCCACTTCCATTGTTTGTGACTTTTGTAGAAAATGCCTATGAAGTAAAAACTCCACAGAAAATTTCGATAAAAATAGATTTTCGGTTCCAGCCTGACTATGGATGAAGCCACCCGGTGTGGAACAACCATATGTCGTAATCTATAGATCGTTAGAATTGTTAAATTATATTATGCTTCTAACCAAGGTGATGAACACGTCCGAACAATGTGGAAAAGAAATAGACCTTGGCTTTTAATAGAGGTGTTGGTAGATGCATTATATTGACCTGAGGTTAAGGGCCCTACAGAAGTAGGCTAACACGACAGCTGCCCGCATAAAACACCTCAAAGACTTATCCCTAAATATACGGTGGTTTCCTACTCGGCTTGATGGCGGTTTTATCAACTTTTTCGTTGTGCTCCTGCTCATGCTCCCCTTTAATAGAAAATACCTTCAAAACTCCACAGGAATTTCGCCAAGTAAAATTTTCGGCTAAAGCGTAACTTTTGATGACACTCATATGGGATCAATGTGGTTACAGTGGCTTGAACTGAAGTCGAAGGTTTTTTTTAAACTTTAATAGAAACTACCTTCCAAATTTCGCAGAAAATTTTGCCTGACATTGGTAAGACTAATAGGGGCGCAATGTGATGGCTATGCTTTGAATTTAAGTCGCAGGGAGAGCAAAATACAGCCAGGTGCAGAGACTCATACTAGAAGGAAGTAGTTTAAAATGGTGTTATGCTTCCAGCCGAGGTGGTAACGCTCATTAACGTATTGTTACTCATGTATGCCCTGGCTATGTAATGGGCGTTAACAGGCGCATTATCTTCTCCTGACGTGTATTAACTCTGTAGAATAAGAACAGCTACAGCACGGCAGCTGTGTGCATCAAAGAATTCAAAGACTTGATCCTAAATAGTCAGACTTAAATAGACTTTATTGAATTATTTTCTTGAGACCAGATTGACTGTTTGCGCTCCTTTATATTGAGCTTTCAAATCTTTTCGTGATTTGTCGAGATCAAATGCAATGCTTTCTTTTCAAAGAATGGCATAGCAAAGAACTTATAAAAGTTTGTGCAAGTGTGTGTTGTTATAACAAAATTTATTTGAAAGGTTACTAGATCGCGATTTTTATTACGCCATGTAACATCGGCAGCACTTTTGTCAGATTGATTAAGATGCCCTACATACCCAACGGTACGGTGGAGAGCACGTTTTTGTTTTGAAACAGGTCTCAATAAGTCCCCTTACTCTCCATAGCACAGCAAGAGAGAAGAAACCCTTATTTCCTCCTATTCCGATGCAAACTAATCGTCAATGCAAACAACAACAAACATAGCAAAATTGCCAAACTCTTTTTGTTGTGTATTTGAACATTCTATGAATGTTATTGCAAATGATTTTTTGTGTTTAGGTGGCGTATCTAAATCATGATCCACTAGCCAGTCTAGGTGGTTTGAATAATAACACACACTTCTTCAACTTTTTTACATTCTTTGCTATGCTATTCTTTGAAAAGAATGCATTGAAAATGATCTCGAGCTGGAAGATGTTCGAAAAATGACGTTAAGTCAACATTTTTAAAAAACTTATAAAACCAAACAAGGAAATTTTTGTGACAACACATCAATAACTTTTTTTCTCTAAAAACAATATTTCGATAAAAGTTTCTCTAAGAAAATTGTGATTGTTTAATTTTGCTGTTTTTTAATTCAAGCTCGAAGTCATTCTGTTTTTATATCCTCCACCATTATATGAGGGTATCCTCATTTCGTCACTCTGTTTGTAACACATCGAAATATTGATCTGAGACCCCATAAAGTATATATTGGGTTGCCCAAAAAGTAATTGCGGATTTTTTAAAAGAAAGTAAATGCATTTTTAATAAAACTTAGAATGAACTTTAATCAAATAACACCTGATAACTGGCGGAAGAAAGAATGCAATTACAGAGTCACAAGCTGTGAAAAAATTTGTCAACGCCGACTATATGAAAAATCCGCAATTACTTCTTGGGCAACCCAATATATTCTCGATCGTCTTGATATTCTGAATCCATATAGCCATGTCCGTTCAACTGTCTGTCTGTCTCTCCGTTTGTATGTCTGTCCGTCTAGCCGTTAGTGTAGGTCGGTTGTCTTATCAGTGTAGGTAAGATGGGTATGTAAATGGCCCATATCGTTACACGTTGTATTATTGCTGTCATATAAGCCCACATAGGATCTTGACTTCTTGAGCCTCTATCACAAAAAAAAACTTGATAAAATTATACCGTATTTGTTTACATTTTTGAAAATTGCATATGCATAGAACATTTTATATTAAATTTTCATAAAAAATCTAGTTGTTTTTATACCCACCACCGAAGGATGGGGGTATATTCATTTTGTCATTCCGTTTGCAACACATCGAAATATCCATTTCTGACCCTATAAAGTATATATATTCTTGATCAGCGTAAAAATCTAAGACGATCTAGACATGTCCGTCCGTCTGTCTGTTGAAATCACGGTACAGTCTTCAAAAATAGAGATATTGAGCTAAAATTTTGCACAGATTCTTTTTTTGTCCATAAGCAGGTTAAGTTCGAAGATGGGCTATATCGGACTATATCTTGATATAGCCCCATATAGACCGATCCGCCGATTTAGGGTCTTAGGCCAATAAATGCCACATTTATTATCCGATATTGCTATAATTTTGGACAGTGAGTTATGCCCTTCGACATCATTCGTCAGTTTTGCCCAGATCGGTTCAGATTTAGATATAGCTGCCATATAGACCGATCTTCCGATTTAGGGTCTTAGGCCCATAAAAGCCACATTTATTATCCAATTTTGCTGAAATTTGGGGCAGTGAGTTGTGTTCCAGATAGGTTTAGATTTGGATATAGCTGCCATATAGACCGATTTCTTGATTTATGGTTTTGGACCCATAAAATGCTCATTTATTGTCCGATGTCGCCGAAATTTGGGACAGCGAGTTAAGTTAAGCTCCTTGACATACTTCTGCAATATCGCACAGATCGGTCCAGATTTGAATATAGCCGCCATGTAGACCGATCTCTCGATTTAAGGTTTTGGGACCATAAAAGAGGCATTTATTGTCCGATTTAGCCGAAATTTGGGACATTGCTTTGTGTAAGGCTCTTCGACATTTTTATTGAACTTGGCCCAAATCGGTCCAGATTTGGATATAGCTGCCATGTAGACCGATATCTCGATATAAAGTCTTGGCCCCATTAAAGGCGCATTTATAATCCGATTTCACTGAAATTTGACACAGTAACTTATGTTTGGCTTTTCGACATCTGTGTCGTATATAGTTCAGATCGGTTTATTTTTAGATATAGCTAGTTACTTATTAGTATATGGTCCAAATCGGATCTTATTTTGATATAACTGATATGGGACATAAGGTATGAAATTTTCACCGAATTTTGATGAAAGATGGTTTCCATATATACCCGAGGTGGTGGGTATCCAAAGTTCGGCCCGGCCGAACTTAACGCCTTTTTACTTGTTTGTTTATATTTTTGAAAATTGCATATGCATAGAACATTTTAAATTAAATTTTCATAAAAAATCTAGTTGTTTTTTTTTTTTTGGAAGATAAATCATTTTTAAATTTGATTTAATAAATTTTTTTTTTAAGTTTTCATATATACCCATGGATTTTGGGAATCGTAATTAAAATTCGCCATACGCTCACTAAGTAAAGTTTAGTATTACAAAGCTAAATTTAAAACGAAACAAAATCTCCAACCTCTCAAAATTGCAGTGCCATTTTACGACGCCTTCCCTAAGAAAGTAATTTAAAAAAGGTCATTTATTTGAAATGTTTGCAAGCAACTTCGTGCGTATGATATCTATGAATAATGTGGGAACAAAAAATAAAACATTCATCAAGAAAATGGGAAACCACAAGAATAACAACAGCAAGCTATAAACAGAAATACAATCGAAAAATATGCTGAATTTACGAAGAAAACTTTTCTTGCTGTCCTGGTCATCATAGAATAGCATGAAATGATCTTAAATAATGGAAGAAAAAAACTTTGAATTACGCCTCCAAAGGCAATAGAATTCTTTTTGTTATGCAAAACATGGCCTATGCATACCACAAAATTCCACTGTTGCTGCTGCTGATGATGCAAATGCTCCTGCTCTCGCCAATGTCTATTTACTTCACTTCATATTATGATAAACCTATTGGAATTCTCAAGAAACCAATCCAATACGCCCGCTTCTCACTACATTTCGTAACGTCTAAGTGCAAGCGAATGAATAAGGAAACCAAAAAAAAATTCAAACAATGGCATTAAGACTTGAAGATAATAAAAGCAGATAAATTCCATTATAAACGCACGTTTAAACTTAACAACTGAGCTGGCAGCAAGGCTGGAAATGAAGGAAAACAAAAACCCTACATAAGAAATGGATTGCCAAAACCTCAAACCAATAACAATACCAAAGAAATAAAACGCCAAAGTAGTAACAGCAAATGCATATTCAATTGTTTGCCAATAAATAGATGGTGAATGAGCAAATAAGTTCAACTGGTGAACTGTTATAGGCAAGGGGAAGTATCCCCAACTCCGACAAATTTTAAATCGAACTAAGTATGTGGGAGGTCTTCAAGGAATACGAAAAGTTTTTACAGTAATCCATTCGATCACAAAAGGGGGACAAAGAGGAAGACAAAATTTAATTCCTATAAAAATCAAAAATAAAACCACATTCAAGCTAAATATGATGTTCTCTGGAATGTTATTAATTATCTTTATTCATCTTTAAAAATTAGAAACATTTCGAATATTTTAATTTCCTTAAATTTCATCATAAAAAAATCAAAAACCTTTTTCTTCCTTTTGAATTTTATTTGCACTATACTTTCCATAAAAAAGGATTTTCAAAACAAAGTCATAAAAAGGGACAAAAATTTATTCATAAACAAGTAAAAAGGCGTTAAGTTCGGCCGGCCGAACTTTGGATACCCACCACCTCGGCTATATATGTAAACCAACATTCATCAAAATTCGGTGAAAATTGCATACCTTATGTCCCATAGCAGTTATATCGAAATATATCCCGATCTGAACCATATACAACACGGATGTCGAAAAGCCTAACATAAGTCACCCCAAACCTAAAATCGAGAGATCGGTCTATATTGACGAAGGATGTTGAAGGGCCTAACACATCTTACTGTCCCAAATTTCAGCAAAGCCGGATAATAAATGTGGCTTTTATGATCCTAAGACCCTAAATCGGAGAATCCGTCTATATCAAGATATAGTCCGGTATAGCCCATCTTCGAACTTAACCTGCTTATGTACAAAAAAAGAATCTGTGCAAAGTTTCAGCTAAATATCTCTATTTTTAAAGAGTGTAGCGTGATTTGATTGGATTTGGATTTGGATTTGTACTTGGATTTAGATTTGTATTTGGATTTGGATTTGGATTTGGATTTGAATTTGGATTTGGATTTGGATTTTGATTTGGATTTGGATTTGGATTTGGATTTGTATTTGGATTTGGATTTGTATTTGTATTTGTATTTGGATTTGGATTTGGATTTGGATTTGGATTTGAATTTGGATTTGGATTTGGATTTGGATTTGGATTTTGATTTGGATTTGGATTTGGATTTGGATTTGGATTTGGATTTGGATTTTGATTTTGATTTGGATTTGGATTTGTATTTGGATTTGTATTTGTATTTGTATTTGGATTTGGATTTGGATTTGGATTTGGATTTGGATTTGGATTTGGATTTGGATTTGGATTTGGATTTGGATTTGGATTTGGATTTGGATTTGGATTTGGATTTGGATTTGGATTTGGATTTGGATTTGGATTTGGATTTGGATTTGGATTTGGATTTGGATTTGGATTTGGATTTGGATTTGGATTTGGATTTGGATTTGGATTTGGATTTGGATTTGGATTTGGATTTGGATTTGGATTTGGATTTGGATTTGGATTTGGATTTGGATTTGGATTTGGATTTGGATTTGGATTTGGATTTGGATTTGGATTTGGATTTGGATTTGGATTTGGATTTGGATTTGGATTTGGATTTGGATTTGGATTTGGATTTGGATTTGGATTTGGATTTGGATTTGGATTTGGATTTGGATTTGGATTTGGATTTGGATTTGGATTTGGATTTGGATTTGGATTTGGATTTAGATTTAGATTTGGATTTGGATTTGGATTTGGATTTGGATTTGGATTTGGATTTGGATTTGGATTTGGATTTGGATTTGGATTTGGATTTGGATTTGATTTGATTTGATTTGATTTGATTTGATTTGATTTGATTTGATTTGATTTGATTTGATTTGATTTGATTTGATTTGATTTGATTTGATTTGAGTTGATTTGATTTTTATTTTATTTTATCCAATGTTTTTATTTATTTGTTAATATACATATATATTTTGTTGATTTACAGTCTCAAATATTTATTTATATCCCTTTTTTGCCCCACAGTGCTCCTAAAACTTTTATTTTATGGTTTTTTCACTAGAAAAATAACAACGTTTATAGAAAACGCTTAAATAAAATTTATCTCCGGATTTGGATTTGGATTTGGATTTGGATTTGGATTTGGATTTGGATTTGGATTTGGATTTGGATTTGGATTTGGATTTGGATTTGGATTTGGATTTGGATTTGGATTTGGATTTGGATTTGGATTTGGATTTGGATTTGGATTTGGATTTGGATTTGGATTTGGATTTGGATTTGGATTTGGATTTGGATTTGGATTTGGATTTGGATTTGGATTTGGATTTGGATTTGGATTTGGATTTGGATTTGGATTTGGATTTGGATTTGGATTTGGATTTGGATTTGGATTTGGATTTGGATTTGGATTTGGATTTGGATTTGGATTTGATTTGATTTGATTTGATTTGATTTGATTTGATTTGATTTGATTTGATTTGATTTGATTTGATTTGATTTGATTTGATTTGATTTGATTTGATTTGATTTGATTTGATTTGATTTGATTTGATTTGATTTGATTTGATTTGATTTGAGTTGATTTGATTTTTATTTTATTTTATCCAATGTTTTTATTTATTTGTTAATATACATATATATTTTGTTGATTTACAGTCTCAAATATTTATTTATATCCCTTTTTTGCCCCACAGTGCTCCTAAAACTTTTATTTTATGGTTTTTTCACTAGAAAAATAACAACGTTTATAGAAAACGCTTAAATAAAATTTATCTCCGGTTCTTTCGTTATTGTTTGAATGTGAGTATAAATGAATTGGCGGTTGGGCAAAATACGAATGGCGAATGTTGTAGGTTTAACAAGAAAAAACTATTCAACCAATACGACCTCAACTAAAACTTTTGTTAAGAAAATTTTCCTTAGCGAAATCTTCATGGTTTTATTTTCAAATGCGTTTTTTGCTTTCTTCTCTCCACATCACTTAGAAAGCTTTGGGTATAATCGACGACAACGAAGAATTAAAAACTAGTAAGGAAGGGCAAAAATCGGGCAGTGCCGACTGTATAATACCCTACACCCTACCCTATAATTACATATGCGAGCTATATCTAATTCTGAACCAATTTTGATGGACCTCGACGGAAGTTTTCAGATGGAATATTATACAATCCGAATCAATTTTGGAGCAAATATATTCAATTTGTAAAATCTACGGCCGAAAATTGCTACCTGTAGTTTGTACACAATCGAATCAGAAAGTGATTCTGAGTCGATCTGTATGTTTATCGATGAGTCTATCTCTCTTCCTATTCGGTGTTTTAAACAAATGCACTAAGTTAGAATACCCTGTACCACAGTAGTGATGTAGGGTATAAAAATATTAATGAAAATTTTTTTGCGATGCATTGTTTTGAAGTAGAATTATTTTCCACCCAAAGTTTGTTATATATTTGGCCACTCAGAAAAAAAAACTTGAACTTATTAACACAAAAATAGTTTTGCTATTGTTGCACGGACATTAAGTTGCCTAATAAATATAAGTCACCGATATGAACCATACAGGACACGGATGTCGAAAAGCCGAACATAAGACACTGCGTCTAACTTGAACGAAATGGGTTAATAAATTCACTTTTTATGGGGCCAAGACTTTAAATCGAGAGAACGGCCAAGATATGGCACCTATAACCAAATCCGGACTGATTTGGACAAAATTGAACAAGGATATAATAATCATTCTATTATATTATAACTCCGCTACTATATCCGTAGTTATATTTTAATAGTGGCTGGTCTAGATCATATTTAATCAGAACAATATAAGTGCCTTTATCTGAATCCAATATGATATTTAATGGTCTCCAAATTTAAGTTTGGATGTAAAGTGTACCCCATTCTTAAAATACTTTATTTCAGCCCGATATTCTTATGATGTCTGATTTAGGGATGTTATCGGGGGTGGGGTGGTCCCCCAGACACCTGGCCCTGAATATCAGCAACGTGCTCTTCTCTCAAATACCATTTATTTTAACCCCATATTGCCATTGGTTTAAGGGGAGTTTACACGATGAGGCGTCCCCCAAACACATCACCCCAAAATTGGTTATCAAATTCGTTTTCTAATCTCAAATACCTTTCATTTAAGCATATTGGCATGATCGAAAAATTTTTACCTTTGGGGAGTGTTTTGGGAAAGGGATGATGCCCTTAATACATGGCCCTATATTAGGATATCAAATTCGTTTTCTACTCTCAAATACCATTCATTTAAACCACTTATTGCAAAAACCAGCAAATATGTCCAGTTAGGGGTATGGGCCCTAAAAACTTTGAATATCGATCTATACTGTCTTGAAGACCCAAATTGTCTGTCCCCTAGACAGTTGGTCCCGAATATTGATATCAGATTCATGGTCTACTCCCAAATACCTTTTATTTGAGCCCCATTTTTCCATAGTCGGCTAACCGGTTTGAGGGGTGTTTTGGGGGATGGGGCGACCACTCAGTGACTTGGCTTTGAAAATATATATGAATTTCATGTTCTATTCTAAAAAACCTCTTATTTTAGCCTCATATTGCAATGGTCAGCAAATACATCTTATTTGGGTGGTGTTGTGCGGTAGGAGTGGCCCCATAGACACTTTTCCCGAACATTGAAATCAGAGTCGTGCTTTACTTCGAAAGACCTTTCATTTGAGCCCCATATTGCTATGGTCGTAAATTTGTCCGATTTTGGGGTTTTTTGGGGATCGGGGTGGTCCCCAAACACTTGGTCCAACAATTGGATATCAGATTCGCTTTCCAATCTTAAATACCTTTCATTTAAGTCCCATAATGCCATGCTCAGTAAATAAGTCTTGTTTGGGGGATATTTTGGGGAAGGGGTGTACCCCCAGAAACTTCGATATCAGATTCGTATTTTACTCCAAATACCTTTCATTTGAGTCCCATATTGCTATGGTCGGTATATATGTTCGATTTTGGGGTGTTTTGGGGGTTGGGGTGGTCCACCAAACATTTGGTCCGACAATTGGATATCAGATTCGTTTTCTAATCTAAAATACCTTTCATTTGAGTCCCATAATGCCATGCTCAGTAAATAAGTCTTGTTTGGGGGGTATTTTGGGGAAGGGGTGTACCGCCAGAAACTTGGTTATCAGATTCGTATTTTACACTCAAATACCTTTCATTTGAGTCCCATATTGCTATGGTCGGTAAATATGTCCGATTTTGGGGTGTTTTGGGGGTTGCGGAAGAAGATTATAGGATTAAGACCCTTGATTGGAAGATCGGTCTATATGACAGCTTTATCTATATAGTCTGATCTGACTCATGTGTGGGTCAGATGTCGGGAGGCTTAAATAACTCACTATTTTAAATTTCGACGAATCGGGTAATAAATAAAGCTTTTATGAGCTTCAGATTCTTAATCGTCATATCGGTCTATATGATAGCTATATCTAAATACAGTCCAGTCTTTACTATATGTTGGTCAAACGGCGGTCGGCTTAAAAAAACTCATTGATTTTATGGGTTCCAGACCTTTAAAAGGCAGATCGGTCTATATGAAAGCTATATCTAAATATAGTTTGATCTGAAACATATTTGGGGCGGATGCAGGGAGGTTTGAAACAACTCACCGTTTAAAATTTCAGCGTAATCGGATAAAAAGTAAAGCTTTTATGGGCTTCAGATCCTTTACCGGCAGATCGGTCTATATGGCAGCCATCTCTAAACATATTTCGATCCGAATCATTTTTGGGTCGAATATCAGAAGGCTCCAAACAACACACTGTTTCAAATTTCAGCGAAATCGGATAAAAAGTAAAGCTTTTATGGGCTTCAGACCATTTATCGGCAGATCGGTCTATATGGCAGCTATATCTAAATATAGTCCGATCAGAACCATATATAGGTCGGATGTTGGGAAATCGGGTAAAAAATAAAGGTTTTATAGGCTCCGTTATCGACAGATCAGTCTATATGGCAGCTATATCTAAATATAGTCCGATCTGAACCATATTTGGGTCAGACATCGGGAGGCCCAAAACAATTTACTGTTATTTCAGCGAAATCGGGTAAGAAATAAAGCATTTATGGACATTAGACAAAGGGTCTAATGCAGATCGGCAGATCGGTCTATATAACAGCTATATCCAAATAATTTAATAAATTTGGCCCGTTCAAGTACTTAACCAGCGTGCATCAAAAAGACGAATCTGTGCCAAATTTCAGCTCAATATCTCAATTTTTGAAGGCTGTAGAGTGATTATAACAGACGGACGGACAGACACACTGACATCGTTAAATCGTTTTAGGACGATCCGAAATATATATACTTTGTAGGGTCGGAAATTGATATTTCGATGTGTTGCAAACGGAAAGACTAAATGAATATATCGCCTATCCCACGGTGGTGGGTATAATATTTCCCTGGACCACAGTGGTGGTGTATGGTATAAAGAGAACAAAATTTAAATAAATTATAGACAGTCGGCCTAATTCACAAAACTTAATGTAGATTTGAAATAGGTTTATTTGACAGATTTCCTGAATATAACTGTGACATATACCTATTTTAAAGCTTAATTAAGTTTTGTGAATAAGGTCGAATGAATTCATTGCTGTGTTATAGACTGAAGTAGTTTCATTAAAGACAAGGCAAAAAAGGCAAAAAAACATCGGAAAAAAAATTTTTTTATAAAATTTTTTATATATAAAAAAGTTCATACTATAATTTTTAAAAAACTTTTATTTTGAATATATATATATATATATTAATATTTAACCCAAAAAATTGGAAAATATCCTGTTTATTATATATTTCTTCTCATTCCGCATTATTTATTTTTACCCTTTCAGTAGTAAAAGATTGCATTTAACCATAATTCCATTTGTTCTGTAATTAAGAAATAAAACAAAAGAAACCAAAGAATATCAAATAATATTTTTGGGCTTGTTATTGGACTCGCCGTTGTCGTCATCGTCTCATAACCAAACATCAACGTTGTCATTGTAGTCATCGCATGGTAAGATTGTTTTAAACAAATGAAATGTTATTGTTAAATTGTGTATGATGTCGCATAAATTTAATTATAATTTATGATAATGTCCTTTATCTATAAACATGCAACAGCATAGCTGCATAATGTGTAGTTCACTTCTACATATTTGAATGGTTAGTGGTGCGTGTGTTTAACATTATATAGAGGTAACGAAGTGTGTGTATGTGTTAGTGTGAATGAGTACCCTGCGTGTTATGCTGGTATATTTGTATGTGACATTAATGCAAATAGGGCAACAATACTCCAAGGCATGCACCTGAGATTTAATTCGCGTAAAGCAAAACGAAATAATATATATCAAATATTCCACAAATGAAACATATCTGTGTGAGATCGAATAAGAAATTAGTCATAAAATTTTATTACCAGTTTTCTCTTAAAACAAATTATTAAAACTTCTAAACTAAGGACTAAAATTTTATCAAAATTTTGTCTTTAAAGAAAATTTCATTGACATTTTGGTCATAGGAGAACATTTTTTGCGAAATTTTTCCTTGGAGAAATTTCATGAAAATTTTGTGTCTAGACGAAATTTCATGAAAATGTTGTCTTTGGAGCGAATTTGAAGAAAATTTTGACTTAACAGGAAATTTCATGAAAATTTTGTCCCTAGAGCAAATTTTATGAACAATTTGCCTTTTGAGAAAATTTCACTGAAATTTTGTGCCTATAGAAAATTTTAAGAAAATGTTGACTTTAGGAAAAATATCATTGACATTTTGTCAGTCTCTTGCCGTCATTGATCGTGAGTAGACGTGTGCTGTTGTTATTTTTAATTAACTAAACCGTTTCGTATTCGGTTAGTGAAGTACAAAAACAATACCCAGTGTTTAGTTAAACAACAATTGCATGTTTCATTTGTAACAACAAAACAAAGATTTTCTTGGTCCAATTAAATAACATTAAATTTTATCTTAAGCTCTTTGGACCTAAGTTCCGTAAATAAAAATTCCTTTTTATTTCATTTGTCCCAACGTTTTGTCAATTTTTTGTTCACATCTTCGGGGGATACGTGTATTTAATTAAAACATTACATTAATTTCAAATCTTCATGAAAATATAATTAACTTGCAATAAATTAAAATATTTTCACATTAATTTTTTCGTCAAAAGCACATTCATTAACAACACGACTGTAATTATATTAGAGACAACTTAAATTTTAATATTACAGAACTTTATATTGCAAAACGGTAACTTGTAGTAATATTGTTTGTGTTCTCTTTCTAGTTCATCGTCCTATCTATTTTTTGTTGTATCCTTAAGCTTTCTAAAGTGTATCTCTTTCTCTCTTTGTTTTCTTTATCTAATATTTTTACATTTTCTAAGTCTGCCCTATGTCCACTTTTCAAAATATGTTGCCCCAAAGCTGTATTCTATGTTCCATTTTCAATGTTAGCTCTGTGTTCTCAAATTCTTTGTTTGTCAGTTCCCTTACATTCTATTTCGTAAACAACATTGATTTGTTGTTGTTTGTCGATTGCAGTTTTAGCGTTGAAGTATATTTTGTTGCCCTGTATGCATATTTTATGTTTTTTGTTTTGTTCATTAAAGTTCTTAGGCTTTTGTTATCTGTTAATCCAGGAATGTATTTGAAGCTACAATATCGTTTGGTATCTTCATTTGTTGAAGAGTTGCCATAAGCGCTGAGGATTTATTAATTAAAAAATTTATTAATTAATTTTGGCGAAAAATCTTGATGGAATTGTTCGTCACTGATGCGGAGTACTCTGGTGATAAATCTTTTAGCGGTGTTGATTATCTGTGATTTTGGTTGTGTGCTGTGGTAATGCATGATTCTACCAGATGCCATATCTTTCTGGTACCAATCAAATTGTCTTAACTAAATCATCCTTCTTAATTATCAATATCGTGTCATCAACATATTTGCTTATGCATTTTGTTGTGGTATTGTTGTTATTTAAATTATGTATAGCATTGTCAAGAAGATCGTCTAAAACTATATCTGCTATTGCAGGGAAAAGAGGGTTTCCCATTGGCATTCCAAATATCTGGTGGTATATTTCATTGTCGTAGTTAAAATAGTTGTTATCTTTAAGGCAGTAATGGAGTATTTGTAAGAATTTTGTTTTGGACTCATTGTACATGAGCGCTTTTGAAAGGAAAGAGGTTTTGGGGAAATGCACCCAAAAACAATTGGAAAGCTAACGAAAATAGATTCAGTGTTTATTCCAATGTGAATGACGAAAATGAAGATAATGATTATAAATATAGCGAAAGTAAAGATGAAACTTATATAGAATATAGGCGACGTATGAACCACGAGCTGTATGACGACGATAGCATAGACACACGCATCAAAAAACAACGGCTGCGTTGGCTAGGACATGTTGTCAGAATGGATGAAGAAGCTCCAGCAAAGAAGTCTTTTGAAGGCAAACACGGTGGTACACGCAAACCGGGAAGACCAAAAGCCCGATAGAAAGATTAAGTTGTGGAGACACCTCGAAACTTGATGTCAGAGATTTTAGAATGAGCGCAGAAGATCGAGGCGCTTGGAACGCTATTCTACGTTCGGCTAGTGGTACAAATATTCTGTCATAGTCAATTAAAGTAAGTAAGTAAAGATGAAACTTAAGAATAAAAAGTTATTACTCCTCTAATTATTGTTGATTCTGGCTTTGTGTTATCTGCTATTCACCGTCTTATGGGTGCATATTTCAAAATGATTCATATTTTAAATATTATACCAATGAATTGAAATACACTAAAAGCTACGAGCTTGTCCTTTCCAGTTTGCCTAAAATGGACACTAACTGTATTAGCATTGAGCTCAAAGAAGCGTATAATATTACTGTGCCAAGTGTAAATCGGACGAAATATATAAAGGAGCTATATATTCAAATCTTATATTCAAAATATATGTTTAGATGGGTAACAAAACAATACGTACACAATTTTGTGCAGAGCAGTCTAACAGTAGTTATTCTATTTATGATGCTCATATTCATCAGATATTGCCGCCTTGTATTACCATAGTGAGCTTGCTATTTTTGGTGGTTTTAATTTAAATAATATAGTTTGGACAACGTTTCCAGGCAGTTGTTTCATGTCTGCTACAAATGTTAATTCTGATATTGAAATTGATTTGATTGATACTTTTCTATCCATTGATCTTCGTCAAATTAATTGCTACTTCAATGCTTTGCATAGAATTTTAGATCTGAAAATAAAAAGTTTGACATATATTTATGTCATCATACCTTCTCTGCCCCGAATGTTCATCACACTGCACTTGAAGTTAATTTGGAATTTTTATTGTTGTTCCCTAAAGCTAGTGTTTTAATCGGTACTACTATGAGTTTACAAGCTGTGATTATAATTTTTTGTTTAATCAATCCATTGCAAATATTGATTGGCCTAATATTTGTTGAATCTTTCTGTGGAACATTGTTACTCCAGCTATATTAACATCATTAATTCGTATTATCATGATTTCCGGCGTACTGCGAAAAATGGAAGAAATAAATTGCCTGGCGTATACCAGGGCTAAAAAAGTTTAAAAATGTGAGAAATAAATATCATATGCTTTATAAATCCACAAATGATAATGAAAACAAGTTATAGCCCGACTCGGACCATAAATGAATGCTGAACATTGTAGAAGTCATTGTGTAATATATCAGTTCATTCGGATAAGAATTGCGCCTTGTAGCGGCTGAAGAAGCAAAATCGGGAGATCGGCTTATATAGGAGCCGTATCAAGCTATAGATTGGTTCAGACCATATAAGACACATATGTTGAAGGTCATGAGAGAAGCCGTTGTATAAAATGTCTGCCAAATCGGATGAGAGTTGCGCGCTCTACTATTTCAAGAAGTCAAAATCTAAGATCGGTTAATATGACAGCTATACCAGATAATGAATCGATTTGAATCATACCAAAACACTACATGCAAACTTTCAGTCAAATCGGACGAGAATTGCGCCCTCTAGTGGCTCAAGAAGTCAAGACCCAAGATCGGTTTATATGGCACCTATATCAAAACATGGACCAATTTCAACCATAATTAGCGCAGTTGTTGGAAGTGATACCAAAACACCACGTGCAAAATTTCAATCAAATCGGACGAGAATTGCGCCCTCTAGGGGCTCAAGAAATCAAGACTTAAGATCGGTTTATATGGCAGCTATATTAAAACATAGACCGATTTGGCCCATGTACAATCCCAACGGACCTACATTAATAAAAAGTATTTGTGCGAAATTTCAAGCGACTTCTTCGAAAGTTAGCGTGCTTTCACGACAGACGGACGGACGGATGGACATGGCTAGATCGACTTAAAATGACATGACGATCAAGAATATACAATATATACTTTATAGGGTCTCAGAATGAGCGCAGAAGATCGAGGCGCTTGGAACGCTATTCTACGTTCGGCTAGTGGAACAAATATTCTGTCATAGCCAATTAAAGCAAGGGTCTCAGACGCATATTTCGAGGTGTTACAAACAGAATGACGAAATTAGTATACTCCCATCCTATGGTGGAGGGTATAAAAAAGGATTTATAATCACTATTTACGTGAGTTTACGTTCCTTTATAAGCAAATAAGATTTTAGGTAATCCAAACAAATTTTGGGATTTTGTTAAATCAATTAAATCTTCTAGATAACTCTGCTAGTATGAGTTTCGAAACAGTAAATTTATTTGCGGATTATTTTAAATCGAACTTTGACAGGAGTGCAGACTCTGTTTCGTTCGAGTTCTTGAATTCAGTTGAATTGTGCATTGACTTTGGCTTTATACGATTATCAATACCCTGATAATCGTATAAAGCCAAAGTGGAACCCAAAAGTACCCAAAAACTGGACATTGATATTTTTTGCGCACATTCTTTTAAAGAACATAGCCCCTTCAAAATGTCCACCATTAAGTGCAATTTGTAATAAATCATTGTCAACAGGTCTATTTATTGACCAATGGAAAATTCCTTTTATAACTCCTGTTTTGTAAATCGGGTGATAAATCCAATGTTCTTCACTACCATCTTATGACCATGCTTTCTTGTGTATCCAAAACCTTTAAGCATATTATGTAGAGAAAGATGCTCTCAACTACTAAGCCGTTTTTAACCGATTATCAACATGGGTTTATTGAAGGTCGTTCTACGATTCTCTTTAGTTAAGTGGTGTGATATGAGCAAAGTATATCTTAATATTGATTAGTGCTTCCATGTTTGCTTAGGAGAGTACATTGTCCTATATTTATGGAATTTTATATCAAGGATAAAAGACTTAAGCAAGTCAAAGAAGCCCTTGGCTTAGGGGTCATATTTGATTCAAAACTTTCTTTCAAATCTTATATTGACTTCATCTTACCTAAGGCCTTGCTTTTATCAAACGTCATTCTTCATATTTCATTGATCCGTACGTCCGTAAAACTTTATATATATATATTTTATCCACTCTAAATAAGAATATGAATAAATCATTTGGCACAAAAAGCACTATTGCTTTTTGTTTTATTTTGATCATCCAATTCAAGCCTGTGAGTCGGGGTGAAACTAATTCATGTCCCAACATTATCGAATCGTTTTTGTTTTTGTAAAAATTTATTAACTGTCCTAATCTGTTAAGTTTAATCTCTTTTAATGTGCCCCCTTGTAGGTAAAGGGAATTTGAAGTATTTATCGTTCCGACCCATAGAACTAATTATGGTATGAATGAACCCATTGTTCACATAGAGAGTTTAACAACATATTTAGATTAGCAAATTTGGATTTCTCAATTAGTATTAATGATTTTAAAATTATTTTTGAATTAATTTGCAATAGTCCGTAAGAAATTGTATTTCCATAGACTGAAATAAATAAATTTTTTATTACTACGGCATTTTAAGTACAAATCGGGCGATACAGTCCGTGCCAAATTTTGTGCAGATCGGTTGAAAATTGTTGCTACTACGGCCATATAAATGCAAATCATGCGATACATATGTATGGGAGCTATATCCAAATCGGTACCGATTTTGATGAAATTTTGCAGATATGTTCAAATCAGTAACCAAATTTTGTGCATATCGGTTGAAAATTGTAGTTACTACGGCCATTTAAGTGCAAATCGTATCGTATCATACAATATATATGGAAGCTATATCTAAATCTGAACCGATTTTTACCAAAATCAATAGCGTTTGTCCTTGACCCGAAAAATGACATGTGTAAAATTTCGTGATGATTGGACAACAAATACGACCTGCACTTTGAATACAAGAATACAATACGGACTCACAGACGGACAAACGGACATGGCTAAATCGAAGCAGAAAGTGATTCTGAGTCGTTCGGTATACTTATCAATGGGTCTAGCTCTTCTCCTTCTTAGCGTTGCAAACAAATGCACAAACTTATAATACCCTGTACCATAATGGTGTTGTAGGGTATAAAAATACAAATCACCGAACTGATGATCCCCGATGTACATGTCGTAGAGACTATATTATGCTTCGGCAGAATCTGTCTAATAAGAATAAGTTTGTATTAAGAAGCTTGCTCAGTAACAACATGCAGGAGCATCGCACCGAGCATACTCATCCTTCAAGTTCACACAACCCAGCACCAATTCAATCGCCACCTGATATAGTAAGTAGTGAGTAATCTTTATTCATTTTTTTCTTTTCCAAAACAATAGTGTATAGATACAATTTCTAAATAACATATAATTAATATATAAATATACATTCGGGATAAACTTAATTTAATGAATATATACCGCTACGACTTCAAGTCGTCAGCCGGATTTATGGAATTTCAAAACTGTGTTTAAGAAACATTTTTGTTCATGCTTGTAATTGCTAGGCAAACCCTGTTAATATCAACTTGCGGTATTCTTAGGCATTTTTCATATATTTAATAAGATTTCCCCAGTCGGTTATCTCTTTTCTATCTAGGATTCTAATAAGCTCAGGTTCTGTCAAGGTTGGTTTGTTGAAGAAAATCGTGCGCTGGCCTCTGAATATGGGCTGTACGGCCAGAAAATGGCAAATCGTCTCTCTCTCTCTCTCTCGAATCGCATTAAATCCACTCGTGCTTTAAATGTCTACTTGATTTCCTTAACGTTATATGCGTCATTCAGGTATATACTCCAAGTCCAAGATTTGTAAAATCTGGACCTGCTTTCTGAAGCGAATTTTGTTTGTTACCTTTAGCTAATGCATCTATCTGTTCCACTCATTCTGTGTCATATTTTTCAGCAGTAGTTGCATATCCAACTCGATCAGAATTTCTTTAAAGAGCTTTCACCCAAAAGAGTTTTTTCTGGACCATTATACGGGTTTGTTGGTGCGGCAGTCTGTCTGTTTTGTATCTGAACAAAGTGCTGGAAATATACTTCATATGGAGTCTTAGAGTATATAGATGATTTTCTTCCACGTCTGTTTCCAGATAAAGGGCATAGTTCGGGGTTGAGTCTGGAAAACTAAAAGCTATTTTCAAGAAACATCGCTGTAATTTGTCGACTTCTTCAAAATGCGTATACACCCAGACCTGAGCAACGTACGACTGGACCGACCTATATATTGCCATGTACAAGTTCCATTTATTTTGTAGAGAAATTTTGTCTTTCTTTTGGAAGTTTTTCCATGTCGCTTTTATAGCGCTTTTAGTTTGTGCTGTCCGGCTCTGTGCTTCAAAAATTTTTTGGATAAGTACCACCCCTAACCCACCACAATTACCACTTCTACTAACATTTCAAGTTGCTCTGCATGAAAGAACCATTTTTCCTTTTAGTATAACCTTCCCCCGTTTCGGAATACCATTATTTTACATTTCTCCGTATTTTTGCAAGCTCCATTTTTGGAATATTCTTCAAAGTTTAATAGCATATATTGCAGGGTCTTTGTATCATTGGCTAAAATGACTATGTCATCCGCATAAAAAAGGATTTTTATATTTGTGCCTTCTATCTCCAAGCCTCCTTCCAATGCATCACTTAAGTTATTTATATATAGCGAAAATAAGAGAGGCGATAATAAGCACCCCCGTTTTACACCCGATTCTGTGTTAAATAGTTAGATAGCTCTTCTCCAGTCCATACTGCTGATTGAGTGTTTTAATAGACAGCTTCTACCATCTTTATAAATTTGTTGGAAACGCCAATCTGATTTAATTTAAAAATAAGTAGGCTTCTAGAAATGTTGTACAAGACCGCTCCAAAATTCACAAAAAAACGCACAAACTTTTTTCTTTTCTGCCATCTTGATATTGACTATCGATGCCAAATCATAAATATTGTCAGCCGTAGAGTAGTTCTTGAAAAATCCAGCTTGGAATTCAACCAAGATATTATTCTCTTCCGAGCACTGTGCCAGTCTTTCGTTTAGTATACCCATGAAGATTTTAGCCACGGAATTCATAAAGAATATACCACTATAGTTCGATGCGTCTTCTAGGCTTCCTTTTTTTATGGATAGGAAATATTACTGTCCTCTGGAATTCTTCATCAATCTTGCCCTCAATGTTGATTATGTTGTACAATATATTGTTGGAAGCCGTGCTAAAAATTCGTCTGTAGTGTTGTAAAAAAATTCATAGGGAGTTCTGTCTTCGCCTGGGGCCTTATTCGGTTTGGTTTTAGCTAAGATTTGCGAAATTTCCGCTAATGTTACGTCTTTATCTAACTTCTGGTTTATAACTAGCTCAGACGAGTAGTGTACACTTAAAGATGCTTGTTCTTTCCGAAGCAGTTGCATAAAATAAGTTTTAAGTCCCTCTGCCGATAATGTATGACTTATATGAAAGTCCTGACAATTTATTTCTTGAACTAAATTCCACCATTCTTTAGTATTCGACGTTTCATTTAGCTTATTAGAGATTTTGGCGTGATAAATACTTTTGCTGGTTTGGCAAACGTTCTTATACCACTTTTCGCGTTTAAATATGCCTGTCTATCTAATTCCGATGACGATTTCCTAAATTTTGATAAGCATTGAAAGGTTTTCTTCCTTGCCCAGTAACATTTATCAATTAACCACTTTTTATGTGGAACATAGTGCTGTACTTTATCTGTTTTATCTGTCGATGCAACGATTATATTTGTCATGTCTTTGAGACGTGTTATGTTGTTATTGCTTAATTGAATGTTTAAGTTAGAGGCGAGCTTATTCTGATATTGATCTTTGAGGCTATCTTTCCTCTGCAGCTTCGGTAGTAATTTGAGCCTGTATTCCGGCCATAGGGATTTATTTAGCTTTAGGCCAAGAGTTATTGGCAAATGGTCTGACCAGATTTTTTCCACAACTCTAAAGTTTTCCACATATCGAAGCATGTTAGAAGATACTGAGCAAATATCATTTACTGAGACTCCGGCATTGCTCACATATGCGAAATTACCAACCTCATTTCCTAATGTTTGGCCATATAAGATTACTTCAAGATTTTCTTCATTGCATTCGTCTATGTACCGTTTCTTCCATAAACAATTTTGCTAGTGCGAACTCTCGTCTCCAGTCTGCGCCTCTTATGTAAAGTGGAACTATTAGTATTTGACAACTTTCTATTCTAATCTGTAAGCCACAGTGATCTTGGTTATGGATATATTCATGTTTAAGCCTTTTTGAAATAAACATTTTCTGACACCAATTAACATACCTTCGAAAGCACGACCATATCTGCTTTCTGGCATCTATTTCGTACTCGGGGAAGTATTTTTCGGTTCGAGTTTTGTTTTGAGCTTAACTATAGTCTCTACAAGGATAGTGATTACAAACTCCTTAATATAATTAAAAAAAAATTGGAAACATATTTATTTGAGACTCCGTTTACATTATATATGATATGATTCTAAGTTGCATAATTTTAGGCCTTTTATTCGAGCTTTGTCTCTTTCGACGACCATTTAGTTTTTTGACTCAATTTTATCAAAAATATTATCAAAAAACTTTGACTTTAGTTCATTTCCATATAGTTGTTGTAATACGGTTTCTTTATCTTCTTTGCCTTCTAGGATTCAAATCTCTTTCAATTGAAATTGCAGATCCTGCTAAGGGTTTAGTATTTTTCAATACCTCTACCACCGTATTTTCATTCGGGAACTCAGCTATTACAGTTTGTAAGTCGTTACGCTAGGATTATTGCCGAAGCTATCGAAAGATTAATGTTGACATATAACCAACCTAACCCTTCGAACATTAATGATCTTTTCTCAATCGATGAACTCTTCAATAGTTCTACTGCCGCTGTTACAGATCTGCGTAAATGTAACTCAAAGGCAGAGCAGCTTCAAGTTATTATGGCAATGCTTCAATATGCCAAACACGTTTTGAATCAGCTTCTGATAATGCATTGGAATTGCCAAGGATTCACAGACTATCAGAAATCGGATAGAACTTCTTAATTTTATCAAGCGACGCTTATTAGACATAATCCTGTTGATTAAAACTTTTCTCAAGCCACAGCACAAGTTGTCACTGCCCGGCTTCAAAATTTATCGCAATGTTAGAAATTCTCATGTATGATTCTTCAGTAAACTTCCCGGACTACATTTTGACTCCTGTGCTTCTCGATTCGCTCCCACTCTAGTCTTTCCATTTTAAACTTCTTTCTGCGGAATAGACGTTTATTTGTTCTCCTTTTCTTCCGATACCTCTCCTTCACTGGGCGCATTGCTACTGATTGCAAGGTTACTCCGTATGCCTAATTTGTGGCTTTATTCAGCATTTCGATACCTTTGGTCATAGATTTTTTGGGTTCGCCTACATCAGTGCTGAATTAAAAAAAAAACCCTTTGGCGTTCACTTCTTCTTCGTCTCTTTCCACTATGAGTGGCTGCAAGTCTATATGTCTATAATCTAACCTAGTATGTGGCGTATCAAATGTCTTAAGCACCGGTCCAGCTAATATTGGTGGAAGTATTGTATAAGTATTGAACCTTTCCATGTTACTTCTCCCATCGGACGACTCCCCAGGTGTTGGATAGGGGAAAGGTCATCAGATATGACGGGTATCGCAGAAATAAAATATGCTTGGCAAACCAAAAAGTTAGCACAAGCAGAGGGTGTCCCGCTTGCACAGATACGAATACGAACACGATGGGTCCGTGCAATAGGGTCGGCAGCGAATTAGCCAAACTAAATGGCACTCACAGATCTCCAGAAGATTTACCATCAAGGTGTAACGTTAGAACTCTCTCAGAATCATCCAGACAATTTAGACATCCTCGGTTTATGTGAAGTCCGATGGCCGAAATCTGGAACTATGAATCTTCAAGGTGGCAACCATTGAATTTTTTCAGACAATGAAATAATCAGAATAAACGGGGTCGGTCTCTTATTGTCGTCGAAAGCAAAGCGGGCAAAATCAAGTGTAACATGCGGCCTGTGTTACACTTGAATATCGGGACTGAATATCGCGCCTCCGCCCCGCTGGTCAAACAACTAGTTCGCAGAGATAAGCGAATTTATTATAATATTCTGCCAGAACAAACAAACATGCGAGGATTTTATCCTCTATGAATGCAGTGCATTGCGTTGGCGAATGGAAATTAGGAATTGGAGGGGGAGAAAAGATGTAGAGTTTATTGACATTTGTCTTAAATTTCTGAATGTCATAGTGAGTGGGAAAAACATTAGCAGTAAATCGATTTTGTAGTTATTACAGTTTGAACATATTTGCTCGAAATTTAATACAGATTGATCAATAATCCATCTGATTCAATAATGTACGAATTTCTAAAAAACTTCTAGTCGCCCAATATACTCTTTCAAAGTGTAACTGTTTCCCAATTTAGTGAGCTCTAATTCAATCCGCAACGAAAGTGTCGTTTTGAACGTTTTAGTACCTGAATGTACTTATATCAAAAAAAAATATCCCAGTCGACCGAATATACTCTCGAGGTGTCCCTGTATCCCAAATTTCAAAGCTCCAGCTTAGTTCGTATTGAAAGTAACATTTTTTTCGTTGTAGTACCTAAATAAACGAATTTCAAGAAAATCTCCTAGTTCCCCCATATATCGTCAAGGTGTAACTGTGTTCTAATTATGAAAGCTTTAGCTCAATCAGAATAAAGAATGTACCAAATATTTAGTACCAATTACATCACTATAGTACGTTTTCTTCCACTTCTGGTACGATTTGGTACCGAATGTTCAATTTTTTTCAAGAGCACCATCTATTTTGTACAATTTTGTTCTTTTTGGTACCAACATTTACGAATTTTGGAAATATCATTAAGTCACCCATCACAGATTTCCTAGTTGTATCTGCTTGCTAATTTTCAGAGTTCTACCTCAATCCATAAAGAAAGTACCAAATTGTACCAAATGCGGTAATAAATGTATGTTTTCTGTTGTTTTCAGAATAACTCTCCACATTTTTTTCCCAACCCCAATTTTACCCAACATGATCGTTTAAGCACAATTTCAAAATTCTAGATCTATCCGTTTCCCTGTTTAATATTCACACATTTCGCACATTTTTGGTACCTAAATGTACCATTTCCCAAAAACTCATAAAGCCATTCAATTAAGATTGCTACAGAGTGTGCTAAGTACCAAAATTCAGATCTCTAGCTAAATACGAAAATAAGGTACCAAATAGTACCAATTGAGGCGCTAATCGTACTATTTCTCCCACTTCCGCTTCCAAATCTTATTTTTTCGAGACGCTCTTTAATTTTTTTTTTACGTTACCAACATGTCCCCTATATATGCATATATATAGGATGTCCCATATTTATGAAGTGCATTGCATTGGCAATTAGAAAGTTAAGGGGACGAAAGAGGGAGTAGAGTTTATTGAAATTCGTCTTAAATTTCGAAACGTCAATGTCGGTGGGAAAAACATTAGCCGGAAGGCGATTCCACACACAAATGATTCGGGCGAAAAATGAATCTTGTCGGTAATGCATGGTTCGGTCAACTGGCCAATCAATTACAAACGGGGTCAGTTCCTGGCAAGTCTTCCTGGTGAACATCAGGGATAAGAAGACGAATATCCCTCAGACACACGCCATGAAAATAACGATAGAGTAATACAACGCTACCCACATTCCGACGATGTTCAAGAGAAGCAATAGAGTTGGATACTCTACTGTCCGTTGAAGCCGGTCAAGTAACTCCAAGGATGATTTTGGAACTCCTGCCCACATATGAGAGTTATATTCCATCCTCGGCCTGATGTAGGTAGTATAGATATTGAGAAGATCAGAAATGGTGAAATATTTTTTACACAACTTAAGAAAGCCTAAATACTTAAATGCTTCTTTCGACACTTCGAATACGTGTTTTGACCAAGGGACATCACATTGTATCTTCATGCTCAGAACATCTGACTGCTCAATATCTATACTGTCGATAGATATCGACGATTGTAGTGGGTTAGTGAATCGCTTGTGAGACAAGAAATAGCACTGCGTCTTCTGTGCGTTAAAGTCTACTCTGTTCATTCTACCCCATTCGGAAATGGCCAACAAATCCTGGGAGAGCGTCTCATCCATAATGCACCTCCTGTCCACAATTTCTTTAGGACTGGGCCTATGGTCGAATGAATATGAATGACACAGACTACTGTCATCGGCAAATGAGTAGGCTGGATTCAAAGTCTGACCCAATAGATCGTCAATGAAAATAAGAAAAAGGGAAGGGGAAAGGGAAAGGACAGAGCCTTGTGGCACACCTGCGGTCAATGTATACTCATCGGATAAGAACCCATCTACAACAACTGGTATAGTGCGATCTCTGAGAAAGCTCGATATAAATCGAACAAAGTTATTACCGACTCCAATAGTTTCTTGATTCTAGCGTTAGCCGTTTGGACTGGGTGTTGATCAGTCAGTCACTCAAGTCTTTTATATATATAGAAGATATATATATATATATATTGAAAAGGTGTGTCAGTCCCCACATTTTTGGAGGCCTCCTCAATCCCAACTCATTCGGCCAGCGTGTATATCATAACATCGAAAAGAGCTTTTATCTTGTAGGGCAGTTTTTACATCGCAACTGTGGTACATAGTACCGTGGTCACAGTGCCGCCTATGACACTGAGTGCCTGGGTACAAATCCCGGCGAGAACATCAGAATAATGTTCAGTGGTGGTTATCCCCTTACTAATGCTGGTTTCATTAGTCAGGCATCCTGCCATGTTAAAACTTCTCTACCAAGTGGTGTCGCTATGCCGCGCGCCTTTCGGACTCGGCATACAAAAGGAGGTCACTACTCTGTTCACAGATTGTGTAGGTTGGTCTGGAGGGATACATAGACTATATAATTTTTAAGCAGCCCCTAAACTGAACTTCATTTCATTCGGAGCGGGCCCGGTTCGGCCCTGCAGAACTTTTTACTTGCTTATTTACAAACTAGTGAAAAAAAATTTTGCGATGTTAAGGCACAAGTCTAAAATTGTCGTTTGTTCATCTTTAAATCATAGAATGTAATTTTTGAAGTTAGCTACATAAAATTCGCTTAAAATTTCCAAAATTTACACTAACCTCAAAGGACACTTCCATTTTTTGTAGCGTGTATCACACAAAAAGGGGAAACATTTTTTTTCTTTCGAAAGTATTTTCAAATTCTTTAATTCACTATCAGTAGATTTAAAAAAATTGTTCACATCACAAACGAAAAATTATATATTTCATTCAAAAATTGCTCAAATATTGGATTGCCCAAAAAGTAATTGCGGATTTTTTAAAAGAAAATAAATGCATTTTTAATAAAATTTAGAATGAACTTTAATCAAATATACTTTTTTACACTTCTAAAGCAAGCTAAAAATAACAGCTGATAACTGACAGAAGAAAGAATGCAATTACAGAGTCACAAGCCGTTGAAAAAATTTGTCAACGCCGACTATATGAAAAATTCGCAATTACTTTTTGGGCAACACAATATATAGCGTTCGTCATGTAGGATTCACCAATATATCTTATCGTCGATACAAGCTGTTGTGACTGGATCAAAAGTGATCAGATTGAAACATAGCCTGCTTATATACCGTGCATTTAATATGCATAATTCACTTGCACTCACACACAAGAGTATAATCTTTATCCAAAAACTATTTTAAACCACTGTCTACTAGCATGGATGAATTATGAACGGCACATTTTTGCAAAACAAAAAGTGCAACAATAATAACTGGCATACCAGCAAGCAGCAACAATCATAACTACGACTGCCACAGAAATTGATGTATTTTATTATTGTTGTTGTTTGTATTGTCTTTATGTACTCGCATTTGTAACGTTAGTTAAAAAGGTGTAAGTAGTCAAGCCGCCACCACATACAAACCAATGTGGTCATATTAGCATTCATTAAATCCACACTCGCACACAAATATCACCTCCTCCAAGTACATGCGTGCGTATCAACAACATTAACATGATGGCAAATGAAAACAATCATACGCACTATGGAACGTGAGACTGGTGGTTCTTATTTAGACCACAGAAAACGTGTTGTTCATGCAAGTTCAATGAAATTTGAAATGAATTATAAAATTAGTCCCTTCCTCCATCCAATGTTCGGCTCATTCGAACTTATAAAGCGCTGTCTCCTTGTTTTTATTAATATAGTAGACTAAAATAAAAAAAAATTAACTAAAATTAAAAAGAAATAAAAAAAATTTTAAAAAAAAATCTATACGTATAAAATTATGACAATAGTTGACAACATTTGTTTTTTTATTTAATTCAATAATTTAAAAATGTATGTACATTTTGATAAAAAAAAAATTTAAAACGCAAGTATTAAACAATGAGATATTTATTTTTAACACTTAAACATTTTTAGCGAAAATTTATGCTTCGCTTAAGCACCAGTCTATTATCTTATCCAACTCACATTCATAAACCTTAAGTAAACAACGAATAATGGATTTTTGGAAACACTAAAGTCAAACCGGAAATGAACACAGTAACATTAAAACGCAAACCATTTATTGCTATTGGTAAATTCCCGCTTAAAGCAAAACAAACTACAGATGACGCCAAAATACAAAGCAAAAAACCTGAGCTTACACTACATGCTGCATATTTGTTCGACTTCTAGCAAAAACAATGAAAGAGATGACAATCACAAAAAATGCAGAGCAATTTGTGAAGCATGTAAAAAAAATGCATAGTAGTAAACTGATATGGCAATAATTTGTTAGCTTTTTCAATGCTATACGCGGTGAGAACATAAAAACAAATTTTTGTTGTAACCTAGATAGAGATTACACTGCATACTAGGCAGTATAATTAAAAAAAAAAAATTAAAAAATTTTCTGTAGAAATTACATTAACTACAGATAAATAATTACCGAAAATTTTCTATGAAAAAAAAATTTTTAAAAAATTTCTACAAAAATAAAATATTCTACATAAATAAAATTTTCTACGGAAATAAAATTTTCTATAGAAACAAATTTTCTATAGAAATAAAATTTTCTGAAAATCTATGTACATACAAATGATTTTGTGTTTGTTTGTTTGTGGGTTTGTTAATTAGTTTGTTCCGTAAAGACTCAAAAACAGCTAAACCGATTTCTTTCAAATTTTCACAGATTGTGCGGAGTGGTCCGGAAGGAGCAATAGTCTAAATAATTTATTAATACCGGTAGGGGGTCGAACCCTCCCCCTTATCCCAAGTTACGACCGTAAAATAAAAGTGAACCGATCGGGACAATATCGGATTCAAATGAAAGGTATTCAGGAGTAGACTACGAATTTAATATTGGGTTGCCCAAAAAGTAATTGCGATCAGCTGATAACTGACAGAATGCAATTACAGAGTCACAAGCTGTGAAAAAAATTGTCAACGCCGACTATATGAAAAATCCGCAATTAATTTTTGGGCAACCCAATATTTAAACTTGGATCCAAGTAACTGGGGACCGCTTCGACCCCAAAACCCCCTAAAATAGATTTATTGGACGATAAAGAAAGAAAGAAGGGAAAGATTTTGTAGTTTATTGATATTGGAAGGGGGCGGACCCTCCCCCGTTACACCAAAAACAACACTTAAAATCAAAAGATAGGAACAATATGGGTATCAAATGAAAGGTATTGGGGAGTAAAATACGAATATGGTATTAAAAATTGGGATGAAGTATGCGAGGGGTCGTCCAACCCAAAAAACTCCCCCAAACAAACATATTGGACGTTAATATAAATATGGAACTCAAATGAAAGGTATTCGGGACTAGACTACGAATATGACATAAAAAATGAGGCCCAAGTAATTGGGGGTCGCCCCACCCCCAAATGGGAAAATAATTCGATCATAGCTAGATGAGCCTCAAATTAAAGATAGTGGTTACCAGATTACGAATATGACATGACACTTGTGTCCAGAAGAATGAAAGAAACTTGGGAGTCGAGTACAAAAATGATATCCACATGAGAGCGGATAGGCCGCACCAGCACCCCCAAAAAGGACTTTTTCCTGACCATGCCAATATAAGGCATAGATAAAATGAGACAGTGAAAGAAGGCGCAGTGGAGCGGGCCCTACCCAGCTAGTCTATTATATACAAATTAAATTGTTGCGCTTTGTTTGTTTGTCTGTTCCGTATAGACTCAAAAACTTCTCAACCGATTTTCATGATATTTTCACAGATGGTAGATTTTGAGGTCCTGGTGAAAATATGGTACTACATTTTTAGATATTCGAAGGGGGGATGGACCCTCCCCCTTACTCCAATTTTCAAAAACGCCAGATCTGGGAGATAGGTGTACCGATTAAGCGAAATTTTGCATACCACCTTCTGGTACCCCAAAAACACGAAATTGGTATAAAAACTTTGGTAAAATAACCTGGGGAGACGCCCCATCCCAAAACCCACCCGAACGGACGTGTTTACCGATTGCGACAAAATGGGTATCAAATGAAAGGTATTAAAGAGTAGAGTACGAACTTTGCAGAACTAAGTGTCGGCGGGGTCCCCCACCCCCAAAAACGCCACCGAACAGAACGCTTTTATCGCTTTAGGAAATATGGAAATATGGGTATCAAATGCAAGGTATTTAAGAGTAGAGTACGTATTTGGCATGAAAATTTCACCTTAGGTGTCCGCCCAATAGGACACCTTTACCGCTTTGGGTAATATGGGTATCAAATGAAAGGTATTTAAAAGTAGAGTACAAGTCTGACATACAAATTTATTCGTTTATGTCTGAGGGGCCTCCACACCTCCAATACCCCCCAGCAGGACATATTTACCAATTGTTTAAAAGAAGAGTAACAAGTAAAAAGGCGTTAAGTTCGGCCGGGCCGAACTTTGGATACCCACCACCTCGGGTATATATATATATATATATATGGTTTACATCACCTTTCATCAAAATCTAGCGAAAATTGCATGCCTCATGTCCCATAGCAGTTATATCGAAATATGATCCGATTTGGACCAAATACTAATAAGTTCAAGTCATTGTTCAATTATGTATAACAAAATGTTGGTCCTTTTAGCTATATCTAAAAATAAACCGATCTGAACCATATACAATATGGATGTCGAAAAGTCTAACATAAGTCAATATGTCAAATTTTAGTTAAATCGGATTATAAATGCGCCTCTTTTGGGGCCAAGACTTTAAATCGAGATATCGGTCTATATGGCAGCTATATCCAAATCTTGATCGACCTGAGTGAAATTGAAAAAGGATGTCGAAGGGCCCAACACAACTCACTGTCCCAAATTGTGGCGACATCGGACAATAAATGCGCTTTTCTGGCCCCAAAACCTAAAACCGAGAGATCGGTCTATATGGCAGCTATATCCAAATCTTGACCGATCTGTGCCATAATGCAAAACTATGTCAAGGGGTTTAACCTTACCCAATGTCCCAAATTTCGGCGACATCGGACAATAAATGCGCCTTTTATGGGCCTTAGACCTTAAATAGGAGGATCGGTCTATATGACAGCTATATCCAAATCTAGACCGATCTGAGCCAAATTGACAAAGGATATCGAAGGGCCTAACACAACTCACTGTCCCGAATTTCAGCAAAATCGGATAATAAATGTGGCTTTTATAGGCCTAAGACCCAAAATCGGAGGATCGGTCTATATGGCAGCTATATCCAAATCTGGACCGATCTGAACCAAATTGATGTAGGATATCGAAGGGCCTAACATAACTCACTGTTCCAAATTTCAGCAAAATCGGATAATATATGTGGCTTTTATGCGCCTAAGACCTCAAATCGGCGGATCGGTCTATATGGCAGCTATATCAAAATCTTAACCGATCTGGGCCAAAATGACGAAGGATGTCGGAGAGCCTAACACAACTCACTGTCCTAAATTTCAGCAAAATCGGATAATAAATGTGGCTTTTATGGGCCTAAGACCCTAAATCCGAAGATCGGTCTATATGGCAGCTATATCCAAATCTGGACCGATCTGGGCCAAAATGACGAAGGATGTCGGAGAGCCTAACAAAACTCACTGTCCCAAATTTCAGCAAAATCGGATAATAAATGTGGCTTTTATGGGCCTAAGACCCTAAATCGGCGGATCGGTCTATATGGGGGCTATATCAATATAAAGTCCGATATAGCTCATCTTCGAACTTAACCTGCTTATAGACAAAAAAAAAGAATCTGTGCAAAGTTTCAGCTCAATATCTCAATTTTTGAAGACTGTAGCGTGATTTCAACAGACAGACGGACAGACGGACGGACATATCTAGATCGTCTTAGATTTTTACGCTGAATATATATACTTTATAGGGTCGGAAATGGATATTTCGATGTGTTGCAAACGGAATGACAAAATGAATATACCCCCATCCTTCGGTGGTGGATATTAAAAGTGGATATAAAAATTTTTATTTTGGTGTCTAAATGTGAATTAAAAGAAAGGTCGACAACAGTAGAGTTAGAATCTAATGTTGCTATAAGGATTCAAGTATCTGGGTCATGTCCTGCCGCGGCAGGACATGTAGATCGCAACAATAAAGTACTAAAATAAATTGTATGGGTTGCCCAAAAAGTAATCGCAGATTTTTCATATAGTCGGCGTTGACAAATTTTTTCACAGCTTGTGACTCTGTAATTGCATTCTTTCTTCTGTCAGTGATCAGGTGTTATTTTTAGCTTGCTTTAGAAAAAAAGTGTAAAAAAGTATATTTAATTGAAGTTCATTCTAAGTTTCATTAAAAATGCATTTACTTTCTTTTAAAAAATCAGCAATTACTTTTCGGGCAACCCAATATTTTAGGTCTGCTTGGGGGGGACCGACCCCAATAAAAGCAACATCAAACTGTCACGTAAGATTACCAAGAATATATTGTATAAAGGTCGTTCATGATGGAATAGGACAGCAATAAAAGGTCTTTGGTAGTAGAGTACACCTTTTGCACTCAAATTGGGATAGACACAGTAGGACCTGCGAATCTTTAAAAATTTGGTATCCCAAGTGGTACAAAATACAATAAAATACAATATACAATACAAAAAAATTTATAAGTGTGAATCTCAACGAGACCCTTAGCCCTGAATGTCTTGATCACCACCTTCATATTTCAGGGTCCGCCCCCTAAACTCCCTTCAAAGCTGCTATGCTTCACTACTATGGCAATAAATAACGGGTATTTGATAGTAGAAAACGAATTTGATATACAATTTTGAGGCCAAGTCTTTGTGAGTCGTCTCACCCCATAAACTCAACTAAAACCAATGGCAATTGGGGCACAAATAAAAGGAATTTTAGAGTAGAGCACGATGCTGATATTTTTCAGGGCTTAGTGCGAGGGAAGCCGCCCAAAACTACGTACCCCTCAAACTTTACATATTTGTGAATAATGGTAAAAAGGGTCTCAAATCTGATATCTGTTTTATGACCAAGTATTTTGGGGACGCCTCTCCTCCTAAACTCCTACTAAACCACACAAATATGCAGCTAAAATGTGGTTTTTGGGAGTAGAGCATGAATCTGATATCCACTTGCGGGGCAAAGGGTTTGGCCACTCCAATTCACCACCAATACCAAGAGAGTGAAGTAGGTCTAACATTAATGGGCGGATCTCGGAGATGGACGGGGCGAATTAAGCGAAATTTAGTTTGTTTATAATAACTCAAAAACAGAAATTTGGTAATCTTGTTTAGGGTGGGATATCTGGGCGGGCCACCCCACCTCCAAAGCCCGCAAAATGCATATATTAACCAATAATGAAAATATAGGGTTCAAATGAAAGGTATTAGAGATTAGATCACAAATCTGATATATGGGGAGTCCATCTCAAATATTTACATACCATATTTACCGACCATAGCAAATATACGGCTATGGAATTTGGGAGTAGAGCACCAATATGATATCCACATTGGAGCGAAATATCTGAAAGGCCGTACCAGCACCCCCAAACAGGATTTATTTCCTGACCGTAACAGTATAGCTCAGATGAAACAAGTAAAAGAGTGCCAAGCTCGGCCGGGCCTAGTCTTGGATACCCTTAAATTTCCATGGTGGTAACTGAGTTTCTATTTGAATTATATTGGTCTCAAGAAATCATATCGGGATATCGGTACTTAGAGAAGGCTGTATAAACATATTGACCGATTCGGATAAAACTTGGCACTGATGTTGAAAGTGATAAGATAGAGTTTTTGGCCAAATTTCATCCAAATCAGGGCTGAAGAAGTCAAATCCGGGGATCGGTTTATATGGGGGCTATATATGTTTGTAGACCGATTCGGATCATATTTGGCATGTATGCTGAAAGTCAAAATTCAAGTCTTTGTTCCAAATTTCAGCCAAATCGAATGAAATTCGAGGCTCCTAAGGACAAAGAATTCAAATCAAGGGATTTATGCAGTTGTTGGAAGGATTTATACAGTTGTTGGAAGTACGCATGCAAAATTTCAACCAAATCGGGCAAAAATTGCGGCTTGTATGGACTCAAGAAGTCAAATCGGGAGATCGGTTTATATGGGAGCTATATCAGGTTATAAACCGATTTGGACCGTACTTGGCACAGTTGTTGGAAGTCACAACGGTACACCACATGTAAAATTTCAGCCAAATCGGACAAAATTGCGGCTCAAGAAGTCAAATCGGGAGATCGGTTTATATGGGAGCTATATCAGGTTATAAACCGATTTGGACCGTACTTGGACCGTACAGTTGTTGGAAGTCATAACAGAACACTAGCTTTACGCGTTCGAACACTATTGTGATTTCGAAAGACGGGCGGACGGATATGGCTAGATCGAATCAGAATGTCATGACGATCAAGAATATATATACTTTATGGAGTCTTAGACGAATATTTCGAGGTGTTACAAGCGGAATGACTACATTAGTGTACCCCCATCCCATGGTGGTGTTTGTTTGTTCCGTATAGATTAAAAAACGGCTGAACCGATATCCTGGAAATTTTCACAGACCCTACCTCTTATCCCAAAGGTACCGCCCAAAAATAAAAGTGGACCGATCGAAACAATATAGTACTCAAATAAAAGGTATTGAGGAGTAGACTACGAATTTTATATTTAAAATTGGGTCCAAGTAACGGGGGGGGCCGCCCCAACCCCAAAAGCCACTAAAATATACTTATTGGACGATCATGACAATATGGGACTCAAATGAAAGGTATACGGGAGTCGATTATGAGTATGGTCAGGAAGGAGGAATAGGCTTTAAAATTTGTTGATATCGGAAGGTGGTGACAAATAAATTATTTGTGACAACCATATTAAATGAACGTGGTGGCACAAATATAGAAACGTGTTGGCATCCACATATTATTCTTTTTTAGTGTCAACAAATCTGAACTGTTTTGTTGCGCTTCGATCGATGTTTTTTTCAGCATCGAGATTTAATACTTGTTTAAAACAAAGTACAAACAAGTAAAAGCGTGTTAAGTTCGGCCGGGCCGAATCTTATATACCCTCCACCATGGATCGCATTTGTCGAGTTCTTTTCCCGGCATCTCTTCTTAGGCATAAAAGGATATAAGAAAAGATTTGCTCTGCTATTTGAGCGATATCAAGACATGGTCCGGTTTGGACCACAATTAAATTATTGTATATGTTGGAGACCTGTGTAAAATGTCAGCCAATTCGAATAAGAATTGCGCCCTTTGGGGGCTCAAGAAGTAAATAGAGCGATCGATTTTTATGGGAGCTGTATCGGGCTATAGACTGATTCAGACCATAATAAACACGTATATTGATGGTCATGAGAGGATCCGTCGTACATAATTTCAGGCAAATCGGATAATAATATCGACCTCTTGAGGCTCAAAAAGTCAAGAACCCAGATCGGTTTATATGGCAGCTATATCAGGTTATGAAGCGATTTGAACCTTATTTGGCACAGTTGTTGAAAGTAAGAATAAAATACGTTATACAAAATTTCAGACAAATCGGATAGAAATTGCGCCCTCTAGAAGCTTAAGAAGTCAAGAACCCAGATCGGTTTATATGGCGGCTATATCAGGTTATGAAGCGATTTAACCATACTTGGCACAGTTGTTGGATATCAATAAAAAATTCTTCGTGCTAAAATTTATTCAAATCCGATAAGAATTGCGCCCTCTAGAGGCTCAAGAAGTCAAGACCCAAGATCGGTTTATATTACAGCTATATCAGGTTATGAATCGATTAGAACCATACTTGGCACAGTTGTTGGATATCAATAATAAATTCTTCGTGCTAAAATTCATTCAAATCCAATAAGAATTGCGCCCTCTAGAGGCTCAAGAAATCAAGACCCAAGATCAGTTTATACGACATCTATATCAGGTTATGGACCGATTCGAACCATACTTGGCACAATTGTTGGAAATCATAACAAAATACTTCGTGCTAAAATTCATTTAAATCGGATAAGAATTGCGCACTCTAGAGGCTCAAGAAGACAAGACCAAGATCGGTTTATATGGCAGCTATATCAAAACATGGACCGATATGGCCAATTTACAATACCAATCGACCTACACTAATAAGAAATATTTGCTTTACTCCTTCGGAAGTTAGCGCGCTTTCGACAGACAGACGGACGGACGGACAGACGGACCTACGGACAGACAGACGGACGGACGGACGGACGGACATGGCTAGATCGACATAAAATGTCGCGACGATTAAGAATGTATATACTTTATGGGGTCTCAGACGAATATTTCGAGTAGTTACAAACAGAATGGCGAATTAAGTATACCCCCCATTATATGGTGGAGGGTATAAACATTAATTTTAAATTCAATTACATATACAGTCGGAATGTTTGTATCTATATGTACAATTAAAAACACAATTTAAAGGTTCAAAACAAAATTCAATGCTCTTTTTTTGTTTTGTATAAAGGAATCAAAAATGCGATCCCCTTGCAAATGAAAAAGGTGCTAAGAAACTCAGAAAAGGAACTAGTTCATTTTGTGGAATTGAACTAAAAGAAGCGATCATCAAAAGGAACTAAAATGCCCACCTCTATTTCGATCTGAAAATTCAGCCTGATTGCCTTTCCATCTGCGTACTGTCTGTCCAATAGCTCATCTTCTTCAACAAATTTCTTCATAATGTACAGTAGCGGTCTTCTGCCAACTTGATACAGGCATTTTCTAACGTCTAATAAGTTTTAATCAAAACTATCATATCACCCTCGTAACATTTATTAGCTACAACTAATTTCTTTTAGCCGGAAGTGCGTTTTCATCTTTTGACCATATGTTAATGCTAAAAGCAGATTGTTGCACCATTCCATAGTTTGTTTATACCTCAGTTATACAATGTATTTTCGAATAATACATTCCGTTATGCACTACCTCCGGGTTTTTTTTAAATGCCATTGTTTTTGCAACACCAACTCTTTAGAGTTTGCATGTTCTTAAGTTCTTTTATTATTCCAAATCACTTTTAGATTCAAAAAACACACACATTTGGTAAGGAAATGCTTAATAAACTTAAAGTTACATATAATAGGGGGCAAGTATAACAAGTAAAAGCGTGCTAAGTTCGGCCGGGCCGAATCTTATATACCCTCCACCATGGATCACATTTGTCGAGTTCTTTTCTCGGCATCTCTTCTTAGGCAAAAAAGGATATAAGAAAAGAGTTGCTCTGCTATTAAAACGATATCAAGATATGGTTCGGTTCGGACCACAATTAAATTATATGTTGGAGACCTGTGTAAAATTTCAGCCAATTCGTATAAGAATTGCGCCAATTGGGGCTCACGAAGAAAAATAGAGAGAACGATTTATACGGGATCTGTATCGGGCTATAGACCGATTCAGACCATAATAAACACGTTTGTTGATGGTCATGAGAGGATCCATCGTACAAAATTTCAGGCATATCGGATAATAATTGGGACCTCTAGGGGTCAAGAAGTCAAGATCCCAGATCGGTTTATATGGCAGCTATATCAGGTTATGCACCGATTTGAACCTTATTTGACACAGTTGTTGAAAGTAAAAATAAAATAAGTCATGCTAAATTTCAGCCAAATCGGATAGAAATTGCGCCCTCTAAAAGCTCAAGAAATCAAATCCCCAGATCTGTTTATAAGACAGCTATATCAGGTTATGAACCGATTTGAACCATACTTGGCACAGTTGTTGGATATCATAACAAAACACGTCGTGCAAAATTTCATTCTGATCGGATAAGAATTGCGCACTTTAGAGGGTCAAGAAGTCAAGACCCAAGATCGGTTTATATGGCAGCTATATCGGGTTATGGACCGATTTGAACCATACTTGGCACAGTTGTTGGATATCATAACAAAACACGTCATGCAAAATTTCATTCCAATCGGATAAGAATTGCGCACTCTACAGGCTCAAGAAGTCAAGACCCAAGATCGGTTTGTATGGCAGCTATATCAAAACATGGACCGATATGGCCCATTTACAATACCAACCGACCTACACTAATAAGAAGTATTTGTGCAAAATTTCAAGCGGCTAGCTTTACTCCTTCGGAAGTTAGCGTGCTTTCGACAGACAGACGGACGGACGGACGGACGGACGGACGGACGGACGGACGGACGGACGGACGGACATGGCTAGATCGACATAAAATTTCACGACGATCAAGAATATATATACTTTATGGGGTCTCAGACGAATATTTCGAGTAGTTACAAACAGAATGACGAAATTAGTATACCCCCCATCTTATGGTGGAGGGTATAAAAAAGACTCTGTTGTAGGTAGTTATTTCTTGGCAAAAGAGGAATTAATGTAGACATTACCATGATGGCAGCAGTTATTCTTTATGCTGAGAGAAATAATGTAGGGCATTCTTTAGTCGGCTCATTTTCAACCGATCATTGATAACCGATCCTTACAATATTTGGCAGGAAGGTTTTTATTATATCTTTTAATATGACTGGTGAATTTCATAGAAATCAGTTCAGATTTATGCATAACTGCCATATATGTATTTCGCCCGATTTTCACTTCTAGGGTCACTGCAAGCGCATTAATGACTAATATTGTCCACAACTCTTACCTCATTCCCTACCACAATATCTAAGAAGTTTGGTCAAAATCGATTCAGATTTAGATGTAGCTCTCATATAAATGCTCGTCTGGTTTTCGCTAATTTGCAATAATGTTATAGATAGATAGGTGGATCACCATAGGGATATTTTTTCAGGACTAAGCGCGTAGGTGACCGCCCCACCCTACATACCTCTCAAACTGGACATATTTGTGGACTATGGCAAACAGGGGCTCAAATCAGGGATGCCTAAACTCTAAACTCCCCCTAAACTACACACATATACCGACAATAGCAATGTGTACATCAAATGTGGTTTTTGGGAGTAGTGTATGAATCTGATATCCACTTTCGGGGCAAAGGGTTTGGCTTCTCTAATCCACCACCAAAACCAAGAAAATGAAGTAGATCTAACATCCAAACTTTAATGGGCGGAATATCCCCTTACCCTTTTTTCAAAAGCGCAAGATCTCGGAGTGGGGCGATTTAAGTGAAATTTGTTCTGTTTGTAATATCTCAAAAACAGAAATTTGGTATCCTTATTTTGGGTGAGATATCTAGGGGGCCGCAACACCTCCAAAGCCCAACGAATGGAAATATAGACCAATAACGAGAATATAGGTCTTAAATAAAAAGTATGATATATGAGGAACAGCCTGACCCCCCAAAAAAACCCCCATAATTAACATATTTACCGACCATAGCAATGAATGGTCTTTGGGAATTGAACACCAATATGATGTCCACGTTGGGGCGAAAGATCTGAAAGGCAATACCAGCACGCCCAAACAGGACTTATTTCCAGTATAGGTCTATGATAAAACAAGTAAAAGCGTGTGAAGTTCGGCCGGGCCGAATCATACGTAACCACGGCCATGGATTTCGCTGAAAATTAACATTTATTTATTGAGTTTGTATTTGAATTATGTTGATCTCAAGAAGTCATAGCGGGATATCGGTACTTAGGGGGCCTATATCACCAAATTGACCGATTCGGATAAAACTTGGCACTGATGTTTAAAGTCATAAAATTTCAGCCCAAACAGGTAAAAATTTAGGCTTCTAAGGGCTGAAGACGTCAAATCTGGGAATCGGTTTGTATGGGGCTATAACTGTTTATAGACCGATTCAAATCATACATGGCATGGATGTTGGAAGTCATAATGTAAGTCTTTGTTCCAAATTTTAGCCAAATCGGATGGAAATTGACGCTTCGAAGGGCTCAATAAGTTAAATCGGGGGATAGGCTTTTAAAGGACCTAGATCTGTTTATAGACCGATTTAAATCATACTTGGTATGGATGTTAAAAGACATAACACAAGTCTTTGTTCCAAATTTCAGCCAAATCGGATGAAAATTGAGGCTTTAAGAGAGGCTCAAGAATTCAAATCCGGGAATCGGTTTATATGGGGCCTATATCAGTTTATAGACCGATTCCAATCATACTTGGCACGGATGTTGAAAGTCATAACTCAAGTCCTTTTTCCAAATTTCAGACAAATTAGATAAAAATTTAGGCCTTTAAGGTCTCAAGAATTCAAATCGGGAGATCGGTTTATATGGAGGCTCAAGAACTCAAATCCGAAGATCGATTTATATGGGGGCTAATTCTGTTTATAGACCGATTAAAATTTTACCTGGCATGGATGTTGGAAGTCATAAAATAAATCTTTGATCCAAATTTCATCCAAATGGGATGAGAATTAAGGCTTGTAGGGGCTCAAGAAATCAAATCGGGGGATCGGCTTATATGGGGGCTATATCCTAATCTGAACCGATACGACCCATTTGCAATACCAACAACTTACATCACTAGGAAGGATCTATCCAAAATTTCAAGCGGTTAGCTTTACGCGTTCGACCTCTATCGTGATTTCAACAGACGGACGGACGACGATGGCTATATCGGCTCAGAATGACGAGACGATCCAGAATATGTATACTTTATGGGGTCGCTATATTTGGAGGTGTTACAAACGGAATGATAGATTATTATACCCTCATCCTATGGTGTATAATTAGAAAGTGAATGAAGGCGCAGCGGAGCGGTCCCTGTCCAGCCAATATATTCATAATTTAGAGAATTTATACTGACGTAGCAATTTTTTAAAATATTGTGAATTTTAAAAATTAAAAAAAAAATACATTCCTTAGCCCTTACGGCAAAAAATTCCATTTCTTAATATTTTATGACCATTTAGCGAAGAAAGCTGAATTTTATGATTTTGGTATAAAACAGCACAGCACAGCTGTCAAAAGAAGTAGGATTATTGCAATTTTATTTCTTTCATATAGGAACCATTAAAAGCAACAAGACGTTAAAACGGATTCCAGAAATCTCATTTAAGAATTTTGAGAAAATTTTTGCCGACTTTCCCCCAAAACCTGAAGGGATAAAATGTTGTAACTGGTTTCAGTCGTCCACTATACGCCAATCGAAATTTCATTACGATACCCCTTTCGTCGTTCTGAATCGATCGAGCCATGTCCGTCCGTCTGTCAAAATCACGATAAAGCTAGCCGCTTGAAATTTTCCACAGATACTTAATATCGATGTAGATCGTTGGAGATTGCAAATGGGTTAGATTTATCGGTTCAGATTTAGATATAGCTTCATATAAACCGATCTCCAGATTTGACTTCTTGAGCCCAAGCGGCCGCAATTTTTACCCGATTTGGCATGTAGTGTTCTGTTGTGACTTCCAACAAATGTGTTTAACTACGGTTCACATCCATCTATGATCTGATATAGCTCCCATATAAACCGATCCCCCGATTTGACTTCTTGAGCACCTGGAAGCCGCAATTTTTTGAAATTTTGCATGATATATGCCAATATATGCCAGCGGCCGAAATTTTTACCCGATTTGGCATGTAGTGTTCTGTTATGACTTCCAACAAATGTGTTAACTACGGTTCACACCGGTCTGTAACCTGATATAGTTCCCATATAAACCAATTTCCCGATTTGACTTCTTGAGCCCCTAGAGGTCGCAATTTCTTTCCGATTTGGTTGAAATTTTGCATCGTCATCATTGTCATCGTCATTTAACTGTTAGCAGCAAAGCTTTCAGGAGGCACGTTTTGCCGCTCTTATATTCTTGTTGTATTCCTTGAGCCGTGTGTAATACATATCCCAATAAACTTCAGTTTTTTTTCGATGTGCGCTGTTGTAAAGTCTGCGAATCTCCCTGGACATCCTGGGTTTTTCTTTGGGTGATTTCCTTTCTCGAAGAGGACAACTATCTTCAAAAGGCCCCACTATTGCCTTCGTAATCCTGTTGATATTGTCGTCAATGTCTTTCATGGTTGGAAAATCTAAATTATCTTGCCCAAGTCTTCTTCTGTTAAGAATGACGAATTTTGTCCAGTTGGCGCAGGGCGTGCTATTCTATACCCAATGTAGCAATGGTCAGAGAAGGAGTTATCTATGGAGACCCTCCAATCCTGAACCTCATCGATGAGATTTATCGAGCATATTGTCAGATCTAAAGCCTCCCTCCTAATCCTATCAACAAAGGTAGCGGTATGACCACTACTATGTGTTATTAGGTCGTTATTATTTAAGAATTCTGCATGGCCTTGGTCCCACTTATAAAATAAAAAATCCCATTTTTATACCCACCACCTTAGGATAGGGGGGAATTTTCATTAAGTCATCCTGTTTGCAACACATCGAAATATCAATTTCCGACCCTACAAAGTATAAATGTTGTCAGTGTGTCTGTCCGTCTAGCCGTCCGTCTGTTGTAATCACTCTAAAGCCTTCAAAAATTGAGATATTTAGCTGAAACTTGGCATAGATACGTCTTTTTGATGCAGGCTGGTTAAGTTTTTGAATGGGCCAAATCGGACCATATTGGGATATAGCTGCTATTTAAACCGATCTTCCGATAAAGGTTCTAATGCCCATAAATGCTTTATTTTTCATCCTATTTTGTTGAAATTTGAAACAGAGCGTTATTTTAGTCTAACATCTGAACTACATATGGATCAAATCGGACTATATTTAGGTATAGCTGCCATATAGACCGATCTCCAGATAAAGGGTCTGAAACCCATAAAAGCTTAATTTTTTAACCGATTTCGCTGAAATTTGCAACATTGAGTAGTTTAAGGCCTCCCTACATCTGACCCTGACCCAAATATGGCTCATATCGGACTATATATATATATAGCTGCCATATATACTGATCTGCCGATAAAGGGACTGGAGCCCATAAAAGCTCTATTTATTACATAATATCGCTGAAATTTAAAACAGTGGATAGTTGTAGGTCTCCCGATATCCATTCCAAATATGGTTTAAATCGGACCAAATTTAGATATAGCTTCCATACAGACCGATCTCCCGATAAAGAGTCTGAAGCTAATAAAAGCTTTGTTTTTTTATCCGATTTCGCTGAAATTTGAAACAGTAAGTAGTTTTAGGCCACCCGCCATCCGACCTAAATATGTTAAAGAACGGACTGTATTTAGATATAGCTGACATGTAGACCGATGTGCCGGTCTGAAGCTCATAAAGCTTTATTTATTACCCGATTTTGTTGATATTTGAAATACAACATTCAACAGTGAATTATATTTATTAGACCACTCGATGTCCGTGCCGAATTTGGGTGCATAAGTTATCCAATTTTCACCGAATTGTGACGAAAGGGGGTTTACATATATACCCGAGGTGGGTATCCAAAGATCGGCCCGGCCGAACTTAATGCCTTTTTACTTGTTTTCTTTTTTAGTAATGTAAATTGGCTGTTTCGTGATTTTTTTAAATTTTTTTCTAATCTTCCCCATATAGAGCTCTAATATTTGAAAGCCCCCTCCCAAAGACTTGTGGGTGCGCTTTTTACTTTATTTTTCATGTTCGTGTTCTACATAAAATTCGCTTTAAGTTTAAATACAATATTGCCTACATTCGGTGTCATTTCACTTGGGTGGGTCAAGGGGGCGGTTGGGGGCCCTCAGGCCAAATACATTTGAAAGTACGTGTATTAATGTATAAAATGTATCAGTCCTACATAACCACTTATTAGCTCTCTTCCTTTCCTTGCATCTGTAGACAGATCCGTACGTTAAAATACCGTATAATTTGAGGGCATACGAAACATATGGTTTTCGTTTTTTTCGTTCGTTTTTGATTCGTGAGTCGTAAGTGTCTCGTAAATCGTGATTTTCTCGTGAACGTGATTAGTATCTTGAGCATGATTTCACTCGCACGAGGAATTTTAATTCAGTCTCGGTCACGCACGATCACGTGATTAGATATGGATTTTACTCACGAATCACATGACTTACGAGTGTCATGACAACAACTCACGTGCACACCTCTAATCTTCATCCAACTCAGGTAGGTTCCCTGAAAATACCCAGCTTTCACCTCCTTGTGTAAAGGAACAGCCCAGCCTTACTTAGGCTCATACCAAACCCGTCGGCCGTCGCTAATCCAGACAGCTTTCAGCATCCTTTCAACCCAATTTATCAATAGATAGAAATTGGGTTGCCCTGCTGGACTTGGGAACCCCCCACGTCCAGCAGAGCAACTTAACTTTATTTCAAGCTCTCTTGCCTGTCCAAGAAGGGACACTCAAATTCCCTTCGATGTAGCCATCCACAGCCAATCGACCTGTCAGCCAATCGACCTTTAGTGTAAATAAGCCAATATCCACATACTAGTGAAGAGTCAAGGCGGAGCCCGATACCAGACATCCACACATGAGAATTGGCCGAATATGAGAATCGGCCTAAGATCCTAACTCCTTTGCATCGAATTGCAACAGGAGTAGAGCGAATTCGGTTCCCTTTGTCCTTTTCCTCGACGTTCCTTCGCCAGCTTTGTCTCTGGTCAAGAATCACGCCCAGATACTTGGCTTCCGGTGAGAGCTACAGCTTCACACCAACCAGGATCCATCCAGCTTTAACCTCTTCGCACAGGGTTTTATTGAAATAATTTTGCAACTTTATGTAGAGAGGCCCACGTTTTGCTTCGCCAGCAGCCTTAGCTGGTCCGACTGAATTCCTTCATTCGGTATCCATTCGCATAGTGGCGAAAAGACAGTTCATCCCTGAGCTTTTCACGGCTACGGGGTCTCAACGTGATCAATTACACAAGGCCAAAATTCTGTGAACGTCTCATTTGTGCACTCCATAACTCCGAGTCCGTCCTTCCAATTCACCTCGTCAAACAATATGTCGGTGTGCTCCATCTATCTGAGATCATAAACTTGACCAGGTTTGTGTCCAGTATTTTTCGGTAGGTAGAGATCATCACACCATCAGTTTTCACACTGTCTACAATGACCACCCTTAGGCTCGAAAGATCCTATCGTCCCGCTTCCGCCCGATGCTCAGCGGTGCGCGCATATAGCTTCAGTTTTTTGCTTGTAATCCTATTTCCATTAGAGAACAGAGGCCCCATTCAAAAACATGTAAAGAAAGGATAAAGTCGGGCTGAACCGATAATACCCTACACATACCCTACAATTATAAATTTAGGCAATATATATACATATATGTATATGAGAGCTATATCTAAATACGCACTGGTGCTATATCGAAATCTGAACCGATTTTCATGAAACCTAGCAGATACGTTAAAATCAGTAACAAAACAATCTATGCCAAATTTTATGCAGATCGGTTGAAAATCTTAGATACTACGGCCATTTAAGTGCAAATTGGGCTATACATATATATGGGAGCTATATCTAAATCTGAACTGATTTTTACCAAAACCAATCGAGTTTGTCTTAAGGCCAAAAAAGCGACATATGCAAAATTTCGTGATGATTGTACTAAAAATACGATCTGCACTTTGATTACAAGAATACATGAACTCACAGACGGACATGGTTAAATCGAATCAGAAAGGGAATCGATCGGTATACTTATCAAGGTGTAGCTCTTCTCCCTCTTAGCGTTGCAAAAAATGCACAAACTTATAATACCCTGTACCACAGTGGTGGTGTAGGGTATCATAAAATTTGTGTACCCTACACCGCCACTGTGGAAATTATTTGTAACACCCAGAAGGAAGAGAGCTAGACCCATTAATAAGTAAACCAGTGAATTATTTTTATACCCACCAGCATATGATAGGGGGTATATTCATTTAATCATTCCGTTTGCAACACATCGAAATAACAATTTCCGACCCTACAAAATATATATATTTCGGATGGTCGTAAATTCCTAGGACGATTTAACGACGTCCGTGTGTCTGTCCGTCTGTCTGTTTTAATCATTCTACAGTCTTCAAAAATTGAGATATTGAGTTGAAATTAGGCACAGATACGTCTTTTTGCTGCACGCAGGTTATGTTCTTGAAAAGGACAAATTGGACCATATTTGGATATAGCTACCATATAGATCGATCTGTCGATAAGAGGTCTGAAGCCCATCAAAGTTTTATTTTTAAAACGATTTCGCTGAAATTTTTAACATTGAGTAGTTTATGGCCCCCCGACATCTGACCCAAATATGGCTCATATCTGCCGATCTGCCGGTTAAGGGTCTAATGCCCATAAAAGCTGAATTTATTTCCCGATCTCGCTGAAATTTGAAATAGTGAATAAATTTATGCCTCTCGACATCTGACCCAAATATGGTTGAGATCGGACTATGTTAAGATATAGTTGCCATATAGACCTATCTGCCGGTTAAGGGTCTGAAACCCATAAAATCTGCATTTATTATCCGATTTCGCTGAAATTTGAAACAGTGCGTAAGTTTAAGCCTCCTGACATTCGACCTGAGTATGGTTCAAACCGGACTATATTTAAATATAGCTGTCATATAGACCGATATGCCGATTAAAGTTCTGATGCCCACAAAAGCTTTAATTATTACCTCATTTCACTGAAAAGTGAATCAGTGAGTTGTTTTAAGCCTGACTCAGATATTGTTATGATCGAACGATATTTACATATAGCCATCATATAGACCGATATGGCGATAAAGGATCTGAAGCCCATAAAAGCTTTATTTATTACCCGATTTCGTTGAAATTTTAAATAGCGAGTTGTTTTAAGCCTCCCTATATTCGACCTAAATATGAATCAGATCAGACTATACAGATATAGCTGTCATATAGACCGATCTTCTAATTTAGGGTCTTAATCCCATAAAAAGCGTATTTCTTGCCGGATTTCGATGAAACTGTTACTTGTATATGAGTTCTCGGGACCTAAATAAAATACGATCGAGACCAGCCTCTATTTAGATATACCTTTGGATATACTAATGGAGGTATAATAAAATAGGATGATTATCATAACCTTGGTGGCGGGTATCCAAAGATCGGCATGGCGTTTTTATACCCTCCACCATAAGATGGGGGGAATACTAGTTTCGTCATTCTGATTGTAACTACTCGAAATATTCGTCTGAGACCCCATAAAGTATATATATTCTTGATCGTCGTGAAATTTTATGTCGATCTAGCCATGTCCGTCCGTCTGTCCGTCCGTCCGTCTGTCTGTCGAAAGCACGCTAACTTCCAAAGGAGTATAGCTTGCCGCTTGAAATTTTGCACAAATACTTCTTATTAGTGTAGGTCGGTTGTTATTGTAAATGGGCCATATCGGTCCATGTTTTGATATAGCTGCCATATAAACCGATCTTGGGTCTTGACTTCTTGAGCCTCTAGAGTGCGCAATTCTTATCCGATTGGAATGAATTTTTGCACGACGTGTTTTGTTATGATATCCAACAACTGCGCCAAGTATGGTTCAAATCGGTTCATAACCTGATATAGCTGCCATATAAACCGATCTTGGGTCTTGATTTCTTGGGCCTCTAGCGTGCGCAATTCTTATCCGATCAGAATGAAATTTTGCACGACGTGTTTTGTTATGATATCCAACAACTGTGCCAAGTATGGTTCAAATCGGTCCATAGCCTGATATAGCTGCCATATAAACCGATCTTGGGTCTTGACTTCTTGAGCCTCTAGAGTGCGCAATTCTTATCCGATAGGTATGAAATTTTGCACGACGTGTTTTGTTAAGATATCCAACAACTGTGCCAAGTATGGTTCAAATCGGTTCATAACCTGATATAGCTGCCATATAAACCGATCTTGGGTCTTGACTTTTTGAGCCTCTAGCGTGCACAATTCTTATCCGATCAGAATGAAATTGTGCACGACGTGTTTTGTTATGATACCCAATAACTGTGCCAAGTATGGTTCAAATCGGTTCATAACCTGATATAGCTGCCATATAAACCGATCTTGGGTCTTGACTTCTTGAGCCTCTAGAGGGCACAATTCTTATCCGATTTGAATGAATTTTTGCACGAAGTATTTCGTTATGATATCCAACAACTGTGTCAAATAAGGTTCAAATCGGTTCATAACCTGATATAGCTGCCATATAAACCGATCTGGGATCTTGACTTCTTGACCCCTAGAGGTCACAATTATTATCCGATATGCCTGAAATTTTGTACGACGGATCCTCTCATGACCATCAACAAACGTGTTTATAATGGTCTGAATCGTTCTATAGCCCGATACAGATCCCATATAAATCGTTCTCTCTATTTTACTTCGTGAGCCCCAATGGACGCAATTATTATACGAATTGGCTGAAATTTTACACAGGTCTCCAACATATAATTTAATTGTGGTCCGAACCGGACCATATCTTGATATCGTTTTAATAGCAGAGCAACTCTTTTCTTATATCCTTTTTTGCCTAAGAAGAGATGCCGGGAAAAGAACTCGACAAATGCGATCCATGGTGGAGGGTATATATGATTCGGCCCGGCCGAGCTTAGCACGCTTTTACTTGTTATACCTTCCACCATAAGATGGGGGGAATACTAGTTTCGTCATTCTGATTGTAACTACTCGAAATATTCGTCTGAGACCCCATAAAGTATATATATTCTTGATCGTCGTGAAATTTTATGTCGATCTAGCCATGTCCGTCCGTCTGTCCGTCCGTCCGTCTGTCTGTCGAAAGCACGCTAACTTCCAAAGGAGTATAGCTAGCCACTTGAAATTTTGCACAAATATTTCTTATTAGTGTAGGTCGGTTGGTATTGTAAATGGGCCATATCGGTCCATGTTTTGATATAGCTGCCATATAAACCGATCTTGGGTCTTGACTTCTTCAGCCTCTAGAGTGCGCAATTCTTTTCCGATTGGGATGAAATTTTGCACGACGTGTTTTGTTATGACATCCAACAACTGTGCCAAGTATGGTTCTAATCGTTTCATAACCTGATATAGCTGCCATATACACCGATCTGGGGTTTTGACTTCTTGAGCCTCTAGAGGGCGCAATTCTTATCCAATTTGAATGAATTTTGGCACGTAGTACTTTGTTATGATATCCAACAACTGTGCCAAATATGGTTCAAATCGGTCCATAACCTTATATATCTGCCATATAAACCGATCTGGGATCTTGACTTCTTGAGCCTGTAGAGGTCGCAATTATTATCCGATTTGCCTGAAATTTTGTACGACGGATTCTCTCATGACCATCAACATACGTGTTTATTATGGTCTGAATCGGTATATAGCCCGAAACAGCTCCCATATAAATCGATCTCTCTATTTTACTTCTTGAGCCCACAAAGGGCGCAATTCTTATTCGAATTGGCTGACATTTTACACAGGTCTCCAACATATAATTTAATTGTGGTCCAAACCGGACCATATCTTGATATCGCTCTAATAGCAGAGCAAATCTTTTCTTATATCCTTTTTTTGCCTAAGAAGAGATGCCGGGAAAAGAACTCGACAAATGCGATCCATGGTGGAGGGTATATAAGATTCGGCCCGGCCGAACTTAGCACGCTTTTACTTGTTACTTGTTTGATTTGATTTAGCTATGTCCGCCTGTCTGTCCGTCCATCCGTCTGTCCATGTTAATTTGTGTACAAAGCACAGTTCGCAATTTTTATCCGACCATCTTCAATTTTGAAACAGGCATCTATTGGGTTGCCCAAAAAGTAATTGCGGATTTTTTATAAGAAAGTAAATGCATTTTTAATAATACTTAGAATGAACTTTAATCAAATATACTTTTTTTACACTTTTTTCTAAAGCAAGCTGAAAGTAACAGCTGATAACTGACAGAAGAAAGAATGCAATTACAGAATCACAAGCTGTGAAAAAATTTGTCAACGCCGACTATGTGAAAAATCCGCAATTACTTTTTGGGCAACCCAATATTTTGGCCTAGAGACGAAGCACATTAAAATTCTAAAAATCGGTTCAGATTTTGATATAGCTCCCACATATATGTTCGTCCGATTTAGACTAATACGGCAATAGTATCCTCATTTGTAAACCGATTCTCACAAAATTTGACACAAGGGAGTCTCTTATGAGTATCGACATTACTGGTAAATTTCATAGGAATGGGTTTAGATTCAGCTATAGCTCCCATATATATCAACAGCCTCTGCAAGCGCATGTATCAACCGATCTTTCCAAAACTTTGCTCTACGTTTTCTAATACGGTTACCACTAATCGTCGAAATCTGTTCAGATTTGGATATAGCTCTCGTCTATATATTCGTTCGATTTGGACTGATATTGCAATAACGTGGTCTTTGTTAACTGATTCACATGAAATTTGGCACAAAGGATTCCCTTATGGCTTTGACCTTGCTGTTGAGTTTCATATTCACATATAGCCCCAAAATATACGTATCAACCGATTTTCACTTTTAGAGCCTTTGTCAGCGTATTTTTTAACAGATTTTCTATAAAATTAGCCCAATTTATTTTTAAGTATGTATGCCGATTTGGGTTAAAATCTGTTAAGATTTATATATAGTTCTCATAAATATTTTCGTCCGATTTTGACCAATATTGCAATAAGGTGGTCATTCGTTAACCGATCCCCACAAAATTTGTCACTAAGGTTTCTCATACGACTTTTCTGATCACTGATAAACTTCATAGAAATCTGTTATTTATATATTATAGCCCCGATATATATATATATATCTCCCGATTTACACTTTTAAGGCCTTTGCTAACTCATTTATCAACCGATCTTCTAAATTTTTTGCACTACGAATTTTTCTTTAAGACCCACAATATGTCCGGATTTTGGTTGAAATTCTACACATCAAAATTAATCAATTTATGGTTTCGACAACTTAGGTTGGTTAGGTTAGATTGAAAAGAGGTTGCAGATATTAATCCGCCCCATGCCACTATGGACATACACCTAAGCCAGTAATCGGCTTGTTGTGCGCTCAAAAACTATAAAGTAGCCTCTAAAAAGAAATTTTAAAGTTAAAAATACCGTGCTACTTACAAAATCCTCAATTGTTTTCAATACCACTCCCCTAAGTTGGTTCATGTCTCTGTGTGTCTCTACCTAAATGCCGGTATATTTTCGACGCGACAGCAGAGCAATGGCAAAGGTATTGCTCCAGAGTCGACCCGAGAGGCTTCGGGTTAACCAAGTTTATTGACGGCAGTCCTCTGGCCTTCACCGCGAAATCGTCTAATATCTAGAATAGTTTCCAGTGCCCTAGTGGGCATGGTCCTCAACGCTCCGCCTATGCGAAGACAATATGTTCTCTGAACCTGTTGTATGGTCCTTATGTTGCACTTTTTCTCCATAGCAGTCAATCATGCTCCTGTAGAGACAGTTGACGGATTCAGGCCCCATTTTGAGCCTACGGCCCGTCTACATATTGCCCAACATCTGTGAGCCCTCTCAGTACGCTCCGGAATGTGACACTTCCTGTCAAGATCACACCTAAGTATTTGATCTTGTCAGATCGGAAAGCCATCGCTCACTTCTGCCGTCATCCAAATGCCCTCATCTCTCGATTCGGCTGCGATGACTGTTTCATTGACACCGTCGCTGTCTGAATTCGAGTCAAAAACACCATCTTTACTTAAAGGCGGGGGACGAACTATGCATCCCTCTGGTTTATCCGTCTCTTCCTCATTAATTAGTCTGACGACTATTGGTGCGCTTGAAGCATTACTCTCGACTACAGGTGCCAAGGCACCCACACCTATAAGAGGGGAGGACAACACGCTACGGTCTGACGCCACCACCGCAAATGTTGGAGTGCACTTCGTAATAGGTAGTACCTATTCCGAGATACAGATGTATATATAATTTTTTTCTTTGAGGAGCAAAAATAAAAACACGTAAGCTCCACTCAACGGCTACAATTTCGACGACTTAACCTGCATACCCAATGTGGTGTAGGGCATTACATCAAATGTTCGCCCGACTTTAGCCCGTCCTTACTTGTTATTTCTATACCTTCTCACAACCCTTACCATTTAACCTCAGTGTGTGTTTAAGAAACTTCTCTAAGTACTTAGCCCATATCATGTTACCAAAACTGGCGTGCCTTTTGGGTTTTAAATGCGATTCCTCGATTTTTTTCCTTTTCTTGAGCATTGTTAGTTATGACTACTTGCCAACAATTGTTTTTTATGGTTATTACAATAACACGCTTAAACAAAATTGTTGAAGACCTACCCTGGCCGCCAGTTGAATTCATTCGTCTTCGTTAAGCCAAAATACGGCAAAAAGGACCAACCAAAACACATCCTTGAATTCAAATGTACACTCTGTCCCGTGTATATATGAATTGTATATGGCTGTTGCATATGTTGGAAGCCAAAATTTGCCATGAATGAATGTCTTCATCGTCATCATTATGCCTGCCATGCAACATTTCATGCTGAAAGGCTTATTTTGTGGTACATATTGTTATGTTGATGCGGTTGATTGGCTACTATTTGTGTGGTTGCTTGTTTGAATGCTCTTGGCCAGCAAATTTTGTTTGTATGCCGCTCGTTCAACATTTTTCATATTTAAACACCATTAGGGTGAAATTATTGTAATTTAATAGTCATCAGATCATAGGATATCTCACTTTTATTTCTTGACGGTTAGCTGGTTTTGCGGTTGAGTGCTAGTTTTGGAAAAAAGGAAATTGAAGAAATTACCAGAATATGTAACAAAGAATTATATTAGAATAGCCTTGGTTATACAAAATATCAATTAGGCAGAATAACACAACAAAGATGTAAAGGAACAATCGAAGAATTGTATCTATTTAGATATAAATAGGGTGGTCAACGAACATAAGCGGAAAGTATGGCTAGAACACTTGAGGCACTTAATTGATGAGCTGTAGTCCACTGGCAAGTCACTCTCGAATCCCCATTGAGGGGATGATAGGAGAGGTCCTTCCTCTATTCCACGCATTCGTCCCCGAGTAGATGGGCAACCTATACAATATAGTGAACAATGTTACAAACGTCATCGGTAGCGCCAGATCTATCCAAAGCCTAGGAACACTTTGAAATCTATACAGTAAAGCAAAAGAATTTAGTACCTGCATAAGTTGGAGGCCACCTTGGCGCAGAGGTCAGCATGTCCGCCTATGACGCCAAACATTTGGGTTCAAATCTCGGCATCAACATCTTACACAACAAGCCGATTACTGGTTTAGGTGTATGTCCATAGTGGCATGGTTCCTGATGTTTTGGAAAACGGACACTATGATCCAGCAACTGAAATCAGAAAAAGATTCTAGTAAGGGAGACTTGGCTCCGCCAATTCTAAGATGCTTGAAACAGTACTCGTCCTTCAATGGCTCTCAGGCTAATGTCACCGCTGTCTTCGTTTAATTAAATCTCTGAATAACTTTTGGAGAAAGCTGAGTGCATCGTAGTAATTGTGTTGTTAATGTAGATTCTGTGTAGATTCTGTTGATGCGATATCCCGAGTAATGCCCAACCTGGCTCTGAACTCAAATACTATTAGACTCTTGTGTCACCGTCAGGAGGATCTTACTGTTCTTTTAACAGCAGCAAAAAATATCCATCATTCCTGGGTGTCTGCATATACCTCGTGAAACTGTTATTAGTTCGCCTCGGAAGGATTTTGTGACTAACACCCGTCCGGTGTTAGTCCGGGGAAAAAATCAAAGGAAAAAAGGTAAATGGACAGGTAGGTTCCAAAAAGCAAAGATAGACAGACAAGTGTTCCGAGACTCCCATAGACCTCAAGAAGCTGCATAAAGGCGAAGTTACGCCGGCGTGCTCAAAAGTCTAAAGTAGAATATGAAGCCCAAAAAGTCTGATATGAACTGGATACCAAACAAGATGTCATCCTAGATGTCACTTTAAAAATATTGTGCAGTCTCAGGTAGAGTGTGAAGCCTAAAGAGACTGGCGCGGCTGTTTAATCCATCAAAAAGTAAGTAATGGCAAAAGTCGTAATATAATACCCTACATCTACTTTTTATACATAGCACCTATGCTCAAATCTAGTCAGACTCTAATTTAGCATACCTATTGAAATGACGCATAGATCCATAGAGAGATGGATGAAGGATATATACGGGAGCTTTACAAATTTTGATGACATTTTGCACTCTTATTGAGATATTAAATAAAACACCCCATGCTAAATGTTGTAGAAATCTACTACAACTTTTAAAGTTATTATCGGATGAAAGATATATATGGGAGCAATATCTAAATCCGATCTGATTTCATTGAAATTTTACTCAGGTATTGGGACGTGCAACAAAACATTTCTCACAAAATTTGGGAAAGATTGGACCAAAAATGTGGTAAAATCTGATCCGATTTTGAGAGCTACATCTAAATCCGATCCGATTTTGATGAAATTTTATATACGTATTAAAAGGTCCAATGAAACATCTCATATAAAATTTTGTAAAGATTGGATCGAAATTGTGGCTATTAAAGGCCTTAAAAAGCCTTATCGGATTTAAGTTATATATGGGAGCTATATCTAAATCTGATCAATAGCTTTCGTGCTTGGACCAAAAAAGTGACTTGTGCTAAATTTCATCACAATCGAACAACAAATTCGACATGTACCTTGATCAGACGGACAGGCGGACACAGCTAAATCGAATCAGGAAGTGAGTCTATACTCATCAATGGGTCTAGTTCTTCTCCTTCTTAGTGTTTCAAACAAATGCACAAAGTAATAATACCCAGTTTATTATGTTTGCTCAAAAGAGCAGACCAAATAGAGGAACGTGACAGTCCAATCCATAAGAAAGTCAAAACTCGGATGCCAAGCACTCCACGAAGCAAAGAAGAGATAAGTGATATACGATTCGAAAAGACTCCAAGGAGTAACAACAACGAGAATGGCAGCCAAAAGAGAACCAGAAGCTGTATAATCAAACCAGCAGTAAGTCTCAGTGCGAAGTCTCAGACAGAATGTGAAGCGTGATGCCAAAAGTCTCTTCATTTCACCAGATGCCAAGCAACCCACGAAGAAAAGAGTGAGACCAATGACCAACACTCGGAAAGAATGACAAACGACTCAAATCACGTCTATAATTGCCAAAGGATTGACAAGACTATGCCGACGTTTATGGGATCTAGATCCAATAGAGTTACGGTTCGTATTTAAAATAATTCAATCGATGAACACCAACAAGATTGTATTCTAAAGAGGCAAAAGTATTACATAGGTAAACTAAGGAGTGCAGCAGAAGCAGAACATACTCAATACAAGACGGCAAAAAATGCAATCGGCACGGATATAAGAGAAGGAAAAATATGGAAGTGTCAAAACAATACTTAAACCAAGACCTTTAAGGAATTGGTTATAAAATCGTAATGCAAAATCTTTAAATGAAAATGGCAATCTATTGGTTGCCCAAAAAGTAATTGCGGATTTTTTAAAAGAAAGTAAATGCAATTTTAATAAAACTTAGAATGAACTTTAATCAAATATACTTTTTTTACACTTTTATTCTAAAGCATTGCTTCTGAAAATCTACAGGCGCTACGTTGGCAAGAAAGGAGAGAAAGGTCCTAGGGTTACGTCATCTTACCGACTTATCTGAGCCAGCGGTTTTCTTCAAGGCCGCTATTAAACCAATACACCTACGTATTAAGAATATTTTACACAAGGCTGAACGCCAACCGGAATCCAGATGGAATGATTCTAGGCAAGGCAAATAAACCATAAGGCTGATCCCTTGCACACTGTCAATGGGTTTGCAAAAAGAAAGAAAGGCTGCATGACACAGATAATATCCGACTCCAGACACTTCCGCAAGTAAGTACAAACAAGAAAGGGCGAGCTAAGTTCGGCCAGGCCGAATCTAAGGAAACCACCACCATGGATTCAAATTCGGCGATCGGATTATTGGACAAAAACTGCGGCTTGTAGGGGTTCGAGAAGTCAAATCCGGCGATCGGATTATATAGAAGCTACATCAGGTTATAGACCGATTTGGACCGTACCTGGCATAATTGTTGAAAGTCATAACAAAACATCCACACGGAAGAGGAGGTCCTAGACAATGCAGAGCACACTCTATCCCATTGTTGTCGCTGCCACAACAATCGATCGGGACTAGAGGAGGATATAAGAGATATAAAAGAGAAGATCTAATGATGGTAAGAAGTGCTTTTAATCTTCAAATATAAAAATTGTTTATCTTTTGCGAGTTTGTTTTTTAACATTTGTTTGCAGAGTTGCATTTTTCAACGCAACGCTCCTCAACGCGCTCATTCTGTTTAGGCCTTTAGAATTCTAAGTTGAGGAGTTACAAGAGGAAAACATAGATAAGTGTCATATACGATACGTAGCGAATAACTACCAAACTAGAGCTGGCAAACTATCGATATTCACAACATTAGATATTTTCGATATTGCTTATATTAAATATCGATACTATCGTTTATTTCCTCTGTTTATGTAGAAGCAATGCATGGACCGACTAAAACCAAAATTTATAAAGTCATTTAGAAATCATGGGAAAAAAAACTGTACAAAATGTTAGCCTAATCGGATGAAAATTGCGCCCTCTACAGGCTGAAGAAGAAAAAGCTGAAGATTTAATAAGGAAGCTATAACAGGCCATGGTCCGATTCGATTATACCCACCGCCATAGGATAAGTGGTATATTGATTTAATCATTCTTTTTGCAACACATCGAAACAACAATTTCCGACACTACAAAGTATATATATTTCGTATCGTCGTAAAATTCTAAGATGATTTAACGATGTCCGTGTATCTGTTGGCCTGGTCCTCTGTCTGTTGTAATCACTCTACAGCCTTCAAACACTGAGATATTGAGCTGCTATTTGGCACAGATACGTATTTTTGATGCACGCAGGGCCAAATCGGACAATATTAGGATATAGCTGCTATATAGACCGATCTGCCGATAAAGGGTCTAATGCCCATAAATGCTTTATTTTTATCCGATTTCGCTGTAATTTGAAACAGTGAGTAGCTTTAGGCCTCCCAATATCTGACACAAAATATGGTTTAAATCAGACTATATTTAGATATGGCTGCCATATAGACCGATCTCCCGATAAAGGGGTCTGAAGCCCATTAAAGCTTTATTTTTTATCCGATTACACCGAAATTTTAAACAGAGGTTAGTTTTAGGCCTGCCTTCATCCGACCCAAATATGGTTTAGATCGGACTATATTTACTTGGGTTGCCCAAAAAGTAATTGCGGATTTTTCATATAGTCGGCGTTGACAAATTTTTTCACAGCTTGTGACTCTGTAATTGCATTCTTTCTTCTGTCAGTTATCAGCTGTTACTTTTAGCTTGCTTTAGAAAAAAGTGTAAAAAAAGTATATTTGATTTGAAGTTCATTCTAAGTTGTATTAAAAATGCATTTACTTTCTTTTAAAAAATCCGCAATTACTTTACTTTTGGGCAACCCAATAGATATAGCTGCCTATAGACCGATCTCACGATAAAGGGTTTGAAGCCCATAATTCTTTATTTATTATTATTTATTTATTTTGCTGGAATTGAACACTGTGACTTGTACTAAGCCTCCCATCATCCAACCACCATATGGTCCTGATTAGATTATATTTAGATATAGCTTTCATATAGACCCAGCTTCCAATTAAGGTTCGTAATCCCATAAAGAGCGGATTTGTTGCCCTATTTCACTGAAACTTGAATAAGAGTTTTCGGAACCTCACTCAAATATGATCTGGACCAGCCCCGATTATGGATATCGTAGTGGAGTTGTTATAAAAGACGAGTGTTAATTTAGCCAACACGATTTTACTTGTTTTTTATACCCACCACCGACGGATGGGGGTATATACATTTTGTCATTCCGTTTGCAACACATCGAAATATCCATTTCCGACCCTATAAAGTATATATATTCTTGATCAGCGTAAAAATCTAAGACGATCTAGCCATGTCCGTCCGTCTGTCCGTCTGTCTGTTGAAATCACGCTACAGTCTTTAAAAATAGAGATATTGAGCTGAAATTTTGCACAGATTCTTTTTGTGTCCATAAGCAGGTTAAGTTCGAAGATGGGCTATATCGGACTATATTTTGATATAGCCCCCATATAGACCGATCCGCCGATTTAGGGTCTTAAGCCTATAAAAGCCACATTTATTATCCGATTTTGTTGAAATTTGGGACAGTGAGTTGTGTTAGGCCCTTCGACATCCTTTGTCAATTTGGCTCAGATCGGTCCAGATTTGGATATAGCTGCCATATAGACCGATCCTCCGATTTAGGGTCTAAGGCCCATAAAAGCCACATTTATGGTCCGATTTCGCTGAAATTTGGGACAGTGAGTTGTCTTAGGCCCTTTGACATGTTTCTTTAATTTGGTCTAGATCGGTTCAGATTTGGATATAGCTGCCATATAGACCGATCCTCCGGTTTAGGGTCTTAGGCCCACAAAAGCCACATTTATTATCCGATTTTGATGAAATTCGGGGCAGTGAATTGTGTAAGGCCCATCAACATCCTTCGTTAATTTGGCTCAGATCGGTCCAGATTTGGATATAGTTGCCATATAGATCGATCCTCCGATTTATGGTGTAAGGCCCATAATAGCCACATTCATTATCCGATTTTGCTGAAATTTGGGACAGTGAGATGTGTTAGGCCCTTTGACATATTTCTTCAATTTGGTCCAGATCGGTTCAAATTTGGATATAGCTACCATATAGACCGATTTCTTAATTTATGGTTTTGGGCCCATAAAATGCTCATTTATTGCCCGATGTCCCCGAAATTTTGAACAGTGAGTTAAGTTAAGCCCCTTGATATACTTCTGCAATATCGCACATATCGGTCCAGATTTGGATATAGCTGCCATATAGACCGATATCTCGATTTAAAGTCTTGGCCCCATAAAAGGCGCATTTATAATCCGATTTCACTGAAATTTGACACAGTGACTTATGTTCGGCTTTTCGACATCCGTGTCGTATATAGTTCAGATCGGTATGAGGTATATGAGTATAAGGTATGAAATGTTCACCGAATTTTGATGAAAGGTGGTTTACATATATACCCGAGGTGGTGGGTATCCAAAGTTCGGCCCGGCCGAACTTAACGCCTTTTTACTTGTTTTTGTTCAATTTCACAAATAGTACAACTTTGCTGCCATATGCAATAGGAAAAATATCTATCGATATTTAGCAAAAAACTAAAATGTGGTTAGTATCGATAGTGTCATCGATAATTCGCCATCTTTATACCAAACTACTCAATGAAAACATAAGTACATGTCGTAATAAAAATTAGTTAAGCTGCTGTCACACAATATGTGCGTCATCTGTGTCCTGCAACTTTCTGTATTCATAAGACTATCCTTATGTACCCAGGGGGAAGCTTGAGGACCTATATTTAGAAACCTTCCATAAAGCCTATACTTCAACCTCAAACAACCTGTACTTTGTATTGCATCTTTTTCACTTTTCAAATTCAAGTCGTTCAAAAGCACCTTATACAAGGGCGATTCTTTGAACTCATCATAACTTCCCCACAAATATTTTTCATAATTTTCGAAGAGTGTCCGTCCCCGCGATGAAAAAAACAATCTTCTGGAATATTTTTACGCAATTGTTCTCCCGTATGGGTCACGAAACACTCGTCTACGATATCATTGGTTGTTGTTGTAGCAGTGTGTTGTACACTGAGGCGGCAGCCCTTGCGGATGAAGGACTTCATCGGGTCAATCCGGTACGTTCAACCGGCTGCCTTGGGATTGTCAATATCATTGGTATCCATTGCGAGTGCGAAACTTTTAGCAACTCTTCGCGACGATTCTCTTGCAACCCATTGTGTTTCTAGGTTATCATTGGGCAATCCATTGCGTGTGCCGAAGTTATAGTAACCCTAAGTGACGATTTTTGTGTTATTAATTTTCCAAAACACTCCTATGTTACTCATTCACGCGATTCTAAGATATTCCCCGACTCTTCTGATTTACTCTTTACCAACTCATATCGAAGACTTGCGGAAAACTTTTCCAGAAAATTCGCCTGATGACACAACTCCTCACGACGGGGGAATCGTCTACGGCTCTTAGACGTAACCTTCTTCTAGAAGATTGTTTGGCGATCAAAAATATTTGCCGGGTGTACACAAGTAAACAAAAGAAAATACAAATAAGTCAATTTCAAACTCAAATTATTTTTTTGACAGCGTCATGGTTCGGTGTGCGATAGCCCATAGGTAGCACATCTGCTTAGCAAACAGACGGCAAATTGAGTTTTCGAAAATGTAAAAATAAAATAGAAATAAAATTCTCATTCTAAAAATAGATTTTCAAAGATTCCAGTCTAAAAAGAAAAATTTTTAATTAATTTGTCTCTCTCAACTATAATTGAGAGAGCATTATTGTTTTTTTTTTTTTTTTGTACTACACGTTCAAAACCTCCATTGGCATGTGACCTTCTGTAAGCCCTACTTTTGGATAAAAAAAGGGAAGGCCTTATATTTTTGGACACGCCTTGTTAAATAGCAAGGGAAGGTCTTTAGCATGTCTTTTGTCTCCAAAATAAGGCACTCTATAAGCAGCTTTTACTCCCGAACTTTCCCGCTGGGTACGTCAAATACGAATAGAGCGCGCTCTAAGCGGAATGTATTATCATACAAATGTTTATGTATGGTCGATGAAATAAGGGCTCGCTTTAATCGAAAGAGTTCCACATTTATTCTAAAATTCATTTTTTACCCACCACCGAAGAATGGGGGTACATTAAATTTGTCATTCCGTTTGCAACCCATCGAAATATCCATCTCCGACCCTATAAAGTAACCACATTCTTGATCGTCGTAAAAATCTAAGACCATCTAGCCATGTCCGTCCGTTTGTCCGCCTGTCTGTTGAAATCACGCTACAGTCTTTAAAAACGGAGATATTGAGCTGAAGCTTAGCACAGATTCTTTTTTTGTCCATAGGCAGTTTAAGTTCGAAGATTGGCTATATCGCACTATATCGTGATGTAGCCCCCATATAGACCGATCTGCCTTAGGTCTTAGGCGCATTAAAGCCACATTTATTATTCGATTTCGCTGAAATTTGACACACCGAGTTGTATTAGGCCTCTCTACATCCTTGTTCAATAAGATCCAGTAATAATCGAGTAATAAAAGTGCTTTTATTGTCACAAGAACTCAAATCGAGAGATCGGTGTAAATGACAGCTATATCTATATTCGGTACGAATATAGATATAGAATTTACGGAACTTTATTAAACAAAATCGGTTAATAAACTCATCTCTTATGAGTCTAAAACCTTAAATCGGGCAATCTGTATATATGGCAGCCACAATAACAAATTTCTGCGAAATCGGATAATAAATGCGCCTATTATGAGCCCAAGACCTTAAATCGAGAGATCGTTTTATATGGCAGCTATATCCAAATCTGAATCCATCTGGGTCAAATTAAACAAGGATATGGAGGGGCCTAACATAACTTACTGTCCCAAATTTCAGCGAAATCAGACAGTAAATGCGTCTATTATGGTCCGAAGACCTCAAATCGACAGATCGGTCTATATGGCAGTAATACCCAAATCTGAACCGATTTTTATCAAATTCACCAGTAATATTGAGAGTCAGAAGAAAATCCTTCCCAACAGATTTCAAGAGAATCGGTCAACAAATGACCAATTTACTGCTGTATTTCTGGAAATCGGACGAACATACATATGGGAGCTATATCCAAATCTGAACCGATTTCTATAAAATTTACCAGTTATATCGGGAGTCATAAAAAAATCTTTCCTGCCAAATTTCGAGAGAATCGATTAATAAATGACTTTATTGCTTTACTACTGCAAATCGGACGAACATATATATGGAAGCTATATCCAAATCTGAAGAGATTTTTTCCAATTTCAATAGCCTTCGTCTCTAGGCCGAAAAACATGCCGATACCAAATTTGAAGACGATCAGATGAAAGTTGCGACCTGTAGTTTGTACACAAATTAACATGGACAGAACAGACAGACAGTCGGACATAGCTAAATCGAATCAGAAAGTGATTCTGAGTCGATCGGTATACTTATCAATGGGTCTATCTCTCTTCCTTTTGGGTGTTACAAATTAATTCACTAAGTTATAATACCCTGTACCGCAGTAGTGGTGTAGGGTATAAAAATACATATGATAATACATATAGTGTGATAACAGCTTTAGTTGTTTGGAGGAACACTAGGCAATCGGTTGTACGATTTCATGGAATAAAGTTAAGACAATTAGTATAGTGGGTATTAAATTTTTTAACCTCATTGATTAAGTGTCGCCTCTCTGCTTTGACGCTTCGAATATAATTGAGGTAAACCTTTACTCCAAAAGCATTCCAGTATTTGATGGCAAACCAAATTAAAATAAAGCCAGTAAGGAAATGCTAAAGTCGGGAGGAGCCGACTATATAATACCCTACACCTCCCCTACAATTATAAATTCGGGCAATATATATATACATGTATATGAGAGCTATATCAAAATCTGCACAGGTGTTATATACAAATCTGAACCGATTTTGATGGTATCCTGCAGATATGTTAAGATCAGTTACAAAACAATCGGTGCCAAATTCTGTGCAAATCGGCTAAACGTTATATATATTGCGGCCTTATAAGTGAAAATCGGGCGAAATATATATAGCATCTATATAATTAAATCTTAGCCGTTTATAATGGAATGTTTAGATGGGCAACAAAACAATGCGTATCAAATTTTATGCAGATCGCCCGAAATTTGTTGTTACTACGGCCATATAACTGCAAATCAGGTGATACATATATATGGGAGCTATATCCAAATCTGAACCGATTTTGATGAAATCTTGCAGATATGTTAAGATCAGTCCGTGCCAAATTTTGTGCAGATCGGTTGAAAATTCTAGCTACTACGGTAATTTAAGTGGAAATCGGACGGTACATATATATTGGTTTGCCCAAAAAGTAATTGCGGATTTTTTAAAAGAAAGTAAATGTATTTTTAATAGAACTTAGAATGAACTTTAATCAAATATACTTTTTTTACACTTTTTTTCTAAAGCAAGCTAAAAGTAACAGCTGATAACTGACAGAAGAAAGAAAGCAATTACGGAGTCACAAGCTGTGAAAAAATTTGTCAACGCCGACTATATGAAAAATCCGCAATTACTTTTTGGGCAACCCAATATTAGGTATCTATATCTGGTGTGATTCTGAGTCGATCGATACACTTATCAATGGGTCTAGCTCTTCTCCTTCTTAGCGTTGTAAAAAAATGCACAAACTTATAATACCCTGTGCCATAGTGGTGGTGTAGGGTATAAAAAACAAATAGAAAAACAAATAAAATATTCCGCAACAAACCTGTAACGAAACGTGGCCGTCTACTCACTTACATCAAATGCAATTGGTCCTTTTTCGAAATGGAAAAAATTGAAATAAATTAAAAGACAGGAGCGCAACACAGAAAAACTTTACATCTTCAAACGTACGTGCAGTCAATATTAAAATTGTTCTTAAATCCCTCATCCGGAACCAATTCGAAGAGCATCATCACCAGAAGATGATAAAAGACAGAGAAACAAAATAGAATTTGAACATAAGTCGAACACATGCACGCGAAATACAACGCATATCAATTCACACACTCTCGCATACACACATGTCTAGTTCCGTTTATACAAAATATCAAGGGAAAAGCGCAACAGGACTTTCATGTGTACGGAGAACAAACACACACATGTCCTCACCAGTGTTGCCGCTTATAAGGGGCATCAGAAAATTAAATAAAAAAGAAAGAAATTATACCAGACTTATATTAACCCAGATTTTTTTATACCCTCCACCATAAGATGGGGGGTATACTAATTTCGTCATTCTGATTGTAACTACTCGAAATATTCGTCTGAGACCCCATAAAGTATATATTCTTGATCGTCGCGACATTTTATGTCGATCTAGCCATGTCCGTCCGTCCGTCCGTCTGTCTGTCGAAAGCACGCCAACTTCCGAAGGAGTAAAGCTAGCCGCTTGAAATTTTGCACAAATACTTGTTATTAGTGTAGGTCGGTTGGTATTGTAAATGGGCCATATCGGTCCATGTTTTGATATAGCTGCCATATAAACCGATTTTGGGTCTTGACTTCTTGAGCCTCTAGAGTGCGCAATTCTTATCCGATTGCAACGAAATTTTGCACGACGTGTTTTGTTACTATTTTCAACAACTGTGCTAAGTATGGTTCAAATCGGTTTATAACCTGATATAGCTGCCATATAAACCGATCTTGGGTCTTGACTTCTTGAGCCTCTAGAGTGCGCAATTCTTATCCAATTTGAATGAATTTTGCCACGACGTGTTTTATTATGATATCCAACAACTGTGCCAAATATGGTCCACAACGGTTCATAACCTGATATAGCTGCCATATAAACCGATTTGGGTCTTGACTTCTTGAGCCTCTAGAGTGCGCAATTCTTATCCGATTGCAATGAAATTTTGCACGACGTGTTTTGTTACGATATCCAACAACTGTGCCAAGTATGGTTCAAATCGGTTCATAACCTTATATAGCTGTCATATAAACCGATCTTGGGTCTTGACTTCTTGAGCCTCTTGAGGGCGCAATTCTTATCCAATTTGAATGAATTTTGGCACGACGTGTTTTGTTATGATATCCAACAACTGTGCCAAATATGGTTCAAATCGGTTTATAACCTGATATAGCTGTCACATAAACAGATCTGGGGACTTGACTTCTTGAGCTTCTAGAGGGCGCAATTTCTATCCGATTTGGCTGAAATTTCGCAAGACGTTTTTATACCCTCCACCATAACATGGGGGATATACTAATTCCGTCATTCTGATTGTACCTACTCGAAATATTCGTCTGAGACCCCATAGAGTATATATATTCTTGATCGTCGTGAAATTTTATGTCGATCTAGCCATGTCCGTCCGTCTGTCTGTCGAAAGCACGCTAACTTCCGAAGGAGTAAAGCTAGCCGCTTGAAATTTTGTACAAATACTTCTTATTAGTGTAGGTCGGTTAGTATTGTAAATGGGCCATATCGGTCCATGTTTTGATATAGCTGCCATATAAACCGATCTTGGGTCTTGACTTCTTGAGCCTCTAGAGTGCGCAATTCTTATCCAACTGGGATGAAATTTTGCACGACGTGTTTTTTTATGATATCCAACAACTGTGCCAAGTATGGTTCAAATCGGTTCATAACCTGATATAGCTGCCATATAAACCGATCTGGGTCTTGACTTCTTGAGCCTCTAGAGTGCGCAATTCGTATCCGATTGCAATGAAATTTTGCACGACGTGTTTTGTTGTTATATCCAACAACTGTGCTAAGTGTGGTTCAAATCGGTTCATAACCTGATATAGCTGCCATATAAACCGATCTTGGGTCTTGACTTCTTGAGCCTCTAGAGTGCGCAATTCTTATCCAATTTGAATGAATTTTGGCACGACGTGTTTTGTTATGATATCCAACAACTGTGCTAAGTGTGGTTCAAATCGGTTCATAACCTGATATAGCTGCCATATAAACCGATCTTGGGTCTTGATTTCTTGAGCCTCTAGAGTGCGCAATTCTTATCCGATTGCAATGAAATTTTGCACGACCTGTTTTGTTACGATATCCAACAACTGTGCCAAGCATGGTTCAAATCGGTTCATAACCTGATATAGCTGCCATATAAACCGATCTTGGGTCTTGACTTCTTGAGCCTCTAGAGTGCGCAATTCTTATCCGATTGCAATGAAATTTTGCACGACCTGTTTTGTTACGATATCCAACAACTGTGCCAAGCATGGTTCAAATCGGTCTATAACCTTATATAGCTGTCATATAAACCGATCTTGGGTCTTGACTTCTTGAGCCTCTCGAGGGCGCAATTCTTATCCAATTTGAATGAATTTTGGCACGACGTGTTTTGTTGTGATATCCAACAACTGTGCCAAATATGGTTCAAATCGGTTCATAACCTGATATAGCTGTCATATAAACAGATCTGGAGACTTGACTTCTTGAGCTTCTAGAAGGCGCAATTTCTATCCGATTTGGCTGAAATTTCGCAAGACGTTTTTTATTGTTACTTTCAACAACTATGTCAAATAAAGTACAAGTCGGTTCATAACCTGATATAGCTGCCATATAAACCCATCTGGGATCTTGACTTCTTGAGCCTCTAGAGGTCGCAATTATTATCCGATTTCCCTGAAATTTTGTACGACGGATTCTCTCATGACCATTAACATACGTGTTTATTATGGTCTGAATCGGTCTATAGCCCGATACAGCTCCCATATAAATCGATCTCTCTATTTTACTTCTGAGCCCCCAAAGGGCGCAAATCTTATTCGAATTGGCTGACATTTTACACAGGTCTCCAACATATATCTTTGTAGAATATTATAAGTATAAAATTTTGTCATTATAAGAAAAGTTAATGCAATTTTTTGTTTGGAATAATTTTAAATAAAATTTTTTCTTAAGACAAAATCGTTTTGCGGAGGGCCCGAAAATTCTCGCAGATATGTTAAGATCAGTAACAAAACAATTCGTGCCAAGTGTTGTGCAGATCGGTTGAAAATTGTTGTTACTACGGCCATTTAAGTGCAAATCGGCCAATACATATATATGGGAGCTACATGAAAATCTGAATCGATTTTCATTAAATCTTGCAGATATGTTATGATCATTCGGTGTTGCCACACTTGAAGTCGCCAAAGTTAAAACTAAGATTTACGGTCACGTTCAAGCAACTTGGTGCTCTTCATACTTCAGAGTCCATAATTGCATTTGATGAAATTTTAGAAGTAATTCGTGTGTAATGGCTGGTACTATGTTCGTTTTTCACCGGTGAAAACACATATTTTTTTTCTGTTGCTTTTTTAAAACACTAAACAAATCTCAATAACATAATAGTTTTGTGAAAATGTCTTCATAAGTAAAGAGGGAATGTTGATTGAAAATAGCAAGTAATTTTGCTTCAAAATCTATTATCTAAAAAAAGTAATCATGAAAAAAATTCGCTAAAAGCGAATATAGTACTACCCTTAAACAACAAAAATTTTGTGATAATGTTTTCTGTGTTCCCCAGTGTAATGCAAAGTAACATATTTTTGAGTTGCTTGGCAACTCTGGTACCTTTACAAAATTCGAAAAGTCCAAATAGAATATCAGTTATTCAATAAAATCAACTTTGTATGAATTCAATCGATGTTGTTGTTTTTATTTTTCAACTTTTACTACTTTTTGAGGCATGAGGAGCAAGCAACAGCTGCTCTTACTCCATGTCCCACACTAATCTTGTAACAATTGCTGCAGCAACCAAGGAGCAGTTGGAACATAACCCTTACCTTCGAACGCTGTTGTATCGTTAGAACGAAATTATTAAACAAACATGCAATTTGAAAGTAAATGTAACAAGTTTTGCAATTGGAAACTAAACTAAATTTAATATGATATGAAAAGCAAATAAAACAAGTAAAAGCGTGCTAAGTTCGGCTGGGCCGAATCTTATTTTTTTGAGGTTAGGATTTGCATGCATTAGTATTTGACAGATCACGTGGGATTTCAGACATGGTGTCAAAGAGAAAGATGCTCAGTATGCTTTGACATTTCATCATGAATAGACTTACTAACGAGCAACGCTTGCAAATCATTGAATTTTATTACCAAAATCAGTGTTCGGTTCGAAATGTGTTCAAATTTTGACAAATTTTGTTCAGCGAGCATCTTTCTCTTTGACACCATGTCTGAAATCCCACGTGATCTGTCAAATACTAATGCATGAAAATCCTAACCTCAAAAAAATCACCCTTTATACCACCCACCATGGGTCGCATTTGTCGAGTTATTTTCCCGTCATCTCTTTTTAGGCAAAAAAGGATAAAAGAAAAGATTTGCTCTGCTATTAGAGCGATATCAAGATATGGTCCGGAGATTAGTTTATATGGCAGCTATTTATAAATAAAGTCCGATCGAATCTTTAGGTCGGCTATCAGGAGGCTAAAAATAACTCACTGTTTGAAATTTTAGCGAAATCGGTTAAAAAATAAAGTTTTTATGGGCTTCAAACCTTTTATCTGCAGATCGGTCCATATGACAGCTATATCTAAATATAGACCAATCTCTTACATATTTGGGTCAAATGTTGGGAGGCTTAAAACTGCGCACCATTACAAATTTCAGCGATATCGGGTAATAAATAAAGCTTTTATGGGCTTCGGACCCTTTATCGGGAGATCGTTCTATATGGCAGCTATATCTAAATATGGACCGATCTAATCCATATATGGGTCAAATGTCGGGAGACTTAAAATAACCCACTGTTGCAAATTTCAGCGAAATCGGGCAAAAATAAAAGCTTGTATAGTCTTCAGATCCTTTATCATGAGATCGGTCTATATGGTAGCTAGCTCCAGATATTGATCACACGTTTGCGTATTTGTTAATGGGTCTATCATCTAAAAACTCAAACAATGTATCCCGAGAATTGGTCTTTGCTCCCGAATTCAAATTGACAACATTTTCTATGACTGACAAATCCACAAGCTCATTTTTTACATTTGCTGATGCTTGTTCAGCTTATGAATTATACGGAAATCCGTTCTTTTTGAATATTGGAATATAAATATATATATATAAATATATATATATATATATTTAAATATATATATATATATATATATATATATATATATATATATATATATATATATATATATATATATATATATATATATATATATATATATATATATGGTATAGAATGTTTACCTCCTAATCAGAATGAGGTCCAAGTAGCTGTGATCCGGCTGAAGAACAACAAGGCAACAGGACCTGATGGGTTGCCCGCTGAACTATTTAAGTTCGGAGGCGACAAGCTGTCAATGAGATAATTGGGCCCTATCAATCGGCTTTAATCAACCCTAGACCAGATATAATAAGACTCTGCAGGATGACACTTGTTCATACGGGTTCCTCAGCAAGAATAGGACAGAATCTCTTGGAACCATTTAATACCAAACAAGGAGACAGCCTATCCTGCTGGAGAAGATTATACGAGATGCAGAGAACACATGATACTCGCCTATGCCGACGACATCGACATCATAGGTCGGTCACCGGAAGTAGTATCTGCAGTCTTTGAAAGAATCGAAAGAGAGTCAGTGAAAATTGGTCTGGCAGTAAATGGAGATAAGACGAAATTGAAGGTTTCAACTCCCAAGCGCCTTGTAACACCGAATAAGAAAATGGGGAAAGTTGGAAACAAAAACTTTAAGATTGTCAGCAACTTTATCTACCTCTGCACTACCGTAACCGAAACGAATGACACCAGTTTTGATTTATAGTTCTTAACTACTATACACCAAAACTCGTTGAAACTTCGCGAGAAAATTGTACTCAACTGTTAACGGTACACTCTCTGGAAATTTTATCATGTATAGACATAAGCTTTAACATAGCCCCACAAAAAATAGTCTAAAGGCATTGAATCGCATGATTTAGGCGGCCAATTGACCGGTTCCGAACGTGAAATAAAATGTTCACCGAACTCGCCTCTCAATAAGTTAATTGTTCCGCATGCTGATACCATCTTGTTGAAAACACAAGTCAAACTCTTGCATTTTGCGCAAAAAAAAAGTTGGATATCATCTCCCGGTAGCGCTCACCATTCACGGTTACGTTACGATAAGCATCATCTTTGAAGAAGTACGATATGATGCCACCAGCCCTAAGACCGCACCAAACTGTGACTTTTTCAGTATGGATTTGTAGCTCTTGCTATGTTCTGGCTGATCCTCACTTCAAAATCGACAATTCTGCTTATTTACGTACCCATTGAGCCATAAATGAGCTTCGTCGCTGAACACAATTTTAGCGCGATGAACTTTCTTAACAGACCACGCATTTTCATAATAAAATTTAATCATTTGCAAGCGTTGTTCGTTTGTAAGACGGATCAATGGTTAAATTATAGACCAAACAGAAGATGGGGGCAAATGCCTGGGTGTCCGCTACACTCTCAAAACACCCCCTTTCTTTTTAGCCACATATTACCAAAATCTATAAATTTATGCGGTTTTGGGGGTGGGGCGGCCACCCAGATCCTCAGTTTCGACTTACCTTTCATTTGAGTCCCACATTGTATCCCCTATTTTTAAGGGGTTTTTGGAGAATGGCTGTCCCCAGATAATTTGACACAAATTTCAATACCATATTCGTATTCTACTCACCAATAATTCCCGTATTGCCACTATCGGCTATTTAATAGAGGATTTAGGGTGGGGACGGCTCCCTAAGTACTTGGACCTAATTTTTAATATCAAATTTATACTCTGCTCTTGAATATCTTTCATTTGAGTCTTACATTGTCCCGGTCGGTCCAATTTTTTTTTCGGTTTATTGTGGTAAGGGAGAGGGTCCGCTTCCGATATCAACAAATCATATAGCCTATTGCTCCGGATCGTCCAATATGCCTATTTGAGGGGGTTTTATGACTACCTAGGTACTTGGAGCCAATTTTTTTACTCTACTCGCAAATACCTTTCATTTGAGTTACACTGTCCCGATCGGTCTTACATTGTTCCGATCGGTCCACTTCTATTTTATTTTTGGGTGTTGCTTTAGGGGTAAGGAGGAGGGTCCAACCACTTTCCGATATCAAAATATTATATAACCTCTTGCTCAATCCAGATCAACTTACACAATCTGTAAAAATTTCAAGAAAGCAGGGCTGCTCCCTATGGTGATGGGCATAACAGAAATTAAAGAAGTATTTAAGTATACACCCTTCCAAATAGAGCTGGCAAAATATCGATGGCACTATCGATATTTCATTTTTTTGTCTGAATATCGATTGATATTTTTCCGATCAATACTATCGGCAAAGTTAAGTTTTTCATAAAATTTTACAAAAATAAGCGATCCGACACTGAATGTTTCCTATAAGAAAAAGTGCGCCAATAGAGGGCGCAATTTTCATCCGATTGGGCTTAAATTTTGTACAATGTTTTCTCTCATGACTTCCAACTGACTTGGTTTTATTCGGTCTGTGCATTATTGTTGCTTCTACATAAATCCGACATTGACATATCCTTAACGACATTTTTGTCACCAGTAACATAACAGAAAATTTCGGTTGCACGTACCAAGATATATTCATTTACAGGTATTCGCAGTTGCCCAACAACAAAATATTGAGTGCACTATCTGTCAAAAGCAGTGATTAGTGCAACTCTGATTTTGAGTATGTTACTAGTTCGCGCCATTTTTCGTTGTTTGTGTGTGTTATGGTTCTTAACTAGAATGCATACACACAACCAAAACTCGTTGACAGATGGTGCACTTCGCGAGAAAAAATTGTACTCAGCTGCTTACGATACACTGCCTGTAAATTATGTCACGGCGTGTACGCAGCTCAAATAAAATTTTCTTTGCGTAACAGGGTGACATAATAGGCATTGGTTGATTTTTTCTAACAACTACCAATGAAAATGTATGTTTTATTGGTTCCATGCAACATGAAAAAAAGTTTTTGGCAAATAATAACATGAATTATAGCACATATGTACTTTAATTATTATAGCATATATTAATTATAGCACATATGTACTTTATTAACCAAACATTTTTAAAATTTAGCCGAAATTATAAATTGATGCTTGTCGCCACCTTTTATTACAACTATTTTTCAGTGGCGACATAAAGGCCTAAACAGAATGAGCGTGTTGAAAAATTCAACTCTGCAAGCAAATGTTAAAAAAGCAATTCGCAAAAGTTAAACAATTTTTAACGTTAGCGACCAAAAGCACTACTTCAAGTGTAGCAACACCGAATAATGCTCGGTTTAAAGTGTCAAAGTTTAACATTTTTTACCTTTTCCTTGTTGCTCTTGTGGAATTTGTATGCAGAGTTGCATTTTTGCGACTATTTTTTAGTGGCGATATAAAGGCCTTAACAGAATGAGCGTGTTGAGGAGCGTCGCAATGAAAAATGCAACTCTGCAAACAAATGTTAAAAAAGCAATTCGCAAAAGTTAAACAATTTTTAACGTTGGCGACCAAAAACACTACTTCAAGTGTAGCAACACCAATTAATGCTCGGTTTAACTTGTCAAAGTTTAACATTTTTTACCTTTTCCTTGTTGCTCTTATGGAATTTGCGCAGAGTTGCATTTTTGCGACTCTTTTTCAGTGAGGATATAAAGGCCTAAACAGAATGAGCGTGTTGAGGAGCGTCGGAATTTGTGAGCAGTGTTTCATTTATGCGAAAAAATCAAAACGCAAAAGTTGAACAATTTTTAACTTTGACAACTTCAAACACTATCCAAATGTGGCAGCACTATATGTTTAAATTTGCCACGTAGCTTTTGTGGGATTTGTGTGCAGAGTTGCATTTTTGCAACGTGACACTCAACAACTAAGCTCAACGCGCTCATTCTGTTTTGGCCTTAAATGTCTAGCTGCAACCGTTAAGTTCGCTAGAGGGCCAGATTCAGCTTTAAAAGAGTGCAAAGAACTTCACAAATGCCATCCATGGTGGAGGGTGTATAAAATTCGGCCCAGACGAACTTAACACGCTTTTGCTTGCTTCATTTCAATGTAGTTCGAAATGCGACCCTGATTTCAGCAAATCCGAAATTTGTGATTCGAAAATAACGTCTAGTCTCCGGGGGCTTTAAAAATTGTGCACTAAAAACGACATATAGGTGGCGCTACTTTTAGTACTGACGTGGTAATGGTTTCTTTACACCTTCAAATTATTTGAACAACAAACGGAATTTTTAAAGAACGTCGTAAGAATTAATGACAGTTTTTCAGTTTCATTCAAATTCCTATAATAACCGTATTTTATTTTAGTCATATCCGGTGCAAGTCATATGTTCTGGATAAAATATCGGTGCAAAATTGTACTGGGAAAGCGGGATAGTGTGTGAGAGGAAACAAAATGTTAAGAGTTTGATAATTGAGAGCTTGGAGGTTTTTTTTCCAGCAGAAATATCCCATATTCAACAGCTGTTTTATGAAAACCATCTGTTTAATTTAAAAAAAAATAGTAAAAGAGAGTAACGGCTTCTCTTACTCTCCTGCATATTTTTGCTGGAAAAGTACACGAACAGACCTGATATGTATTTTCAAAGATAGCACCTCTGAAAGTTGTACACACCATGTGATACGAACGAAAAATTTAATGTGAAAAATGGATTTTCGAATATATATGCAACTCTTTCGATTAAAACGAACATACACGAGGCACACATCTATAAAAAAAATCATTCGTTTTTTCCATACTCTTTTTATTTTATTTTATTTTGTCTTTCATAAATGAAAATAACAATATGTTTACAAATTTTAATCTAATGTAATTCTAAAGAGTTTTACCAATGTAAATAACCTCTTTGTGTCTACAGTTGCTTAGAATAATTTTGGATTTACAATTATTAATAATATTATTATTTTTTTGAAATTTTCTGTAGCAAATTTTAAACAAGATTGAATGTATAAGTAATTCTCTAGGCGCACATGTCCTTCAAAGTTCAGAAGATCTCGAGCAAGGATGAAACCTAAATTTGTTAATGTAGCATTGAGTGTAAATGGTGATTTTGTATTTACTTTACCGGTTTGATGTTTAAATCTGTATAAATATATGTTGAAGATGTGAATGGTGACCACACAGAAAAAACAGCTGATAACTGACAGAAGAAAGAATGCAATTACAATTTTAACCACATATGTTCAATAGGTATAGATTGCCATGGCCTCTTTTAAGAGGCTCCACATACAAATATTTGAAATAAACGAAGAAAATTCAGAAAATATAGAATTTCAACATACTGTGTATGAACAATTAATGCGATTTCATTGGATTGTGGACACTTGTTTGCTTTTAAACTTAAAATTATTTTTACAAAACACTTTTTAACGCCCTTGTTAGTTTCGTTTTATACCCACCACCGAAGGATGGGGTATATTCGTTTTGTCATTCCGTTTGCAACTCATAGAAATATCCATTTACGTCCCTATAAAGTATATGTATTCTAGATCGTCATAAAAATCTAAGACGATCTAGTCCGTCCATCTGTCTGTTGGAATCACGCTACAGCCTTTAAAAATAGAGATATTGAGCTGAAATGTTGCCCTTTTTTTTGTCCATAAGCAGGTTAAGTTCGAAGATGGGCTTTATCGGACTATATCTTCATATAGCCCCCATATAGACCGATCCGCCGATTTTGATGAAATTTGAGACAGTGAGTTGTGTTAGGCCCTTCGATATCCTTCCTCTATTTGGCTCAGATCGGTCCAGATTTGGATATAGCTCCCATAGACCGATCCGCCTATTTAGGGTCTTAGGCCCATAAGAGCCACATTTATTGTCCGATATTGCTGCAATTTGGGGCAGTGAGTTCTGTTAGGCTACTCGACATCCTTCTTCAATTTAGCCCAGATAGGTCCATATTTGGATATAGCTGCCATATAGACCGATCTCTCGATTTAAGGTCTTGCGCCAATAAAAGGCGCATTTATTGTCCGATTTTGCCAAAATTTGGGACAGTGGGTTGCGTAAGGCCCCTCGACATCCTTCTTCAAGTTGGCCTAAATCGGTACAGATATGGATATAGCTGCCATATAGACCGATCTCTCGATGTAAGGCTTTGGGCCCATAAAAGGCCCATTTATTGTCGGATATCGAAATTTGAGACAGTGAGTTAAGTTAAGCCCCTCGACATACTTCTGCAATATGGCACAGATCGGTCCAGAAGAGTTGTATTATAAAGTTATCAATATCGTCCAATAACACATAGCTTTTTCGCTTTTTTGAACGAAATCCATTCCTGGACGCTAGGCTGGATTCAGTGTCCTGCCCTCCAGTTTCTGAACAGAAATCTAGAAACTGTGTTCGAGAAAAACTGATACCAGCCAAGTATGATACGTCAAATTGAAGGTAATGACCTCCTTTTTGACGTGACATTCGCACTTTTTTGAATGAAGTCAATTTCTGAACGGTAGGCTGGAATCAGTGTCCTGCCCTTCAGTTCTAAATAGAAATCTGGAAACTTTGTTTCAGGAAAAACTGATTCCAGCCAAGTGTGATACATCAAATTTATGTTAATGACCTCCTCCTTGAGGTGGCATTTGAACGAAGTCAATTCCTGGCCTCCAGATTGGAAATGGTGTTTTGACGACGAATGTCAAAATGAAATCTGGGTAACTTTGTTCGGCACTCGGCGTGTCTCGGACTCAAGTTATACACCAAACTGATGGACTCAGTGTCATCAATTCTGCTGCCATTGGGACCACTGCCGTCAAATCCGTTGCTACCAAGTGTGCGACCTCAATTCTGCTGCCACTGCTATCAAACCCGCTAACACCGAACCCATGGACATCAATTCTGCTGCCACCGAGTCTACTGCCGTCAAATCCGCTGACACCATATTTGCAGTCATCAATTCTGCTTCCACTGCTGTCAAACCCGCTGACACCGAACCCATGAACATCAATTCTGCTGCCACCGAGTCCACTGCCGTCAAATTCGCTGCCGCCATATTTGCAGCCATCAATCCTGCTGCCATTGCTATCAAAACTGCTAACACCGGACCCATGGACAACAATTCTGCTGCCACCGAGTCCACTGTTGTCATATCCGCTGCTCAGTGCGGCAATATAAACAGATTTCAAACATTCAAAAATTGCTTTTTGCGGAAGAGGAAGTACGCAGATTAAGATTGCAGTTGTTGCATCTGCAACAAAGAATCCGTGATTTGGAGTTACTTGATCAAAGCCGACCAAGTACACACCGTGTAGACTTGGCAGAGCTAGACGCAGCGGTGCCCATATTTTCTGGCGACGATAATTATGACATTTAGAAATGGTTTATGCAGTACGACAAGGTGGTCTCACGCGAACAGTTTTTAACAGCCGGGGCCAGGTTTGACGGTATTATGATGACAGATTTTTGTTTGCATCCTCTTTTCTGTTATCTTCTTTCTCGCATATTATCTGCTCATATACGCACAAGTAAACACACGCACACAAATAGCTTGATGGCAAGATGGCGGATTGCTAAACTGACTGCTAAACGTCTTCAAGCGTACCACATCGCGCCAAGAAATATATCGTCAGTTTTAGCCCGTAACTTGAAGAATTATGCTGCCGCTTAAACTGAAGTTTCTAAGGATGAGGATCAAAAAGATGTATATCAAACGATAAGTGTTGCCTTCATTAGGCGAAGTAAAGGCACTGAAATTAGCAATTTTTTTGGGTGGCGAGTTGTGTCGACGAGGAGGCATTTCTGAATGGGATGCTATCGATATGGAGGTAGTGGACTTGAACGATGAGTGCCAGGAGGTGATGCAAGTAATATGTTGTGTTACCCGCAAGGTCAATTGTCGACTGTGTTTGTTATGATGAAGGGAATATAGTTTACGAACCGGTGGATTATTTTATGAGGATAAGACTTTCGAGTGATATGCCTGTGTCTAGCGGGCCGCGAGGTATTTCTTATCGTGAGAAGTGTGAGGTAAGGATGAAACTTGATTAGCTTCTCGAACGGGGCATTATACACCCAATGGATTCCCCATATGCTTCCCCCATGGTGTTGGCTAGACGAAGGAATGGTAAATTGAGGTTGTGTGTTGACTATCGATACCGGCGGAGTCGAGATACCACAGCTTCGTGTAGAAGACGTTGGCTGTTATATACGCCTTAAGGGGATTTAGGATATACCTGGAAGGAATTTAATTAACAATAGTGACAGACTGTAACTCGCTTGCATTAGCGCTGGGTAAGAGGCAGGTAAACCCGAGGATTGCTAGGGGGACTTTGGATATGGAAAATTATGGTTATACAATAAGGGGCGAAATGATGTTACAAGTCGATGTACTTAGTCGCGTTCCCGTTGTTGCTGCGATAGAGGAGTATGATGTAGATTTTAATATACAGATAACACAGTCTAGAGATGGAAGGATTCAGAGGTGACGGGAGGCATTAGAAAGGGGCAATGGGGGTTATGTTTCGGAGAACGGATTGGTCTTTGGATTGGATGCCAAAGGTAAAGGTCAGCTGTATGTGCCCGAGGAATTGGAGGAGAATATTATGCGTATGGCTCATGAGAGGTATGGTCATGTGGAGTTCGAGAAGTGTATGAATCAGACCAAAAGGTATTATTGGTTCCAGGGCATGAGGGATAAGTTTATTAGGTTTAAAAGGAATTGTTTGAAATGTATATTTTTTCCGGCGCCCTATAGAAGGAATGAACGGAATTTGTACAAAATTGAGAAGACCCCGCGGCCATATGAGACTTTACATATAGATCTCTTCGGCCCAGTGCCGTTAGTGAGTTCTAAAATAATGTATATTTTCGTTGTCATAGACGGGTTTACGATATTCGTCAAACTGTATGCGGCCAAAACACCATGAACGAAAGAAGTCTGTGGTATTTTGAGTATTATAGCCGTCCCAGCGTGATCAGTGACAGGGGGACATGTTTTACCTCGTAAGAGTTCGCAACATTTTTGGGCGATCTTTACATATCTCATGTGAAGAGATATCTTTACATATCTCAAGCTTACCCTCAGTCTAACGGCCAGGTGCAGAGAGTGAAAAGGGATCTAAGGGCGATGTTGTCTAAATTAGCTGAACCGGTAAAACACTCGGACTGGGTGGAGAATTTGGCGGAGGTTGAGTAAGCCTACTGGACAGTCTCCGAGTAAGCTGCTGTTTGGTGTAGACCAGAGAGGAGATATAGTAGACGAATTGATGGAGCACCTGAGGAAGACCTATGGTAGGGATAACGGCGATTTGAGGACGATTAGAGGGGACGTGTCGAAGACTATTGGGAGGTCTCAGTCCTATAACCTAGAGTATATTAGGAGCAACATAGGCCCGCCAGGACTTTCAAGTCGCGGGATTTAGTGGTTTTGAAAAATGCTGACACTACTTCGAGGGTGAACTAGAAGCTCATACCGAAGTATCGTGGGTCGTATGTCGTTCGGAGGGAATTGGGCTATGAGATATCGGACATCGAGAACTGTCAGATCGCACAGATGCCTTATGTCGGCATAGTAGACTCAAGTCGATTGCAAATGTGGCTGGAACATGAGGAAGAGACGAAGAAATTGGTAGATACAGAGGGCAACACTGCCAGTATTATTGATTGTAATTAAGATGAGACGAGTGAATATGAAGATGATGAAGTTCTATGATTCGATTGCATGAGCAGGTTGGCCGAGATGTAGTTGGTACGATTCTGTATAATAGTTTGTAACAATATGGTAATGTAATATAGATCTATACATAGTATGGCAATTCTAAGATGGCGGAGCAATACTGTTTCCGCTAATAAATAAATTAATTTTGTATTGAACAAGAACGAACACGCGTTTCATATATTCCAAATAATGCAGTTGACGGAAGAGGGATCATTGTAGTATTTTTATACCCTCCACCATAAGATGGGGGGTATACTAATTTCGTCATTCTCATTGTAACTACTCGAAATATTCGTCGTAGACCCCATAAAGTATATATATTCTTGATCGTCGTGAAATTTTATGTCGATCTAGCCATGTCCGTCCGTCTGTCTGTCGAAAGCACGCTAACTTCCGAAGGAGTAAAGCTAGCCGCTTGAAATTTTGCACAAATACTTCTTATTAGTGTAGGTCGGTTGGTATTGTAAATGGGCCATATCGGTCCATGTTTTAATATAGCTGCCATATAAACCGATCTTGGGTCTTGACTTCTTGAGCCTCTAGAGTGCGCAATTCTTATCCGATTGGAATGAAATTTTGCACGACGTGTTTCGTTATTATATCCAACAACTGTGCCAAATATGGTTCAAATCGGTCCATAACCTTATATAGCTGTCATATAAACCGATCTTGAGTCTTGACTTCTTGAGCCTCTAGAGGGCGCAATTTTTTTCCAATTTGAATGAATTTTGGCACGTAGTATTTTGTTATGATATCCAACAACTGTGCCAAGTATAGTTCAAATCGGTTCATAACCTGATATAGCTGTCATATAAACAGATCTGGGGACTTGACTTCTTGAGCTTCTAGAGGGCGCAATTCCTATCCGATTTGGCTGAAATTTCGCAAGACGTTTTTTATTGTTACTTTCAATAACTATGTCAAATAAAGTACAAGTCGGTTCATAACCTGATATAGCTGCCATATAAACGGATCTGGGATCTTGACTGCTTGAGCCTCTAGAGGTCGCAATTATTATCCGATTTGCCTGAAATTTGTACGACGGATTCTTTCATGACCATCAACATACGTGTTTATTATGGTCTGAATCGGTCCATAGCCCGATACAGCTCCCATATAAATCGATCTCTCTATTTTACTTTTAGAGCTCACAAAGAGCGCAATTCTTATTCGAATTGGCTGACATTTTACACAGGTCTCCAACATATAATTTAATTGTGGTCCAAACCGGACCATATCTTGATATCGCTCTAATAGCAGAGCAAATATTTTCTTATATCCTGTTTTGCCTAAGAGATGCCGGGAAAAGAACTCGACAAATGCGATCCATGGTGGAGGGTATATAAGATTCGGCCCGGCCGAACTTAGCACGCTTTTACTTATTTTAAATCACATCTTGATGATGTATTTGTTGTATTGATAATACATCATTGTACATGCTGAGTGAGAGGTTAACAGTTTTACCCCAGAACTACATATACACGTCTTGTTCTATTAACAATTTCCAATTTAAAATAAATGAGAAGGGTTGCAAAAATGGAATTCTGCACACAAGTTCCACAAAAACAACGCGGAAAAGTTACAAAAGCTTCAACTTTGACGCTTGAAATCGAGCGTCATTCAGTGTTACCGCTCTTAAGGTCGTGTTTTTTGTCGTCAACTTTACAAATGGTTTAACTTTTGCGAGTTGCTTTTTTAACATTTGTTTGCAGAGTTGCATTTTTCAACGCAGGAGCGTCGCGTCTTTAATTGCTTCGCCATGGTCCTATCCAGTGCAAATCAGATGTTCTGGATAAAATATCAGTAAAAAGTTGTACTGGTAAGTTATGGATAATGTGCAATAACAGATAGTAATAGTGGTGTTTATTGAGTCTTATTATTTTCGGTTACATTGGAATGTATTGCATATCGGTTATCGATTACTTTAAGCAAACAAACTTAGAACTATTGTTGTTTAGTTCTAGTACAGGATGAATTGATCTCCTCGCTACATGCTAGAATGATTGTATTTACATATGTATATGAATGAGAATCAAAACAAATGATTGAATTTAAAGACTTGCTCCCGGTTTTTGCTGTTACTTACAGAGTTTAACACTAACAACTAGACTGACTAAATTATGTTGACACACAGTGCGGGATGGATGGTATTAGCAAGTTATGACTGAAAAGTATTGTGTGTAAATATCACAGATCTGTTTGTGTGTATAAGCAAACGACGGCTTATACACAGGCATTTTTATTTTAAAACATTCGTTTAAAGAGGTAGCTAATAGATAACATTAAAGAATTATATAAAATGTAAGTATTTAAAAAATACAATAATCGTACAGTAATTCTATTCCTAATTTATATAAATATTTTCTTTCTTCTTTTTCTCTTCTTTCTCATCCTCTATGAGAACCAGGTGATGTTTTCAGATAAAAATCTGGTGTGCTATGACGGGCTGAATCATTGTCGGTGGCATTAATTATGGCACCAAGGGAGAGATAAGCTGAATCAGCCCATGAGGAATGTTGATGGAATTCATAAATTTCCTCTATTAATTGATTTTCGTGTGTGGCCATCTTCTCAACAAATATTTTCTGAAGCTTGAATGCGTACGAACATAGAGGTTTAAGTCCAGAAATGTTATACATAGATGTAATTATTTGACAAATTTTTTGTGCGGCTTTGGTAATTCTTGTTTACGCATTTTCGCAGGATTTTTATACCCTCCACCATAAGATGGGGGGTATACTAATTTCGTCATTCTGTTTGTAACTACTCGAAATATTCGTCTGAGACCCCATAAAGTATATATATTCTTGATCGTCGTGACATTTTATGTCGATCTAGCCATGTCCGTCCGTCCGTCCGTCCGTCTGTCTGTCGAAAGCACGCTAACTTCCGAAGGAGTAAAGCTAGCCGCTTGAAATTTTGCACAAATACTTCTTATTAGTGTAGGTCGGTTGGTATTGTAAATGGGCCATATCGGTCCATGTTTTGATATAGCTGCCATATAAACCGATCTTGGGTCTTGACTTCTTGAGCCTCTAGCGTGCGCAATTCTTATCCGATTGGAATGAAATTTTGCACGACGTGTTTTGTTATGATATCCAACAACTGCGCCAAGTATAGTTCAAATCGGTCCATAACCTGATATAGCTGCCATATAAACCGATCTTGGGTCTTGACTTCTTGAGCCTCTAGCGTGCGCAATTCTTATCCGATTGGAATGAAATTTTGCACGACGTGTTTTGTTATTATATCCAACAACTGTGCCAAGTATGGTTGAAATCGGTCCATAACCTGATATAGCTGTCATATAAACCGATCTTGGGTCTTGACTTCTTAAGCCTCTAGAGTGCGCAATTCTTATCCGATTGAAATGAAATTTTGCAAGACGTGTTTTGCTACTATATCCAACAACTGTGCCAAGTATGGTTCAAATCGGTCCATAACCGGATATAGCTGCCATATAAACCGATCTTGGGTCTTGACTTCTTGAGCCTCTAGAGGGCGCAATTCTTATCCGAATGGAATGGAATTTCGCCCGACGTGTTTTGTTATGATATCCAACAACTGTGCCAAGTATGGTTGAAATCGGTCCATAACCTGATATAGCTGCCATATAAACCGATCTTGGGTCTTGACTTCTTGAGCCTCTAGAGGACACAATTCTTATCCGATTTGAATGAATTTTTGCACCAAGTATTTCGTTATGATATCCAACAACTGTGCTAAGTATGGTTGAAATCGGTCTATAACCTGATATAGCTGTCATATGAACAAATCTGGGGATTTGATTTCTTGAGCTTCTAGAGGGCGCAATTCCTATCCGATTTGGCTGAAATTTTGCATGACGTATTTTATTTTTACTTTCAACAACTTTGTCAAATAAGGTTCAAATCGGTTCATAACCTGATATAGCTGCCATATAAACCGATCTGGGATCTTGAATTCTTAACCCCTAGAGGTCGCAATTATTATCCGATATGCCTGAAATTTTGTACGACAGATCCTCTCATGACCATGAACAAACGTGTTTATTATGGTCTGAATCGGTCTATAGCCCGATACAGATCCCATATAAATCGTTCTCTCTACTTTACTTCGTGAGCCCCAATGGGCCCAATTCTTATACGAATTGGCTGAAATTTTACACAGGTCTCAAACATATAATTTTATTGTGGTCCGAACCGGACCATATCTTGATATCGTTTTAATAGCAGAGCAACTCTTTTCTTATATCCTTTTTTGCCTAAGAAGAGATGCCGGGAAAAAAACTCGACAAATGCGATCCATGGTGGAGGGTATATAAGATTCGGCCCGGCCGAACTTAGCACGCTTTTACTTGTTTTTGTTAAAAGATTTGCAACTCTTTGGCTACTGATGGGGAAATAGTATACCAAATTGGAAATTCATATATTGGCACAGGCTTGATGGCCACTTTGTAGAGCAACAACTTTGTGAATTGGAGTAAGTGCCTACTGTTTAAGATATATGAAAATGATCCAACAATTCTTTTTGATTTCGTCAGTGTTGACCGGGCATGTACGAAAACTTCAATAACTTACCGAATTAAATGACGAGGTATTTGATTTGGAATATTGGCTTCATCAAGGGTAAGTTTCAGTTCTTTGCTTTGCGGAACCACATATTTAGGGCATTTTACAGATGCTTTCCTTATGCATATGGCCTTGGATTTTTCGGCATTTATTTTTATACCTCATGTTTCGTAATAATCCTTTTTAACTCTAAGGTGTTGCAAGACTTTATCGCGAGCGATTTCAGGCGAAGTATAATGGACATATAATAGACAATCGTCTGCGTATAGAATTGCCTGCGAGTTATGTGTCGTATGAGAAACTCATTCAAGAAGAAATTAATGCTTTTAGCACACTTCCTTGGGACACTCCACTGTTAATCCGATGGGGTGCCTTGGACATCAACACAAAATCTCCGATTTGAAAGAAACCTGCAGATCATTTTCACCAGGTAAGGATCTAATATTACTTGGTGATTTACAGAATTAAAAGCTTTTTCAATGTCAAGGGAAATTGCAAACGGTACATGTTTGGTTCCTAATTTCAAGATAGCATGTTGTGTTGAATGCGCTCTTCTAAAGCCGAATTGGTAATCTGGTATAGGTTCAATTACAAAACAGTTTTCAATTTTCTCTTTTATGACTTGTCCCAGCAATTTCCCGACATTAGACAAAAAAGAAAGAGGACGATATTCAGCCGGAGTCATTGATTCGGTTTTCTTTTTAATAGGAATTATTTTTGCTACTGTGGGAAAGTAGCCATTGTTTAAACATTGGTTGAAGATGCCAGACAGTAACTTTAATGTGAAGTCAGTGGATTTCTTTAATATAAAATTGGAGATTCCATCGAGGTCGCTGAATTTTTTGTTGTTTGTGGAATTAATAATGCTTTTGATTTTTGTTGTATCAGTGAAGTGGAAGTTGTCTTGGTTTTGAAGCTCGTTAACTTTTTCGTCAAATGTAAAAAGATAGCGAGGGATGACTTCTATACATTTTAATACTCTAGAATTGAAATCTTCTACCGGTTGTTGAGGAAGTCTTCTACGGATAGTGTTGGAGTAAAACTCATGAAACTCTTGGACTATATCGGAACTATTGGTGAGAATATCATTACCACTGGTAATTAGCTGACAGAAAGGCGATTTAGATTTTCCCGTGATTTGGTAAATCTCTTTAAAAGCGGAGGTACCAGTTTAAATATTTTGAAGCTTTTTATTGAACGTTTCCGCTTGTTCAAAGTTGAAAGTTTCCTTTATTAATGTTTTTAGCAGTTGTATCTGATTATAAAGAAGTTTATAATCACTGCTTGTTCTATTTCCATAGCGGTGGAATATCTTTTTCAACTCCTTCTGCCAAAGATATTTAATTTTGTAGAGCTTTCTAGCCTTTTCAGAGAGAGAAAATTTGTTGTCATGGATTTCAACCTATTTTGTGTGACGACTATGTATACTTTTAAATGAAGTGTTATAGTCATTTATTAACAATTCTATTTCCTCATTTTCTAGGTTAGAAGAATAAAAAGGCATTATACGACGAGTAGCTGAGTCCATATCTTGCATAAAATCGTTCCAACTTGTGTCTTTATATGATGTGAATGTACGTGGAGTTCTCGGAAGGACTTCGTGATGGTCTATACGGAGAGACAATTTAATCGGAAAGTGATCTGAGAATGGTGGTAAAGATGTCAAGTCCAAATTTGGTACTGTTCCGTTTATGAGATGAGGACTGACGAAGAAATGGTCCAAGAATGAAGACCAATTTGGGTATGACGGAGTAGAGTCACACATTCGAACGACGTCAAGATTGTTGTTTTCAAGCCACTACGCAGAGCTCTTCCATTTGCTTTTTCCATTGTGTCTCCCCATATTGAACTTTTTGAGTTTAAGTCACCGCCCAGTATAAATCCGTCGAAGTTTTCACAAATTTGGATAAGTTTGGAAAGAAAGTTGCCCCTGTTCCTTAGTGGAATGTTCATGGGCAAAATTTGCAATTTGGAAAGATCCGCCTCAAACTTATAACTTGGACAGTTACATGGGACGTAAACCGATCCAATCAAATATTTTTTGCGGACGTTATTGCTTTACAATTCGATTAAAACCAGACAAGTATAAATTCCAAAATCATTGAGAGAAATTCGATTAATCTGTATAGAATTTCTAGCAGCAATGGCGACTCCAATTGATGAGTTGTCGTAGACGAAGTTATCCCTTTTTCTTCTTCATTTTCAGGTGGCACTCCTGAATGAATGCAATATCTGTCTTGTTACGTTGTAGAATATCCTTTAACTCTAACTGCCGACTAGCATCAACAAGAGACCATACGTTGTAAGTAACAAAATTTAGGAGCCTATGGTCCATAATTTCTTTATTTAATAGGCGCAAAAATTCAGATTTGGCCTCTGATTTCGGCATGCTTGAGAGGAATATGTTCACCTCTTGTTCTAGTGTTAATTCCTCTGGTTCTAGAAACAGTGAAGCTAGTTTCAAAAACTGTTCAATTACGGGAGGCTTGTGTTGCTCGAAATTGACCTGCTGTGAAGAACCAGAGTAAAAAAGATTTGAGAATGTTTGCCCTGGCATTCTCATGGACAGTCCTATAGCTTTATTTACATTGGCCCTAGCCCAAACCTTTTCTTCCATCGCCTTTGCAATTGCTGACGAGCTCCAGCGTACTTTTTGTAAGTCGGACATCCACGCCAATTCGCTGGATGACCTGCCTCACCACAATTATTACAAAAAGGATTCTCCGAATCCTCCTTTCTCTCTCTTTTTTTCGGCTTTTCCCATGTAACAACAGCCCCATAATGGCAGAGGTGTTAGAGGTATTTTCCCTGGCAACAAGTAAACTAAAAAATGCCCGTATCATTGTTTCTGGATGTCTTGTATTTCACTATATTCTCAACAGTGTCTGGAATCTTTTCGTCTAATTCAGCTTTAATATCTTTTGTTTCTGTGTTTGCAGTCAGGATTCACTAATAGAAGGTTAGGTCACATGCAAAAACACAAAGTGGATAGGCCCCATAAACATCATTAAGGATGTCAAATCTGACGATTGAAAATGTCATCATATAGGAGAAAACGTAAACAAAGAATGAATGTAAAAAGAGAACAAGTTGACATCCTCAATGCCAAGTACTGCCAAATATTAAAAAAAAGTATATCGGCTGATCGCTTGGCTTAACCTTATTCAGTGAATCCTGGTTTGCAGTAAGCCCTCTTGAAACAAACGAAACTTGTTTTCTTTCTGTCGGTGTGAAAGAATATGAGAGTACGCCTTTATTTCGCAAAATAGCCATCATTGAGGCATAACAGATGGGTCAGTAAAATAAATGTTGCTTTTCTTTTTATTTATATTCTTGACCTTGAAAGAAACAGTACCAATTGTATCCCTCAAGGACTCAACAAGGGCTTTAATATTACGTTATAAATAATTATCGGTGGGCACAATTTTGGTTTTGTCTCACCATTGTTGTTATTGTTGTTTTTACCACTGGTGGCTTGATTTTTACAGGAACAGAGGCGAAATTTACTTGAGTTAGAACATCAACTACACCAAATGGGTTATCGTCAGTCTGCTTGTGTTTTTTTTTAAATCTTTCTCGAAGTTAAGGACTTTCCAAATCCTTATGTCAACAGTGGTTTCAAGCCGCTGTCTCTTATTGGCATTTGATAATGTTTGCACTGCTGTAGACACTGCTCTCGGTTGATGCTGAGAAGTTGATGCCTCTTCCTCAACGACGTCGAAGTCCATTTCATGAGGAATTTCAACAAGCATCTTGCTTGCAAAAATTGCATGTGGGAAGCCTGTAAATTTACTGTTTTATTTGAAATTTTATGAATTTGTTTATCTTTAGATGTAAAAATTCACGGCTGGATGCGTTCAGTGTTGCCTACTTTTTTCCCAATAACAGATAATAACAAGCGATTTGTTTGCACAAATCTTAATAGATTTTGTTTGGCTTCTTTGCCCACAAATGTTTTTGGCAATTTAATTTATAAATTTTACAAATATTTTCACTTTTTTCCTCATATTGACAGGTAGATAAATGGCGTTACCATTTCATGGTAGACAAACAGAATTGCACTGGAAATTTTTTTGCGTTTTATTTTTCCCTTCTCGACTGTAATATGTAATATATTGGATTGCCCAAAAAGTAATTGGGGATTTTTTAAAAGAATGTAAATGAATTTTTAATAAAACTTAGAACAAACTTTAATCAAATATACTTTTTTTCACTTTTTTTCTAAAGCAAGCTAAAAGTAACAGCTGATAACTGACAGAAGAAAGAATGCAATTACAGAGTCACAAGCTGTGAAAAAATTTGTCAACGCCGACTATATGAAAAATCCGCAATTACTTTTTGGGCAACCCAATAATAACAGCAATTTTATCCTTAAATGCCAAAACAGTATAAGGTGAGTTTGATTTTTGAGTGTCGTGTTGCCAAAATGCAACTCTGCACACAAAAGCAACGCGATAAAGTTAAAAAATGTTCAACTTTGACGCTTAAAAGTGAGCGTCATTCAGTGCTGCCACAGGTAGATAGGGTTTTTAGTCGTCAAAGTTGTTTAACTATTGCGTGCAAGGCAGATTTAACAAGTAAAAGCGTGCTAAGTTCGGCCGGGCCGAATCTTATATACCCTCCACCATGGATTGCATTTGTCGAGTTCTTTTCCCGGCATCTCTTCTTAGGCAAAAAAAAGGATATTAGGAAACGATTTGCTCTGCTATTAGAGCGATATCAAGATATGGTCCGTTTTGGACCACAATTAAATTATATGTTGGAGACCTGTGTAAAATGTCAGCCAATTCGAATAAGAATTGCGCTCTTTGTGAGCTCAAAAAGTAAAATTGAGAGATCGATTTATATGGGAGCTGTATCGGGCTATGGACCGATTCAGACCATAATAAACACGTATGTTGATGGTCATGAAAGAATCCGTCGTACAAAATTTCAGGCAAATCGGATAATAATTGCGACCTCTAGAGGTTCAAGAAGTCAAGATCCCAGATCGGTTTATATGGCAGCTATATCAGGTTATGAACCGACTTGTACTTTATTTGAAATAGTTGTTGAAAGTAACAATAAAAAACGTCTTGCGAAATTTCAGCCAAATCGGATAGGAATTGCGCCCTCTAGAGGCTCAAGAAGTCAAGACCCAAGATCGGTTTATATGGCAGCTATATCAGGTTATAGACCGATTTGAACCATACTTGGCATAGTTGTTGGATATAATAACAAAACACGTCGTGCAAAATTTCATTCCAATCGGATAAGAATTGCGCACTCTAGAGGCTCAAGAAGTCAAGACCCCAGATCGGTTTATATGGCAGCTATATCAGGTTACGGACCGATTTGAACCATACTTGACACAGTTGTTGGATATCATAACGAAACACGTCGTGCAAAATTTCATCCCAATCGGATAAGAATTGCGCACACTAGAGGCTCAATAAGTCAAGACCCAAGATCGGTTTATATGGCAGCTATATCAAAACATGGACCGATATGGCCCATTTACAATACCAACCGACCTACACTAATAAGAAGTATTTGTGCAAAATATCGATAACTCTCCAGTACAACGGCAATTCTATCCAGGACCTCTGACTTGTTCTGGCGAAATTATTAAAGATGGTCTGATGTGTACAACAACTACAAATCGTATGGAGCATTTCCGCCATCTTGTCTTTAAGCAGATCCACGATTTGCCAACATACACAAAGAAATTTGTGTGCGTAAATGAGTTGAAAATAAGTGAGAAAGAGTGCAAACAAAAATCAGACTTTTAAATACCGTCAAACCTGGCCGTCTGTTAACGCGCGTGAGATCACCTTATTAAATCCACCTTGCGAAGAGGATTAAAAAAAACCGCATAAATTCTCTTTATGTAAACGACCCATGCGCTTCGATTAGTAAAAACAAAAGCGATAATTATTATCGTTGCTCAGCACCGATAATAAATGCCAACGACTTTGGAAAAATCCTAACGCGACTTTGTTTTCTGCAGCTAGCTGCTTCTATTAATTTTTAGATGTGTTTTTAGTTTCTATGGTTGTTTTAACGTTGTTAATTGCAATTTTTGTTAAAAGAATTAAACGAAAAGAAAATGTTGTTAAATTCACAAACCATTAACATTATTCTTTGAAAACTAAAATACAAAAAGAAGAAATATGTCTCAATGGCTTGAATTTGATGCATAAAGCTTGTATATATGTGTGTATGACTACAAAAAAGGGAAACCAAACTTAAAGCAGCAGAAATTAAGAGTTTTAAAAAAAGGTATATATGGAAGTCGATTTAATCAATAAATTTGCTATATTTAATTGTATTTGTTTTCTATTTCATCTTTAGATGTGTGTTTGATAAATTATTTATGCAGCTCTGCCAAGAATTTTTTTCTTGTTTTGCTTTTGTGTGAGTGTTGGTTTTTGATTAAAGAATACCTTCCATGGTATATTTAAAGTTGGTGTCATCATCACCATAATCATCAATAGCAACTGTCTTACCGAAGCCTATGTATAAAGTCAAGGGTAAGCTCTTTTATTTAAGTTTTTTTTGTTTGTTTCTCTTAGTATAAGATATTAAAATTTAAGATTAGATAAATTATATTAGCAGGCGTACTCTGTGTTGGTGCTAGGGGTGTGGATATGTGAATGGATGGATGGTGAATTTCTTGAAGTGTTGGAAAACGTTGGCATTCATTTTGGTTTGTTTACTATAGTGTCGGCCACCACCATAGCATATTGAAATATTTGTGCTTTTTTCATATGGTTCATGGGAAATTCCTTCAAGACTGAGATAAAGCAAATTCTTACTTATTTGCCTTATTTTGTTAACTATACATAACATTTTTACATTAATTTATATCTGTAAAGGACGGGTTTTAATTGTTGTTTTATTGGCTGTGTGTTATGTTCTTTCTTTTGTCTACTTGGTTCTGCTGAGGGATCTGGGTCAGAGTCGAGTAGGTTTGGCTGGGCAGTGAAATAGGTGACGTGTGGTTCCAGGTCACAATCAGGGTATACATCCCGTACGTTGGCACCAATCCTAGCTTTATAGCAGTTTAGACGGCTGCATTTGCCGAAACACAATTGAGCCAGGCTTACACTGGCTGGTGCCATGTGTGGCGGTCGTTCTCCAAGGGCCACATTTACCCGGTGGCTGTTGTTGTTGTAGCCACATTTTCATGTGGAGGTGGCGAACCTCTTCAAGCTCCAGTAGGTGAGCAAATTCGTTCCGTTGCAAAGGACCGACCGCCGTGGGAACAGGGTGGCCGTAGGTAATTTAAAGTTGCCTTGTCATATCGAGCATTACAGGAACTCAGCATTTGTGCAAGAGCCGGTGCCGCCCGACCCCTAGCTGAGACTCTCCGCTCGATACCACTGATTGTCCGCGACTGCCATAGCAGCCACTAAGTATTTTGGGACACTTGATGGTCGGAATCATTTCTCGACCATCACAGTCAGCTCGGCATTCACCTCACGCGTATTTGTAGTGAACAATGTCCCTGAAGATTTGGTGGCAGCTATCTTCAGATTTCTTGCAGCGAAATATGAAGCAAGTTCGTTGGGGTAGACGTTAAACCTATCGCAGATGTCAACAATGGGTGGGGGGTTTGATGCCATGATCGTGCAATCATCCGCATATGATACGATCTCTATGCTGTCTGGGTAGAGGGTGGAATGGAGGATACGGGAACTCCCTGTTTCATTCTACGGTGCTTCGACTTCTTATCCCTAAATTCTACAAAAGAATGGCGACCACACAGATAATTCGCACCAAGCGTTTCAGGCCTGGCTGGAGGGACGTGTTGGCGATGGCCTTGAATAGGTCCAGTGCCACGGCAAATGTGTGCGCTGATGGTATGCAAAGCAGTTGTTTTGCTATGCGTCTTAGCTACTGGTGGGAGAAGGGAGATCGGTCTGTACGACTTGCCCAAATTCGGGTGCTTTACATGCTTCAGTAGCGGGATCACTGTGCCCATTTTCCAGACATCGGGAACTTTGGAGTGTTCGAAGACAGGTAGAGGACAGTAGTAAGTTACTCAACTCTAGCTAAATCCAGATTCTTCAACATAATGTAGAGATACTGTCGGGGTGCAACGACTTGGTTGATTTGGCGCCTCGGATGACATTCGCAACTTCGCCCACGGTAAATTGTAATGGCCTTGCCCTGTCACTACTCTACTCCTTGCCCTGTCACTCTCAGGATGCACAATTAATTGACAGTTGGCGCATCTCTTCGGATCAGTCAGGGTTACATTGCCAAAAGTGACTGAGGTCCTGTCATCCCGTGTACCGGGGTTCGAGAGTGACTTAACAGTAGATCACAGCTTCCTTAAACCGATGCCTAAGTTACATTGCTCCAAGTGTTCCAGCCACAAATTCCGATTATGTTCGTTGACTACCCTGTTTATTTCCAGATTCAACTCGCTGATTCTGGGTTAGTGGGGTCCGTACAACGAATCCCATAACGCTCGTCTTCGAGTACCACTGCCTGCGCCGAGAAATTGGGCCACACTTGGGGTATTCGAATGACCATTTAATTGCTGTATTACTGCAAATCGGACAAACATATATATGGGAGCTATATCCCAATCTGAACCGATTTCTATGAAATTCACCAGTAATATTGAGAGTCATAAGAAAATCCTTGCTGCCAAATATCGAGAGAATCGGTTGACACATGACCATTTTATTGCTGTATTACTCCAAATCGGACGAAAATATAAAGGGGAGCTATATCCAAATCTGAAACGATTTTTATCGAATTCACCAGTAATAGTGAGAGTCAGAAGAAAATGCTTCCCAACAAATTTCAAGAGAATCGGTCAACAAATGACCATTTTACTGCTGTATTACTGGAAATCGGACGAACATATATATGGGAGCTACAGCAAATCTGAACCGATATCTATGAAATTTACCAGTAATATCGAGAGTCATTAGAAAATCCTTCCTGCCAAAAAAATCGGTTAATAAATGACTGTTTTATTGCATTATTACTGCAATATATGGAAGCTATATCTAAATCTGAACCGATTTTTTCCAATTTCAATAGGCTTTGCCTCTAGGCCGAAAAACATGCCCATACCAAATTTGAAGACGATCAGATGAAAATTGCGACCTGTAGTTTGTACACAAATTAACATGGACAGACATTCAGACAGACGGACGGACAGACAGATAGACATAGCTAAATCGAATCAGAAAGTGATTCTGAGTCGATCCGTATACTATGAGGCTATCCCTCTTCCTTTTGGGAGTTACAAACTAATTCACTAAGTTATAATACCCTGTACCACAGTAGTGGTGTAGGGTATACAAATTGTTGGCAGTGGTTGCGGCAAATAAGCCAACAGCCATACCCCCACTTTATATAAATGCCAAATGTCGAAAGCTTCACCCACGACAGGTCTGCTTTCGGGTGCCTTACGACCGCTATACGGGTTGAGGTAACGAAATATATATGGATCTTATATATAAAAATCAATTTGTGTTTGTAGGTTTGTTTGTTTGTGTGTTCCTTATAGACTCAGAAACGGCTGAACCGATTTTCTTGAAATTTTCACAGATGGTGCATAATGATCCCGTGGTGAAAATAGGGTACTAAATTTTTTGATATCTGAAGGGGGCGGACCCACCCCCTTACCCTAATTTTCAGAAATGCCAGACCTCAGAGATGGATGGTGCGATTTGAGCGGAATTTTGTGTGCTCTCATATAGTTCCCTAAAAATAAAAAATTGGTATCCAAATTTCGGATGGGGTACCTAGGGGGGCCGCCTCACCCTTAAACCCGTCAAACATATATTTAGACCAATCACGACAATATGGGGCTCACATGTAAGGTGTTTAGGATAAGAAAACGTATCTGATATCCAATCGTCGGACTAAGTGTTAGGGGGACCACCCCACCCCCAAAACACCCCTAAATCGGACATATTTACCGACCATGGCAAAATGGGACTCAAATGAAAGGTATTTGCGAGTAGAATACGAATCTGATATCCACATGTGGGACCACATTTCTGGGGGTCCACCCCTTCCCCAAAACACCACCCAAACAGGAGCTATTTACTGACCATGGGAATATGGGGCTTAAATAAAAGGTATTTAAGTGTAGAATAAGAATCTGATATCCAAATATGGGACCAAGTGTTTGGGGGGGCCGCCTCTCCCGAAAAACATCCCCCAAAGGGGACAAATTTACGACTATAGCAATATGGGGCTCAAATGAAAGGTCTTTGGGAGTAAACCACGAATCTGATATCAATATTTGGGAAAAGTGTATGGGGCCACCCCACCTCCATAACACCACCCAAATAGTAAGTATTTTCTGACCATTGCAATATCAGGCTCAAAGGGGGTTTTTAGTGTGGAACTCGAATCCGATATACATTTTCAAGGCCAACTTACTGAGTGGCCGCCCATCCCCCAAAACACCCCCCAAGCCGGTCATTTTTGCCGACTATGAAAAAATGGGGCTCAAATTAAAGGTATTTGGGAGTGGACCACGTATCTGATATAAACATTAGGGACCAATTGTCTAGGGGACGTCCCACCACCATAACAACCCCCAAATAGGACGAATTTGCTCACGAAGACAATTTGGGTCGTAAAGAGAGTGGAACTAAATATTTACAGTTTTTAGGGCCAGTACCCCAAACCGGACATATTTGGTGACTTTTTCAACAAGGAGTTTAAATGAGATTAGAAAAAGAATTTTATATCCAATTTTGAGGCCAATGGCAATATGGGGTTCAAATAAATAATATATAGATATATGAGAATAGAGCACGTTGCTGATATATTTTCCGGGGACCATCCCAATCCCCAAAACATCCCTAAATCGGGCATATTTACCGACCATGTCAATGTGGAGCTTAAATGAAAGGTATTGGGGGGTAGAGCAAGAATTGATACCCACTGCCGGGTGTACCCCTTTCCCAAAATACCCCCGCTTTAATTAAAATAGAACGCCCTCATAAAGAGCTAAACGAGCATCATTCTTTGATATGTGAGAAGTTTCTTCCTCTTGCCAGAAATGAGATGTTTGCTCATGATATAAATGTGTATATGTAACTTTAAAGATAGAAATCCTAATATTGAAAAGAAAATGTTAAGAGCATCATTTTTGAATGACCTAAAGAAGCACAAACTTATAACGCAGTATCACATGCACCTAAAATACATAATCCTGAAAATAAGGAAAAAAAGTATTAAATTTAAGAATATATGAACTTAAAATAATTACAAAATCCTTAACAAAAAATCCTATGCGTATTTTTTATGCTGTGCTTAACAACAAACCAAAAGCATGTAAAAAACTGCTATTTGACTAAAACTAGCTGCATTAAAGCTGCTGTGTATGCGCGCATTGTTGGAGACAAAATCATGTCCTGGCTGTTATTTTCCTTTTCGAATGAAGCAAAAAACCGAAACACTTAGTGGTAAAGGGTCAATCTTCCCATTATTTTGCATGTAAATAATTTGTCCTAAAACCCAAAAACAAAAACTAACAAATCTTTAATAAATTAAAAATAATAATTAAAGCTTAATGCCTGATTTTTCTATTTCTAGGGCACGAAAGAGAAAGAAAAATAGGCGAGGGGTTTCAAAAACAAAACTAAAAATTCAATTCAATTGGGACCAATTGATATTTAGATGAAAAATGAGGGCTATGGTGCATAATGAGGCGCTATCTGGTGATCTTACTCACATTCTAAACTCATTTGTTGATCATTTATCGTCTGCCATGTCTGGGATGATTTGATAAATCATTATCAAAAGCCAATGCATTTAAAATTGAAAACAAATTCGGATTCTCTAGAGAATAGCCGCCAGAAAAATCGTGCGAATAGAAAGTCCCTAAATATGGCAAGTAGTTTGGTAAATGATGAAGAGGACAATGCAACAAGCTCCACAACAATGCGTAATACACAGCAGCAGCAACAGCAGGCACAGACTAGCAATAACAACAACTCAAGCGCGAACACCAGTGAAACTTCCAATGCATCCCAGCAGAAAACGCTGGGAGCCAATGAGGCGAAAGAAAAAAAGGAAAATCTCCAGCAACGTAAAATAGAATTGGAAAAATTGTTGAATGAGAAAAGTTGGTTGCTGCAACAGTTGCAGAAACAGGAAACGGAAATATTGAATGGCAATTTTGAGTATATGAATTTCAATGATTTCATACAGGATTTGGCTTTGCAATATAAGCAGGAGCAGGCTTTGGAAGGCATTAGCGGCGAAGAGGCCATACTAAGACGCAAACCCTTGGCGGCTAAAGAGAATCATCAACAACATCATCACAATGTCTTGTATCGCAGACAATCGGAGATTTCGAATCGTTCTTCGGAATATGACAATTATCCGCATCAGGATAATTTGTCTACACACTCGGAAGGTGCTGCCAGCAGCTCTGGGGGTCGTGTGGTAGGAGGAGCTGTAGGCAGTGGAAGTGCCATGACTATGCAGCATGCCCAAGCCCAACAGCAATACAATGCAAAATCAGCACTCAAGAAACGCTCAGCTACAGTGGCAGGTACCACTCAACAGTCGACCACCACATTACAAATGATAAGGCAGCATCACATGGACCAGCAGCTAATACAGCAACATCAACAGCAACTTTTGTATAAGCAGCAACAACATCATTATCATCATCCACAGCGGCATTTATTTAAGCAGCATATGGAGCATCATCAAGTACTGATGCCACATTTGCAATATGCCACACAAAAGTTTTATTACACCACATTGCAGCCAACCCAACAGCAGCAGCAACACCAACAACAACAGGAATATGGTCGCTATATAAAGGCCCAGCCACAACAGCAACAGCAGCAGCAACATCATCATATTACATCTCAAACATCTCTAAATCAACAGCAGTCGCCAAAGCATCAAGGCCAGCAAATTCCCACCACCTCTACTCTGCATACTCAGCTACCGCAGCAGCCTCAACAGCAACATCTGTTGTTGACTCCTCCTCATGGCGGCGGTGGTAGTGGTGGTGTTGGATTAGCTCCTATGGATAACATTTCCTTGTATTCCCTAAATTCCAACAATGTGGCCACCTTGCATCGCCAAGCCCAACAACAGCAGCCCATAATTGTACAGTGTGATAAGTATTATCTGTCTCCCACCACTCATCATGTATCCCACAATGAGGGTGGGGGTTTCATCAAGTCCAGTCAAAATATCAAAGAGTATATATCGCCCATAACATCGCCCCAACAACAGCTAATGGCGGGTAGGGAAAAGCGTTTGGCATCACAAACAAATCTAAGCAATCGTTTGGCCAACAATACCCCTTCCATGGATGTTATATCATTGGCTCCTTCCTATATGTCAATGGAATCGGTGGATTATATGCAGCCAATAACATCAACACAGCATCATCATCATCAAAACCAAAACCAAAACCAACAAAGATGGAGGTCACAAAGCAATCTACCTCCTGGTAATAACATACAACCCTCCACTTCAACGGCCCTGGGAATGGTCTCTGCCGAGGTGAAGTCATACTCCAGTGATATGCTGAATAACAACCAATATTATAACACCACGCTGAATGCACCACCACCACCACCACCGCCAACAGCATTAGCCACCACCAATCATCCGCCTAATGTAACGCAAGTGAAACCCTTCAAACCATTGGATGAAATTTCCATAACTTCTTATACTTCAGAGAGCCAAAAGAAAACCAAACCCAAACAATGGCTGGAATCGTCATTAGATGGTCCTGTGATACGACAAACGCATCAAGGCAGCGGCGTGGAAGAAATGTCGGCAGGGGACTATATCAACAACAATGCACCAGCACGTTCCAAATTGTCATCACATTCGTTGAATACCTCTAGACATTATTCCATGTCGGCGGCTCAGGCGAAACCCTTGAATTCTCCCATTAATCACAATGTGCAACATGCTAAATTAAGTCAATCCACTTCATATTTAAATCAAATAGAAACATCAACACCAGCAACATCTATGGCGGGGGTCAATGTTGCAGCGGCAACTGCAGCTCCCTCCATATCACAGGCCTATAATGTTGAAGCTTTATCACCTCTAACTCCTCCAGGGGCTTATAAATTGTTACCAGCGGCAGCAAATAAGCCACCAGCCAGACCCCCACTTTATATAAATGCCGGTGGCCCTTCCGCAGCTTCACCCACCACAGGTTTGTTTTCGGGCGCCTTATCGCCCGATATACGTGTTGAATCACCGAAAAATGTCACCGTGGTACAGCCGGCGACATTTCAACCTTACAAAGAGGTTACAAAACCTTTCGAAATGTCCGATTTCTATAAATATTCGACCAAATATAGACAGAAAGAAAATAATGCGACAACATTGGCACAAGATAATTAAAGGTAGTAGCAGAGGACTCCATTTTCGAGGAAAGAAACAAGGGTGATTTGGTTTGATGCAAAACAGAAGTGAAGAGCTATAAGACGAATTTTGCGTAAAGAGAGAGGAAATAAGGTAAAGAAGGAGAGAAAAAGTTAAGAGGAGCATGAGAGGAAGAGAGAGAAAAGAGAGATAGAAGGAGAGAAGAGAGATGGAGAAGAAAGAAAAAAGACTGAAAGAAGGATGAAAGAAAGAGAGAGAGAAAATAAGCATAAGAGCTAAATGCGATAAAATATCACAATGGCACAGCAAGCAATATTTCAACATTACAAAGAGTTTACAAAACCTTTCGAATTGTCGGATTTCTATATATATATCCACTATATATATAGACATATAATATTGTGACAACATCGACGCAAAATAATTGAAGGTAGTTTTCAAGGAAGAAGACACCACTTTGATACCGAGTGGAAAGCCACAAGACAATTTTGAATAAAGAAAGAGGAAATAAGGTAAAAAAAAGAGAAAGATAAGGCGCAAATGAGAGGAAAAGATAGAGAAAAACAGAGTAACAAAAGATACAGAAGAAAAAACGAGATAAGAGGGAGCTGAAGAGAAAGAAAGTAAAAAAGACATGAGGATGAGAGAAAGAAATAAATTAAGAGGGACTAAGAGAAAGATAAAGTGTGAACAACGAATATGTGCGAAGAAGATTGACAAAATGGAAAATCGTAGTTTTTACAATCCTTAAAATAAACTCCAGATTATAGCTTCCAAATTGACTCCGAAAAAAAGAAAGAGAAGCGAAAGATGAAGTAAGTGCGAGAACAAAACGAGTGAAACGATTAAAGAGAGTGAGTGAATGTAAAAGAGCGGGAGAATGTAAGATATCGAACGTATGTAAAGAGTGAGAGAATGTTAGAGAGGGAAGAAATCTAAGAGGGAGAAAAGAGAGAATAAGTGAAAGATAGAGAGTGAATAAGGGAACTGCGAAAAAGTTTGAGAAAGGAAAATTTAAGTTTTTACAAACCTTGAAATATACTCCAGACTATGGCTTTTAAACCAGTGATGTCCAACCCTTCAAGGCATCGGTGATGGCAAGTCACACGCATTCTTGTGCTCTTTTTGTCAGTCGTTATTGAGATATCTACGAATGAACATGTGGACGGTTACGGGTATACGCATAGTTTTTCTGAATTTATTTTAGAAACAATGATTTTAAAAAACGCATGGAAAGGAAACAATCATTTCCGGTTTCCTGGTTTATGTTTATTTTTGCAAAACACCAATCATTCAGCCCAAAAATGATTTTTTACATATTGAGAGAATTAAAAATACATAAGGAGAGTATTTCACACATACAGTCTCATTTTCATTGTGGACATCGCTGTTTTAAACTGACTGAGGAAAAAGGAAGGAACAATGCAGGATAAAGAAAGTGCTAAAACAAACCAGTGAGACGATATAAGACAATGAGAGAATGTAAGAGGGTGAGGGAGCGTAAGAGAGTAAGATAATATAAGAGAGTGAAAGAATGTAAGAGAGTGAGAGAAGTAATGAAAGTAAATAGAAAAGAAGAGAGAGTAAGAGAAAGAGTGAGAGAAACATAAAGAATGAATAAGAGAAGTGTGCGAATAAGAATGAGAAAAGGGAAAAGATTTTACTATTTACAATCCTCAAAATAAACCCAAGACAATGACTTCCAAATTGAATGGGAAAAAAATAGTGCGAGAAAAAGAGAACTTAAAATAGTGTAGGAATGTAAGAGAGCGTAAGAGAGTAACCAAATGTATGGGAGTGAGAGAATGTAAGAGAGTGAGCAAAAATAAGAGTGTGAGAGAAGGAATGAAATTAAGAACAAAAGAAAAGAGGGTAAGAAGAAATAAAAAGAGAGTAAAAGAAAGAGAGAGAGAGAATGGGAGAAAAAAAAGGGAAAATCATATTATTAACAATCCTTAAAATAAACCCCAGACTATGGCTTCCAAATTGGGTAACAAATTCTTAATGAGGCCATTTTATAGCTTGAAATTTACTATGATTGCCTTGTTATTGATACATTGAGGCCCAGCAGACCTTTGAAGAAAATTTTAACTTTGGCATTACTCTTGCCCAACAAAAAATGTTGAATTTTTGATATTCTTATGCTCTTTCAAAATAATCTTACTGTCTGTCTCACTAATAAGTGACTCAACTAACTCAAGCATATGTTTTTCCATAATGAAATCAGCTGATTTTTAAATACAAAAATCGCTCATTTTAAGTGACAGAAATTTAGGAGGATAGACCGTTAAACTCTCTTCAAAGCCTTCAAAAACGTGGTTTACCAAAATAATATTGAGCTATCTATATCCTTCTCCTTCTCTTATTTGTAGTGAGTATTTAAATTTGTCTTATGGGTCTCTTTCTCCCCACAGCTTTTAAAAAACAACGAAACAACTTACCTTGAATATGTAAGATTCAAGACGTATTGGCTTTAATAAAAAAAACCCATACTGTTTCTTTTTTTCCTTCATGTTAATTGTAATGCCTTCAATTAATAAAAAATGTAAAAAGTTCTAGCTCTAAGCAATATTTTTAAAATTTTCAATATGTTAAACATGAATTTAACATCGTTTGAAAAACCAATCCCCTCAAAAGGTAAAGACATTTCTTTTGTTTTTGTATAAAGAATGATATACTTTTTAGGGAATTATAAAAGAAATTTTCCTTGTTTTTTAAAGATTTTAAATTTGTTTTATTCTTGATTAACCCAAAACAAAAAATTTAAAAAATTTTTAGTTAGTTACCAAAATAGAGGGGTCCCAGATTGATTGTTGGTCAATATTAAATATTATAAAAAAACCGTATTTTCAATGATTAAAAAATACTAACAATAGCAATTTTTTGAGCAAAATAATTCTCTCTATTATTTTCAATATAAATTGAAAAAAAATGCTCATACTTTAAAAGATAGTTTTAGAATATTTGAGGCGTTAAGAATCATTAGTTTTCAGACCAATTCGAATTTGAATATGGTTAAAACTAATAAAATAATCTTGAGTTCCCTCTTCCCCCTTTACAGTGCAATATGTTTGTAATGCTAAGATTTTAATAATTTTTTTTCGAGTAACAACATTTTAATTAATTGTTAATGGTTAATCAAGAAGGTTTTGCATGTACTAAAGATTTGTTTTCAATGAAAGAACATACCCCAGTTTTTAATTTTTGAAATGAAAAATTCTTAGATATATATTTTTCAATGTAAACATTAAAAATTCCCTTAATATTCACAAAATCTACAGCTGCTACTTTTTATGTATTTCAATTTATGTACAATATATAAAAATGGATTTTTTATCCATAATTTCAAACTCCATCCCTCTTGTACACACTTGACAATGAAATTGTATTTAAATTTTAAATTATTACCTTATGTATCATTTAATTGTTATTATTAAAAAAAACTAACATTTTAAGATGTTTCATTTTAATATACACAAAAATTTTCTACGATTTTATATTTTAAATTAAAAAAATAATTGTTATTTTTTTGTTGCCCCAAAATAAACTAGGGGCTAACAAAACATTGAAATATTTTATTCAAACTTTTAACAAAAAAAAAAAAATAAATAAACACCAGTGTCTTGAAAAACTAAACTTAAAAAACAACTAACAAAAGTCCTTAAGGAACTTTACAAAAATTCCTAAAAAATAAACAACTTATGCCTTACACTTGACTACTTCTACATATATTTGTTTATATATATGAACAAATATAAAAAATAATAATACGTAATGCTCAAATGAATTTGCCAAAATCTTTGCATGTGTTTTTTTTGAAAAAAACCATAGACAATAAAATTTTTTCAATGATATTTACCAGTACATAGTTATTCTATATATACAAACTTTTTTTTATAAATTTTTATAGCTAAATTTTATGGTAAAACGTAAAATGAAAAACAAAAACTAAACTGTAAAATATTTTTATATTAAATATTTGTATTATTAAAAAAAATAAATGTATTTTAAAAAAAGAAAAATTTTAAAACTTTATTTAGTTGTTTTTTTATACTTCAAGTAGCATGGGGAAGCTTGCAAATGCAATTTTGTCCATTAACATTCCATTAAGGAACATTGGCAAACTTCTCACATATCATTGAATGCTGTCCGATTCAAATTTAAGCTCACTGATAAGGAGCTCCCTTGTTATAGCCGAATCCGAACGGCGTGCGGCAGTGCGACAACTCTTTGGGGAGCAGTTTTAACATTTCTGCTATAACATTTTTTCAAACGGCATAGTTCCTTACAAATGTCGCCAGGATTCGAACGCAGGCGTTCAGCGTCATAGGCGGACATGCTAACCTCTGCCCTACGGTGGCCTCATGTCTAAATGGACTCCCCCGGGACGACTAATAATTACCCAATGAATACACCATTCTGTCACCACAAACAAAAGTTTGTTTTTTAGACAATTTGTCAAATTTTATTTTTAGGAAAATTTTTCAAAACTTTATTTCTAGTGAAATTTTATAAAATTTTTTTGTATAGCAATTTTTCTGAAAACTTTTTTTTGTTGATTGAATGCTCTTGGCTCTAACATGCAAAAAAATTGAAACATGTTTGTTTTAGATAATTTTGCCTACATTTCTATTTCTATGGCCAAAATTAGTTTTTAATAGGAAATATTTTGTAAAAATTTTGTCAAAATTTCATTTCTATAGGAAATTTTGTCAAAATTTCATTTCCATAGGAAATTTTGTCAAAATTTTTTTCTATAGGAAACTTTGTCAAAATTTCATTTCTATAAGAAATTTTGTCAAAATTTCATTTCTATAAGAAATTTTGTCAAAATTTCATTTCTATAGGAGATTTTGTCAAAATTTCATTTCTATAGGAGATTTTGTCAAAATTTCATTTGACAATTTTCCTGTGGATTTTTCTACTCCCAAATACCTAATATTTAAACCACAATAAGTAAAAGTGCTGTTTAAGGGTGTGGTGGATCCCCAGAGACTTGGTCACAAATGTGGAAGTCAATTTCGCGCTCTACTCCCAAAGACCTTTCATTTAAGATTCATACTGCCATTGTCGGAAAATATGTGCGATTTGAGGGATTTTTTGGGGGTGAGGTGACACAGGAAACACTTAGTCCCACAATTGGATATCAGATTCGCTTTCTACTCTCAATTTAATTTGATACCAATTTCAATATAATTTAATGCAAAGTTCGGCCGGGCCGAATCTTATATACCCTCCACCATGGATCGCATTTGTCGAGCTATTTCCACGGTATCTCTTTTTAGGCAAACAAAGGATAAAAGAATATTGAACATTGGAGACCATAGCAGAAGTCGTTGTGTAAAATTGCAGCTAAATCTAGTAAGAATTGCGCAGGGGCTGAAGAAGTAAAATATTCGACACGTATGTTAAAGGTCATGGGAGAAGCCGTTTTACAAAATTTCAGCCAAATCGGATAATTATTGCGGTTTTTAGAGGCTCAAGAAGTCAAGATCATATTGGGTTGCCCAAAAAGTAATTGCGGAGTTTTCATATAGTTGGCGTTGACAAATTTTTTCACAGCTTGTAACTCTGTACTTGCATTCTTTCTTCTGTCAGTTATCAGCTGTTACTTTTAGCTTGCTTTAGAAAAAAGTGTAAAAAAAGTATATTTGTTTAATGTTCATTCTAATGAGTTGTACTTATTAGACCACTTAATGTCCGTGCCGAATTTGGGCCAAATCGGAGCATATTTCGATATAGCTGCTATGGGGGCATAAATTATGCATTTTTCACCGGACTATGAAAGAAAGGTGGTTTACATATATAACCGAGGTAGTGGGTATCCAAAGACGTTTTTTTACTGGTTTTAAATTAAATCAAATTGCCATATTAAACGATTTTCTGTGGAAAAGAACTAATTTGCCAGTCTATATATTCAGTGCGGTGGCGATAGTTCTTAATTGTAAAATTTTTGAACAAAAAAGCGTTGCCCAGCAGCACGTCGTTTGGCCTTGTCTATCGGTGAGCTAAAAATGGTTGCAATCTTAACGTTTAGGATTGCAACTCCTTCTATCACACTATCCTGTTAGGTCATTATGATTGATTGACTGTTTTAGGGTGAGGTGGTCGACTAGATATATGAGCAGAATGAAGACATCAGATTCGTAATCCGCAGCCTTATACCTTTAATTTAATCCCATATTATCATGATTGGTGTATACAGCCGTTTGGTGGAAGGTGTCTATATGAGGGTTGTGCGTCACACTCCATCTGCCACTTGAGCACATATATGAATGACGCACTCTATCATTTGATACCCCATTGTTTTAATTGGTCAAATAAACTATTGGAGGCGATTTTCGGAGGTATTCGGAATTAACTCCCAATTACCTTTCATTTGAGTTCATTTAAAGCAATAATCGATTACCCATTTGGGGGGCCTTTTGAGGTTGGGGAGACCCACAAATACTTAGACATAATTTTTTATGTCATTCGTAATCTTCTCCCGAATACTTTTCATTTAAGTCCTATATTGATATGTACCACATTCGTATTCTACTCTCCAATACCTTTCATTTGATACCCATATTGTGCCGATCGGTCAACCTTGATTTTGGGTGGTGTTTTTGGGGTAACGGGGCCTGTTCCTCCTTATCGACCCTATTCGTAATCTACTCCCGAATACCTTTCATTCGAGCCCCATATTGTCGTTCATATAATCTATTTTGGGAGGGTTTGAGGTTGGGGGCCCCCCACTACTTGGACCAAATTTTTTATATGAAATTCGTACTCTACTCTTGAGTACCTTTCATACTGTCTTGAATACCTTTCATAGGTCCACTTATATTTTTGTGTGGTACTTTTGGGGTAAGGGGGAGGGTCCGCTCCCCTTGCGATAACAAAAAAATATAAAACCTATTGCTATTTCGGACCACTCCCCACAATCTGTGAAAATTTCAAAGAAATCGGATCAGTCGTTTTTGAGTCTATACAGAACAAACAAATTTACAAACCCACAAACAAACACGAATTCATTTTCATATACATATAAAGATATATTTGTTAAAATTTCATTTCTTTAGAAAATTTTGTCAAAATATTCATTTCTCTGCGAAATTTTACCAAAATATTATCCCTACATAGATTTTAATTTAAATTTTTAATGCAAAATTAGCATTTGTATAAGCCCCACGTTTATTACATCATAGAGAAGTTGTTCTCTTCACCTTTGAGCTTTTGTGTGACCCATATTCTCGTATGACATTCTTAAAACAATTAAACACCGGATAAGATCTCTTGACACATGTAGTAGCTAAGCCCAAAAGAAAAATCATTTAGGGGTGTTTTCTTTTGAAACTCTTTGTTATTTTTAATAAATCCCATTAACTTTTTCAACACTATATCATTCCAATGCCACCAAAGCTCGATGGTACCAATTTGTAGAATTTTCCAAAATAAATAAAAAAAAAAATTCAGAAAGAAAAACTACAACGAAATATGGGACAACATTTTTATACCCTCCACCATAGGATGGGGGGTATACTAATTTCGTCATTCTGTTTGTAACTACTCGAAATATTCGTCTGAGACCCCATAAAGTATATATATTCTTGATCGTCGCAAAATTTTATGACGATCTAGTCATGTCCGTCCGTCCGTCCGTCTGTCTGTCTGCCGAAAGCACGCTAACTTCCGAAGGAGTAGAGCTAGCCGCTTGAAATTTTGCACAAATATTTCTTATTAGTGTTGGTCGGTTGGTATTGTAAATGGGCCATATCGGTCCATGTTTTGATATAGCTGCCATATAAACCGATCTTGGGTCTTGACTTCTTGAACCTCTAGAAGGCGCAAATCTTATCCGATTAGAATGAAATTTTGCACGACGTATTTTGTTATGATATCCAACAATTGTGCCAAGTATGGTTCAAATCGGTCCATAACCTGATATAGCTGCCATATAAACCGATCTTGGGTCTTGACTTCTTGAGCCTCTAGAAGTCGCAATTCTTATCCGATTGGAATAAAATTTTGCACGACGTATTTTGTTATGATATCCAACAGTTGTGCAAAGTATGGTTAAAATCGGTATATAACCTGATGTAGCTGCCATATAAACCGATCTTGGGTCTTGATATCTTGAGCCTCCAGAGTGCGCAATTCTTATCCGATTTGAATGAAATTTTGCACGACGTGTTTTGTTATGATATCCAACAACTGTGCCAAGTATGGTTCAAATCGGTCCATAACCTGATATAGCTGCCATATAAACCGATCTAGGGTCTTGACTTCCTGAACCTCTAGAAGGCGCAAATCTTATCCGATTGGAATGAAATTTGGCACGACGTATTTTGTTATGATATCCAACAATTGTGCCAGGTATGGTTCAAATCGGTTCATAATCTGGTATAGCTGTCATATAAACCGATCTTGGATCTTGACATCTTGAGCCAAGTGATGTCGCAATTCTCATCCGATTTGGCTGAAATTTTGCATGAGGTGTTTTGTTATGACTTCCAATAACTGTGCTAAGTATGGCGTAAATCGATATAGAACCTGATATAGCTGCCATATAAACCGATCTGGGATATTGACTTCTCGAACCTCTAGAGGGCGCAATTCTCATCCGATTTGGCTGAAATTTTGTACAAGGGCTTCTCTCATGACCTTCAACATACGTGCCTAGTAAGGTCTGAATCGATCAATAGCTTGATACAGCTCTTTTATAAACCTATCTCCCGATTTTGCTTCTTGAGCCCCTTTTAGGCGCAATTCTTATCCGAATGAACTGAAATATTACACAATGATTTCTACAACGTCAATCAGCATTCAATTATGGTCCGAATCGGACTATAACTTGATATAGCTCCACTATGATAACAGTTCTTATTCAATATTCTAAGTTTGTCTAAAAAGAGATACCGCGCATAGAACTCGAAAAATGCGATCAATGGTGGAGGGTATATAAGATTCGGCCCGGCCGAACTTAGCACGCTCTTACTTGTTTGTTTTTTTTCCGACTCGTATTGCAGTCGCATGGATGATGAGCGGCGTATGCTGTATATGTAAATTTTCCACAAGAATTCCATTTAAAGAAAACTAAAACAACAACAATGACCCCAATGAAAAATTTGGTGAGGGAGAGAAGTTGTGGTAGCAGCAGTAGTTGCTAAAATGGGGAGTAAATGGTTTTTGTCCGTCCTACTGTGGAACGCTCAATAGTGAGTGCAGGAATATCAACAGAGTGGCCATATTCAATTAAAGTGAAATTCAAGAAATGGAATTTTCAGAAAATTTCTTAAAGAAATAATATTTTCAGAAAATTACCTTTAAAAATTAAATTTTGATAAATTTCCCACAAAAATTAAAATTTTTGAAAGTTCTTCGAAAAATTTTCCAAAAATAAATTTTGACAATTTTTTTCAAAATTTCAGAAAATTTTCCATAAAATCTTAAAACCATAAAAATTAAAAAATTTCCTTTAAAAACAAATGAAATTTTAAAAAATGTTTCATAAAAATTTTAATTTTCGGAAAATTTCCCATTACAAACGTTTGAATTTTTTTTTTAAATTTCAGAAAATTTCCCATAAAAATTTAAATATCTCCTATAGAAACAAAATTTTCAGAAATTTTCCTATACTAAATTTACCATGAACATTCCATTAAGGAACAGGGCATACTTCTCTCGTAAAGAAATGAAATTTTGACAAAATTTCCTAAAACATACTATTTTCATAAAATTTTAATTTTTCAGAAAATTCCCATAAAAATTTTATATTTGGAAAATTTACTATTGAATAAAATTTTGAAAAAATTTCCCACAGAAATGAAAATATTAGAAAATATCCCATAAAAATTAAATTTTAAAAAAATTCCCACAAAATTTTAGACATTTTTAAAGAAGCAGATTTTTGAAAAGTTTTGCCATACAAATGTAAAGCTCGGATAATTTCCTAAAGAGATTTAATTTTCTGAAAATGAAATGAAATTCTTCGAAAATTTCCAATAAAATTTAAATGATCAGAAATCTATATATATATATATAACAAGTAAAATCTTAAAATCCGAATCTTATATACCCTCCACCATGGATCGGGTTTGTCGAGTTCTTTTCCCGGTATCTCTTTTTAGGCAAACATATAATTCTTATGCTATTGGAATGTTGGAGACCATAGTCGAAGGAATTGTGTAAAATTTCAGCCAATTCGGATAAGAATTGCGCACTTTAGGGGCTCCAGAAGAAAAATATGCGAGCTGTATCAAGCTACAGACCGATTCAGATCACATTTGACACGTATATTGAAGGTCATAGGAGAAGCCGTTTTAAAAAATTTAAGTCAAATCGGATAATACTTGCGCCCTCTAGAGGCTCAAGAAGTCAGATCCCAGATCGGTTTATATGGCAGCTTAATCAGGTTATGAACCGACTTAAACATTATTTGGCACAGTTGTTGGAAGTCAGAACAAAACACGTCATGCTAAATTTCAGCCAAATTGGATAGGAACTACGCCATCTAGAGGCTCAAGAAGTCAAGACCCCAGATGGGTTTATATGACAGCTATATCAGGTTATTGACCGATTTCAACCAAACTTAGTACAGTTATTGGAAATCATGACAGAACACCTCATGCCAAGTTTCAGCTAAATCGGATAAGAATTGTTCCCTCTAATGGCTCAAGAAGTCGAGATCCACAATCGGCTTATATGGCAGCTATATCAAAACGTGGACGGATATGACCCATTTACAATCCCAACCGACTTACACTAATAAGAAGTATTTGTGCAAAATTTCAAGCGGCTAGCTTTACTCCTTCGAAAGTTAGCGTACCTTCGACAGACAGACGGACGGAAATGGCTAGATCGACTTAAAATGTCATGACGATCAAGAATATATATACTTTATGGGGTCTCAGACGTATATTTCGAGGAGTTACAAACATAATGAGGAAATTAGTATACCCCCATCCTATAGTGGAGGGTATAAAAATGAATTTGTGTTTGTTTGTGGGTTTGTAAATTTGTTTGTTCCGAATAGACTCAAAAACGGCTTAACTGATTTCTTTGAAGTTAACACAGATTGTGGGACTCGAATGGAAGGTATTCCGGAAAAGATTACGAACATGGTCAGGAAGGAGGTATATACTTTATAATTTGTTTATATCGGAAGGGGGCCGATCCTCTTCCTTACCCCAAAAGTACGATCCAAAAATAAAAGTGGTTCGATCGTTACAGTATGGGACTCAATTGAAAGGTATTCAGAAGTAGAATACGAATTTTATATCCAAAAATGGGTCTAAGTAAGTAGGGGCCGCCCCGACCCAAGAACACCCTAAAATAGGTTTATTGGACGATAATGACAATATGGGACTCGAAAGAAAGGTATTCGGAAGTAGATTACGAATATGGTCGGGAAGGAGGTATAGGCTTTATAATTTGTTGATATACCCAAAAACCCCAAAAACACCACCCTTTAAAAAGTGGACTAGTATTGACAATGTGCCTATCAAATTAAAGCTATTAGAGATTATATTGGGTTGCCCAAAAAGTAATTGCGGATTTTTTAAAAGAAAGTAAATGCATTTTTAATAAAACTTAGAATGAACTTTAATTAAATATACTTTTTTTACACATTTTTTCTAAAGCAAGCTAAAAGTAACAGCTGATTACTGACAGAAGAAAGAATGCAATTACAGAGTCACAAGCTGTGAAAAAATTTGTCAACGCCGACTAAATGAAAAATCCGCAATTACTTTTTGGGCAACCCAATAATATGAAAAATTGGTTTCAAGTATCCAAGGTGTCGCCTAACTCCAAAATTTGCCCCAAACAGACATATGGGACATACATGTCAAAAAAGAACTCAAATGAAAGGTATTCGGGAGTAGACTACGAATATTTCATAAAAAATGAGGTCCATGTAATTGATGGTCACTTAACCACCGATAATATTATGGGAATATTACTTGATCATAGCTTGATGTAATAACTCAAATAAAAGGCAATTGGGAGCAGATTACGAATATAATATTAAATTTTGTGTCCAATAATCTAGGTGGTTCTTCATCTCCTAAAATCGCCGCCAATAGGTTATTTGATCCATTAAAACAATGGGGAATCAAGTGATAGAGATAGATGAGTAGAGTGCGTCATATATCTAGCGGGCCACCTCACCTTAAAACAGTCGATTAATCATAATTACCTTACAGCACACTGTGTGATTTAATTAATGTGTGGGGACACAAACAAATGTAGGTCGTCATACCCCCAAAATTATGACGTTCCGCGTGATAGAAGTAGTTGCAAACCTTAATGTTAAGGTTGCAACCATTTTTAGCTCATCGATAGACAATGCCAAACTGATTGCTGCTGGGCAATACTTATTTGTTCAAAAGTTTTACATGATTTAATAGTAAGAACTATCGCCACCGCACCAAATATATAGACTGGCAAATTAGTTCTTTACCACAGAAAATCGTTTAATATAGCAATTTGATTTAAACAAAGACTAAATAGTAAGTCATATAGTCATTTATAGACATCTACCACATGATAATCAATGTTATAGGCGTTAAGCCACTCCAAGCGAGTAGTAGTAGCACTAACATTTAAGTTAGCACCATCTACTGGCTGTTTTCAAATGGATTTAGTCTATCTAATTGAAAACAGTCAGTAAATGGCGCTAATTTGGAGAAGCCAACGTGAACAGAAAGAGGTCAGAGTGGTCAAAATTAATCATACAGCATTTATCTTCGTTATGACTTCGTTTCGGTTGTTTGCGGTTTTATTTTTTAACTTTCACACTCTAAGACGGTCCTTAACAATAATTTCCAAAAACTCCAGATCTCGGAAATGGGTAGGGCGATGTAAGCGAAATTTTGTTTGTACACTTACGTTAACCTAAAACCAAACAACAAAACAAAAACAAAAAACAAAAATTTTGTATCAGAATCTAAGGTTGGGTGCCGAGGAGGGCCACCCACCTCCAAAACCCACCAAACGGATTTATAGACCAATCACTACACTATGTATGGGCATCAAATTAAAGGTATTTGAGAGTATAAAGCGAATCTGATATCCAATTGTGGGACTAAGTGTTTCGTGGGTCACCCCACCCCCGAAAAAACCCTCAAATCGGAAATATTTATCGACCATGGCAGTATGGATCTTAAATGAAAGGTCTTTGGGAGTATAGCACGAAATTGACTTCCACTTTTGAGACCAAGTCTCTGGGGATCCACCACACCCTCAAACAAGGCATTTACTTATTGGGGTTTAAAATAAGTGGTATTTGGGAGTAGAAAAATCCACAGGAAAATTGAAATACATTTTAAACTGAGATTCGGTAGAAATGTTCAAATTAAGAGTACTTTTCTCCAACATAGCATTATCGGTCGCAGCAGAGCGGGCCGGGCTCAGCTAGTCTATCATATATAAAAATTAAATTGTTGCGCTGTGTTTGTTTGTTTGTGTGTTCTTTATAGACTTAACAAGTAAAAGCGTGCTAAGTTCGGCCGGGCCGAATCTTATATACCCTCCACCATGGATCGCATTTGTCGAGTTCTTTTCCCGGCATCTCTTCTTAGGCAAAAAAGGATATAAGAAAAGAGTTGCTCTGCTATTAAAACGATATCAAGATATGGTCCGGTTCGGACCACAATTAAATTATATGTTGGAGGCCTGTGTAAAATTTCAGCCAATTCGTATAAGAATTGCGCCCATTGGGGCTCACGAAGTAAAATAGAGAGAACGATTTATATGGGATCTGTATCGGGCTATAGACCGATTCAGACCATAATAAACACGTTTGTTGATGGTCATGAGAGGATCCATCGTACAAAATTTCAGGCAAATCGGATTATAATTGCGACCTCTAGAGGCTCAAGAAGTCAAGACACAAGATCGGTTTATATGGCAGCTATATCAGGTTATGAACCGATTTGAACCATACTTGGCACAGTTGTTGGATATAATAACAAAACACGTCGTGCGAAATTTCATTCCAATCGGATAAGAATTGCGCACTCTAGAGGCTCAAGAAGTAAAGACCCAAAATCGGTTTATATGGCAGCTATATCAGGTTATGAACCGATTTGAACCATACTTGGCACAGTTGTTGAATGTAATAACAGAACACGTCGTGCAAAATTTCATTCCAATCGGATAAGAATTGCGCACTCTAGAGGCTCAAGAAGTCAAGACCCAAGATCGGTTTATATGGCAGCTATATCAGGTTATGAACCGATTTGAACCATACTTGGCACAGTTGTTGGATATCATAACAAAACACGTCGTGCAAAATTTCATACCAATCGGATAAGAATTGCGCACTCTAAAGGCTCAAGAAGTCAAGACCCAAGATCTTTTTATATGGCAGCTATATAAGGTTATGAACCGATTTGAACCATACTTGGCACAGTTGTTGGATATAATAACAAACCCCGTCGTGCAAAATTTCATTCCAATCGGATAAGAATTGCGCACTCTAGAGGCTCAAGAAGTCAAGACCCCAGATCGGTTTATATGGCAGCTATATCAGGTTATGAACCGATTTGAACCATACTTGGCACAGTTGTTGGATATAATAACAAAACATGTCGTGCAAAATTTCATTCCAATCGGATAAGAATTGCGCACTCTAGAGGCTCAAGAAGTCAAGACCCCAGATCGGTTTATATGGCAGCTATATCAAAACATGGACCGATATGGCCCATTTACAATACCAACCGACCTACACTAATAAGAAGTATTTGTGCAAAATTTCAAGCGGCTAGCTTTACTCCTTCGGAAGTTAGCGTGCTTTCGACAGACAGACGGACGGACGGACGGACGGACGGACGGACGGACGGACGGACGGACAGACGGACGGACATGGCTAGATCGACATAAAATTTCACGACGATCAAGAATATATATACTTTATGGGGTCTCAGACGAATATTTCGAGTAGTTACAATCAGAATGACGAAATTAGTATACCCCCCATCTTATGGTGGAGGGTATAAAAACGGCTGAACCGATTTTCATGAAATTTTCACTGATGGTGCATAATGATCTCGTGGTGAAAATGGGGTACTAAATTTTTTGATATCTGAAGAGGGGGCGGATTCTCCCCTCTTATAGTAACGTAGATATAAAAATTTGGTATCTAAATTTTGAATGGGGTACCTAGGGGAGCCGTCCCACCCCCAAAACCTACCAAATATATATTTAGACCAATCAGGACAATATGGGACTCAAATGAAAGGTATTTAGGATAAAAAAACGTATCTAATATCCAACTGTCGGACCAAGTGTTTGGAAGACCACCCCAAATCGGACATATTTACCGACCTTGGTGATATGGGACTCAAATGAAAGGTATTTGCGAGTTGAAAACGAATTTGATATCCTTCCCCAAAACATCCTCCAAACAGGACTTATTTACTGACCATAACAATATGGGGCTTAAAGTATTTGAGTGTGGAATTACGAATCTGATATCCAAATTTGGGGCCAAGTGTTTGGGGAGCTGTCCATCCCAAAAAAACACCCCCTAAACAGAATAAATTTCCGACCATAGCAATATGGGGCTCAAATGAAAGGTCTTTTGGAATTTGATATCATTAAGGGGTTTAAATCAGCGGTATTTGAGATTAGCAAACGAATTTGATATCCAATTTAGAGGCCAATAGCATTATGGGGAGGGAAGAGAACGGTGGTGATATCTTTTCAGGGCTAAGTGTTTGGGGAACCACCACACCCCCCCAAAGCACCATTAAATCGGGCACATTTACCGACCACGTCAATGTGGGGCTCAAATGAAAGGTATTGGGGAGAAAAGTACGAAATTGAAACCCACTTTCGGGACCAATTTTCTGGGGGTCTACGCCTCCCCCAAAACAGCCCACAAACAGCAATTATTTACTGACCATCGCAATATGGGGCTCAAATAAAGGTATTTGGAAGTAGAATACGAAACTGATATCCAAATGTGGGACCATGTATTTTAGAAATGGAGTATATCAAACACCCAAACTTTAATGACCCTTAACTCTCCGAGCGAATTCATAGACCAATAAAGATAATATGGGATTCAGATTCCAGTCAAGCGATATACATTTACTTTTTTTCGTAGCATGGAATTTCCCTAAAAACTCTTTAAATGTCGAAAATAAATATTCAAAGGATAATTTTGTTCCTTATGAAGTAAAAGAAGGCGTAGCGGAGCGGGCCCGGTTCAGCTGGTTTCCTATAAAAATTAAATTTTTAGAAAATTATTTAAAAAAAATGAAATTTGTAGAAAATTCCTTCAAAAATTTAAATTTCAGAATATTTTCTAAAAAAATGAAATTTTGACAATGGCAACACTGTTTTGCTTTAAAATTGGGAAGAAAATTTTGAGAATTCTACAGAATTTCAATGAGAGCCAAAGAAACGAAAAAACGTTGAAACTGAAAATCAATCTCACGAGATGTGAAGGGTCGATGGATGCATTTTATTTGCTATTTTTTTGTATGGGGGAGCTATTTCGATTTTAACTATTTCAACGATTTTCAGTTGCAATTGGCGCGTTATTTGGAACAATCGTCCGTTCGTGTGTGTTTTTTACGGGAAAGAAATTTGGAAAAAAAAGTTTCGTTTTCAAAAATTATTGCTTTTGTTAAGGGAAAAGAAAATCAAAGAAGAAAAAAACCTTAAAAATGGAATAACAAACCAGAACCCATAGTCTGTAGCGTGTAGAAACAGTCTCGTCTAGTGTTTAGAACAATTTTCTTTTCGTTATGGCCATTACGTGAACTTTTTTTTTTTTTGGTTGGCAAACTATAACCCTCAAAAGTGTGAAAATAAAAAATTGTTTCTTTTAATATTTAAAAAAATAATAAATAAAAAAATTTAATTGAAAAGTGTTTTTAAACAACATTTCTGGTGCATCTTTTTGTTGTTGTTGTAAATATTTTCAAAATTGATGACGAAATTGTCCCCATTTTGCTTGTGAATGTGTTGCGTATCTAATTTTCGAAAATACAAAACCTCATTGGACATATGTTTTGGTTTTTCGACTGTCCAATGCCGAATGCCCTTTATTTACAAAGTCATCGTCACGTTTTTGGATCCACCATTAATTTGTGTCTTATATGCTGGTGTCTTAATGACGCTGCAACTATCGCCCAAATAACGCATTCACGCTAATGCATCTCGAAGCTATAGAAGAGTGCAAACTTGTCTTTTTTTAATTTGTCTCGCTCATTCTGATTATAAACAATCTTCGATTGTGCAATGTTTGCTCTTTAGTCCACATAAGATCCACTTTTGATGGCTGAGTTCTTTTAGTGGTCTTTCCGCTATGGATTTTTTTGCAGTCTACGATTGGGTATGTATTGTGTGTGTTTATTTGTGTATGGTATTTATTGTTTTGTTTAAAAATTTTGTATATCAGGGTAGATCGCAAATAAGTGACGGTAGAATTTTTTATTTGATGATAAAACAAATAAAACAAGTAAAAGCGTGCTAAGTTCGGCCGGGCCGAATCTTATATACCCTCCACCATGGATCGCATTTGCCGAGTTCTTCTCCCGGCATCTCTTCTTAGGCAAAAAAAAAGGATATACGAAAAGATTTGCTCTGCTATTAGAGCGATATTAGGATATGGTCCAGTTTGGACCACAATTAAATTATATTTATATTGGAGACCTGTGTAAAATGTCAGCCAATTTGAATAAGAATTGCGCCCTTTGGGGGCTCAAGAAGTAAAATAGAGAGATCGATTTATATGGGAGCTGTATCGGGCTGTAGACCGATTCAGACCATAATAAACACGTATGTTAATGGTCATGAGAGAATCCGTCGTACAAAATTTCAGGCAAATCGGATAATAATTGCGACCTCTAGAGGCTCAAGAAGTCAAGATCCCAGATCGGTTTATATGACAGCTAAATCAGGTTATGAACCGACTTGTACTTTATTTGACATAGTTGTTGAAAGCAACAATAAAAAACGTCTTGCGAAATTTCAGCCAAATCGGATAGAAATTGCGCCCTCTAGAAGCTCAAGAAATCAAGTCCCCAGATCTGTTTATATGACAGCTATATCAGGTTATGAACCGATTTGAACCATATTTGGCACAGTTGTTGGATATCATAACAAAATACTACATGCCAAAATTCATTCAAATTGGATAAGAATTGCGCCCTCTAGAGGCTCAAGAAGTCAAGACCCCAGATCGGTTTATATGACAGCTATATAAGGCTATGGACCGATTTGAACCATACTTGGCACAGTTGTTGGATATCATAACAAAACACGTCGTGCAAAATTTCATTCCAATCGGATAGGAATTACGCACTCTAGAGGCTCAAGAAGTCAAGACCCCAGATCGGTTTATATGGCAGCTATATCAGGTTATGGACCGATTTGGACCATACTTGGCGCAATTGTTGGATATAATAACAAAACACGTCGTGCAAAATTTTATTCCAATTGGATAAGAATTGCGCACTCTAGAGGCTCAAGAAGTCAAGACCCAAGATCGGTTTATATGGCAGCTATATCCGGTTATGGACCGATTTAAACCATACTTGGCACAGTTGTTGGATATCATAACAAAACACGTCGTGCAAAATTTCATCCTAATCGGATAAGAATTGGGCACTCTAGAGGCTCAAGAAGTCAAGACCCAAGATCGGTTTATATGGCAGCTATATCAAAACATGGACCGATATGGCCCATTTACAATACCAACCGACCTACACTAATAAGAAGTTTTTGTGCAAAATTTCAAGCGGCTAGCTTTACTCCTTCGGAAGTTAGCGTGCTTTCGACAGACAGACGGACGGACGGACATGGCTAGATCGACATAAAATTTCACGAGGATCAAGAATATATATACTTTATAGGGTCTCAGACGAATATTTCGAGTAGTTACAATCAGAATGACGAAATTAGTATACCCCCCCATCTTATGGTGGAGGGTATAAAAATCTTGTAACCATTTGGGACACCCAATCCTGTATGTGATTGAAAACCCCGATCAGTTTGAAATTCTCCGCAACATAAATACAGGCAGATGCTTTGCACGCCATGTCTAGCAATAAAAGATTTTTGCGTGTTAAGCCAGATATGGCCAGGTGCTAAATTTGATTTGTACCTCAGATTCCTACCTTGATACCTTTAATTTAAATACTCCGTCAAGCGTTTCAATTTAATTTTTGCTAGCCCACCCAGTCACGCTCCGTCTGGAAATTTAAATTTCTAGGCTTTATGGTTGCATCTTAGCTTCAAAGGTTTGTGTACAATATTGCAAAAAATTTACACTCAGAGAAATTTGTTATTAAAATCAACAACAAATTTTGGAGTAACAACAGATAGTCTGCTGGGAAATGGGAAAGACATGGGGAGGACATGATTGACAGCTGGGCTGGAAAGGGCCAGCTCCGCTGCGTCTTCTTTTACTCTATTTTTTTATCTAATCGCTATGGGGGTGCTGGTACGGCCTTTCAGATATTTTGTCCCAATGTGGATATCATATTCGTGCTCTACTCCCAAATACCTTTCATTTGAGCCTTATATTACTAAGGTTGGTAAATATGTCCGGTATAGGGGTATATCGGAATCGTACTCTAGTCTTAAATACCTTTTATTTGAGCCCCACATTTACATTATTGGTTTATATTTCCCCTTGGCGGGTTTAGAGGTGGTTCCTACCTAGATATCCTACCCCAAATAAGGATACCACATTTCTGTTCTTGAGTTATTATAAACAAATTAAATTTTGCTTAAATCGCCCCACCCATCTCCGAGATCAGGCGTTTTTGAAAATAGGGTAAGGGGAGTCCGCCTATTAAAGTTTGGATGTTAGATCTCTTGGTTTTGGTGGTGAATTGGAGTAGCCAAACCCTTTGCCCCGAAAGTGGATATCCGATTCATACTCTACTTCCAAAAACCACATTTGCCCTACATATTGCTATAGTCGTTATATATGTGTGGTTTAGGGGGAGTGTATGAGGTAAGGCGTCCCTGAAACACTTAGCCGTAAAACAGATATGAGCCCCCTTTGAGCTCCTATTTGCATAATAATTCACAAATATGTTCATTTTTATGGGTATGCACACAGAAAATAAAAAAAATCGGTTTCAATCACGAAATTGATTAATCCAATTAATTTTTTAATGGAAACTGCTTCAATCACGAAAATGATAATATCAATCACAGTTATAAAAAAGGTGATTGAATAAAATTTTAATTAAAAAAATTGCATATTCCATTAAAAAAAATATTGAAACAAAATATTGGTCTTTTTGGCAGCTATATCCAAATATAAACCGATCTGAACCATATAGGACATGTATGTCGAAAAGCCTAACATAAGTCACTGCGTCAAATTTCAACGAAATCGGATAATAAATGTGCTTTTTATAGGGCCAAGACTTTAAATCGAGAGATCATTCTATATGACACCTATAACCAAATCTGGACCGATCTGGACCAAATTAAACAAAGATATAATAATCATCCTATTTTATTATAACTCCACTACTATATCTGTAGTTATATTATTTTAATATTTTAATAGTGGCTGGTCTTGATCATATTTTATTCAGGTCCCGAGAACTCATATACAAATAAAGATTTTCAGGCAGTAAATCTACTTTTTATGGGATTAAGACCCTAAATTGGAAGATCGGTCTATATGATAGCTTTATCTATATAGTCTGATCTGACTCATATGTGGGTCCGATGTCGAGGGGCTTAAACCAACTCACTATTTCAAATTTTGACGAAATCGGGTAATAAATAAAGCTTTTATGAGCTTCAGACTCTTAATCGGCATATCGGTATATATGACAGCTATATCTAAATACATTCCCATATTTATTATATTTGGGTCAGATGGCGGGTGGCTTAAAAAAACTCTCTAATTCTAATTCCAGCGAAATTGGGTATGTGTTCCAGACTGTTAAACGGCAGATCGGTCTATATGGCAGCTATATCTAAATATATGTAGTTTGTTCTGATACATATTTGAAACTCACTGTTTCAAAATTTCAGCGAAATCGGGTAATGAATAAAGCTTTTATGTGGTAGCTATATCTAAATGTAGTCCGATATGAACCATATTAAGGGTGGGATATTGGGAGGCTCAAAACAACTCACTGTTTAAAATTTCAGCGAAATCGGTTAATAAATAAAGCATTTATGGGCTTCAGACCCCTTATGGGCAGAACGGTCTAGGTGACAGCTATATCTTAATATAGTCCGCTCTGAACCATATTTGGGTCCGATATTGGAAGGTCTAAAACTACTCACGGTTTCAAATTTCGGCGAAATCGGGTAATAAATAAAACCATGTTTGGGTCCTATGTTGGGAGGCCTTAAATAAAGCTTTTATGTGCTTCAAACCCTTTATCGGCAGATTGGTCTATATGTCAGTTATATATTAATATAGTCCGATCTGAACCATATTTAGGTCGGGTGTTGAGAGGCTTAAAATAACTCATTGATTAAAATTTCATCGAAATCGGGTAGTAAATAAAGCTTTTGTGGGCTTCAGATCCCTTATCGGCAGATTGGTCCATATCAAAACTATATGTAAATATTGTCATATCTGATCTAAAATTTTGGTCCGATGTTAGAAGGCCTAAAACTACTTACTGTTTAAAATTTCGGCGAAATCGGGTAATGAATAAAGCTTTTATGGGCTTCAGACCTTTTATCTGGAGATCGGTCTATATGGCAGCTATATTCAAATATAGTCCGAACAAACCATGTTTAGGTCGGATATTAAGAGGCTTAAAATAACCCACATTTTAAATTTTCCGCGAAATCGGGTATTAAATAAAGCTTCAGACCCTTTATCGGCAGATCGGTCTATATGGCAGCTATATCTAAATATAGTCCAATCTGAACCATATCTGGGTCAGATGTCGGGAAGCCTTAATCTACTCGCTGATAAAAAAATAAAGCATTTATGGGCATTAGATTGCCGATAAAGGGGGCAGATCGGTCTATATAGCCCCTATATCCAAATACATTCCGATTTGGCCTGTTCAAGAAAGTTAACAGCGTGCATCAAAAATCTGTGCCAAATATAGCTCAATATTTCAGTTTTTGAAGGCTGTAGAGTGATTACAACAGACGGACGGACAGACACACTGACATTGTTGAATCGCCTTAGAATTTTACGACGATCCGAAATATATATACTTTGTAGGGTCGAAAATTGATATTTCGGTGTGTTGCAAACGGAATGACTTAATGAATATACCTGCTATCCAACGGTGGTGGGTATAATAAAATAAATTATAGTTGGTCTTCTGTCAATAAAAACAATGTAGACAATTTGGTGACAATGTCACATACATAGTAGACAAAAGTGGTGACTTGGGGACACTTAACTTCCTATAGGGAACTTACATCATACAAATAAATTTGACAAATGACAAAGGCAAAACAATAACAACAACACCAATAAAAATTCACCTCAAATGAATATCAACGCGTTTTACAATGTTGCGGACGCAATATTGACAACATTTTCAGTGTGTTCCTTATTTTTGAATGTGTTGCAGACACATGTTGGTTATTTCGTGCCTGATTTGCTGTTGCCGCTGCTGTTTGTTTGTAATTATTGTTTTTGTTGGTGCACGGAACCGCTTGGAACCTCATGGATGTTTTTTTTTGTGCTTGACTTTCAAACGATTTCGTATATTTTATTATGAAGTAGGTACATATACATTTAAATATGTAAGTAAATGTTCAAAGAAAGCGAAAAGTTATAAAGTGTGGTAGGCGTAGAACATTGAATGCCTTACACAACATTTGGGACAACATGTTCCCTGGCGTTGGTAGGAATTTTGAAACAAATTGGGGGCATATTTTATTGACAAGGTGTAGACATGGGAATGAATGACATAAAAATGTTGTAACACAAAATCTTCACAAAATTTAATGTATTGTTAAAAAATATAAAATATGGAATATCAGAGAATAGGGAAAGACAGAGGGCTGTTCGATTTAAAATTATGTTTTTGAACACGAATATAATATGAAATTACTTTAAAAAAATTTAATAAAAAAACATTTGGCAAAATTTTTGTATGAAAAAATTTTATATATTTTGATAGGAATTTTTTTTGTTGAAAAACAAATTGTTGCATTAGAAAATTTTCTTGTTTCAAAAAAACTTTGTGAATTCTTTCAACAAGGTAAGCTGTATCTCAACTGTCACAAATATTCATTCTACTTTCATGAAGTTCAAAATACTTGCATATATCTAGCCTCGTCCGCTGTGCCTTCTACACTATTTTTTATTTTTTTTAATTAATTTATTTTTTTGCCCATGAACATTCCACTAAGGAACGGGGGCAAACTTCTCACATATTCAAGTTTAAGCTCAATGATAAGAATAGACGAGTCCGAACGGCGTGCCATAGTGCGACACCTCTTTGGAGAGAAGTTTTACATGGCATAGTACCTCACAAATGTTGCCAGCATTAGGAGGGGAAAACCACCGCTGAAATTTTTTTTCTGATGGTCTCGCCAGGATTCGAACCCAGGCGTTCAGCGTCATAGGCGGACATGCTAACCTCTGCGCTACGGTGGCCTGCTTCTACACTATACAGAAGAAAAATTTTAGCTATAGTATTGACGATATAAATTTCGAGGTCTCATGGTTGTATCTTGACTTCAAATATACTCCACGTTTGACGGGCTTTATTTTAGTCCTATCCAGTGCAATTCAGATGTTCTGGATAAAATATCAGTGCAAAGTTGTACTGATAAGTTATCGATATCATGCGATAACAGATAATAAGAAACGTTTAATTGTGATTTGCGCTATATAAAGGGCGATTATATCTTTTTGGCAACACTAAACAGCTCACGTACGTTTCGTGTTTTGTTTCACCGTCAGACATCTTTAGTTTGGTCTACAATTTAACCATAAATCGTGTTATAAACTAACAACGCTTGCAAATTATTGAATTGTATTAACAAAGTGCGTGCTCTGTTAAGAAAGTTCATCGTGTTCAAATCGTATTCAGCGGCGAAGTTCATTTTTGCCTCAATGGGTACGTAAATAACCATAATTTTTCGATTTTGAAGTGAAGATCAACCAGAAGCATTGCAAGAGCTACTAATGCATCCAGAAAAAGTAACATTTTGGTGTGGTTTATGGGCCGGTGGCATCAATGGGCCGTACTTCAAAGATGATGCGAATCGTAACGTAACTGTATAGGCTGAGCGCTATCGTGAGATGATATCAAACTTTTTGCCCAAAATGCTATATAAAGGGCGATTATATCTTTTTGGCAACACTAAACAGCTCACGTACGTTTCGTGTTTTGTTTCACCGTCAGACATCTTTAGTTTGGTCTACAATTTAACCATAAATCGTGTTATAAACTAACAACGCTTGCAAATTATTGAATTGTATTAACAAAGTGCGTGCTCTGTTAAGAAAGTTCATCGTGTTCAAATCGTATTCAGCGGCGAAGTTCATTTTTGCCTCAATGGGTACGTAAATAACCATAATTTTTCGATTTTGAAGTGAAGATCAACCAGAAGCATTGCAAGAGCTACTAATGCATCCAGAAAAAGTAACATTTTGGTGTGGTTTATGGGCCGGTGGCATCAATGGGCCGTACTTCAAAGATGATGCGAATCGTAACGTAACTGTATAGGCTGAGCGCTATCGTGAGATGAGCTTGACATGCATGACATGTGGTTTCAACAGCACGCGTAACAATGGACATATTGGAAGGCGAGTTCGGTGAATATTTTATTTCACGTTCGGGAGCGGTTAATTGGCAGCCTAAATCGTGTGATTTAACGCCTTTAGACTTTTTTTGTGGGGCTATGTTAAAGCTCATGTCTATACAGATAAGCCCGCTTCAATTAACGCATTGGAAGACAACATTGAAGCATTTATTCGGCCGAAATGTTGGAAAGATTTTTTTTAAATACTTTCCTATAGCTCTTAGAAACTCACCCTTTATATACTGTCAATGTGTATCTGGATGCCAAATTTCAGACCTCTAGCTCAATCTGTAAAGAAATTACCAAATACTACCAATTACAGCACTTAAGAACGTTTTCTTTCCCTCCTGGTGCGATTACAGCATTTCGTACCGTTTACGGTAAAAGCAAATAATCACGTTACTGTGAATGGGAATCGTTAACGTTCAATGATAACATAATATTTTTGACCCCAATTGGATGATATGGACTTGGAGGGCATGTGGTTGCAACAGGACATTGGCATAAGCCACACAGCGAATGTTAAAAATCATTTTATTGGAAACCAAGTTTGGAGTCGAGTCGATTGGCGGCCTCGGTCGTGCAATTTGACGCCGTTTCCTGTGGAGCTACGCCAAGTCTATGGTCTATGCAATATATATTCATATACAGGTAGGAACAATTGCCCAACAACAAAATTTTGGGTGTACTGTCTGTCAGTGATTAGTTCAACTATATATATACTTGTTATATATACTTGTATACTTGTTCGCTCCATTTTTCGTTGTTTGTGTGGGTAAGGTTCTTAACTATAATGCACACACAAAAACAAACCAGAGATCGCAACACACAGCTACCACTATGGGACGCGTTTCGTAAATTGGTTAAGAATTACTCATCAGCCATATTAGGTGTGAAGGCTTCAAGGGTCGTACGTGGGTGTGTTGCACTTGTAACTAATTTATTGCGAAAACGCCTCTATGATACAAATAACCACATTAACCACGCTCGACAGCCCTGCCTATTAGCTGTACTTTTTCCCAAGGCATGTGTTTTTGTTTAATGGCAAATTTTTTGTCTACACAATTACACTACTCAATTACATGGTATACACATGATTCTATGTAACTGTTGGAAGTTGCATTGCTGGCTTTGAAGGCTAGACAATGGCAACGGCTCTCGACATTGCTTCGTGACCCCAGAATCCCGGCAGGGCTCTGCCTAATTTTTCCATTTTAAAGTTTTTTTTTATATTTTTTTTTTGTAGCGCTCTTATTGAAAGACCCATGCACAAAAATCATTTAGTCATCAACATATATTTCCTAGTTGTACCTACATGCAGAATATCAGAGCTCTGGTTCAATACGTAAAGAAAGTACGAAATGGTACCAAGTGCGATACTAAACGTTCGTTTTTCCCCGTTTACTGTACTATTTTTCACATTCTTCTATTTATGCTCTTTATTTCGCAACAACACTCATTTAAGCCAAATTTTAGAGTTCTTGCACTAACCGTTTGTCCTGTGCAAAGTTCACCTATTTCGTTCTTTTAAGCACCTAAATGTCGAAAAACTTATTTACTCTCCCAATTAAGGCAGTCATAGTGTAGTTCCAAAATTTAAAGCCCTAGCTCAATTTACAAGAAAAAAATTCCGTTATATTTTTTATTCAGAAATGTTTTGTCCAACTGCTGCATACAGAAAAACGTTTGTCCATTTCTTTGCAAATTGCTCTGTATAGAATTTTTTCGTATAGAAAGATTTCCGTTAGTTTTTTTGTAAAAAAAAAAATTAATTTAGTTTTTATTATAAAACAACATTTTTCTTAGGAAGCAGTAAGGAAAGGCAAATGTCGGGCGGAGCCGACTGTATAATACCCTACACCCCCGAGTCTACGCACTAATTTCTATATATGTAGAACTTAACTCCAAATCTAGCCAGACTTTAAGATTTTTCTACCATGTTATAAAAATTGTGGCTTTATACAGCCTTAACAGGCCGTATCGGATAAAAGATATATGTATATAGGAGCTTTATCTAAATCTGAACAGATTTTGATGAAATCTTTTATTAGACATATTGGGACGTCAAATAAAACATCCATCTCATGAACAATTTTGTAGAGATCGGATCAAAAGGCCATATCGGACAAGGGATGTGTATTAGAGCTATATCTAAATCTGGACTGATTTTTATGAAATTTTGCACACATACAGCGGTCAAAAAAAGTATTCATCATTAGCAAAATTGATAATAAATTCACTTATTTTGGGTAATTGAAGAAAATTTAAAGTAAACAAATAATGCAGTTTTATGCAATAGTTTATTTTTCGTAATATGTTTTAAAATAAATTCAAAAAATAAATTTAATTAGAGCAAAAAATGCAATTTTATATAATAACACCAAAAACAGAACAAAAAAAGTATTCATCATTGATGTGCTATCATCAAAGTCAAATTCAAATATTATTTGGGAATCCCCCTTTTCTGTTTTATTTAGTAAAGGAGGCTTTGCCCTTGACAGCAAATATTTAATTTCATTGAAAATATAGTTTTTGTCAAAATGGGTCGTAAGCAAAACGAGGTTTCTGATGAGGTAAAAGTTTTGATAATAAAACACCACAGGAATGGTTTAACTCAAAAAACTATCAGTGAAATATTAAATAGACCACGATCTACTATACAATCCATCATCAGAAAGTGGACAGAAACGAAAACTGTTGACAATAAACCAAGATCTGGTCGACCAAAAGCACTTTCAGTTGGAGATGTGCGTTGGCTAGTGCGGCAAGTTCAGAAAACTCCGAAGACAAATGCGACCATTCTTCGTAAAAACACTATGGAATATTTAGGGAAGGCAGTTACTACACAAACAATTCGAAATACACTCAAAAGGCATAGTTACAGAGGAAGAACTGCACGTAAGAAGCCCTTTATAAATAAAATAAACCGAGTGAAAAGGCTAAACTTCGCAAAAATGTATGTAAAACAGCCCGAATCATTTTGGAAAACAGTCATTTTTGCAGACGAGAGCAAGTTTAATCTTTTTGGGTGCGATGGAAAGGTCATAGTGTACAGAAAACCAAATACAGAGCTTGAAGAACGAAACACAGTTGCTACTGTAAAACATGGTGGAGGTGGTTTAATGGTTTGGGGGTGTATGGCGGCTTCAGGAGCGGGAAATCTTGAAATTATTAATGGAGTAATGGATCATAAGTATTACATTGACATTTTAAAGAGGAATTTAAAAGATAGTGCTGTAAAACTTGGGCTTGGTAATAACTTTCAATATTATCAAGATAATGACCCCAAACATTCTGCTTTAAATACCAAGATGTGGATGCTGTATAACTGCCCCAAAGTCATTAAAACTCCTCCTCAAAGTCCCGACTTGAACCCAATTGAACATCTTTGGGAACATCTCGAACGCAAATTGAGAACGCGCAATTTTTCGAGCAAGAGTCAAATGCAACAGGTGATAATGGAGGAATGGACTAATATAGACCAAAATATAACCGCTAAATTAGTCCAATCGATGTCAAACCGTTTAAAAGAAGTTATAAGACGCGGTGGTCGAATAACAAAATATTAATTTTTTTAAATTATGTTATTTATTTTTTTGTTTTTTTGCAATGATGAATACTTTTTTTGTTTAATTTTTTGTGTTCAGCTGTAAAATGGCCCTTTTTGTTCCAATAAATACTATTTTTTTCTTTAAAAACAATGAAATTGTGTACATATATATCACACAAGCACTACTGCATCATTAGTTTAATATGTTTTTATTCCAATTGTCTTTTGTAGACTTATTAAAAAAAAAAACATTGAATGATGAATACTTTTTTTGACCGCTGTATGAGGACCTCAAATAAAACACCTCATGCTAAATTTCGTAAAGATCGGACCAAAATAGTGACTTCTACAGCCTTTAAAGGCTATATCGGATGAAAGATATATATAGGGGAGCTATATCTAAATCTGAACCGATTTTTATGAAATTTTGCACACGTATTGGGGCGTCAACTAAATCTCCTCGTGCCTTTTTTTGTTAAGATCGGACGAAAATTGTGGGTTCTACAGGCTTAGAAGTCCATATCGGATGGAAAATATTTATGGAAGCTATATCTAAATCTGGCCCGATTTTTATGAAACTTTGCACACATATATGACGACGTCAATCAAAATACGTCATGCAAATTTTTGTAAAGATCAGAACAAAACTGCGGCTCCTATAAGACCACATCGGGTGAAATATATATATGGGAGCTATATCTAAATCTGGCCCGGTTTTGACGAAATCTTGCACACATATGAGGACCTCGAATAAAATGCTTCATGCAAAATTTTGTAAAGATCGGACAAAAATTGTGGCTTCTACATACTGTCGAAATCACGTTAGAGGTCGAACGCGTAAAGCTAGCCGCTTGAAATTTTGCACAGATACTAAATATTGATGTAGGTCATTGGGGATAGCAAATGGGCCATATCGGTTGAGATTTGGATATAGTTCCCATATAAACCGATCTGTCGATTTGACTTCTTTAGGTCCTGGAAGCCGCAATTTTTATCCGATTTGGCTGAATTTTGCCATATAGTGTTTTGTTGCAACTTCCAACAACTGTGTTGAGTACAGTCCAAATCGGTTAAGAACCTGATATAGCTCCCATACGAACCGATCTCCTGATTTGACTTCTTGAGCCCCTGAAAGCCGCAATTTTTGTCCGATTTTGCTGAAATTTGGTATATAGTGTTCTGTTACAACTTTCAAAAACTGTGCCAAGTACGGTCCAAATCGGTCTATAACCTAATATAGCTCCTATATGTTATTGACTTCTTGAGCCCCTGGAAGCCGCAAGTTTTGTCCGACCTGGCTGAAAGTTTGCATGCTGTGTTTTGTTTTGACTTCCAACAACTGTGCCAAGTACGGTCCAAATCGGTATTTAATCTGATATAGCTCCCATATAAACCAATTTCTTGATTTAACTTCTTGAGCCATTACATGGCGCATTTTTGGTCCTATTTGGCCGAAATTTCGCATGTAGTGTTATGTTTCCACTTTCAACAACTGTGCCAAGTACGGTCGAAATCAGACTATAACCTGATATAGCTCCCATGTAAATCCGTCTCTAGATCATCCTTGTTCGGTTCCTAGAAGCTTTAAATTTGGTATGTAGAATAAAATTATGCCCTACAACTAAATTTATTTTGTATAAATTTTTGGCAGAATTCATGGTGGTGGATTCCCAAGATTTGGCCCGGCCGTTTTTACTTGTTGTATAGAAAACATTTGTAGATTTTTTTGCTACAAACTAGTGCCCTAACATATAACGCCTCTTGCGGCCGGCCAATATAAAACAAGTAAAAGCGTTCTAAGTTCGGCCGGGCCGAATCTTATATACCCTCCACCATGGATCGCATTTGTCGAGTTCTTTTCCCGGCATCTCTTCTTAGGCAAAAAAGGATATAAGAAGAGAGTTGCTCTGCTATTACAACGATATCAAGATATGGTCCGGTTCAGACCACAATTAAATTATATGTTGGAGACCTGGGTAAAATGTCAGCCAATTCGTATAAGAATTGCGCCTATTGGGGCTCACGAAGTAAAATAGAGAGAACGATTTATATGGGATCTGTATCGGGCTATAGACCGATTCGACCATAATAAACACGTTTGTTGATGGTCATGAGAGGATCCATCGTACAAAATTTCAGGCATATCGGATAATAATTGCGCACTCTAGAGGCTCAAGAAGTCAAAACCCCAGATCGGTGTATATGGCAGCTATATCAGGTTATGGACCGATTTGAACCATACTTGGCACAGTTGTTGGATATCATAACAAAACACGTCGTGCAAAATTTCATTCCAATCGGATAAGAATTGCGCACTCTAGAGGCTCAAGAAGTCAAGACCCCAGATCGGTTTATATGGCAGCTATATCAGGTTATGAACCGATTTGAACCATACTTGGCACAGTTGTTGGATATCATAACAAAACACGTCGTGCAAAATTTCATTCCAATCGGATAAGTATTGCGCACTCTAGAGGCTCAAGAAGTCAAGACCCAAGATCGGTTTATATGGCAGCTATATCAAAACATGGACCGATATGGCCCATTTACAATACCAACCGACCTACACTAATAAGAAGTATTTGTGCAAAATTTCAAGCGGCTAGCTTTACTCCTTCGGAAGTTAGCGTGCTTTCGACAGACAGACGGACGGACGGACGGACGGACGGACGGACGGACGGACGGACAGACGGACGGACATGGCTAGATCGACATAAAATTTCACGACGATCAAGAATATATATACTTTATGGGGTCTCAGACGAATATTTCGAGTAGTTACAATCAGAATGACGAAATTAGTATACCCCCCATCTTATGGTGGAGGGTATAAAAACAAAATAACCACACAGTATTTTATTAATGTAAGTAATATCAATCTTCAAATACTTATAGTATTTTTTTTCGAATTGTTGTGTTGCTTCTTACTTTTCTTCTGTTGTTGCAAATTTTACAAAGTCTCTCTTTATGTTGCATTCGTTTTGAAATCTTTTGTTGTTTTTATAACGCGCAAATGTTTGTTGCATGGAGCCTTAGGCTGTTGTATGCCCCAATAGATAGTTGGATGGATGGATGAAATACGGACGAATGGGTTGTTGGCGCGCTTTTTTTCAGCGTGTGGTGTGTGAGTGTGCCTTGCTCCAATCGTTCGTTCATTCATTTTCGTTTGATTCTGTCCGTCCTGCCTTCTATCTGTGGCGCTGTTTGTTCTCTGCTCTTGGTGGGGTTCGTTATCGTGCAATAGAAAGTGAAACGATTAGTTTTTCATATATCGTGCGGCCGGAGAGAACAAACGGTAGTGAGCGTTGAACGCACTGAAACATAAACATGTTTTAAGAAAATAAAAAAATAATTATTATCATATAATAAAGGATTTAAAAAAAAATTTAAAAAATAATACAAAGGGGCTTTTACATATATGAATCCTGAGTGCTGGGCTTTCGTTTAAAAGTTTTACGGAAAATCTGAGAAAGGTTTTGCAATTAAAAGAAAACATATTAAAATTCAATCTAAAGCCCTAAAAAATTTCAACTATTTGGAATTGTAAAAAAGATATAATGTTTTTTTTTTGCTATAAACCTTGCCAATTGTGGAAAAGTGCTTTTCTTAGCCAAAGTGATAAGATATTGTAAATTAAGGCGAAATTTCTTTAATTGAAAACCTATTGGATTCCGAAATATGTTATAAAAACGAACTACAAAATGCCTAAAATACATGTAAGTCTACTACGTTGAAAAAAATTTATTAAATAAATACATCTTCGGTTAGGATCATCCTGTTTCTCTACGGGAAAGAGATCTATGGCATTTGTTTCGGGCTTCGAAAAATAAAGAAAATTTTTGGCTTGTTTGGCGATCTTGAAGGCCCATTTTCTTGTAACTCAAGAGTTTGGTTGAAGGACAATCCGAGTAAATAAGGAATTATTTCGATACACTTTTTATGGAGTGCCCGATTCGCAAGGAATTCATATCCGACATCAACAAAAAGGCTATTAATAAACAAGTAAAAGCGTGCTTAGTTCGGCCGGGCCGTATCTTACATAACCTACACCATGGATCGCATTTGTCAAGTTCTTTGCGCGATATCTCTTTTGGGCAAGGGTTGCCCAAAAAGTAATTGCGGATTTTTTAAAAGAACGTAAATGCATTTTTAATGAAGCTTAGAATGAACTTTAATCAAATATACTTTTTTTACACTTTTTTTCTAAAGCAAGCTCAAAGTAACAGCTGATAACTGACAGAAGAAAGAATGCAATTACAGAGTCACAAGCTGTGAAAAAATTTGTCAACGCCGACTATATGAAAAATCCGCAATTACTTTTTGGGCAACCCAATATGTTTGAATATAAAGAGATAATGAATAAGAATTGCTTTGCTATTAAAGCTATATCAGGTTATAGACCGATTCGCACCGTAATTGGTTTGTTGAGGTTGAAGAGAATAGTAAAAATCATTACGCAAAATTTCAGCCAAATCGTATAAGAATTGCGCCTTACAGGGGCTCAAGACATAAAATCCGGAGATTGGTTTTTATGGAAGCTATATCAGGTTGGAGGCCACCGTAGCGCATATCCGCTTATGACGCTTAACACCTGGGTTCGAATTCTGGCGAGAACATTAAAAAAATTTTTCAACGGTGGTTATCTCTTTCTAATGCTGGCGGCATTTGTAAGGAACTATGACATTTGAAACAAGTAAAAGCGTGCTATGTTCGACCTGGCCAAATCTTATATACCCTTCACCATGAATCGCATTTGTCAAGTTCTTTGGCCAATATCTCTTTGTAGACGAACAAAGGATAATAGATAAGAATTGCTGTGCATTTTCAGATATACCAAGTTATGAACCGATTGGGGCCATACTTGGTTCGACTATTCCACACCAAAGTGGAATTTATTGTGCAAAATTTCAGTCAAATCGGATAAGAATTAAATAAAATTGGGAAATCTGTTTATATGGGAACTATAGCAGGTTATCGACCGCTTCATGGCATATTTAAAACAAGAAGTCGTTGTGCAAAATCCTATAAAAATTGCTCTCCCTAGAGGCTCAAGTAATATAATCAGAATATCGATTTATAATGGAGCTATATCAGATTGTGAACCGATTTGGGTCATACTTGACGCAGTTGTTGATGTTTAAACCAAAACACTCCATGCTAACTTTCGGCTAAATCAGATAATAATTGCTCGCTCTAGCGGCTCAAGAAGTCAAGAGCCGAGATCGGTTTATATGGTAGCTATATCAGGTTATTAACCGATTTTAACCATAATTGGCGCAATTGTTGGAAGTTGGATGAAAACGCTTCATGCAAAATTTCAGCGAAATCGGATAATTATTGCGCCCTCTAGCGGCTCAAGAAGTCAAGATCCGAGATCGGTTTATATGGTACCTATATCGGGTTATAAACCGATTTGAGCCGTACTTGGCATATTTGTTGATGGTCAAACCAGAACTATTCAATTTCAGCCAAATCGGATGATAATTGCGTTTACAATCCCAACCGACCTGCGCTAGTAAGAAGTATTTAGGCAAAATTTCAAGCACCTAGTTTTACTCCCTCGAAAGTTTGCGTGCTTTCGACGGAGAGACATACGTACGGGCGGGAATGGCTAAATCTCCTAAGAATCAAGAATCACTATCAAGAATAATATTTCGATGTGTTCCAAACGGAATCACGAAATTAGTATACCCCCATACTATGGTGGAGGGTATAAAAATGGTATGGCAGCCATGAAAAAACTTCTCCACAAATAGGTGGCGCCTCATGATTGAACTTGAATCGGATAGCACTCTGTGATATGTGAGAAGTTTGGCTCTGTTCCTTAGTGGAATGTTCTTGGCCAAATTTGCATTTGCAAATATAAAATTTGCAAATGTATAAAATTTCAGCCAAATCGGATAAGAATTGCGCCCTCTATAGGCTCAAGAAATCAAGATTCGAGATTAGTTTATATGGGAGCTTTATCAGGCTATGAACTGATTTAGACCATACGTAGCATAGGTATTTGGAAATCAAAACAAAACACTTCATGCTGATCTGTTTATATGGGAGCTATTGTATATCAGGTTATAAACCGATTTAGATCATACTAGGCATATTTGTTGAAAGTCGAAATAAAAAACTTGGTGCAAAATTTCTGCCAAATCGGATAAGAATTGTTCCTCTAGAGACTCAAGAAGTCAATATCCGATCCATTTACAATTTCAACGGATTGTAGTAGTGCAAATTTTCATGTGACTAGCTTTATTCCCAGCTAGATTTATTCCTAAATCGATTTGGAATGTTAAGACGATTAAGAGCATAGATATACTTTGGTGGATCTCAGATCAATATTTCGATGTGTTACAAATGGATTGACGAATTTGTTTGTAACATCCAGAAGGATAGACCCATTGACTCAGAATCACTTTCTGATTGGAAGACGACATTGAAGCATTTATTTGTGAGATACATGGGACTAAGCGGATGGACCAAATTTACAGCAAATTTAGTAAAAGTGCCGATTTCGAAACCATCTTTGCTCGAAAGGGATATTTTTTTGATTTTTGTAAAAAAAATTCGATCAGAATTTAATTACACTCTTATCTGGAAATTTTTTAAATTTTCTCGCACTATGGGACGAAAATTTTTCCGTCTGATAAAAGAAGAAAATTAATATTAGGACCAAAGAATATAACCCTAAGATTGTGGGTGATTCTCTGTTTTTGGTCCATAACCCATTTTCTGGATTAGGGACAAAATGTGTGTTGAAGATTACAAGGATATCTTAGGGAATAAAATGTTTCCTTTTTCCGAGAAAGAAAATGACCCTAAGTAACAGTTCATGTAAGTTAACGACTTAAAGCACTCTTCCAGACTAGCAGAATTCTAGTTCTAAGAGCTTTCTGTACCGAATTTGGAAGGCCTATCCCAAACATGGGACCTATACCTTATTAAAAACCTCTGGGGTATAAAACGAGCAAAATTTGAAACTTGCTTATGGTTTTTAAATGTGTATTTTTTTTTAATTTTTTTCTCTTCTTCAGTTGTGTGAACTCGGCGAACCTTTTTGAGGTACTAATGCTTTAATTTACGCAATTAATATTGCAATAAAGCATGTGATTGAGTAGTAACCATTTATTTTTCGTTCCTGTTAGATTAAAAGTTACAAAAATAATAGAATTCATAAGTAATTAGAACGTTTTGATAAGTGCCCCTGTTATTTTTCCAAGTATGTTAGGTAAGTGGCAATCTGTCATCAGACTCACTTTGACGTGTTTGTCCATTGTGATTCCACAGGAACAGGAGAAGGAAGATGTATTCTAGTTCCTACCCTTGAACTATTCAGATCGCTTTAAAAAGCCCAACGAATATTCACATCCGCTAAACCAGACAGGTTCTCAAAAAAATGAGAACCTAAAGTGGAACTCCTTCTCAGTGCGGGACACACACACAGAAGGTGTTCCGTAGTATCTTTTTCTTCGATGTCCTCACAGCTTCTGCAAAAGTCGTTACCGTTGGCAACCTTCAGTCTGTCAGCATGTTTTCCGATTATACAATGACCTGTCATGACGGACACAACGACTGAGACGTCTGTTTAAGCCAATGACAGCAAAGCGGTAGATCTCTTCAAGTCTAGATAAGGCCACATAGTTTTGGAATGCTCACAGCCCACTCTTTGCGACCATCTATCATTGGTTGTCCTTCGGGCCTGGTCCTGAAAACTTAGCTTACATGTCGCTAGAGTCATACCCACAGATTCCAGTATCCCTGGAATGTGTAGGGTAGTTCTTAGTCTCGCAAGCTCATCCGCTTCCCTGGAATATATCAGTGGCCCGATACCATAAACAGGTGAATTTTGAACTGTTTGTTGAGAAATCTGCGACAGTCGAGGGCGGTTTTTGTGTTCAGTAATACGTTCTCCAGGGATTTAATGATTGCCTGGCTGTCTGAGAAGATATTTATAGCAATATTTGTTATGACATTATTTCCTTATTCCACCGCTTCCTTAATTGCAAGTATCTATGCTTGATACACACTGGAGTGATCGGGTATCCTTTTCGATATGACCAGTTCCAGATCTTAAGAGTACACCTATCACGGCAGTGGTCGCAGCAATTTGTCTAGTCACAATGCCCAGAGGCATAACATGTAGCATTAAATTCAGTGCATCTGATGGTGTCGTCTTTAGCGCGGCTGTGATGCACAAACAACCGATCCTTTGGATCTGGTTGACTTTTGAACAGCTGATGGACTTTTGAAGCGCCGTCCACCAGACCATAACACCATGTAGCATAATAGGTCTGACAACTGCAGTATATACCCAATGCATGACATGTGGTCTAAACCCCCAACTTTTGCCAATGGTTCTCTTGCTGGTGTATGGGTCAAGAGTTGCCTTTCTTGCCCTTTCCAAAATGCTGGATTTCAAGTTCAATTTCCTGTCTAACAAAACCCCCAGGTATTTTGCGCTTTCTGATAGGTGTCATTGTAGGCAACTTGTATCTCCTGCTAAAAGGAACTACTTCTGTCTTGCACGGATTTATACCTAGACCACTTTCGCTAGCTCACTTCGCTGTTGCACGTAGAGTTTCCTGAAGTATATCTCTTAGAGTGCTGGGAAACTTTCCCCCAACCGCAATTGGCACGTTATCAGAATACGCGACCACTTTTAAGCCTTTTTCTTCGAGAGACAACAATATATTGTTAATGGCTATATTCCAAAGTAGAGGAGACAGTACACCTCCTTGAGGAGTTCCTCTGCTGACCCATCTTTTTAGATCCACAGATCCCAAGCCTGTTGAAAAACATATTTTAGTAAGTTATTAATAAACTTTCCTACGATAAAGTTGATGCCTAGAGACTCCATCTCTTCATGATTGAAGTCAGTTTTACATTATTGAAAGCACCTTCAAAGTCAAGAAATGCTACCATTGTATATTCCTTTACAATGAGAGAACCCTCTATGTAGACGACTAGGTCGTGAAGGGCTGTGGATTTGTCTTTACTATATGCAGCTGCTGCCGAGACAGGCGATCTCCTGGGATCTTTGCCCTATGAGTCTTCCGCATAAAGGATATCCGACTAATATGACGAAAATTTTTCGTCTTCTTCTGTGGTAAGGTTTTCCTGCTTTCGGAATGAAAATGACCTTCTTGTCCCTGCATCCCATAGGTATATATATGACATTCTGATACAAGCAGAGTATATCTCCCTAAGCCAAGGAACCAGTCTAACAGACACAGCTTGTACTTCAATCGGTGATATATCATCAGGGCCTGGCGACTCAAAGGAGTAGAAACTTCTTATTGTCCAAAGGACAATAAGGCTCAGACACAATTTTCCCAATAACATCCGAAGAATACATGCCAGTGACAAACTCTTCTGGCGCTACGTTGTGCGTAGGAGAATTTCCCGGGAAATGTATATCTACGAGTAGTTGTAATGTTTCCTCACTAGACATTGTCCAAACATTCTCTGACTTCTGAATATACCCCACTGTAATGGGTCTAGAGGACAGAATCTTCCTTAGCTTAGAAGCCTCAGCTGTATCCTCCACGGAGCTGCAGAACTCCACCCAGGATTTGTTCTGAGTCTTTCTCAACTCGCTCTTATGTTTTCTTAGCTCAGCCTTATAAATAGATGTCCCAATCGTGTGGTGCTCTTGTGGCTTTCGCCCTGTTGAAGTTTTCTGCAGTCCTTCCTTAGACCAACGAGCTCTAGGGTCCACCATGGCGGTCGCTGTATGCCCCTTGGCTTGGCACTAAGACATGCTGACACAAGCGAGCCATTCGGGGCCTTCGTGATCCGCTTGACCATTATGGCTATATCCTCCGCAGTTGCTACTTCCTTTTATGGTGTGGAAGGGATAGACGTGCAGAATTTGTTCCGAAATTTATTCCAAGCATTTTAAGGTTTGAAGGCGACATCTCTGAATCGTGTGCCATACATAAGGAAGCCAACTAGAAATAAGACTTTTTTATTTCGGGGCTGGCTACTACTGAATCTTCAGCGCTTAGCGACGGAAGAAGAAATACATTTAGACTACTCTTTGCAAGAATACAGGCTCTGTGTCTCCCATTCCCACGAACCATTCTTACACACACCCTCCTGTCGCGATTGCGGCAGGGGGATTTTCATTCTTCTGCAATCCGCAAGACTTTAGCCATGTGGTCGATAGTTCCTCAGACAAGTGTCCAGCAACAATCTACCAATCTTCCAGTCGGTGGTTGAAAGATTGTCTTAGTCCCTTAGTCTTCCAAGTATGGATTCAGAATGTGAGGGAATCTTTGGTATCCAAGAATGCTCCTGGTCAAGAAGGAATATCTTCCTTCTTGACTAATCTAGTGCTGCACCTGGCCAGATCTCACAATCATTTTTAGGGCGCAACGTTGATCCCCGAAGGCAATTAGTCTGTATCGGCTCCGATACCAGCCTGCATCGTCACAAACTTGAGGTGACCCACGAAATTCCGCAAGAACATCGGAGTATACTGATGACAGTCCATTGACTCCAATTATTCCGACAACTGTCATCACCAAACTGTCCTTAGCGACATTAGCAAAGGTTCTTGGACCCACCTTACTATTGTTCGCCCTAGTTTTTTAGGCATGGGATGTCGTCCAGGTTTCTGAATCTAGACGTGTAGTCTTTGGAGTAGCCTGCGCAGCGAATTCCCGTGCCTAATTTAGGGAGTCTCTCTCGCTATTAATGAGGGTCTTAGCATTATTTGCACCAAGCCTCTAAATAAACCTGAGAGCGATGCGTCTTCTATTATTCCAACCTCTTTAAGAGCGTGTAAGTATTCCGGGGAAGGCCGATGGCCTAGGCAAGTTATAGGCATGCGAAGTTAGAATAGGTTCGGCCTTGTCCTTAAGGCTCGAACCAGGTGTCTTCTTCAAAAGCACCCGCAGGCCAGGCCTTGAGTGACTTAATTTTTTTTTTTTTTCAAAAATATAGACTCATTACGAGTTACAGAAAAATTCTTGCGGAGCAAAATAGCAAAACGTCCGCTCCACTTAACGGTTCAAACAAGAATATCAAATTAAAATTCACCATTTAAAGCCATACAATGTCGCGAATATTCAGGTTCAGCCTTTTACAGATGTGTGGGATTATGCTTATCCGATTGGTTCAATTAATCAAAACACAGATATTTTATAAGAATAAGTTTAATGGAAAATGTTAGGGGTATTTAAATGATTTAAAGAATGTATGATTGAATGAATGAATGAAATATGTTGGTTTGAGAGTGGAGAGAATTGTATTAGCATGCACGTCTTTACTGTTTCGCGTCGTCGCAAGCACTGAACTGTGGTGGTCGATTGACACATGTGCAGACCTATTTTTTTCTCTTCCTACAGAAGTAATCATGTTTTTTTATTTGTTGTGCAATATTATTCTTTGTAACTGTTGTCCCTATTATTATATTTTTTCCACCACCGTATGTTCCTCCGATTTTGACTAATATGTATAACAATTATGCAGCCATTTGTGAACCAATCTTCACAAAATTTGGCACGAAAGATTTATTTCTGACTTTTGACATTACAGGTAAGAAAGAGCTCCCACTTATTTGTAATGCTTCATTTTGCGTTCAAGAGCCTTTGTTACCGCATTTTTCAACTGATCTTCTCAAAATTTTGCACAATGTATTCTTCTATGCCTTATAATGGGTGATTTTTTAAGAGCTATAGGAAAGTTTTTCAAAAATAAAAAAACACATAAAATTCAAACAAGTAAAAGCGTGCTAAGTTCGGCCGGGCCGAATCTTATATACCCTCCACCATGGATCGCATTTGTCGAGTTCTTTTCCCGGCATCTCTTCTTAGGCAAAAAATGATATACAAAAAGAATTGCTCTGCTATTAGAGCGATATCGAGATATGATCCGGTTTAGACCACAATTAAATTATATGCTGGAGACCTGTGTAAAATTTCAGCCAATTCGTATAAGAATTGCGCCCATTGGGGCTCACGAAGTAAAATAGAGAGAACGATTTATATGGGATCTGTATCGGGCTATAGACCGATTCATAATCCATAATAAACACGTTTGTTTATGGTCATGAGAGGATCCGTCGTACAAAATTTCAGGCATATCGGATAAGAATTGCGACCTCTAGAGCCTCAAGAAGTCAAGATCCCAGATCGGTTTGTATGGCAGCTATATCAGGTTATGAACCGATTTGAACCATATTTGGCACAGTTGTTGGATATCATAACAAAATACTACGTCCCAAAATTCATTCAAATTGGATAAGAATTGCGCCCTCTAGAGGCTCAAGAAGTCAAGATCCCAGATCGATTTATATGACAGCTATATAAGGTTATGGGCCGATTTGAACCATACTTGGCACAGTTATTGGATATCGTAACAAAACACGTCGTGCAAAATTTCATTCCAATCGGATAAGAATTGCGCACTCTAGAGGCTCAAGAAGTCAAAACCCCAGATCGGTGTATATGGCAGCTATATCCGGTTATGGACCGATTTGAACCATACTTGGCACAGTTGTTGAATATAATAACAAAACACTTGGTGCAAAATTTCATTTCAATCGGATAAGAATTGCGCACTCTAGAAGCTCAAAAAGTCAAGACCCAGCTGGCAGCTATATCAGGTTATAAACCGATATGAACCATACTTGGCACAGTTGTTGGATGTCATAACAAAACACGTCGTGCAAAATTTCATCCAAATCGGATAAGAATTGCGCACTCTAGAGGCTCAAGAAGTCAAGACCCAAGATCGGTTTATATGGCAGCTATATCAAAACATGGACCGATATGGCCCATTTACAATACCAACCGACCTACACTAATAAGAAGTATTTGTGCAAAATTTCAAGCGGCTAGCTTTACTCCTTCGGAAGTTAGCGTGCTTTCGACAGACAGACGGACGGACGGACGGACATGGCTAGATCGACATAAAATTTCACGACGATCAAGAATATACATACTTTATGGGGTCTCAGACGAATATTTCGAGTAGTTACAATCAGAATGACGAAATTAGTATACCCCCCATCTTATGGTGGAGGGTATAAAAAATGCATGAAATCTTTATTTGAATCGATATAACGGTCCATATAAATTAATGTTTGAATACGATCACCCCATAGGATTTTCGCCGTCCTACCGACTAATACGCTGTTCCATAGAGTAACAAGCGCGTTCGTCGCCCACGCCCTTAAATCGGACTGCGTCGACGCGAAAGGCTTCAGGTTAACTAAGTTTATTGACTGCAGTCCTCTGGCCTTCACCGCTAAATCGTTTGCCCTATTCATTTCCCCTAACTCCATTATGGCCTGGCACCCAAACGACGCGAATTTTTCCATCCTCAGAGAAGGCGTTAATCCCCTTTTTACACTGCAGGCTCTTCGTGAACTTACCGTCCTGGTTGTTATTGCCCCAATGGCAATTTTACTCTCCGTAAAGTTGTTCACATTCGACGTTCTCGCGTTAGGAACACACCACCTCACGCATTCCATGATCGCCCGGATGTCCGCCTGTAATACCGCATTATGATCAGACAGTCTAAAAAGATCTCAGTCCCTAGGTTTTCAATGTAGACCCCCAGGCCCACTCTGCCACCTAGCTTTGATCCATCCGTGTAACATGATCTTCCTGAGGACAATACTAGGGTTCCGTCAATCCAAAACTGTGCCGCTGGCAGTAGCGCCTCGCACTTGACCTCAAGTGTCGTCTCAGGTATCCGATCTGAAACCTCTTCCCTTTCTTTCAGGTTTCCTATGGTCGCCTCGATTATATCGCCTTCAGTCTTATAGCCGCAGTGTGTGCCTCACACTTAATCTGTATGTCATTGGGTCGTACATCTAGAATAGTCTTCAGTGCCCTAGTGGGCGTGGTCCTCAACGCTCCGTCTATGCCAAGACAACATGTTCTCTGAACCTGTGGTATAATCCTAACGTTGCCCTTTTTCTCCATAGCATTCCACCAAACCACTGAGGCGTAAGTAAGTATTAGTCTAATCACTTTCCTGTAGAGCCAGTGGACTTTCCTCGGATTTAGGCCCCATTTCGAGCCTACGGCCCGTATACATAGTGCCCAAATCTGTGAGCCTTCTCAGTACGCTCCTGAAAGTGACACTTCTAATTAAGTTGCCTATCCAAGATCACTCCTAAATATTTGACCTTATCACATATCAAAATCCTTTTATTGAGGGAAGGTGGTGCGTCAAACTGGCCCATCTTCATCTACCTAGTGAACAGAGATATTTCCGTCTTTTCTGGGTTAACATTGATACCCCTGAGTATACCCCAGTCATATGCCATATACAAGAACTTTTCGGCCCTTTTGCCTAGCTGGTTCGGATCCTTACCCCTAAAAAGTATTATAACATCGTCTGCATAGCAGACGGGTTCAAATCCCTCCTCAGTCAGCATCCGTATTAGGTTATTTATGGTGTTCACCCAAAGGAGTGGCGAGTGCCACTATCTCCCTTATATTTATGTCATGGGACCCGCAATTTATCCACCTATTCCTTAGCGTATGGTTTATCCAGTCTCTAAGGACCTAGTCCAACCGATACTGGTCTAAGAATTGGATCAGTGTATCGGTCTGCACATTATTAAAAGCCCTTCGATGTCAATGCTCACCGACAGTGTGTACGTCTTGGCATCGAAGGATTCTTCTATTTTTTGCACAACCTCGTGCAGGTCAGTCTCCACCGACCTTCCCTTGACATAAGCATGCTGTTTGTATTTGAGCAGTTCGCTGGATGTCCTACTCTTTTCATGGTATCCACAATACGTTACATTGTTTTGAGTAGAAAGGACGTAAACTTATAGGTCTGTAGGCCTTTAGTGTCGCATAACTTGCCTTGCCGGGCTTGGGTATTAATACCACCCTTGCCTGCTGCTAGACTTTCGGAGTATATGTAAGTCCTAGATACGCTCTAAAATTACAGGCCAGATGGGGCGCCAGATAGTCAGCCTCCTTCTTTAGTAACGCCGAAAATATTCCATCAGGTCCGGGCGACTTAAATGGTTTGAAGCTCCTCAATGCTTCCTTGACCATAAATTCCGTAATGATAAGCCTTCGATCAACCTCATTATTCCAAGATTCCGGTGTCTCCGTGAGTCCCGTCGTATCCTGTGGAAAATGTGTATTCATCAAAAGTCTCAATATGTCTCCCCTGTCGTCTACTATCTTTTCAGTTTGTACAGAAGTCTTTGAGAGAAACTTTTTCATCTTGGCGGCGTCATTAACGCTATCAACCTGTTCGCAGAAAAGTTTACCGGAGGCAAGTTTTGCCGTTCTGCTAAACTTATTGTATTCCTTGGGCCGTGTGCAGTACACATCCCAGTAAACTTCCGCTTTTTTATGACGAGCTCTGTTATAAAATTCTGTGGACCTCTTTCCAAATGTTGCGAATCTCCCCGGTCATCTAGAACTTTACTTGGGCTGATTTCCATTCTCGAAAAGGACAACTATCTTCGAAAGGCTCCACTAGTGCAGTCGCAATCTCTGGGGATAAATATTGATTTTTTTCCACACATTTCTAGTTCAAGTGCTTTAGACCAATACAAATTCATTTCACAATATTTTTATACCCTCCACCATAGGATGGGGGTATAGTAATTTCGTCATTTCGCTTGTAACACCTCGAAATATTCGTCTAAGACCCCATAAAGTATATATATTCTTGATCGCCATGACATTTTAAGTCGATCTAGCAATGTTCGTACGTCTGTCGAAAGCACGCTAACTTTCGAACGAGTAAAGCTAGGCGCTTGAAATTTTACACAAATACTTCCTATTGTAAATAGCGGTTCATGTTTTGATATAGCTGCCATATAAACCGGTCTTGGGTCATGACTTCTTGAGCTTCTAGGGGGCGCAATTCCTATCCGATTTGGCCAAAATTTTGCACATGTTGGTTTGGTATGACTTCCAATAATTGTGCTAAGTATTCAAATCGGTCCATGTTTTAATATAGCTGCCATATAAACCAACCTTGGGTCTTGACTTCTTGAGTGTCTAGAAGGAGCAATTCTTATCCGAATTGGCTGAAATTTTGAACATTTCTTTTTGGTATGACATCCAATAACTGTGCGAAGGCCTAAATCAGTCCAAAACCTTCCATATAAACCGGTCTTGGGTCATGACTTCTTGAGCTTCTAGGGAGCGCAATTCCTATCCGATTTGGCCAAAATTTTGCACATGTTGGTTTGATATGACTAACAATAATTGTGCTAAGTATTCAAATCGGTCCATGTTTTAATATAGCTGCCATATAAACCGATCTTGGGTCTTGACTTCTTGAGCTTCTAGAGAACGCAATTCTTATTCAATTTGGCTAAAATTTTGGATGAAATGTTTTGTTATGACTTCCAACAACTGTGCTAAGTATGGTTCAAATCGGTCCATAACCTGATATAACTGCCATTTTAACCGATCTGGGATATGGACTTCTTAGGTCTCTAGAGGGCGCAATTCTTATCTGATTTGGCTGAAATTAAGCATGAACCGACTTGGTTGAAATGGTTGCATGAAGTTGTCATAAGACTTCCAACAACTGCGCTAAATATGGTTCGAATCGGTCCTGAACCTGATATACCGATCTGGGTTCTTGACTTCTTGAGCCTCTAGAGGACGCAATTCTTATCCGATTTGGCTGAAATTTTGCATGAAATGTTTTGTTATGACTTCCAACAACTGTGCTAAGTGTGGTTCAAATCGGTACGTAGCCTGATATAGCCGCCATTTAAACCGATCTGGAATCTTGACTTCTTGAAATTTTGTACAACGACTTCTCCCATGACCTTCAACATACGTGTCCAATATGGACACATACCTATAGCCTAATACAGCTCCCATAGAATCCGATCTCCCGATTATGCTTCTTCAGCCCCTGCAAGTCGCAATTCTTATCCGAATCGACTGAAATATTACCCATGACTTCTTCTATGGTATTTATCATTCACATCACTTATGGTTCGAATCGGACTATAACTTGATATACTTTCAATTGCATAACAAGTCCTATCCATTATTCTTTGTTTGGCTAAAAAAAGAGATACCTCGCAAAGAACTCGACCAATGCGATCCCTGGTGGAGGGTATATAAGATTCGGCCCGGCCGAACTTAGCGCACTCTTACTTTTTGTGTATTGATTTTTCTTTCACAAGTATATTGCTGGCAAATAAGATTTTCTAATTTTAAAATATACCTCTTCAAACTGCGTCTACACACTACGAAGAGTGAGTATTTACCTTTTTTGTATTTTGCGGAAAATTCCTGTTCGCCCAAAGCGTAATGACTCAATATTTTCCCATTTTGTGTTTTGCGCGCTTCTTTTTCGCTTTTTGCAAAAAATCTATTTTCAATGCACATATTTTTGTTTCGAACATCAACTATCGTGGTTTTTCTTCTATTTTATTGTTTAAATTGTAAAGTGCGAAAGGAAATGTGTACCAGCCATAGAGAAAACAGGGCAAGTAAAGCAGTAGCAATGCCTGAAGTGCGAGATGAGTAGCACGTGAATAAAATAGGATCGCATGAAATGTTTATGTTTTCGTGCAGCATACTTCATAGACCCATATGGTAGAGAATTTCTTATTCAAGAGATGTAAAGGGGACTTTGGTTTTGTATTATAAACAAAAGACAATAAATATGGATATTGGAGATGTACTGGAATACATCTCCAATATCCATATTGGAGATGTAGTTCCATGTATACCACTTTCATTAATTGTTTATTATACCCACCACCGACGGATGGGGGTATATTCATTTTGTCATTCCGTTTGCAACACATCGAAATATCCATTTTCGACCCTATAAAGTATATATATTCTTGATCAGCGTAAAAATCTAAGACGATCTAGACATGTCCGTCCGTCTGTCTGTTGAAATCACGCTACAGTCTTCAAAAATAGAGATATTGAGCTGAAATTTTGCACAGGTTCCTTTTTTATCCATAAGCAGGTTAAGTTCGAAGATGGGCTATATCGGACTATATCTTGATATAGCCCCCATATAGACCGATCCGCCGATTTAGGGTCTTAGGCCAATAACAGCCACATTTATTATCCGATTTTGCTGAAATTTGGGACAGTGAGTTGTGTTAGGCCCTTCGACATCCTTCCTCAATTTGGCTCAGATCGGTTTAGATTTGGATATAGCTGCCATATAGACCGATCCTCCGATTTAGGGTCATAGGCCCATAAAAGCCACATTTATTATCGGATTTTGCTGAAATTCGGGACAGTGAGTTGTGTTGGGCCCTTCAACATCCTCCGTCAATTTGGCCCAGATCGGTTTAGATTTGAATGTAGCTGCCATATAGACCGATCCTTCGATTTAGGGTCATAGGCCCATAAAAGCTACATTTATTACCCGATTTTGCTGAAATTTGGGACAGTGAGTTGTCTTAGGCCTTTCGACGTCCTCCGTCAATATGGCTCAGATCGGTTCAGATTTGGATATAGCTGCCATATAGACCGATCCTCCGGTTTAGGGTCATAGACCCATAAAAACTACATTTATTATCCGATTTTGCTGAAATTTGGGACAGTGAGTTGTGTTAGGCCCTTCGACATCGTCCGTCAATATGGCTCAGATCGGTTCAGATTTGGATATAGCTGCCATATAGACCGATTCTCCAATTTAGGGTCTTAGGCCTATAAAAGCCACATTTATTATCCGATTTTGCTGAAATTTGGGACAGTGAGTTGTGTTAGGCCCTTCGACATCGTCCGTCAATATGGCTCAGATCGGTTCAGATTTGGATATAGCTGCCATATAGACCGATTCTCCAATTTAGGGTCTTAGGCCTATAAAAGCCACATTTATTATCCGATTTTGAGAAAATTTGGAACAGTGAGTTTTATTAGGCCCTTCAACATCCTCCCTCAATTTGGTTCAGATCGGTCCAGATTGGGATATAGCTGCCATATAGACCGATCTTTCGGTTTTAGGTTTTGGGTCCATAAAAAGCGCATTTATTGTCCGATGTTGCCGAAATTTGGGACAAAGAGTTAAGTTAAGCCCCTCCACATATTTCTGCAAGTTGGTCTAGATCGATCAAGATTTGCATATAGCTGCCATATAAACCGATCTCTCGATTTAAAGTCTTGGCCATTTTTAATCCGATTGCATTGAAATTTGACACACTGACTTATGTTATGCTTTTCGACATCCGTGTGGTATATAGTTCAGATCGGTTTATTTTTAGATATAACTACTAAAAAGATCAATATTTTGTTCTATAAAATTGAACAATATCTTTTATTTATTAGTATCTGGTCCAAATCGGAACATAGCTGCTATGGGGCACAAGGTATGAATTTTGCACCGGATTTTGAGGAAAGGTGGTTCACATATATATCCGAGGTGGTGGGTATCCAAAGTTCGGCCCGGCCGAACTTAACGCCTTTTTACTTGTTTTTTTTTTTTTCGTGTTGTTCATTTATAGTTGTTGTTGATTTGCAATTTTAATATATTTTTAAAAAAGCCTTTGTTCAATAATTAATTGAAAGCGTGAGTGTTAGGTTTCATATTTCATAAATGAAAACAATCTGCGGATGAATGTTTCCGCCATTTTATTAGAAAAAAAAAATAGACAATTGCATGGAATATATCAAATTTTGAAATGCTTTGTAATAATTTACTGTAATGTAAAACACACAGATAATCTTTTTAATTCTTTATTGCGATGTACGCGTGTGATCTGCCAAACTCCAAGTGTTTGATCAACGGCATGCAAAAACGGGTTCTTAAATAAATAGGTACAAAAGAAAATTATAAAATGTTTAAGGGAAGATTTAGTAGTAGCCAGCCTTGAAATAAATAAGTCTCATTACTGGCTGGCTTCCCTATATATGGCACACGATTCAGAGATGCCGCGCCCAAACCTTAAGGTGCTGGTTGAAGCCGCTTCTGTAGGGAAGAAAAGCCTCATTGTAAAGGGTGAATTTTTTGAGGTTAGGATTTTCATGCATTAGTATTTGACAGATCACGTGGGATTTCAGACATGGTGTCAAAGAGAAAGATGCTCAGTATGCTTTGACATTTCATCATGAATAGACTTACTAACGAGCAACGCTTGCAAATCATTGAATTTTATTACCAAAATCAGTGTTCGGTTCGAAATGTGTTCAAATTTTGACAAATTTTGTTCAGCGATGAGGCTCATTTCTGGTTGAATGGCTACGTAAATAAGCAAAATTGCCGCATTTGGAGTGAAGAGCAACCAGGAGCCGTTCAAGAACTGCCCATGCATCCCGAAAAATGCACTGTTTGGTGTGGTTTGTACGCTGGTGGAATCATTGGACCGTATTTTTTCAAAGATGCTGTTGGACGCAACGTTACGGTGAATGAACACATTTCGAACCGAACACTGATTTTGGTAATAAAATTTAATGATTTGCAAGCGTTGCTCGTTAGTAAGTCTATTCATGATGAAATGTCAAAGCATACTGAGCATCTTTCTCTTTGACACCATGTCTGAAATCCCACGTGATCTGTCAAATACTAATGCATGAAAATCCTAACCTCAAAAAAATCACCCTTTAGCTAGTGATGCTAATGCACATTTCAACAAAAGGGGTGAGCTGCGAATCTCGAATATATTATAGGTTGCAATCTGGTGATTTGTAATAAAGGGGATAAACCGACCTTTATTACCAGGAACAGGAAGGAGGTTCCAGATATTACCTTTGTATAGGAAGATATAAGCGCAAGAATGTGCGACTAGGAAGTGTTGGATGACCACAGCTTCTCTGATCATCGTTACATTAGATTCAGCCTTGGAGAAAATACTGCGGAAGTGCTCCCTCGGCTAAACAGAAGAAAGGCGGTTTGGCATAAATTTCGGCACAAATTCTGCACGTCTATCCCTTCTACACCATAAAAGGAAGTGGAAACTGCGGAGGATATAGCTATAATGGTCAAGCGGATCACGAAGGCCCTGAATGGCTCGCTTGTGTCAGCATGTCCTAGTGCCAAGCCAAGGGGCAAACAGCGACCGCCATTGTGGACCCCAGAGCTGAAACTCTTCAACAGGGCGAAAGCCACAAGAGCACCACACGATTGGGACATCTTTAAAGCTGAGCTAAGAAAATATAAGTGCGATCTTAGAAAGGCTCAGAACAAATCCTGGGTAGAATTCTGCAGCTCCTTGGAGGATACATCTGAGGCCTCTAGGCTAAGGAAGATTCTTTCCTCGAGACCTATTACGGTGGTGTATATTTAGACGTCAGAGAATGTATGGACAATGTTTAGTGAGGAAACACTAGAACTACTCGTAGATATCCATTTCCAGGAAAATTCTCCAACGGACAACATGGCGCTAAAAAAGGTTGTCACTGGCATGTATTCGTCGGAGGTAATTGGGGAAATTGTGTCTGAGCCGAAAATCCTTTGGGCGATAAGAAAATTCTACTTATTTGAGTCGCCAGACCCTGATGATGTATCACCGGTTGAATTACAAGCTGTGTCTGATAGACTTGTTTCTTGGCTTAGGGATATATGTTCTGCTTGGAGAAGGAGTCGAAACTTCTTATCGCCGAAAGGATTTTGGGCTCAGACACTCTTGTGGCTTTTGCTCTGTTGAAGAGTTTTCTGCAGTCTTTCCTTAGACCAACGAGCTCTGGGGTCCACCATGGCTGTCGCTGTTTGCCCCTTGGTTTGCTCTAGGACATGCTGTCACAAGCGAGTCATTCAGAGCTTCGTGATTCGCATGACCATTATGTCTATTTCCACCGCAGTTTCCACTTCCTTTTCTGGTCTAGTAGCAGAATTTGTGCCGAAATTTATCCCAATCCGCTTTTCTTCTGTTTAGCCGAGGGACCACTTCTGCAGTATTTTCTTCGAGGCTGGAACTTATATAACGATGATCAGAGAAGCTGTAGTCATCCAACACTTCCCAGCAGCATATCCTTCCGCTTAGATCTTCCGATACAAAGGTAATATCTAGAATCTTCTGCCTGTTCCTGTTAATAAAGGTCGGTTTATCCCCTTTATTACAACTTATAATAAATTCGATAAACAGTTAACCCCTTTCACATATACATATGTATTACCCGATTTGCACCTTTAGAGCCTATGTCAGCGTACTTCTGAAAAGATTTTCTAAAAATGTTGTACAATGTCTTATTTTATGTAATTGTGTGTACGGTCTAAATCGGTTCAGATTAAGTTATAGCCTCCTTATATATATTCGTCCGATTTTGACTAATACTGCACTAATTTGGACATTTGTTAACCGATTCTCAAAAATTTTACCACGAAAGTTTCTCTTATATCTATTCTGGTCACAGGCGAATTTCTATGAAATCGGTTAAGATTTAGATATAGCTCTCATATAAAGGGTGATTTTTTTGAGGTTTGGATTTTCATGCATTAGTATTTGACAGATCACGTGGGATTTCAGACATGGTGTCAAAGAGAAAGATGCTCAATATGCTTTGACATTTCATCATGAATAGACTTACTAACGAGCAACGCCTGCAAATCATTGAATTTTATTACCAAAATCAGTGTTCGGTTCGAAATGTGCTCATTCACCGTAACGTTGCGTCCAACAGCATCTTTGAAAAAATACGGTCCAATGATTCCACCAGCGTACAAACCACACCAAACAGTGCATTTTTCGGGATGCATGGGCAGTTCTTGAACGGCTTCTGGTTGCTCTTCACTCCAAATGCGGCAATTTTGCTTATTTACGTAGCCATTCAACCAGAAATGAGCCTCATCGCTGAACGGTGAATGAACACATTTCGAACCGAACACTGATTTTGGTAATAAAATTCAATGATTTGCAAGCGTTGCTCGTTAGTAAGTCTATTCATGATGAAATGTCAAAGCATACTGAGCATCTTTCTCTTTGACACCATGTCTGAAATCCCACGTGATCTGTCAAATACTAATGCATGAAAATCCTAACCTCAAAAAAATCACCCTTTATATGTATCTCCGACTTATTCTTTTAGGGCCATTGCAAACGCATTTATCAACCGATCATCTCAAAAAATTGCACAGCGATTTCCTATACAAGTACCACATAAATACAGATTTTGGTCGCGATTCAACATATCAAAAATGTAGGCAAATTTTAATTTTGGCGACTTAGCCTGCATACCCAATGTGGCAAAGGGCATCAAACGGTCGCTTTTGTCCAAATTTAGCCCAATGTACGAAGTCATTTATAATTCTGGATCTTTTGAACAAATAAAGATATCTACACGAAACTTAACATAGTCAATGTAGAGTTATTTTGGATATTATCAGATCGGGATGATTCGTTTTTCAAAAACACAGCTCACATAGTCCGACTTGCGTACATGACTGGAATATCTTCTACGTTGGAGATATAATTTTTTTTTTTAAATTTCCGTTAAGGTATCGTATCGGTATTTTTGAAATGATAGGATTATTTCCTTACCAAACAATAAAAAATCTAGTATCACTTCTAACAACTGTGCTAAGTATGGTTCAAATCGGTCCATAACCTGGTATAGCTGTCATATAAACCGATCTTGGGTTTTGACTTCTTGAGCCTCTAGAGGGCGCAATTCTCATCCGATTTGACTGAAATTTTGCACATAGTGTTTTAGTATCATTCCTTACAACTGTATTAAGTATGGTTCAAATCGGTCCATAACCTGGTATAGCTGCCATATAAACCGACCTGGGATATTGACCTCTTGAGCCTCTAGAGGTCGCAATTATTATCCAATTTGCCTGAAATTTTGTAAAACGGATCCTCTCATGACCATCAACATACGAGTTTATTATGGTCTGAATGGGTCTATAGCCCGATACAGCTCTCATATAAATCGATCTCTCTATTTTACTTCTTGAGCCCCCAAAGGGCGCAATTCTTTTCGAATTGGTTGACATTCTACACAGGTCTCCAACATATAATTTAATTGTCGTCTAAACCGGATCATATCTTGATATCGTTCTAATAACAGAGCAAATCTTTTTTTATAAAATTTTTTGCCTAAGAAGAGATGTCGGGAAAAGAATTCGACAAATGCGCTCCATGTTGGAGGGTATATAAGATTCGGCCCGGCCGAACTTAACACGCTCTTACTTGTTAACATTTTTATACCCACCACCGTAGGATTGTCTGTTTGTTGAAATCACACTACAGTCTTTAAAAATAGAGATATTGAGCTGAAACTGTGCTCTGTGCACAGTTCTTTCTTTGTCCATAAGCAGGTTAAGTTCGAAGATGGGCTATATTGGACTATATCTTGATTTAGCTCCCATATAGACCAATCCGCCGATTTAGGGTCTTAGGCCCATAAAAGCCACATTTATTATTCGATTTTGCTGAAATTTGGGACAGTGAATTATGTTAGGCCATTCAACATCCTTCTTCAATTTGGCTCAGATCGGTCAAGATATGGATATAGCTGCCATATAGTCCGATCTCACGATTTAAGGGCTTGGGCTCTTAAAAAGCGAATTTATTTTCCGATTTTGCTAAAATTTAGGACAGTGAGTTGTGTTAGGCCCTTCGACATCCCTCTTCAATTTGGCTCAGATTGGCCCAGATTTGGATATAGCTGCCATATATACCGATCTCTCGATTTAAGATTTTGTGCCCATAAAAGGCGCATTTACTGTCCGATGTCGCCGAAATTTGGGACAGTAAGTTACGTTAGAATCTTCGACAACTCTCTGTAATTTGGCCCAGATCGGTCCATTTTTGGATATAGCTGCCATAAAGACCGATCTCTCAATTTAAGGATTTGGGCCCATAAAAGGAGCATTTATTGCCCGATTTCGCTGATATTTGGGACAGTGAGTTGTGTTAGGCCCTTCGACATCCCTCTTCAATTTGGACCAGATATATCCAAATTGGTCAAGATATGGTATAGCTGCCATATAGATCAATCTCTCGATTTAAGGTCTTGGGACCATAAAAGGCGCATTTATTGTCCGATTTTGCTAAAATTTGGGACAGTGAGTTGTGTTAGGCCCTTCGACATCCCTCTTCAATTTGGCTCAGATTGGCCCAGATTTGGATATAGCTGCCATATAGACCGATCTCTCAATTTAAGGATTTGGGCCCATAAAAGGAGCATTTATTGCCCGATTTCGCAGTGAGTTGTGTTAGGCCCTTCGACATCCCTCTTCAATTTGGCCCAGATTTGCATATAGCTGCCATATAGATCAATCTCTCGATTTAAGGTCTTGGGACCATAAAAGGCGCATTTATTGTCCGATTTTGCTAAAATTTGGGACAGTGATTTGTGTTAGGCCCTTCGACATTCCTCTTCAATTTGGCTCAGATTGGCTTAGATTTGGATATAGCTGCCATATATACCGATCTTTCAATTTATGATTTTGTGCCCATAAAAGGCTCATTTATTGTCCGATGTCGCCGAAATTTGGGACAGTGAGTTACGTTAGAATCTTCGACAACTCTCTGTAATTTGGACCGATTCTCAATTAAAGGATTTGTGCCCATAAAAGGAGCATTTATTGCCCGATTTCGCCGATATTTGGGACAGTGAATTGTGTTAGGCCCTTCGACATCCCTCTTCAATTTGGCCCAGATCGGTTTAGATTTGGATATAGCTGCCATATAGACCGATCTTTCGATTTGAAGTCTTGGCCCCATAAAAGGCACATTTATATTTCGATTTCGCTGAAATTTGACACAGTGACTTATGTTAGGCTTTTCGACATCCGTTTCGTATATGGTTCAGATCGGTCTATATTTGGATATGGCTACCAAAGAGGCCAATATTTTGTTCTACAAAATTGAACAATGACTTGTTCTTATTAGACTTCTCAATATCCGCGTCGAATTTGGTCCAAATCGGATCATATTTCGATATAGCTGCTATTGTGGCATAAATTATGCATTTTTCGACGGATTATGCCGTTTACATATGTTATACCCGAGGTGGTGCTTATCCAATGCCTTTTAATTTGTTTTGTTTGCTCTTATAATACTTGAGCAAATTTTATTATGACCTGATTCTTTTGTTAAAGTTCGAGATTCATGTAAACCAAAATAGTGCATTTTAGGGACATTAACCCATAAACATTCCCACATGACCACAATAATTGTGGCATAATGGGAACATTGACAAAACATTCAAATGACATTACAAAGATGTTCATTAATAATTTACACAATTAGACCAAAAGCCCAGATCATTTTGCTAGATACAAATATAACAACAACTACACTAACTCACATGAGAAAATATTTGCAAAAAAAAAAAAAAATAAAAACAATCTTAGGACGGTGTGAACAAAAGTCGGTCAAAAATCTAGAACGCACAAGTGCATGCATTCAAAAAATACAACAAAAACAAAATAAATGATAAAATGAACTCAGATTTAAATAATATTGCAAAAAAACGTCAACAAATTACCCATCATTTTCATTTTGTAATTCCCAGAAAATGAGTTCATGTTTGTTTAAGAAAACTTAAATAATTTGTTCTACAAACTTTTGCAAAGAAATTTGCACGCTGTGGCAGGGTGGGGATAATTTTTATGTTTTTGCAAACTTAACTTTTCCAAACGTTGCCCATGGTAAAAGTCCTTGAACTTGTCACCCACTTTCACTTCCTGACATGCCTACGTTTTTTTTTTGTTAAAAAAAAGGCGAGAAATAGCGCCTAGCCCTTAGCTTAGTAGTGGTGGCTTTGATTGAAAAATAAACAAAAAAGATTGTTATGGAAACCGCGATAAGGCAAATGATATCGATATCCTGGAAAAGTAACTCCTTAATGTCAATATCTAATGTTTTAGTTTGGCAAATTGATGGAGCTTTTAGTTAAAGGTGATAGTTAATCATGTTGCCGCAATCGTTGTTTCGTTGTGGATGGGTGTGTCCATAAGAAAATCTGTTTGTCTGCTTAGATAGGCAATAGGAGGTTAGTATGATAATTTGGGTAAATTTTCATATGGCAATGAATTTGTAACAAATTTTTTTATAGAAATTAAATTTTGACAAAGATTCCCCTAGAAATTTTCAGAAAATTTCCCATACCAATGAAATTATTTGAAATTTTTCTATGAAAGCCAAATTTTTACAACATTTCCTATAGAAATCACCGATTGTTCAAAATTTCCTGTAAAAATTAAATTTTGAAAAAATTCCCATAGAACGAAATTGAAATGAAAACATTTTCCGTTCCCTTTAAATGTTGACAACATTTCCTATAGAAAGGAAATTTAAACAAGTAAAAGCGTGCTAAGGTCGGCCCGGCCGAATCTTATTTACCCTCCACCATGGATCGCATTTGTCAAGTTCTTTGAATGACTTTTTCAAATAGAAAAATATCAGTTAAAAAAAAAACACACCACCCCCAAAATTTCAGGCAAATCGAGTAATAATTCCGCTCTCCAGAGGCTCAAAAGCTCTAACTGAGAGATGTCAGTATATATACCGATTTAGAACAGTTGTTGGAAGGCTTACCAAAACGATATATGCAATATTTCAACCATATTGGATAATAATTGCGCCCTCTGGAAGCCCAAGAAGTCTAATCGGGAGATTGGTTTATATGGCTGTTATATCAGGATATGGACTGATTTAAACCATACTTGACACAGTTGTTGGAAGTCAAAATAAAACACTTCGTGAAAAATTTCAGCCAACTCAGATAAGAATTGCGCCCTCTAGAAGCTCAAGAAGCCTATTCGGGAGTTCGGTTTACATGGGATCTAGTGGTTGGAAGTCATACCACAACACTTCATGCAAATTTTCAGCTAAAGCGGATGAGAATTGAGCCCTCTAGAAGCTCTAGAAGTCAAGACCCAAGAAATCAAATCGGAAGATAGGTTTATATGGCGGCTATATCAGGTTATAGACTGATTTATACTATACAACAACTGTGTCAAGTTGTTGGGAGTCATACCACAACACCGCGTGCAAAATTTCGAATAAGAATTGCGCCTTCTAAAAGGTCTAGAAGTCGAGACCCAAGGACGGTTTATATGGCAGCTATATCAGCTTATGGACCGATTTAAACCTTATGGACCGATAGCACAATTATTGGAAGTCATACAAAACTAACATTGGACAAATCGTATAGGAATTGCGCCCTCTAGTGGCTCAAGAACTCATAACCCAAGATCGGTTTATATGGCAGCTATATCAAAAAATTTCGCAATTTAAGCGAAATTTTGAGTGCTCTCATACAGTACCCTAAAAATAAAAAAAATTTATCCAAATTTCGGATGGGGTACCTAAGGGAGCTGCCCCACCCTAAAATCTACCAAACATATATTTAGGCCAATCACGACAATATGGGACTCAAATGAAAGGTACTTAGGATACAAAAACGTATCTGATATGCAATTGTCGGACCAAGTGCTAGGGGTACCACCCCAAGCCCCAAAACAAGCAATATGGGACTCAAATGAAAGGTATTTGCAAGTAGAATACGAATCTGATGTCCAAATGTGGGATCACGTTTCTGGGGGTCTTCCCCTTCCCCAAAACACCCCAAACTTGACTTATTTACTGACCATGGGAATATGGGGCTTAAATAAAAGATATTTGAATATAAAATACGAATCTGATATCCAAATATGGGACCAAGTGTTTGGGGGGCCGCCTCTCCCCAAAAACATCCCCCAAACCCCAAAGGGGACAAATTTACGACTATCGCAATATGGGGCTCAAATGAAAGGTCTTTGGGAGTAAAGCACGACTTTGATATCAATATTCGGGAAAAGTGTCTATGGGGCTACCCCACGCCCACAACACCACCTAAACAGTAAGTATTTTCTGAATATTGCAATATGAGGCTCAAATAACAGGGTTTTTAAAGTGGAACACCAATCCGATATATATTTCAAGGCCAACTCACTGAGTGGCCGCCCATCCCCCAAAACACCCCCCAAGCCGGTAATTTTTGCCGACTATGGAAATATGGGGCTCAAATGAAAGATATTTGGGAGTAGACCACGTATCTGATATAAACATTAGGGGCCAACTGTTTAGCGGACGTCCCAAGCCCCAAATAGGACGTATTTGCTCACCAAGACAATTTGGGTCCTAAAGATAGTGGAGCTAAATATTTATAGTTTTTAGGGCCAATACCGCAAACCGGACAAATTTGTTGACTTTTGCAATAAAGAGTTTAAATGAGATTAGAAAACGAATTTGATATCCAATTTTGAGGGCAATAGCAATATGGGGTAAAAATAAATGATATATAGATATATGAGAATAGAGCACGTTGCTGATATATTTTGCGGGCTTAGTGTTCGGGTGACCACCCCAATCCCCAAAACACCCCTTAATCGGGCATATTTACCGACCATGTGGAGCTTAAATGAAAGGTATTGGGGGGTAGAGCAAGAATTTACACCCATTTTAGGGACCAATTTTCTAGGGGTCTACCCCTTTCTCAAAAAACCCCCAAAGGGAAAAAAACTTTCGACCATGCCAATATGTGGCTCAAATGGAAGGTATTTGCGATTAGAAAACGAATTTGATAACCTATTTTGAGGCCATGTGTTTGGGGGACGCCTCATCCAGTAAACTCCTCTTATGCAAATGACAATATGGGGTTTAAATAAATGATATTTGTGAGAAGAGCACGATGCAGATATTTTTTTCAGGGCCAAGTATCTGGGGGACCACCTCTCCCCCTGAAAACACCACTAAATCATAAATCATGGGAATGTCGGGCTGAATTTTAAGAATGGCGTACACCTTACATCCGAACATCCAAACTTGAATTCGTAGACCAATAAAGATCATATGGGATTCAGATAAAGGCACTTATATTGTTAAACTCTTAGTCAAGTTAGCATGGCATTTCACTAAAAGATCTTCGAAAATAAATATTCGAAGGAAACTTTTGTTCCATATAAAGTAAAAGAAGGCCCAGCGGAGCGGGCCCAACGCATTTATAGACCAACCAAAAATTTTCGACAACGATTTCCTCAATACCCACCACATTATCCGAGAAACTTCGTCGAAATCTGTTCACATTTAGATATACCCATACATACAGGTTCCTCCGATTTGAGAAATATTACAATATAGAGCTCATTTCTTCACCCATTCTCTCGAAATTTTGTAGGAATGATTTTCTATTCCCTCTTAATAATACTAGTGAATTTCAGAGAAATCGGTTCAGATTTATCTATATCTCCCATATATATGTATCGCCCGATTTCACATCTAGAGCCACTGCAAACACATTTCTTGACCAATCTTCCAAAGATGTTGTACAACGCTTTCCCCGAAGACCTCCACAATATCAATAGAGTTTGTTTCAAATCTATTCAGATTTCGATATAGCTCCCATATATATGTTCGTCCGATTATGAGAAATATTCCTATAAAGTGTTCATGTGTTGAACAATTTTCTCGAAATTTTGCAGAAAGGATTTACTTATGTCGCTTTATATTACTGGTGAATTTCATAGAAATCGGTTGAGATTTAGATATAGCTGCCATATATGTATATCGCCTGATTTTAGCTTCTAGAGTCACAGCAAGCGCATTTATGGGCTAATCTTGCCACAAATTTTACAACGCTTTCCTCGACGTCTAGCACTTGAAATCGGTTCAGATTTAAATATAACACCCATATAAATGTTCGTTAGATTTTGGGTAATTTGAAGTAATGTTGTAATTTTGAACATATTTTCTCGAAATGTTATACGGATATAGATACCACTTTGTACTTATAGGGTAGGTGTAGGTTATTATACAGTTGGCACAGCCCGACTTTTGCTTTTCCTTACTGGTTACATTTTCCATTCTCATTTGGCCTGAATTACAGATTTTTCGTCTTCATACTGGTCTAACCATCTTTGGGTCAGCACTGACCTTTACCCATTCTAAAGCAATTAAAACAGTCTACTTGCCATTTAGTCCACAGTTTTGACATTATTGTCTATCCCTCTTTTTTTCCCCCGTCATATTCATGATGGTATTAATGACGTCAAAGTTATAAAATGCCACTCCCAGTTCCTAGTATCATTGCACCACCTACAATTTCGTATAAAATACAAACAAAGAAAGAAGAAGCAAGACAAAACAAATTATTCTCCAAAAAGAGTTCATCCAAGAATTATAAAGAAAACGAAAAACGACCGTAAATTGCTACACATAATTTGGTGAGCATGACAAAATGCAATTAGAAGATCTTTTGGTTTTTTCGTTTTTTGACAGCAGATTACCTGCCCCATTGCCTGAGGTTGAGATTAGGTGACAGTTTGTGTCACATGTGTGAAGGGAGGGGTTTGCGTTTTTGTCAACGATTGTTATAAAGTTGTTTTGACAAATCCACGCATTACGCGCATTGCCATTTAAATGCTCATATGAATGTGTGGCTTTGAGTCCATTTTAACCTATAAAGAAAATCAACTTGGTATAGAGTTTGTTGTAGGTATAAGGCCGCCAAGAGAAATGATAATTTGAAGGCTATATTGAAATAACCTCGATGTTCGCCATATAGGAAAAAGAGTTTTTTTGGCAAAAAAAAAAAAATTTATGAAATTTAGTTTAACAAAATTTTTCTAAAACAAGTAAGAAGGCGTTAAGTTCGGCCGGGCCGAACTTTGGATACCCACCACCTCGGGTATATATGTGAACCACATTTCGTCAAAATCCAGTGAAAAATGCATACCTTATGCCCCAAAGCAGCTCTATAGATATCATCCGATTTAGACCAAATGCTCATAAGTACAAGTCGTTGTTCAACCGAGAGATCTGTCTATATGGCAGCTATATCCAAATCTGGAAAGATCTGAGCCAAATTGAAGACAAATATTGAAGGGCCCAACACAAGTCATTGTCCCAAATTTCGGCGACATCGGACAATAAATGCGCTTTTTATGGGCCCAAAACCTTTAATCGAGAGATCGGTCTATATGGCAGCTATATCCAAATCTGAACCGATCAGGGCCAAATAGAAGAAAGATGTCGAAGGGCCTATGGCAAATCACTGTCCCAAATTTCAGCAAAATCGGATAATAAATGTGGCTTTTATGGGCCTAAGACCATAAATCTGAGGATCGGTCTATATGACAGCTATATCCAAATCTGAACCGATCAGGGCCAAATAGAAGAAAGATGTCGAAGGGCTCAACGCAACTTACTGTCCCAAATTTCAGCAAAATCGGATAATAAATGTGGCTTTTATGGGCCTAAGACCCTAAATCGGAGGATCGGTCTATATGGCAGCTATATCCAAATTTGGACCGATTTGGACCAAATTGACGAAGGATGTCGAAGGGCTCAATGCAACTCACTGTCCCAAATTTCAGCAAAATCGGATAATAAATGTGGCTTTTATGGGCCTAAGACCATAAATCGGAGGATCGGTCTATATGGCAGCCATATCCAAATTTGGACCGATCTGGGCCAAATTGACGAAGAATGTTGAAGGGCCTAACACAACTCACTGTCCCAAATTTTATCCAAATCGTATATAAAATATGGCTTTTATGGGCCTAAGACCCTAAATCTGAGGATCGGTCTATATGACAGCTATATCCAAATTTGAACCGATCTGAGCCAAATTGACGAAGGATGTCGAAGGGCCTAACACAACTCACTGTCCCAAATTTCAGCAAAATCGGATAATAAAGGTGGCTTTTGTGGGCCTAAGACCCTAAATCGGCGGATCGGTCCATATGGGGGCTATATCAAGATATAGTCCGATATAGCCCATCTTCGAACTTAACCTGCTTATGGACAAAAAAAGAATCTGTGCAAAATTTCAGCTCAATATCTCAATTTTTAAAGACTGTAGCTTGATTTCAACAGACAAACGGACAGACGGACGGACATGTCTAGATCGTCTTAGATTTTTACGACCATCAAGAGTGGATATATTTAAAATGGTCGGAAATGGATATTTCGATGTGTTGCAAACGGAATGACAAAATGAATATTCCCCCATCCTTCGGTGGTGGGTATAAAAAACAAAAGACAATGTTTTTTCACTATTCATTTACAGTACTTTCTCCATTTGTCTTTCTTTGGAATAACCACAATAATTACATTCTATGTTCCAATGCATTGAAGTTTTCTTCCTCTTTCAAAGATTTTATTTCATTTGAATTTCTATTTCGAAACTGATTTTTGTTTTTTTTTTCCTATGCCACAAAAAAAGATATAAATCGTAAAAATGCAGTTGAGTGATTTATGGCAAAGAATCATAAATTTATCTAATTATGAAAGGCACAAATAAGGCAAATGAGAGACAAAATGACATAGACCAAGAGGAGGATGATGACGGTCGATGGCAGGCATGGGATGGATGGCTATCCACAAACACAGAACATGAAATTAAAAATGAATTTTTCCAGAATTAGCTGTTTCGGAAGATCAAAACCCAAAAATTATGGAAATTTCAAAACAAATGTTGAGTGGAGTTGGTGGGTTGGGAGGAAGGAATATTTAAAAATAAAAGTTCTCCTGATGGAACACTGATGCACATAAATATCTCTAATAATGTCAACCATTTGTTCGCTGTGAGAAATTAATGTAGGATTACAAGAGGATTTTTTGGAATTTGACAATCTTAGGGAGATGTTGAAAAGTGAAAGAGTAAAAACTTCATTCGGTTGGATTAAACTCATATGCATGTAAACGCTGAAATGAAATTGTAAAGGTCAAGGGTGGATATCCCAATAACTTGTTGTCCCTGACAAAGTGAATTATGGCACAGAAAGTAAAAAGAATTTGAGAATTTTAAACTCAAACAGTTTTTGTAAACGATTCTCAAAAGTTAGGTCTGCTTGTCAAAAATAAAAAAAAAATGAAGAAAAGTTTCCAAAAAGTTAACATCCAATAATTTCGAACTCTCGAGCGGTAGAATGGGACATGCCAACGACCAACGACCAGAGGAAGACGAGTTCTAGGTTTACTCATTGTAAACAGTGGAAACGTGCCAACCTTTAGGCGACCCGGATTCGATGACACTATACCGGACATCACCCTTGCATCCGAGGAAATAATCAGAGTGGAGTGTACTGGAAACCTACACAGTTTCTAGTGTCCCTTCCCTTAATACTGGAAGGGACACAGTTAATGAGAGAATAAGCGCAAGTAATGAAAGTGGAACGTGAAAAAGTTCGATACCTCAAAACTCCTAGACGTTCTGTCGAGAGTGAAACTAGTGATGGGCATCATAGAGAGTGAATGCGAAAAATCTATACCAGGACTCAAAAGGCTGAAGAGAAATAGAAGCGCAGTACACTCGTGGAATGACGCTATAGCTGAGCAACTAAGACGCAAATACACGAAACCTTGCCGCCGAAAACACTGCCGAGACAGACAACACTCTAAACAAGGAGACAAAAAAGTTACTCGCTGCCTTAATAGAAAGAAAGAGCCAGAAAGTAAAGTGGAAGGAATTAAGAGAAGACATAAACCGAAACTCTTGGGGTCTTGAATACAAAACTGTGATGAAAGTACTCGGCACACAGCATTGATGGGCGGAAGAACAATGGAAAAGTTTATGAAGAGTCCGCTGACAACATAAGACCGTTTACGGTAGAAAAGCTAAGGAATGCAGCCCGCAGCCTTCAGAGCAGAAAAATCCTCGGTCCCGACGGAACAGTGGCCGAGGTCATCAGGCAGATACCTGATAACAAACCGAAATTTTTCTAGGAATTTTTACAGGTGCCTGTTTGAAGGTGTTTTTCCGATGGTATGGAAGAGAATAGTCATAGGCTATTTTTATTCTTGAAAATCGCTTATAACTAATTTACAAAATAACCTTGAAAGTAAACGATCAAAACAAATTAACCCCAGCATACAAATTCATCAGGGCCGACCAGATCAAAAAAAAAATTGCATCGGAGTAGCAACTCTAGTCACACTCATGCTTCTCAAAAATACTTGTGTAATTCGATTAAGACGACCCAAAAAGAACACAAACTTAGGCAAATCTCTCAAAAATACCTAAAACTAACTTATATAAGCCCTTAAAAACTAACCTAAAATAGAGAAAATATATACATATATACAAAATACTGCCGGCATATACCGGGACACTCCTCCGTCATCCGGATAACATACCGTCCAGAGATTTCGATCCACGATGCCCAAGGGCCTTGAGTATTTCTAATATATCTCAGAGTCCCTGAATACGCATCAACAGACCCGCACTGGGGTCATTACCCTCCTTCTCCAACCTCTCGAGCTTAGGACCAAATTCTCCAATGCATGCCATCACGGAGAAAAGGTCCCTACCGAAATACTCCTGACAAGAATCGGCAATAGTCCGTCCACGCCTACGCACATCCTCCTCAACACCACGCGAGCCCCCAGAAGGCCCACGCGCCAGATGATCGCGAGCCAAACGACCCACAGATCGGTCCACCCGAAGGGCGGGGCCAGTCTGTGGAGGACCTAAGTGCGATCGAGCAACCGAGGCATACAAAAACCCTGTGCTCAAATTAACCAAACGAACAGATCGAGCCTTAGATTTTTCATATGCCTCTTGCTTCCTTCAAGCAACCCTCGCCAAGCACATAGGACAGGAGCGAGAGCTTGCCGTATGGCCAGCACATCGCAATTAGTACACCGAAGCTGGCATTTCCCAGCATCGGCAGACTTATCCTGCCATCCAACAGCCTTCTTCGAAGGCAACTCGCACTTACCAGGCCCTATGAACCAGCACATTTCACATAGCGATACATCATCGTGCAGTTCGCTGACACATGCGAAAAACGCTGACAATTGAAGCACTGCGTCATTTTACGTACATTTCCCTTCCGCATCTTCACTCTACAGTGAAGCATGAGATCAACCCTATACAACCCCTCAATATCGGTGTGCTTACCTAAACGAACCACCCATTTATCAGGCGAAACATTCGTCGCATCAAAACTATCTCGTGGCATCAAGAAATACAACTCTGAAATCGAGTAAAGTGAACAATTCCTGAACCTCCTCTTTCGAAAACGCACTGGAAAGTCCAATAACTTTGATAGAGTAGGAAAATAGTTCCCAAGGAGTGTGCGTATGCATCTCATATCCGCGCTCCGCAAGTAGACCCTTAATCTTCGCAATATTCTCAAGACCCCTCAGCCTGATTAAAATCTATCGAGCACTTATCAGTCAATCGGATGATAAAGTCATCCCACTTCAAGTGGCCAAAATAGTGTCGTCGCTTCTGTCCCACGGACGTTGTACAAAGTAATTTCCGGAAGACGTCTCCCACAGTTACTCTTGGTACTCTCTCCTGCGTCCTGCGGGGTCTTCGGCACGACGCCTAGATTTTTATTTTTCTCCGGTCCTCCCAGATAATGTCTTAGTAGATTATTTCTTCTTGAGACGTCAACAGAAGTAGATGCCCTAACCGACGGGCCATCTTTTTCTCCATTGCCTTCTTCGGCTAAGGCAAGTTCAACATCATCATCAATCGCTATACCTGGGTCTTCGGCTATCCAGGCAGCATTATCATTATTTCCACCACTAGAGAGTGTATTTTGTAGCAAAGACAACTCCTCCGAGAGCATTTGAATGGTAATTGTGAGTACCTAAATTTGTCGTCGGTACTCATCCGCTGAATCTTTCGCAAGGCGCATTTGATCGGTCAAGTTTTCATTTTCCAATTTCAATAACATGTTGGCGTAAGCGTCATCGGATTCATTGCTTACGCCATCTTTATGTCTCTTCCACTTTTCTTTTTTCGTTCGGGACGACTTTGCCTCTGATATAGGTCTAGTATCAGAGGGTACACCCTGGTCACTTTTCGCCTCTGAATTTTTTCCAGCCGGCTTCTTCACGTCCACCGTTGCAAGCGAAACCGAAAGTAATTGATGAATTCTTCCTGAACTCCAATTTACCACCTACCATGCGGTTCTCAAAGATACGGGCAAGCAATCTAACTTTTGCTCAGCACTGCTGTCTTCTCTTGCTTCTCAAATAATCGATTGAATTTTGCCAGCACTGGTGACTACTATGACTTCTCAAAGTAGAGTTCACTCGGATTAAAATTTGTCACCAAACTTGAGATTAACATTTGTTGCCCGCTCTAGGTTTTTGTGGTCAAGCGCAATCTGCGGTAGGATGCTAAGGGCAAGGTACTGGCTGGACTCCCACGGCTTACAACTTTCGATGCAGATGGCGGAGTTGCTACTCCTAACGAGAAAAAATATCCCAGTGGAAGTGGACATGCGCATAGACACCAAGAGATCGGTTAAATATCTAGGGATCCGACTGGATTCACAGCACGCACGCAACAACAAAGGCCGCGAGGATAACGGCACAACACAGTCGACTGATGGTTCTCCAGAGCAGGTGCAGACCCCTGATGGAGACATGCAATAGCATTCTCCTCTATGGGAGCGTAGTGTGGGGCCAGATACTACAGACAGCATGCGGAGCGAATCACTGCTCTCGGTGCAGAGGACAGCGGCTTATAGGGTCTTATTATCCTACCGGGCTCCTTATCACTGAGCTTAAACTTGAATTGGACAGCACTCATTGATATGTGAGAAGTTTGCCCCTGTTCCTTAATGGGATATTCAAATGTGCATATCCCGCGTCCAAATACGGACGCGACGACTAATACGGATATGGGGAGATAGGAAGCACGACGACGTCTAATATTACGTCACACAGTTGTTAACAGGCCATAGCTACTTCAGGAAATACCTGCATAGAATGGCCAAATGCTCCTTCAGTAGCTGCATTTATGGGGAGCTAGAAGTTGCATGCGATGTGGAACAAACATTCTTCCACTGCGAGCGTTGGGTTGAAAGACGCAGGGAATTGAAAACAGCGATTGGCGACGTTTCGCCTGGGACAATAGTCTAGAGAATGCTTGAAGACAAGAAGAACTGGGAACGGAAGTACTGCGCAGGAAAGAGATAGATCTGGACTCAGACACAACGAAGATGATATGGTAAATCACCACATATGGGGTCCACCTCGAAGTAATACAAAAGAGGTTACGATGTGGAAATAATCGCCAGCGGTGACACAGTGTGGGTTTTTAGCTGGTACCGTTGCTAACGGAGTTCGGCATAAAACTGGACACGCACTCGTCACATGCGTAAAGCATTTTCCCATCTTGAACCGCAGAAAAAAAATTCTCGAGAGGACGAGGAAGGTCACTTCTACCCTATTCAAACTTCCCTATATATATTAACATGAATTTTGACAAAATTTTTTTTTGGAAAGGAAATATTCTTGAAAGGACGTAGAAAGTGGGCTATTGGAAAACATCACGACATATTAGTTATCTGATCCGTTATGCTATATGGTGTTGTGGTCTGGTGAACTGTGCTTCAAAAACCCATCAACTGAACTTACCAGTAGTAACTCACATTTAGTATAAAAATTTTTCTGAATGTATGCTTATGTGAACCACATCATCTCGTCATGTTAATACCTCTATAATGTTGATCTGAATCTTTTTAACAATTTCATATTGTCGGTTTATTCCTAGAATCACAGACAAAGTACTTTTAAATGTACTACGGAAGTACAGCAATCCATTAGAGCAAGAATTATACGGCGGCTGGCCAAGCAGTTCAATTTGTGATAAGATATTTCTTGCTCTTTATTTATTATATTAATTCTCATTTGGCCAAACAAGATGTAACTGACTGCGCCGGATGGAAGAGCCCATGGTCGCTAACGGAGTAGTGGCAATGGCAACATCCAACAGATGTAATCCATCAAATAATAATGAATACACTTACACTGCCTATGCATTTTGTTCGAAACCGAAGCCATTATTATGGCATTCAAAAGATGGGGTAGATCAGATCATCTCTCCCTTACAGATTCCACCAACCATCAGTTCGGCTATTTGTCTGTCTGTGTGTCTGACTGCCTGCCTTCTCTGCTGTCTTGAGTGTAATTAAATATCGGCAAGTGTAGTTCTCCAAAGAAACGTTTTTTTGTTTTTTACTTTTTTTGAATTGCTTGCATGATGACTCTATTCCGTCTGGATGCATGATGAAATGAAGGTCAAATCAATTGGAAATTATTACGGAACATGTTGGGCGAAGAGTTCCCCGTAGACTAAGTCATCTTTTACTTTGGGTTTCATTTTTTGATTATCAAAATGCAGTTGCTGTAATTTGGCATTTGAATTTTTAATATGGGAACATGAGTATCTTCTTCTTTACATCACATAGATGGTCCATCGGAGATGGTTCTTTGAGGTTTTTTTTTCAAAGACTTGGTCTAAAATGTAATTGGATCAAAGGGGAAATGTGAATGTTGGGAACCAAAGTAAGGTTTCGTATAGACTTAAATACCGCGTAACCGATTTTCTTGAACCTTTCATAGATAGTGCAGAATAATCTAATGGTGAACACAGAGAACATTATTTTTTGATACATGAAGGAGGTGGACTCCGACTTAACCTAATTTTCAAAAATGCCAAATTTTAAAGATGGTCAGAGCGATTTAAGCAACAAAGTATTGTTGGCATTCTTATAGTTATCTTTAAAAAAAAATTTCGTATCTCAAATTGGGGTGTGGACCGCCGCACCCCTAAAGATACATAGACCAATCATGACAATATGAAAGGTATTTGAGTATAGAAATCCAAACTGTTATCCAATTTTAGGGCCAAGTGTTTGGGGGGCTTCCCACTCCTAAAACCCCTCAAACCCGGATATGTTTATGTACAATGGCAATATGGGGTTCAAATGAAATACATTTTTGAATAGAGCACGAATCTGATATCCACTTTCGGGACCAAGTTCCTGAAGGGGTCACTTCCTTTGTTAAAAGTAGAAGTTCCTTACATGGTAAAAGAAAGCGCAGCGGAGCTTGTTCGGTTCAGTAAATTTTCTAAAAAAAAGGTATTTGGACATTATAAAATAAAAATAAAAACAATTTTATAAAAATTTTCACAAAATGCATTTGTAAGCAAAATTTTCTAAAAGTATTTGGATACAATTTTCCCAAAAAAAAAAAAAACTACAAAGTTTCTTAATCTTCTATAAAACGAACGAAACCGGGCAGAATCTTATGCACCCTCCACCATGAATCGCATTTGTCAAGTTCTTTGAATGACTTTTTATACCCTAGACCACTACTGTGGTACAGGATATTGTAACTTAGTGCATTTGTTTGTAACACCCACAAGGTATATGGACCCATTGATAAGTATACCGATCGACTCAGAATCACATTCTGATTCGATTTAGATATGTCCGTCTGTCCACGTTAATTTGTGTACAAACTACAGGTCACAATTTTCATCCATTACACAAAAACTCATGCATTGGGAAAAGTAAAGCTAACAGACAGAGTTGTCGAGCGTGGTTAATGTGGTATTTTATCATAGAGGCGTTTTCGCAATAAATTTGGTACAAGCACAACATACCAACGTACGGCCCTTGAAGCCTTTAAACCTAATATGGCCGATGAGTAATTCTAACCAATTTACGAAACGCGTCCCATAGTGGTTGGTATGTATTGCGACCTCTGGTTTTCCTTTTCCATTTGCAAAGAAAAATCTCCATCATTAAGCTCGTCTCGAGAGAGAGAAATAAACAAAGATTGTAAAATTAAATGATCAAAAAAACTTGAAAATATAAGGAAAATATTTTTTGTTATAAAAATACTAAATACTGAAAATAGGGTACTACGTTTTTTGATATTTGAAGGGGGGCGGACCCTCCCTTACCTTAATTTTCAGAAACGCCAGATCTCGGAGAAGGGTGGTCGATTTAAGCGAAATTTTGTGAACTCCTAAATAGTGCCCTAAAAATAAAAATTTGGTATCCAAATTTCGGATGGGGTACCCATGGGGGCTGCCCCACCCTAAAACCTACCAAACATTTACTTAGACCAATCACAACAATATGGGACTCAAATAAAAGGTATTTAGGATAAGAAAACGTATCTAATATCCAATTGTCGGACCAAGTGCTAGGGGGACCACCCCAAGCCACAAAACACCCCTAAATCGGACATATTTACCGACCATGGCAATATGGGACTCAAATTAAAGGTATTTGCGAGTAGAATACGAATCTGATATCTAAATGTGGGACCACGTTTCTGGGGGTCCACCCCTTCCCCAAAACACCCCAAACAGGACTTAGGGGATAAATTTACGACCATAGCAATATGGGGCTCAAATGAAAGGTTTTTGGAAGTAAAGCACGAATTTCATATCAATATTCGGGAAAAGGGGCCATGTCTTTAGGGCATCACCCCTTTCGCAAAACACCCCCAAAGGGAAAACATTTTTTGACCATGCCAATATGTTGTTCAAATGAAAGGTTTTTGAGATTAGAAAACGAATTTGATAACCTATTTTGGGGCCATGTGTTTGGGGGACGCCTCATCCTCTAAACTCCTCTTAAGCCAATGGCAATAGGGAGTTTAAATAAATGGTATTTGAGAGACGAGCACGATGTTGATAATTTTTCAGTGCCAAGTATCTGGGGGACCACCTCTCCCCCGAAAACACCACTAAATCAGACATCATGAGAATATCGGGCTGAAATGAAGTATGGGTTGCCCAAAAAGTAATTGCGAAAAGGCGCAGCGGAGCGGGCCCGGGTCAGCTAGTCATCTATAAACAAAAACTTTTTTTTGGAAAAATTTTTTAAGATGCTATTTTTTGACAATTTTAACAAAAATTTTGATAAAAATTTCTACGAATACAAAGTTTAGGTAATTGTTGTTGTAGAAAGCTATAGTCATAAATTTTTTACAAATATTTGTAAAACAAAAAATTTCCATATATTTCTATGAATACATTTTTTTAAAACACTATTTGCTAAAAATATATTATTTTCTCAAAATTTTGGCAAAATTTCTTTGAAACTAAAATTTTACAATTTTTTTGTAAAAATTAATTAAAATAATTTCTATAAAAACTGAATTGAAACACATTCTCTAAATCAAAATATATACAAAAATTTCTATTAAAATTATATTTGGGGAAAATTTGTGTGAACGAATAATTGCAAAGAAATTGTTAAAAATATTATATGAATGAAATTGTCTTTCCTAAAAACTTAACAAATTTCTTTCTTTTTCTTTTCAGATCACCTCATTGTTGCGTCCACGTGCAACATATAAGACCACACCAATACCAGCAGCCACTACATCCAGCGTAACCCTTCATCCATATCTGGGAAGCGCCAACGCCAATAACCAATCCGATGATATAGTGGTATATGCTGCTGCAGCCACCCCAGCCGTAGAAGAGAGCAGTTCAAATGATCAGGAGGAAAGTTCAAAAATAGACAATGTTGAATTAATACCTACCCTTGAATTTGTTAATCAACCCACGCCATCACCACCAAAAACTCCAAGTCAACATTCACAACAATGCTCTCCATTAAGTGAAGTGGAGCAACAGCCACAGCAACGGCAACAAGATTCATTAATACCAACATTGTTTCAGCAACATGAGTCTGCAACAAGTCCCCCACTAACATTTACTGTAAGCCAACCAACAGAAGAAAACGCAGACGTAAGCAGCGAAAGTTCGGCAGCATCGGCAGCAGGAGCAGCAGCGCCAGAAAAAGAGCAACAGAAAAACGATTCTTTGTCTTCGTTGGATGATACCAGTGAATTATTAAGGCAAGAGGTTGAACTAATAAGCTTGACTTCTGTTTCCACATATTTCGATGAGCCCACCAGTTCCATATCCATAGAAATGATGGATCAAGGCTCTCATCCAACAAACTCAGAAAGGGCTACGACCACATATACAACGACCTCAGTGTCTGCAACGGCTTCGGTCTCAATGACACCCTCCTCGGGGGGCGGCTCGGACACCAGAAACCCCAGCGTTAGCCATAGTTATGTGCCACAACAATTTTTAACCCATACTCCCTCTAGTCTAAGTGAAGAACGTGAAAGCGATGAAATTGAAGAAGAGATCGAAGAGGCTTTGGAGATAAGCAGCGAAGAAGGGCCAGTGGAATCTTTGGATATAAAGGCGGGTGGAAGTACTAAACCCCCCTCCCAAAGCCTAAATCATGACCAAATGTTTGGCATAGAGTTTTCCGATAACTCAAGTTTGGAAATATCTGGAGGAAAATTGCTAATCACTAGTGGGAAAAGTTTGAAAAGTTCCAGCAATGATGACCAATTTAAAATCGATGAGGATCAATTGTCGGGTGGAAAATTGGCTCAACATTTCGTTTTAGTTGATGATGATGAGGAGGAAGAAGAGAGTGGTTTAGCTCCTGCTAAACCCGATATGCCATCCCTGCCCAACGACTCGGAGCATAGTATTGAGCATGAACAAAGTTTAAGTAATCAGAGTACCTCGCATGATGTTTCAGAATTGCAGGAAGAATCCAAAGCTGATATAGATTTGGAGGATTCTTTGCTAACCGATGGAGACTGTCATATATCGCTGCCTGAGGGTAATAGTAGAAAATCTATTAATTTGGAAGAAGTGGATTCAGCTCAGTCTTCTTTGCAAATACCCATGCTTGATATTCCCCAAGGTGATCATGAGAAGCTGGAAAGTTTTGATATGGGAAAACTGTCAGCAACACCCCAAGGGGGCTTGAAACTTCTGGACACAGCTGAAAGTTTACGATCCTCGGGTCCAACAATGCCAAGTATACCACTCAGCAGTATATCCTTGGGCCAAGAACAAAGTTTGTTACTCAGCGGTACTTCTCCTGGGGTGGAGCAAGATATTAAGCGTTCCCTTACCAAAGCCACTTTACCGGAATTATTCGAAAATCCCAACATTAAGCCTTTGTCGGGAGCCTCCTCCATGTATAGTGAGAAGGATCAATCCATGGAAGAAATTATGGATTCTAATCATTCCCTGCAAATGACCTTTGATGAGAATCTAAGCTCTTTGAATCCCAGCTTTTTGGCCAATAATGAGACATTGGTCAATGAATTGTTGAAAGATAATCAAGCAACATCACAGAAATCACATGAAGGCCCTGATGCTAGGCTCGACTCTTTAAACCCTAAAGATTTGTTAGCTGACAACCAGGTAGCATCCCAAAAGTCGCCAGACTCCCGACTTAGCTCTTTAAAACCCAAAGATTTGTTGGAACAGAACCAGGGAACATCCCAGAAATCGTCAGATGTTAGACTAAGCTCTTTAAACCCTAAAGAATTGCTGGAATCTGGTCTTTCGGAGAAGTTGGTACAATCGTTAAGTGATAAAGCGCTGTTACATCCCAGCTCAGTTTCTAAGGACGAATCCAAAGATCTGAATTTTTCAGAGATAACTAAACAATGGCCAGATGAAGAACCTTCTAAGCAAATATCTGTAGATAAAACTCCCCCAAGCCTTAGCAACGAATTTTCACAAAGTTATCTGGGGAAATCCAGAAAATCGCCAATCGCCAAAGATTCTCAAGAAAGCACTCTGGATCCCAACATTTTTGCTGATGTTGAAACATCGAGTCATAATCTATCAACAAATCTGGAGAAGTCTGTAAAATCTCCTTCGGAACAGAATTCTAGATTGAGTTTCTTAAACTCCAACAAAGACTCAATGGTCAGAGACTCTGGTGAAAATATTCTAGGAAAATTCTGGAAATCGCCCGAGGAACAGAGTTCTAGCCTTACTTCCCTAAACTTTGGCAAAGACCCGTTGGCCAGAGACACTGGTGCAAGTGTTCCAGGAAAATCCTCAATATTTTCAGTTCAAAAGCTTAGCGCTTTGGATACCAGACTTTTTGCCAAAAATGAAACTTCACTTCAGGAGAATTCCAGAAAATCACCTGAGGAACAGAGTTCTAGATTAAGCCCTTTACACTCCGGCTTTGTGGGCACTAAAGATACTACAATTGGAGACATGGTTGAAAACACTCCGGGAAAATCCAGAAAATCTCCCGATGAAAAAGTCTCTCACCTAAGCCCTATGGATCCCAGCCTCTGCCCCAACGAAGAAAAATCCCTCAACCCGCCCGAAGAAAAGGTTTCTCAGCCATGTTCTTGGGATCCCAGTTTTTCGGCGAAGTATAACCAGGATTTATTAGAGAGCTCTGAAAAATCCATCAAGTCTTCAGGGAAAAGTTCATTAGACCCCAGCTTTGTTGCCAATAAAGAAAATATTCCGGAAAAATCCAGAAAAACTCCCGACATACAGGATTGCAAGCTAAGCTCTTTAAATACCAGCTTAAGGGGGAAGAATGAATCATTGGTGCCGGATTTCCCTGAGAGTATGGAAACATCCAAAAAATCTTCCAAAGAAAAAATAACGCAGCTAAGCCCTTTGGATCCCAACTTTTTTGCCAAAAATGAATCCTCAAGCCATGATTCATTGGAGAATACGGGGAAATCGGGAGAGAATACCAAGTTTGGTTCAACACAAGATTTGCTAAACATTTCGGAAAAATTCGGCAGCCTGTCTAATGAAAACGCTTCAAAAGAAAGCTCTTTGGATCCCAGCTTTTTGGCTGCATCAGAGAAATCTCAAAAATCCCCTGACCAAAAGATTTCCAAGTTAAGTTATTTTGATGCCAAAACTGAAACTTTTACTCATAATTTGTTGGATAACACAAGAAGCTCGCCAAGTTCGCCAGATAAAAAAGCTACAAAAGAAAGCTCTTTGGATCCGAGCTTTTGCGCCAAACAAGAAACTTCATCTCATGATCTGATAGCGAATCCCGAAAAGTCTAGAGCATCACCCGAAATACATGGTGTGAAGCTAAGCCCTTTAAACCCAGAGCTTTTGAGATCTTCCCCCGAAAAATCCCGAAAATCCCCAGATATAGAAGATTCGAGCCTCAACAATCAAACGAAGGTCGAATGCAATGAAGGCATGCAGCTTCAAGATCCCTATGTGGTGACAAGAACACCTGTACTTCCCAAGCCCTTATCCTTAGAGCTTTTGGCAGCCGAAGAGGCCGTAACTAGTTTTCGGGAAATTATACCCCAACAGCTAGAGCCCAGCGAACAAGATTTACACTATGCTACAGAGAATTTTGTCATACCAGATTTTCAACAAATCGAAACATGTGGCAATTTGACTATGCAGCAAAATCCGAATAAGGATATCATAACCGATTTGGATGATAGTTTGCAGGAGAATGAAGAGAAACCCATGAGTTCAACAAATACTCAAGAGAATGTGGAAAACTTTACGCAACCTTTGCATGTGCAAACGACCCAAGATGAGGAAGACGTTGATGATGATGAAGAGGAGGAAGAGGATACTTCTTTGCAGTTAATGAAGCTGCGTATAATGGCCATGAAACATCAACCCAAGGAGTCCCAACTCTCACCCACGGCAGAAGGCGCCGCCCAGCCCTTGGATGGCGCCAATCAACAAAATGCCAAACCCATGGAACGTGTTGCTCTGTTGGAATTTGCCAAAGATGTCTTAGAGGATATAACAGAAGAAAGTGAACGTAACTCCCTATCTACTCAAGAAGAGCAGCAATCTTTAAATTTAGACAAAATCTCTTTGACAGCTTTGGCCTCGAAATTAGAAGCCAGAGCAGTCCAACATGAGAATGAGTCCACCTCCACCAGTAATTCCATAGTAAGTGTGAATATGGTACAAATGTTGGAGCAAAAGGTGGGAGAACTGCAACAAATGTTGGCCAGCAAGGATGCCTGCTTGGCTTCTCTGAACATGCAATTGGAGAATATGAATCGCAGAGAATCCATAGAGCAATTGGGTTCGGTATCTGGCAGAGATACCAGTTCCTTGGTGACAAACTCCACGGAATATAGAACCCTACAGGAAGATTTTGGACAAGGGGTACGTATAGCCTGATTTAAAGAAAGACATTTTCTAATCATTTTAACCAATTACAGACCATGGACATTTACATGGAGCTAACCAAACGCGATGAGCTTATAGCCAAACTCACCGATTCACTGCAACAGTCCCTGACCATACGCGAAAATCTACAAACAGAAAGTGAAAAAATGTCCACTGAAGTACAACTGCTGCGCAAACAGCTCACCGATGCCATGGAGACCTTAAAACGTCCCTGTTGGCCCCGTGTCGATCAAGAGAGTAATTTTGGCCAACGCATATCCGAAATCTCTATGGATCTCATAAGTGAAAGTGATGATGACTTCGATCGCCATTATTTCACCGATACTGAAGAGAAATTCTCTCGTAATTCCCGCGAACGTCAACTCTCCATGCCTAGGCAATTTGAGTATTCGGCCAACGAACCTGAAGTTGTCTCCACCCCCTTTAGCAAACAAATTGAACAATTCCAAAAATATTTGACCCCCAGTGAGGTGCGTTTATTTTTTATGGTTCAAAAGAAATTCGATGATTATCTTTGTCAAGAGCTGGAGAAGAGCAAGATGAAGAATGACCAAGAAATGAAAATAGTCATGGATCAATGGGACACCGAGAAGCGTGAGAAAGATGAGGAAATTCAACGTCTGTTACAACTGCGTCAGGAAAGGGAAGTCAAACACAATCAGGAAATGGAGAATTTAAGGAAATATTTTGAAACTAAATGTGCCGATTTGGAAAAGCAGTAAGTAGAGCTGAGGGAAAGAATCAAAGAAAGAGAAACTTTTGGAGCAAAAAAGATTCTCAATATTTTGTCATCTAATTGTTTATAGATAATTTTTTCAATTGTTCTGTTTTAAATTGTCAAAATTTTATTTTTATCCAAAATTTGTCAAATTGAGAAATTTTTGTGAATTTATTTTTTTGGAAAATTTTGCTAAAAATGCTTTTTTACAGAAAAATTTTAATTTTTTTTTTTATAGAAAATTTTTATATATATTTATTTTATCTGTTTTTATGCCCTCCATCATTAGATAGGGGTATACAAATTTCACCATCCATTTCCATCCACCTCTAACACCTCTAAGACCCCATAAAGTATATATATTCTTGACCGCCATGACATTTTAAGTGGATATAGCCATGTCCGTTTGTCTGTCCCTCCGACCGTCTGTCTGTCGAAAGCACTCTCACTTTCGAAGGAGCAAAGGTAGGCCCTTGAAATTTTCCACAAATACTTCTTATTTATGTAGGTCGGTTGGGATTGTAAATGGCCAAATCGGTCCATGTTTTGATACAGCTGCCATATAAACCGAGCTTGAGCTTCTAAGGGCGCAATTCTCATCCGATTTGGCTAAAATTTTGCACGTGATGTTTTGGTATTACTTCCAACATTTGTGCTTAGTATGTTTCAAATCGGTTCGTAACCTGATGTAGCTGCCATATAAACCGATCTCCCGGTTAGACTTCTTGAGCTTCAAGAGGGCGCATTTTTTATTCGATTTGGCTGAAATTTTGCACATGTTGTTTTGATATGACTTCTAGCAACTGGTCTAAACCGGTTGATAACCTGATAAGCTGTCATATGAGCCGATCTCCCGATTTGACTTTCTGATTATCTGGAGGGCGCAATTATCACTGGATTTGCCTCAAATTTTGGAGCTGGTGTTTTTCTATGATTTCTAACAGCCGTGACAAATACGGCCCATATCGGTCAATATCTTAATTTAGCTCATATATCTTTGAAAAAGTCATTTAAATGACTTGAAAAATGCGATCCATGGTGGAGGGCATATAAGTTTCGGCCCGGCCCAACTTAGCACGCTTTTACTTATTCCTCACAGTTCTTTTTGTAGTCTATTCGTTCAAGATCAGTTATTTTTGGCTGGCATTTACCACAGGTGTAACTACCAAACCAATGATTGTCCAACTTATTTATTAGTGGACAACGGTGGAGGATTTTTTTTATTAGTAAAATCCCTATTAAGTTTTAAATAAAAAATATTTTCAAAAATTTGGTCGAAATTTGGTTTTGAAAATATTTATGGTATAAAAGCAAATGGAGATTTTTTATTTATAAATAATCTTTCGGCTGCTTGATTCTCTTGAGTGCCCAGATCCAGGAGCTTTGCAACTAAGATGAGGTACGTCCACAGGGATCTGGGTCTGAGTCGAGTGGGTCTGGCTTGGCCGTTAAACAGGTGACGTGTATCGTGTGGTCCCTGGTTATAATTGGGACATACATCTTGCACGTCGGCATTAATCTTTGCTCTGTAGGAGTTGAGGCGGCTGCATCTGTCGGAACGTATTTGAGCCACAACTTCTCTGGTTTGCCCGGGGAGATCAATTTCTTCAGATGCAATGGGAGGCGGTAGTTCTCCAAGGGCCACATTCATCCGGTAGCTATTTACCGCATCTGCTACCGTGTCTGCATGAATATTGTCTAGGCCTGCTTGATCTAGAGATTCTCTCTTGTAGCGCTGAATCTCACGCTCTAGATCATGTAGATCTACGCTAAGGCTCCTGGGCGGTGGATATCGATCCACAAGATGATGATTTGGATGGTCTCTGCGAAAACAGTCGAGAAGGTTTTGCTTAAACAGCATGTAGTTATGTCTTCGCACTGGTAGGATCCTTGTCTCCTGATGGAGGTTCTCCACATGATAACTGAGGAGACAGCCCGTCGCAGTTCGGAGGGCGGCATTCTGACAAATATTATTCCACTGCGTGTCACAGAGCTGACGAGACCACACTGGCGCTGCATAACTTACCATAGGCCGGCGAATTGCCTTGTACGAGGTGAACAAGATTTCTTTGTCAGCACCCAAGTGCTGCAAGTGACTTGAGGAACTTTTTTCTACTTTTGACCTTATCGCAAATTGCTGTGGCATGTGGGGAGAATGTGTAAGAGCTGTCAAATGTGACGCCAAGTACTTTGGCACACTTGATGGTTGGAATTGTCACTCCGTCGACCATCACTATGTCGAATGCCTTCGATTGGTCCAGTGCCACGAGGACCGTCCTATCAAATGACCTGGGCTGATTGAATCCACGTCAAATGTGTGCAAATGCAGTCTTCGAAATCCATGCAGATGCTCGGCGAATGGAAATTCTCCTACGAGGCTCGGGCCTCAAGCGTCTTTGCTACTGGTGAGAGAAGGGAGATCGATCTGTACGACTCCCCCAAACTCTGGTCCTTTCCGTAGCGGGATAACTCTGCCCAATTTCCAGACGTCGGGAACTATAAGAGTCTTCAAAGAAAGGTCGAGGACATACTTAACTCCTGGTAAATCCAGATTCCTCAGCTTTAGTGTAGATATTCCGTCGAGGCCCAATGCCTTAGATGATTTGGCGCCACTAATGGCATTCGTAACTTCGCCCACGGTAAATTGTGATGGCTGTCCATCGGCTTGAAGATCACGGATACGGCGAATGGCTCTCCTCCTTGCACCTTGTCACTATCGGGATGCACAATAAATTGACGGTTGAACAACCTGGCGCATCTCTTCGGATCAGTCACGGTTAAGGCGCCAAAAGTGACTGAGGTCCTGTCATCCCGTCTACCGGGGTTCGAGAGTGACTTAACAGTAGACCACAGCTTGCCTAAACCGATGCCTTACTTACATTTCTCCAAGTGTTCCAGCCACAAATTCCGCCAATGTTCGTTGACTACCCTGCTTATTTCCAGATTCAGCTGGCTAATTCTGGGGTTAGTGGGGTTCGTGCAACGAATCCCATCACCCTCGTCTGCGAGTACCACTGCCTGTGCCGGAAAATTGGGCCGCACTAGGGGGAATTCGACTGTATGATATAAAGTGAGCGGCTGCTGCTTTAATGATGTCTGGGAATTTCCTCTCGGCGACAAGCACATTTGAAAATTGGGCCGCACTAGGGGCCCGTTTGATATAAAGTGAGCGGCTGCTGCTTTAATGATGTCTGGGAATTTACTCTCGGCGACAAGCACATTTGAAGGAAACTCGGAAACCGACCCAACCGGCCTTCGTCTAATTGATAAACGTCCGGCGCTCTGGGGTTATGAATTCGGAAGGTTTTTCGATAGCTTGCAGGTTACGTCACTCAGAAGATCAGGGGATGCAATGGAAATGTCTGGCGAGCTGTTGCATCTCCTCATCATTCTAGTGGGGTCATCCTCATTCACCGTGCAAAATGTGGAGCCTTCAATCTGCTCTGCCAAAGCAATTTTTGTCAGACTTGGCTCAAATTTTGCCCATGGTGTTTTGTTATGACTTTTAATATGTGTGTCAAGTACGGTCCTAATCGGTCTAGAACCTGATAGAGCTCCCATATAAACCGATCTCCCGATTTGACTTCTTAAGCCCCTGGTAGCCGCAATTTTTGTCCGATTTGGCTCAAATTTTGTCCATGGTATTCTGTTATGACTTCCAACAACTGTGCCGAGTACGGTCCAAATCGGTCAAGACCCCGATATAGCTCCCATATAAACCGATCTCCCGATTTGATTTTGAGCCCCTGGATGCCTTAATTTTCTTCCGATTTGTCTGAAATTTTGCACATAGTGTGCTGTTGTGACTTCCAACAACTGTGCCAAATAGGCCAAAATCAGTATAACCTTATATAGCTCCCATGTATACCGGTCTCTCGATCATCCTTGTTCGCTTGCTAGAAGCTTAAATTTTTGCTAGTTTAATAGAAGTTTGGTATGTAGAATAAAATTATGCCCTATAACTTAAATTATTTTGTATAAATTTTTAGCAGAATTCATGGTGGTGGATTCCCAATATTCGGCCCGGCCGAACTAAGCACACTTTTATTTGTTTAGATTTAACTTAGGATATAGCAGTGCAGTTATAATAAAATGGAATTATTATTATATCCTTGGTGTTGGGTATCCAAATTTACGTCCCGGCCGAACTAAACACGTTTTTACTTTTTTTTTTAATTTTTTTTTATTAAAAATTACCAAACTGTATTTTTTTTAGAAATAATTCCTAATTCTCAAATTTTTAAAAATTAATAGTTTTTTTGTAAAATTTGTTAAGTATTAAATTAAAATTTCTTTTCCTCCCTCATTTCAAGCCCTCCATCTGTAAATAAGGAAACACAAAAGTATTAATAATTTTTGTTATTAAAAAATTGTTTTTACTTCATAAATTAATATCTAATCTTTTCCAACTATTGACAGATTTTCCGATGATGTCTTCTCACAAAAATCCCAACGTCAAGGCATGTCCTCATCAGAATCCTCGGATCAGGAACAATTATCTCTGGACTATAAATCGCCCTCATTGCCCCGTTCCAAAGAAACGTCACCTAGAAAACGTTTTCGGGCAGAATTGCTGCTCAGTCCCTCACATCGCCAAATGACACCCAGCAATGATGCCTATAATGAAGAGGGTCAGACAAATGAGGGATCACAAGTGAGTGGATTGTTTTACCTTGTGGTAGTTTCTGAATAATTGAATTACCTTCTTTTTTTAATTCTCTTACAGTTGGCCCTAGAAATTACAGAATTAAAGACATTTTATCAAAATAAAATTCATGAAATTCAACGTTCCCAAGAGGAAAACATCAAAAAGCTGAGTGACAGATTGAAATATTATGAGACACGCTATCCCGAGGATGAATTTATGGTAGGTTCCCTTATGTCACTGAATTGATTTACGCTGATCATTGTTCACATCTCTTACAATGGCATGTATTGCTTAAAAACGTTTGCTTTGTTTTTTTTTTTTGTTTTTTTTTTAACAAAAACTAATTCCATTTACGTTACATTGTAATAATTCAATAAACAGACAAAATCATGCTTTTGGCGAGGGCTTATGTCATTTCCAAGTGCAATGCATTGCATAAATCGATGTTATCATAAAAGTTGCTTTATGTAAGCCAAGTACCAGTCCATTAACCCCATTTCATGTTTGCTTTCGTCCTGGTCTTAAGTATAAATGTTTATATCATTTGAAAGCATTGTTTCCAAAAACCGGAAGAGATTTTTCGTTTGAAACGTTTGCATACCACCATATGCAGTGTAATAAACATCACACTTTTCGGCATATAAACCATCGCAGATTTTCTCCTCAAGACTTTTGATCGCCTTATGAGGAATGAAGACCCAACATATGCCTCATCTTACTAATACCTGTCTAGATCTACATGAACTGTAGAGATATATGAAAAATAACCTTTAGGCCACCAGAATATTGGGCTGATCTGAAGAGCATTCATATGGAACTAAACAAGCATCCTTCTTCATACAACACACTGCTACGACAACGACATAGATGCAATCCCATGGCAGCCGGTTGTATGTACCGGATTGACCCAACGAATTCATTGCCAAGGGCTGCCGCCTCATGTACCACACACTGCTACAACAACAACAACAACAAATATAATCCTTGACTTATGGTACATCATCCACCTATAGCTTCGATCGATCGAAATCACTCACAAGAAACCACAACTGTTATAATTAGCTACTATAAAACAAATCCTATTAGCTGGGATAAACACAACAATCCCATGGCAGCCGGTTGTACGTACCGGATTGACCCGATGGAGCTCTTCATCGACAAGGGCTGCCGCCTCAGTGTACAACACACTGCTACAACAATAATCCCATGGCAGCCGGTTGCGTGTACCGGATTGACCCAATGAATTCCTTCATCGGCACGGGCTGCCGCCTCAGTGTACCACAAACTGCTACTACAACAACAACAGCAACAACAACTAATACTACTAAATTTCCCATGAACATTCATTTCATTAGGGAAAAGGGGATACTTCTTTCATATCAATGAGTGCAGTTTAAGCTCAATGATAAGGGGCCTCCTTTTTTATGCCGAGTTCGAACGGCGTGTCGCATACCACTTGGTAGAGAAGTTTTAACATGGCAGGATACCTTACAAATGTAGACAGCATTAGTAACAACCGCTGAAATTTTAGTTGATGTTCACGCCGGGATTTGAACCCAGGCGTTCGGCGTCATAGGCGGATATGCTAACCTCTGCGCCACGGTGACCTCCAAGTTGGATTAGATTGGTTGTTTAGGTTGGAGAGCCCGGGAATATTAGAAACTATAAATGAAGAAAAAGGAAACAAATGCACAAGATACGGCAGAGGATAACTATGATCACCACACAGGCTGGAACTTTTAACACCGATCTTTGTGGTGTTCATTCTTATACCCCCCCACCATAGGATGGGGGTATTAATCCGTTTGTAACACCTCGAAATATTGATCTAGGACCCAATAAAGTATATTCATTCTTGATCGTCTCGAAATTCTGAAGCGAACTAGCCATATCTGTCCGTCCGTCTGTCGAAATCACTGTAGCGGCCGAACGCGTAGAGCTAGCCGCTTGAAATTTTGCACAGATACTTTATATTGATGTAGGTCGTTGGAGATTGCAAATGAGCCATATTGTTCAGATTTGGATATAGCTTCCATATGAAACGATCTCAGATTAGGTTAAGCTGAAATCTTGCACGTAGTGTTCTGTTATGACCTCCAACAACTGTGGCAAGTACGGTCAAGAACCTGATATAGCTCTCATATAAACCGATTTCCCGATTTGACTTCTTGAGCCCATGGAAGCCACAATTTTTTTCTGAAATTTTGCACATATTGTTCTGTTATGAGTTGCAACAACTGTGCCAAGTACTGTCTAAATCGATCAAGAACCTGATAAAGATCCCATATAAACCGATCTGCCGATTTGACTTCTTGAGCCCCTGGAAGCCTCAATTTTCATCCGATTTGGCTGACATTTTGCACATAGTGTTCTGTTATGACTCTCAACACCGGAGCCAAGTACGGTCCAAATCGGTCTATAACCTGATATAGCTCCCATATAAACCGATCTTTCGATTTAATTTCTTGAGCTCATGGAAGCCTCAAATTTTGTTCGATTTGGCTGAAGTTTTGCATGCGGTGTTCTGTTATGACTTCCAACAACTGTGCCAAGTACGGTCAAAATCGTTCAAGAACCTGATATAGCTCCTATATAAACCGATGTCCCGATTTGCCCCTGTTCCTTAGTGGAATGTGGAAATTTTGTCCAAATTTGTATTTTTTTGACTCTCAACAACGGAGCCAAGTACAATCCAAATCGGTCTATAACCTGATATAGCTCCCATATAAACCGATTTCCCGATTTGACTTCTTGAGCCCATGGAAGCCACAATTTTTGTCCGATTTGGCTGAAATTTGGCACTTATTGTTCTGTTATGAGTTCCAACAACTGTGCCAAGTACGGTCAAAATCAGTGAAGAACCTGATGAAGATCCCATATAAACCGATCTCCCGATTTGACTTCTTGAGCCCCTGGAAGCCTCAATTTTCATCAGATTTGGCTGACATTTGCGCATAGTGTTCTGTTATGACTCTCAACACCGGAGCCAAGTACGGTCCAAATCGGTCTATAACCTGATATAGCTCCCATATAACCCGATCTCCCAATTTGACTTCTTGATCCCTTACAAGCCGCGATTTTTATCCGAGTTGGCTAAAATTTTGCATATATTGATCTGTTATGAATCTCAACAACCAAATACGGTCCAATTCTGTTTATAACTAGATTTAGCTCCCATATTGTAGCAGAATCCATGGTGGTGGGTTCCCAAGATTCAGCCCGGCCGAACTTAGCACTCTTTTACTTGTTATACCCTGGTACAGTTTATTATTGTCTAAAGTTTTGGAGGTTGTGTTTTACTATGACCTCAAACATTTATGACATGTACGGTCCATATTGGTCAATAACTTGATATAGCTCATATATATTTGAAAAAGTCGTTTAAAGAACTTGACAAATGCAGTCCATTGTGGAGGGTATATAATCACGCTTTTACTTGTTATTTTCTGAGTACTACCCCGTGCTCTGGATGTCTACCATCTTCGGCTACTGCCATTTTAAAACTTTTCGTTACAACACACCCAATAGGCCTAAGACCGTGCATGGCATTCTCCACCTCCCTCGGGCACTCCTCCTCGCCCACAGGGATCAACTCTGCTCTGGTACTCTTCTCGATCATTCGATCAGTTGTTTCAGACATCCATAGGTGGGAATCGTCTGAAAAATTGCGGTAAAAATCTTGTGTACCGTTCCCGGTACAGCAGTAGAGCTCATTCATTCCCGTTTCCAAAACGTTCCTTTTCCAGCTAAGTTTCTGGTCACAAACAAGTACTTGGCATCCGCAGAGATCAGTAGCTCTACCCTATAGAAGATAGTTCCCTTGAAGACACCCAGTTTTCCCCTCTTGGTAAAAGAAATACCTGCTCAGTTTTTTTGGGTTGGTCCTCGTCTATCCAGAAAGCTTTCTCTCCCTTTCTCCACATCCCAACTTAGATCCATCCGTGTTTACAGAAGGTCCTGGGAAGACGGAACACCTCCAGCCCAGAGATCCCTTTTCGGAAAACAACGAACAACCCGTCAACAAGTAAAGACTACTTTGCTAAAAAATTCGTCACGCCGCACATAGCATGCCGCTACGACGCATTGTCATTCCGTATAACAATGCCCAAAGTTTAAGGAGCACTAGGTTACTGACTCCCTCAGTCTAAGGGCGATTTTCGATGCCACACCCCCAACGTTTAGTTGCAAACGCTTAAGATCGATTATAGCATTTAGCGCCTCCCTCGCGGTAATCTTCCCAGCAGTACTGTCTTTTTTCGTGGCCATCTTGCGGAGGTCGCAGTTGTCCAGAACCCAATGCCGTTCGTTTGAAAAAGGAGTGCCGATTTTAAAACAGCCTAGGCCACTAAAGAATCTAACCTAGCGTAGATGTTATGACTCTGAACGCCTGGGTTTGAATCCTGGCGAGAACATCAGAAAACATTTTCAGTGGTGATTATCCCCTCCTAATGCTGGTGACATTTGTGAGGTACAATCTCAGGTAAAAACTTCTTCCTAAAGAAGTGTCGCACTGAGGCACGCAGTTCGGACTCTGACTATAAAAGGGAGGTGGGACAGCATAATGGAATATTCATGGGCTAATTTTAATACGGTCATAACATAGTCAGTAATCGATGATGGTGTTGACTAAGAAACTTGGTTTCTTGGTATTTCGCCGGGCTTTGAGTCAGCCCTATGACTTGACCTATTGACCATGTGTATGGCAGTAGAGTTGACAATCCAAGATTGTGCTTTAGATCGAAATGGCAGTAATTCAACTGAAGAATAATAAGATGGCAGGAGCTGATGGTATGGCACATTACTTATGCATTCGGCTTCGTTTATCACAAGATCGAAAATCGGTGACATATTCTTGCGGCATTACTCTTTTCATCCAACTTGTGACAAGGGTTGCGAAGTCTGACTTTTAGGATCGGAGTCGAAATCGGATTCTGGTTCTGCTTCAAAGTTGACAAGCTTTCTTAGACTTTGAACCGAACTCCGACCATGAGTAAATTCACCGTTTGTGAATTAATAACATTGAATACGGTCGACCATATATTTAGTCTCCCAAGTTAAAGTAAATAATTCTCATATTATTTATCCATTGGGAGACATTAGGAATAGCCTTCGTACAGTTTAGACTTGCGACTACGTTTCTAAATGGTTCCTTAACACCAAGATTGTTGTTGTTGTAGCAGTGTGTTTTGTTCTAACTCTCGTCTGCTTGACTCTGTCGAGTATTCAGATCCAGGTACTGTGCCACTAAGGTAGTGTGTATCCAAAGGGAACTGTATCTGAGATGAGTGGGTCTGGCTGGAAAATTAAATGGATGACGTGTGGTCCCAGGTCACAATCGGGTATCAATTCTGCACAGTGGTATCAATTCTTGCTCTGTTGGAGTTGAGACGGCTTCATCTGCCGGATTGTAATTGAGCCAGAACTACTTTGGTTTGTCGGGGGATCTAGAGATTCTCTCTAGTAGCGCGAATCGCATGCTCCAGATGATGTAGAATCACCTTAAGGCTTCTGGGCGGTGGACACCTACCCACGAGATGATGATTTGGATGGCTCCTGCGATAACAGACGAACAGGTATTGCTTGGACAGCATGTAGTTATGTCTCCGCAAGGGTAGGATCTTTGTCTCCTGATGGAGGTAGTCCACGTGAGAACTGAGGAGATAGCCGGTCACAGTTCGAAGAGCGGTATTCTAACAGATCTGAATACCACATTGGCCCACAGACGGGCCAATTGTCTTGTACGTGGTGAACAAGGTTTCTTTGTCAGCACTCCAAGTGCTGCCGGCAAGAGACTTGAGGACCTTGTTGGCGAGTATCTTTATATCGCTTGCAGCGAAATGGGCGGCAATTTCGTTCAGGCAAACATTTAACCTATCGCAGGTGTCATCAATGGGTGGGGAGACTATGGCATCAGTCTCCCTACCCATTGATGACATTGATCGTACAATCGTCCGCATATGAAAGATCTCTCACCGTCTGGGTGCATTAGAGGATAGGTAAATATGCCGGAGATATCACCCCGCTTTGAGGAACTCCCTGTTTCACTCTACGGTGTTGCGATTTCTTATCCCTAAATTCCACAAATGACTGGCGACCACACAGATACTTTGCGATCCAGCGTTCCAGGTCAGGCAGAAGGGACATGTTGGCGATGTTGTCAATGGTTGGGCATGGTTGACCGTGCCTAGTGCCTTCGATAGGTCCAGTGCCACGAATACCGTCCTATCACAGGGCCTGGGCTGATTGAAGCCACGCAAATGTTTGCAGTGACAAAACGCAAGGCAATTGTTTTGCTATGCAGTCTTCGAAATCCATGCTGATGCTCAGCGAATGGAAATTCTCTATCGAGGCTCGGGAAAAGTAATCCCTCAAGCGTATTGGCTACTGATGAGAGTAGGGAGATTGATCTGTACGACACCCCCTTACACGGGTCCTTTCCAGGCTTCAGTAGCGGGATCACTCTGTACATCTTACAGACATAGGGCACTATAAGAGTGTTGAAAGACAGGTTTGAGAACAGTTGTAATGCACTCAAATCCAGGTTGCTCCAGATTTTTTAGCACCAAAGCAGAGATTCCGTTGGGGCCCAACGCCTTGGATGATTTGGCGCCACAGATAACATTCGTTACTTCGTCCAAGGTAGATTGTGATGGCTGTTCTACGTTTCGTAGACCACGTATACGACGTATGACTCTCCTTCTAGCCCTGTAACTCTCGGAATGCATAATAAATTGACGGTTGAATAACCTGGCGCACGTCTTCGGATCAGGCACGGTTATATTGCCAAAAGTGACTTAACAGTAGACCACAACTTGCCTAAACCGATAACCAAGTTACATTGCTCCAAGTGTTCCAGCCACAAATTCCACTTCTCTGTTTATTTCCAGATTTAGCTCGTTGATATTGGGGTTAGTGGGGTCCGTGCAACGAATCCCATCACGCTCGTCTGCAAGTACCATTGCCTGAACCAGGAAGTTGGGCCGTACTTGTGGTATTCTACCAGCTGGTTTAAAGCGATGTCTAGGAATTTCCTCACGCAAACTAGCATATATCAGGGGGTGTCAGTTCATTGAAGCGGCGATAGGTGTATCATCTGAAGCCGAACCAATCGGGCTTCGGCAAGGTGTACTCATTCTGCTGTAGAGACATCTTGACTATTTGGTGGAGAATCGTTTTCACTGATTTTTTTATTTTTTGATTTTTACATATGATTCCCTTTAAAGTTATCCAAAGTACTTATACTCACCACCATAGGATAGGGGCATACTAATCTAGTCATTCCGTTTGTAACACCTCGAAATATTCGTCTGAGACTCCATAAAGTATATATATACTTGATCGTCTCGAAGTTCTGAGTCGATCTAGCCATGTCCGTCCGTGCGTCCGTCCGTCTGTCGAAATCACGATAGAGGTCGAACGCCGCTTAAAATTTTGCACAGATACTATTGACGTAGGTCATTGGGGATTGCAAATGGGCCATATCGTTCAGATTTAGATATAGCTCCCATATAAACCGATCTCCCGATTTGTCTTCTTGAGCCCTTACTAGCAGCAATTTTTATCCGATTTGGTTGAAATTGTGCATTTTGTGTTCTTTTCTGACTTTCAACTTCTGTGCTCAGTACGGTCCAAATTGGTCCATAACCTGAAATAGCTCTCATATAAACCGATCTCCCGATTTGACTTCGTGAGTCCTCATGAGTCGCAATTTTTGTCCGATTTGGCTGAAATTATGTATGCAGCGTTCCGTTATGACTTCCAACAACTGTTTCAAGTACGGTCCAAATCGGTCTATAATCTGATATAGATCTCATATAAACCGATCTCCCGATTTGACTTCTTGAGGCTTTATGAGCAGCAATTTTTGTTCGATTTGGCTGAAACTTTGCATGTGGTGTTCCGTTATGATTTCCAACAACTGTCTCAAGTACGTTCCGAATCGGTCTATAACCTGATATAGCTCCCATATAAACCGATCTCCCGATTTGACTTCTTGAGCCCTTATAAGCTGCAAGTTTTGTACGATTTGGCTGAAATTTTGCATGTGGTGTTCAACACACATGCTCCCATGTAAACCGGTCTCTCCATCATCCTTGTTCGGTTCCTAGAAGCATTAATTTTTGCTGGTTTGACAGAAGTTTGGTATGTGGAATAAAATTATGCCCTTCAACTAAATTTATTTTGTGTACATTTTTAGCAGAATCCATGGTGGTGGGTTCACAAGATACGGCCCGGCCGAACTAAGCACGCTTTTACTTGTTTTTTCTCGCACATTAAGGTCAGTTTATCTTTATAGTGTTTTGGGTGAATATGAAGACAGACTAATGAGCCTATAGTCTTCCATCCGTTGAGGTTAAACCTACGCTTGGGTGATAAATACCACTCTGACCTCCCTCCATATCCTTTGGAATGTAAAGGATAGTTTTGCAGGTTTGCTGAAGTTTAGCTGATTTTGTGGATTGGTTCTGTCTTCGTACACAAAGCCCCTTTTATTAGTCATTTTCATTGACACCTATATTGTACCAATCAGGGGGTTTTGGTTAAGGCGTTTTCCCTTCTTACTAGACCCTAAATTTAGAAGGAAGATTCTTATTTTGGGTTTCTTTTGGGTAAACAGATTTTTTTGTTGTCTTAATCTAACGATAAAAACCAACAAGCACACAATCTCTCCTAAAAGCAACGATTTGTTTGTTTGAATTATTCAAGAAAGTTATTTTACCGTTGTGCTAACCAGCATGTCTTGCATTTGAATTTTCTTTATTTTATGGCTAAAAATGAAACCAAATAAATGAAACTTTTCAAAACATGGACGCGGGCTATTTTGTGCTAACCCAAACCAAACAAAACAAATTTTGTGAAAAAAAAAATCCCCCCAAAAGCAGTCATCCTCTAAAAACTCCACCTTCAATACAACGCGAGATAGTTCAACCAATACGGAGGATGTAACACAGCAAACCGTACGTAATATAAGCCAAAGCCATGATACATGTCCTCCTGAGGCCTCCAGTTCTGCCTCCTGCTTAAAGGATTTGGTCTCAGAACAGTCAGAGTCATCTAAACCAGACGCTGCTATAACCGACATTACCAATACCATAACATCGCCATTAGCACAAACTAACAATGATAGTAACAGCAACAACCATAACACCTCATTAATAATCATCGATACGGATGAATTAAATTCGAATAATGAAACACAAATCATACAAAAGATCATTGAAGAATACGAGCGCCGCTTGCAGGAGCAATTGGCATTGGCCCGTGAGGACATAGTTCATGAATTGGAACAGCAGATACAGGTAAGTTGAGGAAAATTAAGAAAAACAACTTAAGAAACATATGTTATACTCATGTATATGTTTTTTTTTTAATTTTTGTGCGTTTTTATTTTGTAGAAAAAAAAAACTTTATTTTTCTTAAAGTTATTATTTTTCTTTGTCTTTTGTTGCTTTTCTTGTGTTTCCTATAAATGCATGATTCATTTCTTAAACTTATGTTTTTATTCTTTTTTTTCTGAATGTCTTAATTTTTCAATTTGTATTCAAATGTTCTAACATCCTTTTCAAAACAGTGGTTTTTACAAAATTTTAAACATAACATTATTAAAAAAAATGTTTAATTTCATATATGAAAACAAAATTACAAAAATTTATATTAAATTACAAAAATGTATATTTGTGTGTATATTTAAAAAAAATCCTCAAAACGTCCTAAACACCTAATTTTTATAGAAAACTAGCCGAACCGGGCCCGCTCCGCTGCCCCTTCTTTACCTCCCTAATGTCTTTTTAGGGTGGATACACTTTGCCCTGAGTGTGGATATCGAATTCGTGCCACTGTAGCTGAACGCCTGCTTTCGAATTCTGGCGAAAACATCGCAAACAATGGTTATCCCCTCTTAATGCTCGCGAAATTTGCGAGATAACAAGCCATGCATGGCCATTTAAATTCTCCCCAAAGAGGTTTCACAACGTGGCACGCCGTTCAGACTTGGCTATAAAAAAGGTCCCTTATCATGGAGTTTATACTTGAATCGGAAAGCGCTCATTGATGTGTGAGAAGTTTGCTCCTGCTCGGTTCATGGGCAAAACTTTACTCTACATCCAAATGTCTTTCTTTGAAGTCCTTTATTACCACTTTGGTAAATATTTCCTGTTTACGGGGTAATTCGGGGATGGGATGGTCACCCAGACACTTGGCCCCTAAAGTAAATATAAGCTTCGTGCTCCACTTTCAAATATATTTTATATGAGCTTCATATTGGCATGAACGGTAAATAAGTTATGTTTGAGGGTGGAGTGAACCCCAGGGTCTTTGTCCCAAAAATGAGTATCAATTTCGTACTCTACTCCCAAATAGATTCGCTCTTCATATGAATGTGGATAGCTCTCAAGTACCTTTCGTTTGAGCCCTATATTGTCGTCATTGGTCTATATATCCATCTGGGTGGCCCCCAACAATAGAAACCATGTTTTGTTTTAGGTGGCTGTAAGAGCGCGAAAAAACGCAATGCAAACGAATCACATTGCCAATCTCCAAGATCTGGAGTTTGGGGTAATGAGAAGTGCTCTTTAGGGGAAGTATGGACATTTCGACTCAAATGATATAAAATATGGGCTTTACTCCCAAATCCCTTTAATTTGAGCCCCATATTGCCATGGTCGGTAAATATGAATCGTTTGGAGGGTGTTTTGAGGATGGGGCGCCCACGAATACTTTGGGCTGAAAATAGATATATAATTTTGTTCTTTACTCCTAAATGCCGTTGATTTGAGCTCCATATTGTCATAGTCGGAAATGAAGTTCAGTTAAGGGGGTGCTTTAGGGCGTACCCCCAAATACTTGGCTCCAAAATTGAATATCATATTCCGTTTCTACTCTCAAATAGTTTTCATTTGAGTCCCATATTGTCTAAATGCGTCAATGAACCTATTTTAGGTATTTTTAGGAGAAAAAGCGCCACCTATACCTGAACGCAAATTTTGATGTTGTATTCGTAATGTACCACCAAATAGCTTTTAATTGCGTCTCATATTGCCATGGTCGGCTATTGTGCCCATTTGGAGGTGGGGCGACCTACCCTTACATGTATCTAATTTTATATACCATATATTTGTAATCTACTGCCAAATACTTTTTATTGTAGATGAGTTTTGAAGTTGGTTCGGCCTAAAATTTTATTACGATATTCGTTTTCTAGTCTCTAATACCTTTCATTTGATACCCATATTGTGCCTATCGACCCTTTTTCATTTTGGGTGGTGTTTTTGGGGTTTGAGGGAGGATCCGCCCCCCCTTACGATATCAAAAAATTATGTAGCCTATGTTTTCTTCCAGACCAACCTACACAATCTGTGAAAATTTCAAGGTAATCGGTTCATCCGTTTTTGAGTCTATACGGAACAAACAAACACAAATTGATTTTTATATATGAGACTAGCTGCACCCGGCCCGCTCTGCTGCGCCCGATAATTCTATGTTGTAGAAAAGTATTCTTAATTTCGAAATTTCTGCCTAATTTCAGTAGAAAATTTATTCCAATTTTCCTGTGGATTTTTCTTCTATCAAATACCACTTATTTAAACCCCAATAAGTAAAAGTCCTGTTGAAGGGTGTGGTGGGTCCCCAGAGACTTGGTCTAATAAGTGAAAGTCAATTTCGTGCTCTACTGCCATATACCCTTCATTTTGCCATGGTCGGCAATTATGTCCGATTTGAGGGGTTTATTGGGGGTGGGATGACCCACTAAACATTTAGTCGCACAATTGGATTTCAGATTCGCTTTCTACTCTCAAATACCTTTAATTTGATACCCATATTGTAGTGATTGGTCTATAAATCCGTTTGGCATGTTTTGTGGGTTGGTGCCTCCTAGGCACCCCACCCCAGATTCTGATACCAAATTTTTGATTTTAGGTTAATGTAAGTGTGTCAACAAAATTTCGACCAAATCGCCCTTCCCATTTCCGAGATCTGTTGTTTTTGAAAATTATTAAGTCCCGTCGTAGAGTGGGAAAGTTAAAAAATAATACCGTAAAAACCCGCAACGAAGTCATAACGAAGAAAAATGTTTTATAATAAATTTTGACCACTCTGCCCACTTTCTGTTCATGTTAGCTTCTCCAAATTAATGCCATATACTGGCTGTTTTCAATTCGATCAACTAAATTTATTTCAAAACAGTGGATTAACGCCTATTAAATAGTCATCATTTAGTCTTTTTTTTGTAATCAAATAAAATTGCCATATTAAACGATTTTTTGTGGTAAAGAACTAATTTACCAGTCTATATATATGGTGCAGTGGCGATAGTTCTTACTATTAAACCATGGAAAACTTTTGAAGAAAAAGTGTTGCCCAGCAGCATGTCGTTTGGTCTTGTCTATCGATGAGCCAAAAATTGTTGCAATCTTAACGTTAAGTTTGCAACTCCTCCTATCACATTAAATTTGGATACATAGGCATCATTTGTTATACCCTCCACCATAGGATGGAGGGTATACTAATTTCGTCATTCTGTTCGAACTACTCGAAATATTCCTCTGAGACCCCATAAAGTATATATACTCTTGATCGTCGTGACATTTTATGTCGATCTAGCCATGTCCGTCCGTCTGTCCGTCCGTCTGTCCGTCTGTCCGTCCGTCTGTCCGTCCGTCTGTCCTTCCGTCCGTCTGTCTGTCGAAAGCACGCTAACTTCCGAAGGAGTAAAGCTAGCCGCTTGAAATTTTGCACAAATACTTCTTATTAGTGTAGGTCGGTTGGTATTGTAAATGGGCCATATCGGTCCATGTTTTGATATAGCTGCCATATAAACCGATCTTGGGTCTTGACTTCTTGAGCCTCTATAGTGCGAAATTCTTATCCGATTGGGATGAAATTTTGGACGACGTGTTTTGTTATGATATCCAACAACTGTGCCAAGTATGGTTGAAATCGGTATATAACCTGATATAGCTGCCATATAAACCGATCATGGGTCTTGACTTCTTGAGCCTCTATAGTGCGCAATTCTTATCCGATTGGAATGAAATTTCGCTCGACGTGTTTTGTTATGATATCCAACAAATATGCCAAGCATGTTTCAAATCGGTCCATAACCTGATATAGCTGTCATATAAACCGATCTTGGGTCTTGACTTCTTGAGCCTCTAGAGGGCACAATTCTTATCCGATTTGAATGAATTTTTGCACCAAGTTTTTCGTTATGATATCCAACAACTGTGCCGTGATATGGCTGTGTGTAACATGATATAGCTGTCATATAAACAGATCTGGGGATTTGACTTCTTGAGCTTCTAGAGGGCCTAATTCCTATCCAATTTGGCTGAAATTTTGCATGATTATTATTCTTACTTTCAACAACTGTGTCAAGTAAGATTCAAATCGGTCCATAACCTGATATAGCTGCCATATAAACCGATCTGGGATCTTGACTTCTTGACCCCTAGAGGTCCAATTATTATCCGATATGCCTGAAATTTTGTACGACGGATCCTCTCATGACCATCAACAAACGTATTAATACATACAGCTCCCATATAAATCGTTCTCTCTATTTTACTTCTTGGGCCCCCAATGGGCGCAATTCTTATTCGAATTGGCTGAAATTTTACACAGGTCTCCAACATATAATTTAATTGTGGTCCGAACCGGACCATATCTTGATATCGCTCTAATAGCAGAGCAAATCTTTTCTTATATACTTTATTGCCTAAGAAGAGATGCCGGTAAAAGAACTCGACGAATGCGATCCATGGTGGAGGGTATGTAAGATTCGGCCCGGCCGAACTTGTCACGCTTTTACTTGTTGAGTCTACAGAACACAAACATACAAAAGTACAAACCAACAAAAATAAATTGATTTTAATATAAAAGATTTTATCAACATTTGACTTAACTGTAAAAATTTTGTTAACGTTTTAATGTCATATAAAATTTTGTCAAAATATTTTATTTCCATTGTTTTTTAAAAATTCTGTTTTATGAAAATTTTTTTCAAAATTTTATTCTATAAAAAATGGTGCCAAAAATGTACTTTCCTACATAAGGTTGTCAAAATTTGATTTTCGCAGAAAATTTTGTGAACATTAAATTTTCTTAAGATTTAAAATAAAGTTTATGTTCCAGAACCACTGTTCTGCCACCAATGATAGAAAGACACTCAAACCCATTTGCATTACCCTACAATCTAATATTGCGTGTATGGTAGGTAAGGTGCCATATGTACTACAAATTATTTGCTTTTCTTACTGCTATTTTGAAAAATTGCCAAAAGTGTCGAGTGCTGTTTTGCTTAGCAAACTTAACGTGTGGTCATTCAAATGTATTTTCTATTTTTCAAATTTTTACTTGTAAACGGACGAAATGCTTAATTGGTTTGGTGCGAGATGTCTTCGATATGTTTCAGTGGCAATTACTACATACAACATAATGTCACAAACGCACATATACACCGATTTGTATCTCTAGTCCGCTGTATTATTGGTCCAAAGTACGAGATTTATATTTATACCAGAAGAAGTGCGAGTACATCAAAGCAAAACATTATGGGGATGAGGTAGATAGCGTGTAATTGGTTCTAAAATTGCCTATTAAAGCAATGCAACATTGTTGAATGATGTCTACTTGTTTGTTAAGTAAGAAAGGGAAGCAGGAGTTGTCATTGCCTTTGAAATTTAAGCATCAGACATGGAAAAAAGTCTTTCAATGTTATGCGTATAGAGTAAATTCAAATGAATTTCGCAAAATTTTATTTCTATAGAAAATGTTTTTTTTTTCTATAGATTTTTTTTTTTATAGAAAATTTCGCCAAATTTTTTTTATGGTAAGTTTGCCAGCGAACATTTTTCTACACTACAAAATTTTGTCAATTTTTTTATACACAAATTAAAATTTGTGTAATGTAATTTGTAAAAAATATATTTATTTTGGCACATTTTTACATAAAGTTTTTTTTTGTAAATGTCGTGTGTTTTATAAAAATCTATAATTTTTATTTATCCAAAATTGGTTTCTTATTAAAAAACAAGTGAAAAGGCGTTAAGTTCGTTGGGCCGGAATATAAATGCGCCTTTTATGGGGCCAAGACTTTAAATCGAGATACCGGTCTATATGGCAGCTATATCCAAATCTGGACCGATTTGGGCCAAGTTGCAGAAAAATGTCGAAGAGCCTAACACAACTCACTGTCTCAAATTTTGGCGACATCGGACAATAAATCGGCCCAAAACCTTAAATCGAGAGATCGGTCTATATGGCAGCTATATGCAAATCTTGATCGATCTAGGCCAAATTGCAGAAATATGTGGAGGGGCTTAACTTAACTAACTGTCCCAAATTTCGGCGACATCGGGCAATAAATGCGCCTTTTTAAAGACCCAAAACCTTAAATCGAGAGATTGTTCTATATGGCAACTATATCCAAATCTCAACCGATCTGACAGCTATATCAGGTTATGGGTCGATATATGACAGCTATATCAGGTTATGGACCGATTTGAACCATACTTGGCAAAGTTGTTGGATATCATAGCAAAACACGTCATGCAAAATTTCATTCCAATCGGATAAGAACTGCGCACTCTAGAGGCTCAAGAAGTCAAGACCCAAGATGGGTTTATATGACAGCTATATCAGGTTATGGACCGATTTGAACCATCCTTGGGACAATTGTTGGGTATCATAGCAAAACACGTCGTGCAAAATTTCATTCCAATCGGATACAAATTGCGCAATCTAGAGGCTCAAGAAGTCAAGACGCAAGATCGGTTTATATGGCAGCTATATCAAAACATGGACCGGATATGGCCCATTTACAATGCAAAATTTCAAGCGGCTAGCTTTACTCCTTCGGAAGTTAGCGTGCTTTCGACAGACAGACGGACGGACATGGCTAGATCGACATGGAATGTCGCTACGATCAAGAATATATATACTTTATGGGGTCTCAGACGAATATTTCGAGTAGTTACAAACAGAATGACGAAATTAGTATACCCCCCAGCCTATGGTGGAGGGCATAAAAAAACTAATTTAGGTTTTTTATAAAATTTTGGATTTTTAAACTTTATTCAATGAGAGTTTTAGTATCAAAAGTTTGTTTATATTCAAAACAAAATATATACCCTACACCAATAATGTGGTATTATAAGTTAGTGAATTTGTTTGCAACAACCAGAAAGATGTGAAATAGACCTATTGATAAGCATACTGATCGACTCAAAATCACTTTCTAATTCAATTTAGCTATGTCCGTCTGTCCATGTTAATTTGTGTACAAAATACAGAACGCAGTTTTCATCCGATCGTCTTAAATTTTGGTACAGAAATGTTTTTCGGCCAAGAGACGAAGCCTATTGAAATTGGAATAACTCGGTTAAGATTTGGATATAGCTCACATATATATATATATGATCGTTAAATTTTCAGTAATAATGCAATAAATTGGCCATTTGTTAACCGATTCTCACGAATTTTAGCAGGACGGATCTTTTCTTGACTCTTGATACTACTGGTGATTTTCTTGTAAATCGGTTCAGATTAAGGTATAACTCCCACATATATTTATCGTCCGATTTTCACATCTAGAGTCACAACAAGCTCATTTATTGACCAATCTTCGCAACGCTTTCCCTGACGTTTACCACGATATCTGAGAAGTTTGCCCAGAACCGGTTCAGATTTAGATATAGATCCCATATATATGTTCGTCCGATTTTGAGAAATATTCCAAAAAAGTGGTCATTTGTTAACCGAATCTCTCGAAATTTGGTAGAAAAGATTTTTTGCTTGACTCTCGACATTTATGGTGAATTTCAAAGAAATCGGCACAGATTTAGCTATAGTTGTCATATATGTACATCACGCATTTATTGACCAATCTTGCCAAAATTTTTGCACAATGTTTTCCTCGACGACTACCACAATAACTGGGATGTTTGCTTGAAATTATTTCAGATTTAGATATACCATCCATATATATATTCGTCACATTTTGGGTAATTTGCAATAATGTTGTAATTGTTTAATAACCCATCTGAAAACATCCGCCGAGGTCCATCAAAATTGGTTTGATATTGGATATAGCCCCCACATTGTATTAATAGGGTAGGTGTAGGGTATTCTACCGTCAGCACATCCCGACTTCTGCCCTTCCTTACTAGTTTTTGTATGGTTCCGGCTGTAGGTCAATTGAAACAAATTTCGCTCGGTTTTTATACCCACCAGCATAGGATAGGGGGTATATTTATTTAGTCATTTCATTTGCAACACATCGAAATATCCATTTCCGACTCCACAAAGTATATATATTTCGGTTCGTCGTAAAATTCTAATACGATTGAACAATGTCGGTGTGTCTGTCCATCCGTCTGTAGTAATCTCTCTACAGCCTTCAAAAAATGAGATATTGAGCTGAACTTTGACACAGTTACGTCTTTTTGATGCATGCAGGTTCTTGAACAGGCCAAATCGGACCATATTTGGATATAGCTGCTATATAGACCGATCTGCCGATAAAGGGTCGCTGAAATTTTAAACAGTGAGTAGTTTTAGGCTTCCCGACATCTGATCCAATCACTGTCTGTCTGTCGAAATCACGATAGCGGTCGAACGCGTTAAGATAGCCGTTTGAAATTTTGCGCAGATACTTCTAATTGATCCAGGTTGTTGGGGATTGCAAATGGACCATATCGGTTCAGATTTGGATATAAACCGATCTCCCGATTTCACTTCTTGAGCCCCTAGAAGCCGCAATTTTTGTCCGATTTGGCTGAAATTTTGCCTAGTATGGTCTAAATAGCTCTATAACACGATATAGCCCACGTGTAAGCCGGTCTCTCGATCATCCTTGTTCGGTTCCTAGAAGCTTTAATTTTTGCTGGTTTTACAGAAGTTTGGTATGTAGAATAAAATTATGCCCTTCAACTAAATTTAGTTTGTATAAATTTTTAGCAGAATCCATGGTGGAGGGTTCCTAAGATTCAGTTCGTCCGAACTTAGCATGCTTTTACTTGTTTATTTTGTCCAATACCTCATTTAATACTACTTCCATAAGAATGTCCGATATGAGCGGTGATGCTGGTGAACCCATTAAGCATACCTTTGAGTTGTTCATATTTTCTGTCGTCATATTTAAATAACGGGTGTCCTTAATGCAAAATTTCACCAGCTCAATGAAGATGGCCCTCGGAATTCGAGTGTGGTTTTCAGTTTGATCCCATTTCCTCTCTATGACATTAATAGCTAAATTAACCGGGATGCTTGGGAACAGGGTATGACATCGAAAGATATTAAAATGTCATGCTCGTCTATTTCCATATATTGAATTTTGGACTAAAAGTCAAAATTAAAAGTGTATCTTTTAAGAGCTATAGGAAAGGTTAAAAAAATTAGAAAACTGCATGAAATCTTTATTTGAATCGATAGTACGGTCAATATAATTTAATGTTTGAAGATTATTTCATTCAAATATTGACCGTGACTGCGCCTCAAATGGTCCAATTTTGGCATACTCTTTCCAACATTTCGACCAGTATCTCACGAACAAATGTTTCAATGTTGTCTTCCAATGCGTCAATTGAAGAGAGCTTTTCTGTATAGACATGAGCTTTAACATAGCCCCACAAAAAATAGTAAAGGCGTTAAATCGCACGATCTAGGCGGCCAATTGACCGGTCCCGAACGTGAAAGAAAAAAAATTCATCGAACTCGCCTCTCAAAAAGTCCATTGTTACGCGTTCTGTGTGGCATGTGGCACCGTCTTGTTGAAACGACATGTCATGTAAGTCAAGCTCTTGCATTTTGGACAAAAAAAGTTAAATAGCATCTGACGGTAGCCCTCACCATTCACAGTTACTTTACGATTCGCATCATCTTTGAAGAAGTACGGTCCAATGATGCCACTAGCCCATAAACCACATCAAAATGTAACTTCTTCTGGATGCATCAAAATGTCACTTCTTCTGGATGCATTGGTATCTTTGCAATTCTTCTGGCTGATCTTCACTCCAAAATCGACAATTCTTCTCACTTACTTACGTACCCATTGAGCCAAAAATGAGTTTCGTCGTAAAATGTGCGTTGTGGTGATCCCTGCAGCACACATAGACATGAGTTGTTTGTCCTAAAGATTTATCATTTACCTGTGTTGTTTGTCATGCATAAACAAGAAGATTTGCGAATCATAAAAATTAATTGAAAAACTAGCTAAATATAGGTAAACATGTATTTTCATGCATACAAAACAAGTTCCAAGGATTAAAAAGATGACAAATAACAACATATTTGTCTTTGTATAACAGTAGGTAGGTAGTAATGCAGGTCAATATTAGGAGTGTGGACAAGAAATTCAATAACTATTAATCTAAATATGTAAAATTAATTTGTGTTTGTTTGTATGTGGGGTTTTAAAATTGTTTGTACCGTATAGACTTAAAAACGGCTGAACCGATTTTCTTACAATAGGGCTATATAATTTTTTCATATCGGAAGGGGGGCGGACACTCCCCCTTACCCCAAAAATAGAAGTGGACCGATCGAGGCAATATGGGACTCAAATGAAAGGTATTCGAGAGTAGAATTCAAATTGGATATCCAAATTTGGGTCCAAGTACCTAGGGGGTGCCCCGACCCCAAAACCCCTTCAAATAGGCATATTGGACCATAATGACAGCATGGGATTCGAATGAATGGTATTCGGGAGTAGATTACGGATATGGTCAGGAAGGTGGAATAGGCTATATAATTTGTCCTATTAGCCCAAAAACACCACCCAAAATCAAGGTTGACCGATCGGGACAATATGGGTATCAAATGAAAGGTATTGGAGCGTATAATACCAATATGGTATTAAAAGTTGGGTCCAAGGAACCCAGGGGCCACTCCAATCCCAAAAGTTCCCCAAACAAACAAATTGGACGAACATATCAATATATGAATATGACATAAAAAATGCGGTCCAAGTAATTGGGGGTCGCCCCAACCCCAAAAGGCCCCTCGATCATAGCTAGATGAGAATGAAAGAAATTTGGGAGCAGATTTCGAATATGATATTACACTTTGTGTCCAAGAATGTAGGTGGTTGGTTGACCCATTCATTCAAATTTGTGCTCAAGTGCCAGATGGGGTGTGGCGCACAACCCTCCTTTAGACGCCCTCCACCAAACGGCTGTATACACCAATCATGACAATATGGGGTTCTAATGAAAGGTATACGGTTGTGGACTTCGAATCTAATATCTTTATTCTGCTCATATGCGGAACACCTCACCCCTAAACAGTCGATTAATCATAACGACCTAACTGGACACATACCCCCAAAAGTTATGACGTTCAGTGTGATAGGAGGAGTTGCAAATCTTAGAGTTAAAGTTGCCACCATTTGTATGTATCTCATCTATAAGAGGCCTTCTTTCTTAGACAAGTCCAAACCACGTGCTGCTGGGCAACACTTTCTTGTTCATGGTTTTATTACTAAGAATTGTCGCCACCGCACCAAATATATATACAGACAGGCAAATTATTTATTTACCACAGAAAATTGTTTAATATGGCAATTTGATTTGGGCGGTGGGGAGTTATCGGAGCCGACTTTATAATACACTACACCTACCCTACAATTATAAATTCGGGCAATATATATATATGTACATGAGAGCTATATCTGAATCTGCACTGGTGCTATATCCAAATCTGAACCGGTTTTGATGAAATCTTGCAGATATATTAAGATCAGTATAAAAAAATCAGTGCCAAATTGCGGGCAGATCGGTTGAATATTATATTTATTGCGCCCTTAAAGGTGTAAATCGGGCGAAATATATATAGCAGCTATATATTCAAATCTTAGCCGATTATAATGAAATTTTGCATATATGTTTAGATGGGTAACAAAACAATGCGTACCAAAATTTATGCAAACATTTTTTGTTACTACGGCCATATGAGTGCCAATCAGGCGATACATATATATGGGAGTTATATCCAAATCTGAACCGATTTTGATGAAATCTTGCAGATATGTTAAGATCGGTAACAAAACAGCCCGTGCCACATTTTGTGCAGATCGGTTGAAAATTGTAGCTACTACGGCCATTTAAGTGCAAATCGGGCGATACATATATACAGGAGCTATAACTAAATCTGAACCGATTTTGATGAAGTTTCATAGATATTGTAAGATCAGTAACAAAACAATTTGTGCCACATTTTTTGCAGATCGGTTGAAAATTTTAGCTACTAAGGCCATTTAAATGAAAATCGGGCGATACATATATACAGGAGCTATAACTAAATCTGAACCGATTTTGATGAAGTTTCGTAGATATTGTAAGATCAGATCGGTTGAAAATTTTAGCTACTACGGCCATTCAAGTGAAAATCGGGCGATACATATATACAGGAGCTATAACTAAATCTGAACCGATTTTGACGAAATATCAACAACACACTTTTGGCTGACTTTTAAATGTCTTTGCTATACTATTCCTTGAATATAAAGCATTAAACAGTGGTCTAAAGCCGGACAATATACTGCAATGGAAGCTCAATAAGCGCAAACAGACAAAATTCTATTTCTTCAAAATGTTTGTTTAAATTGTATTTCTATGGAAAATTTCGTAAATTTTTTTTTCTAAAACTAATTTGTCAAAATTTTGTTTTTATTCAACTTTTTTTTTACAGAAATGAAATCTTTTGCTAGAAATGTTTAAATAAACATTTTACCACACTTTTGTAAACAAAAAAATCCAATTACTTTAGTTTCTCAAAAGTCTGTTTATTTTCATTTGAAAAAAGAAGACAAAATACGGGACAAAACGACACCAAAACATCATTTGTGGTAATGCCGGCCGCATAATGTCAACGAACACGTTTCCCCTGTCAAAGAGTAAGAGACATTTCAATAAACATACACTCACACACACCCATACATGGACACAGACAATGTTCACACTTTCTATTTCACTTTTCTCAGACTACAATCAGTTGCGTTGAAAAACCGTCTGTGATTTTTCTTATATTTTTGTCGATAGTTTCAGTTGAAAGAAAACAAAACTGATGGCAGGCGCCTTCTCTCACACCTCCTAATATAAGCAGCCATGCCCCCAGATTCGCCATACATAAAGAGGGGATCTTTCTATTCCCACTCGGGACACGTGCTTTGCGGTATTTTAAAAACATCCCAAACCAACTAAGTTCAACTGACATCATCACGCGCAGTGAAATCAAATTCAAAATCTAATTTGAATTTGAACAACTCACACACATGCAAAGAAAGGCCTATGCACAGACACCCTGATCAACAACGACAATAACACGAAAACATAAAAAATGTATTTTTGGAATTAATGTCAAAAAGAAAATTTGGAAAATATATACGTTTGAGTGTTGCGTTTAGATCGAATTTTGTAGATGGGCATTTTGGTACATAGGGATCCAAAGAAAAAGTTCAATATCATTGTCCAAAGGTTGATATTTGAACTGAGGCAAGGACAGACTATATGAGTGGTAACCGACAGACATGCACACATACACATATGTATGTTTACATGCATAAATACTGCAAATGTATGTTCATTTCGTTGACATTTTCAGCTATGAAATATTTGGCAATTTCGTATAAATAAATTTTTCGTTGGTATTCAGATTTTAAGTTATAAAAAATTAAAAAAAAATTTGTTCCAAGGTCAAGATTTACTAAAAACCCATCAGCATTATGGGTTTATTTATTGTAAACTTGTGCAGGGAAAAGATTTTTAAACATATATTGAAAATAAAAAAAAACTTAAAATTTTTGGAATTTTTGAAATTGATAGTCCCATAACATGACTATGTTGTAATTTATTAGTCTCTCTATAAATTATTAACATCCTTCATGTTAGTTTTCTTTAACAGTCTATATATACATTGTTGAAATTAAGACAGTTTAGTCATTGTGGAACTATAAGAACAACAACCTTAATTTGAACCAATCTGATTGCCTTTTGAAAAGCTAATACACTTGGAGAAATTTGTTTGCAAAAAAGTTTGCTGTAATAGCAGAAAGTCTGCTGCTCAGTAATTTTTTGCTAAAACAGCAAACATTTTCTACTGTTTTCAAATGGTAAAAAGGCTCAAAAATGTGATAAATATTTAAAAAATTTTAAATACCATCGTATCTTTAAATTTTACGTATTTTTTTTTTAATTTTCTACAATGTGCTAATTTTTAACGAATTTAAATAACTCCAGACAATGTTACTACTACTATTATATTTATGGTTTTTAACAAAAATAAACAAAACAAGTAAAAAGGCGTTAAGTTCGGCCGGGCCGAACTTTGGATACCCACCACCTCGGGAATATATGTAAACCACCTTTCATCGAAATTCGGTGGAAATTTCATACCTTATGTCCCATATCAGTTATATCAAAATATGTTCCGATTTGGACCAAATACTAAAAGTACACTAGCTATATCTAAAAATAAACCGATCTGAACCATATACGACACGGATGTCGAAAAGCCTAACATAAGTCACTGTGTCAAATTTCAGTGAAATCGGATTATAAATGCGCCTTTTTTGGGGCCAAGACCTTAAATCGCGATATCGGTCTATATGGCAGCTATATTCAAATCTCGACCGATCTGGGCAAAATTGAAGAAGGACTTCGAAGAGCCTAACTAAACTCACTGTCTCAAATTTCAGCGACATCGGACAATAAATGCGTCTTTTATGGCCCCAAAACCTAAAACGTAGATATCGGTCAATATGGCAGCTATATCCAAATCAGAACCGATCTGTGCGATATTGCAGAAGTATGTCAAGGGGTTTAACTTAACTCACTGTCCCAAATTTTGGCGACATCGGATAATATATAAGCATTTTATGGGCCCAAAACCATAAATCAAGAAATCGGTCTATATGGCAGCTATATCCAAATCTGAACCGATCTGAGCCAAATTGATGAAAGATGTCGAAAGGCATAACACAACTCACTGTCCCAAATTTCAGCAAACTCGGATAATAAATGTGGCTTTTATGGGCCTAAGACCCTAAATTGGTATATCGGTCTATATGGCAGCTATATCCAAATCTAGACCGATCTGAGCCAAATTGACGGAGGATGTCGAAGGGCCTAACGCTACTCACTGTCCCAAATTTCAGCGAAAACGGATAATAAATGTGGCTTTTATGGGACTTAGACCCTAAATCGGATGATCGGTCTATATGGCAGCTATATCCAAATCTGGACCGATCTGAGCCAAATTCACAGAGTATGTCGAAGGGCCTAACACAACTCACTGTCCAAAATTTCAGCGAAATCGAATAATAAATGTGGCTTATGGGCCTAAGACCCTAAATCGGCCGATCGGTCTATATGGTGGCTATATCAAGATATAGTCCGATATAGCCCATCTTCGAACTTAACCTGCTTATGGACAAAAAAGAATCTGTGCAAAGTTTCAGCTCAATATCTCTATTTTTAAAGGCTGTAGCGTGATTTCAACAGACAGACGGACAGACGGACGGACATGTCTAGATCGTCTTAGATTTTTACGCTGATCAAGAATATATATACTTTATAGGGTCGGAAATGGATATTTCGATGTGTTGCAAACGGAATGACAAAATGAATATACCCCCATCCTTCGGTGGTGGGTATAAATATCAGTAAGGAAAGGCAAACTCGGGCGGTGCCAACTTACAATAATACCCTACACCTACTCTATAGGTACAAAGTGGGACCCATATCAAATTCTGAACCAATTGTGATGGACCTCGGGGGATGTTTTCAGATGGGTTATTAAACAATCCGTATCAAATTTCGAGCAAATATGTTCAAACTGGAATAAAAACAGCGGAAAAATGACAACATTATTGCAAACCTAACAAATATATATATGGGAGCTACATCTAAATCTGAACCGATTTAGAACAAACTTCTTAGATATTGTTGTGCACAATTTTGGCCAATAATGCGCTTGAAGTGACCCTAGAAGTGAAAATCGGGAGAAATAGATTTATGGCAGCCATATATAAATCTGAACCGATTTCTATAAAATTCACCAGGACTATACAAGACATAAGAAAATCCTTACCGTCAACTATTGAGAGAACCGGTTGACAATGAGCACTCTATTGCAATATTAGTCCAAATCTGACGAACATAGATATGGGAGCTATATCTAAATCTGAACCGATTTCTAGGAAACTTCTTATACATTGTGGTAGTCGTCGGGGAAAGCGGAAAGTAAAAAATTTTGGCAAGATTGGTCAATAAATGCGGTTGCGGTTTCTATGGTCATTTCATTTCCGATTTCATTTCTTCGTCATTCGTCATTTCTTTCGCGTCCAACAGATATCGGTACTTAGGTGGAGACACAATATCAGACATGAACCAACTTAGGGGAGTGGTATTGAAAACAATCAAGAATTTTGTAAGTAGCACTTAATTCCTAACTTAAAATTTTATTTTTAGAGGTTACTTTATAGTTTTTAGAGCGCACAACAAGCCGATTACTGGTTTAGGTGTATGTCCATAGTGGCATGGGGCCGATAAATATCTGCACCCTCTTTTCAACCTAACCTAGTCGAAAACGAGTACGAAAGTTGTTAATTTTCCTGCAACAATTTATTTTAAATCTCAACGTCCTAAAGTACAAATTTGGTGTTAAAAGGCACTCTTTGCAAGCCAACATATCACAATATATCCATAAGCAAGCAAACAAGTAAAAGCGTGCCAAGTTCGGCCGGGCCGAATCTTATATACCCTCCACCATGGATCGCATTTGTCGAGTTCTTTTCCCGGCATCTCTTCTTAGGCAAAAAAAAAGGATATAAGAAAAGATTTGCTCTGGTATTAGAGCGAGACCTGGAGACCTGTGTAAAATGTCAGCCAATTCGAATAAGAATTGCCCTCTTTGTGAGCTCAAAAAGTAAAATAGAGAGATCGATTTATATGGGAGCTTTATCGGGCTATGGACCGATTCAGACCATAATAAACACGAATGTTGATGGTCATGAAAAAAATTTCGGGCAAATCGGGTAATAATTGCGACCTCTAGAGGCTCAAGAAGTCAAGATCCCAGATCGGTTTATATGGCAGCTACATCAGGTTATGAACCGACTTGTACTTTTTTGGACAAAGTTGTTGAAAGTAACAATAAAAAACGTCTTGCGAAATTTCAGCCAAATCGGATAGAAATTGCGCCCTCTAGAAGCACAAGAAGTCAAGTCCCCAGATCTGTTTATATGACAGCTATATCAGGTTATGAACCGATTTGAACCATATTTGGCACAGTTGTTGGATATCATAACCAAATACTACGTGCCAAAATTCATTCAAATTGGATAAGCATTGCGCCCTCTAGAGGCTCAAGAAGTCAAGACCCAAGATCGGTTTATATGACAGCTATATCAGGTTATGGACCGATTTGAACCATACTTGGTACAGTTATTGGATATCGTAACAAAACACGTCGTGCAAAATTTCATTCCAATCGAATAAGAATTGCGCACTCTAGAGGCTCAAGAGATCAGATCGGTTTATATGGCAGCTATATCAGGCTATGGACCGATTTGAACCATACTTGGCAAAGTTGTTGGATATAATAACAAAACAAGTCGTGCAAAATTTCATCCCAATCGGATAAGAATTGCGCACTCTAGAGGCTCAAGAAGTCAAGACCCAAGATCGGTTTATATGGCAGCTATATCAAAACATGGACCGATTTGGCCCATTTACAATACCAACCGACCTACACTAATAAGAAGTATTTCTGCAAAATTCCAAGCGGCTAGCTTTACTCCTTCGGAAGTTAGCGTGCTTTCGACAGACAGACGGACGGACGGACGGACGGACAGACGGACGGACATGGCTAGATCGACATAAAATTTCACGACGATCAACAATATATATACTTTATGGGGTCTCAGACGAATATTTCGAGTTGTTACAATCAGAATGACGAAATTAGTATACCCTCCATCTTATGGTGGAGGGTATAAAAATCATCTAACTAGCCAATGCATGTGCTTTGCTTCCGATGGTGGTGTTTTTGTTTTCTTTGTTCGGCTCGCACTGCTTTGTCCCGTTAATTTTACTGCTGCTCTCGGTTTTTCCTCTGTTACTCTCTACTATTACCCTTGAAAACAAATTTTAATAATTTTGATATTGAGAACTCATGATCTCATGTTTGGTAGTCTCGTACGCATCCTCCAGCCTACCAACAGCATCTTCTTTATGATGAAATAAATCAATAAGTACTGCTGCACAGCAATAAGTGTCTCAATTATTTAAATTAAAAAAGGTTAAAACCACTCAAATTTTTTTTCTGAATACGAAATCCTTTTTTTTTATACCGACTTTTCTAAAATAAGTTAAATGAAGAAAAAATATTTTTTTTTTTTGGCCCACCGGGGACTCGAACCTTGGTTTGCAAGTCATGAATGGCATGGGAGTTTTGCGATCTACATGGCAGTACTCCTATTTGAACAACTACTTCAACAAAATTTCAATAATTTCGTCTGTCAAGTCTCTTGTAGAGACTTACTTACGTACTTCAACAAATAATGTCTTCGATTCAATGCTAAAATTCATTGAGAATTTTAAGTTTCACATACAAATTTGATAGTTAGTTTTTTCTAAGTTATTTCTTTCTGTGTACTAAAACTGCAAAGAATTTTGTCAAAGTTTGATTTGTAAAGAGTTTCGTCGGTATTTAATTTTCAATAAGAGGGACACCCTATTACATGAAATGACAATTTTAAGTACTGATAGTAATTTTTCATATTTTTGTAAATACGCTAATTTTACAAGTAAAATGCCTTAAATTTATTCACACATTATCAATAAAAACAAAGATTAAATTGTCTCAAACACATTCACTTACAGAATGATACATGTGCACACACACACACACAGCTCCCCAAAGGGTAAAGGGCATTAGCATCATCGATTGCTGCCTGATGCTTACACGACCCTTCCCTGCAAACATTTTCTTTCGTGCGAGTCAATAAATCTGCACCCAAGGATGTTTAAAATAATCTCAAACGATATCTTTTTTTCTCTAATTAGTGTCCTCGGTACGAGAGAAAACGTGTCACTTGGCGATATATACCCATGAGTGACTAAATGGGGACTAAAAAAGTTTAAAATTCGATTATCATCGTCATTAATAAAAATATTTTTTTTTGCCTAATGTTTTTTTACCTGTTAGAGTGAGGCTTATTTTTTGATTTCTCCTTCTAATTTATTTCTTTTTCAAATCGAGATTAATAATCGAAGATTTTATTTGCAATAATTTTGCCTGACTGGGATTTGAACAGCCAACCTTACCATTGAGAGGTGTATGCTATCCCTCTGTGCTACGGACCTTTCTTCATTACAGAAGGCTAAGTAAACATACATTGTCTTGTGTGGGGATTTTTGAGTTAGCGTCCAAAACAAGAACAAAAAATCTATTTTTAAATTTGTATCAATAACAATTGATTATGAGAAACTAATTAGCGAAACATGAATGATAGAATTCCAATAGTTATGGATTTTGTTGTTTTAAATCATGAAATCTCTACAATCTCTATCATACGAAAGAATCTAAAAAGTGGCAATTCTGGGTGGGTGTGGGAAAGTCACTTCCAAATGTTTGGAGGGTTCTCATGATGTTAAACTTTTTCGCTTATCCCACAATTTTTCATAGGGAGTTCGATGTAGGTAACCACTTGGCACATAATGGCCATTCGAGTAGCATAAGTCTGTATTAGTAGTGCACAGGGTATTGATACTAGACCTGCAGGGCATAGACTGTCATGCAGCCCTTCTTTCTGTGCTGATAATGTTACTGATGCTCCCTATTATTTTTCTCCATTACTGTCAGTATGCGCCTCTCTCTCTCTCTCTCTTTAGAACAAATTTAGCATGTAATTTGTTTGTGAGTGTGTATATTAATTCACTTTGCCCTCGCGCGAAGAGTAGTCCAAGGCAAGAAGACTTTTATTCTTGAAAAAACTCAACAGTTCAACGTGAATCTTCAAAGCGTTCGTATGTTCAGCGCATAATTGTGAGAAAAATTAAATTTTCTAAGAAAAATTATAATGAGTGTCTAAAATACTTTTCACGAAGAGAGCAACCAATATTCTTATAAGAATACTGCAAATTATATGGCATTTAATATAGCCAACCCCCCAAAAAATGTACTACAAAAGAAAGTTTAATTTAATTTGTGATTTATTGAAAATGAAAAAAGTGTGTATAGAAAGCAGAACCGTTGAAAGACTTCGTGGTGAATCGCGCGTTAAATGTGTATTCAATTAAAGTGTAACGGTTTATTTAAATTTAAATGCAAAGATATCACAAAAGCACACAACAATACCGAATACCAAGTGACAGCAATAAAAAATTGTGTCAAAACAAAATAAACAAATCAATTTAGTTATCATAAATTAAGTTATTTGGCAAAGTGGAAAAGAGAAGAGAAACTAAGTGAAGTGAAAAAAATATAAACAAAACAAACCTATTATAAAAAAAACTTTAAAATTTTTTTTTTGATATACTTATACAAAAATTTGTATTGTAAGTTTTTTATGTAACTTAAAATTTAATTCAAAATATATTTAATGTATAAATTTTTCAAAAAAAAGTAGTCTACACTTTACTGTAGATAATTCACAATTATTTGCTCCCTTTTTTAAGACAATAAAAAATGTGGGAAAAATCTTAAATAGTCTACACTTTACTGTAGATAATTCACAATTATTTCTCTTTTTTAAGATAATGAAAAGTGTGGGAAAAATCTTAAATAGAGGTTTTTCTCCCCAGACATATTCATCTAATGTTTTTGTGTTTGGCTTTGTTTTCTTGGCTATATAAAGCCGCACCTCCATTTAAGGGACCAAAGAAGGGGGACCAAAACAAAAACTAACAAAATTTTTTTTTATTTTTTTTAAATAAAATAGTCCCAAAAGACAAAATTTTTTTTATATATATTTGGGAGCTATTTAACCAACTATTGTAAGATTGATTTATTTTTCAAAAACCGGTTTAAGTTTTAACAGTTTTTTAAAACCCATTAAACTTGTTAAACCTGTTATTCCCTTACAACGTAATTTTCCAAAATAAACCTTTAATTGAAGTCAAAAGTAGATCTGCATGTCCCTATTCCAGTTAGCGTACGAGAAGATAAAGTTTTCTTCAATCCGTAAATCATGATAAAATCTTTTCTAAAGACTAAATTTCAAGAAAAACTACTCTAGAGACAAAATTCTCTCTGAAGACACAGTTTCTAAGAAATTTACTTTAAAGACAAACGTCCATTGTAGTGAAACATAGAACTGGTTTGTATAAAGCAGGATTGCATTAAACTTCTTATATAATTTCTGGACAAGCTGAACAAGTAAAATGGAATTAAGAATTAATAACCTCAGAAACACCTTTAAAAACTAAATGGTGATTTTTTAGCTATTATCTTTCTGGCAAAACTGATTTAAACAGCTTTAGTTTGGTCTACAATTTAACCATAAATCGTCTTACAAACGAAAAACTAATTTTTGGCTCAAAGGGCATGTAAATAAGCAGAATTGTCGATTTTGGAGTGAAAATCAGCCAGAAGCATTGCAATAGCTACCAATGCATCCAGAACAAGTCATAGTTTGGTGCGGTTCATAGGCTGGTGGTATCATTGGAACGTACTTCTTCAAAGATGATGCGAATCGTAATGTAATTGTGAATAGTGATCGCTACCGTCAGATGATATGCAACTTTTTTTTGACCAAAATGCAAGAGCTTGACTTGTATGACATGTGGTTTCAACAACACAAAGCCACATGCAACACAACACACGTAACAATGGACTTATTGACAGGCGAGTTCAGTGAACATTTTATCTCACGTCCGGGAACGGTCAATTGTCTGCCTAGATAGTGCGATTAAATGCCTTTAGACTATTTTTTGTGGGTCTATGTTAAAGCTCATGTCTATATAGACAAGCCCACCAATTGACGCATTGGAAGACAACATTGAAGCATTTATTCGTGAGATACCTGCCGAAATGTTGAAAAGAGTATGCCAAAATTGGAATAAGTGGATGGTCCATTTGACTAAGCGGATGGATCAATAAATGTTTTAAAGATAATTTCAACATTTGCATAAAATAATCTTCAAACATTAAATTATATGGACCGTACTATCGATTCAAATAAAGATTTCATGCATTTTTCTGAACTTAATGTGTTTTCCTATAGCTCTTAAAAAATCATGAACCGATTTTTATGAAATGAAGATTTCGACCAAACTCTATAGATATTGTGGTAGTCGTTGAGGAAATCTTAAATAGTTCGCCTCCGGTCTTAAATAGTTCAGCGGGTAACCCGTCGTCTCCTGCTGTCTTGTTGTTCTTCATTAGGAGGTTAATATTCTATGCCATCATTAGGGATTGGTTCTGCGGACACTAGCAGCTGGGTAAAATGTTCTTTCCGTATTCTCAGTTCACTATCTGTATCAATTACCAGATTTCCTTCTTTGTCTCTATTCCTTTGTTTCTTATAGTGATACTCATAATTTTCCGGGGGCGGGTTACTGGCTCAGCGCCCAAACCGCATGGGTTTTGTGGGATCGCATATGTATCCCACGATATCGCGAGCCTCTTGCTTCAAGATCCGACGCTCGCCTCCAGCCCACCCTTTCCTAGGAACAGACGCTGATGTTGGCCATTGGTTATTTGAAGGCGCCAATAACTCGCCTTGTCATCTTGAGTATCATCGGCACTCAGTATTTAAATAAGAGCCAGTGCCATCTGACCCCTCACTGAGACTCTTCTCTCGACTTCCCGCGGCTGGATTTGCAGCTAATCCGCATATAACAAAGCCTTCCACTATCAGCCTGTGTGGTGCTTATAGTTATCCCGTGTCGGTCGGAACGGTCCACTGAAAAACCCTTTAACGAGCAGGTACACCCATCAGGGCAAGGCAGGACTTAAATTGAACGTATTTGGCAGTGGAGAAAGCAGTGGTTTCATAAAAGAAGACACAGTGGAGCGAGGGAGCGAGCCGGATTCAGCTAAATTTTTTTTTATAAAATACATATTTTTCCTTATTTTATTTTTGAGTAATTCACCTATTCATAGCCTTCTTTTTGGCGAAACAAGCACAACCGTACCCCTCTGAGTGCATTGGAAATTTACTAGAGATGTTACAAATTTGAAAAGATAAACATAAACTAAGAGAGTGATATAAATACGTATTTGCATATGCAATTTGCCATGGGAAGATTTATTAGTGTGTTCTGAAGATATACATTTTCTCATATACCCGATCAACTGATTATGCGTCTTGGGTATGAGGAAAACATCCGTATTGGCTATGATATCGTATCTGAGGTTATGTCTTGAACTCAACCATATCTAGTATGGTCGGAATTGGGTCATAATGTTGTATGGGCAGCACCTAAGTATGGAATTTCTTAATCCATTAACGACGAATGGGTAGAAAAAAAAACTAAACAAGTAAAAAGGCGTTAAGTTCGGCCAGGCCGAACTTTGAACACCCACCACCTCGTGTATATATGTGAACCACCTTTCGTCAAAATCCGGTGAAAAAGTCATACCTTTGCCCAAAAAGTAATTGCGGATTTTTCATATAGTCGGCGTTAACAAATTTTTTCACAGCTTGTGACTCTGTAATTGCATTCTTTCTTCTGTCAGTTAGCAGCTGTTACTTTTAGCTTGCTTTAGAAAAAAAGTGTTAAAAAGTATATTTGATTAAAGTTCATTCTAAGTTTTATTAAAAATGCATTTACTTTTTTTTAAAAAATCCGCAATTACTTTTTGGGCAACCCAATATATCTAAAAATAAACCGATCTGAACCATATACGACACGGATGTCGGAAAGCCTAACATATGTCACTGAGTCAAATTTCAGTGAAATCGAATTATAAATGCGCCTTTTATTGGGCCAAGACTTTAAATCGAGATATCGGTCTATATGGCAGCTATATCCAAATCTGAACCGGTGTGAACCAAGTTACAGATAAATGTCGAAGAGCCTAACACAACTCACTATCCCACATTTCGGCGACATCGGGCAATAAATGCGCCTTTTAAAGGCCCAAAACCTTAAATCGAGAGATCGGTCTATATGGCAGCTATATCCAAATCTCAACCGATCTGGGCCAAATTGAAGAAGGATATCCAAGGACCAAGCGCAACTTTCAGCGAAATCGGACAATTAATGCGCCTTTTATGGGCCCAAAACCTTAAATCGAGCGATCGGTCCATATGGCAGCTATATCCAAGTCTGTACCGATCTGTGCCATATTGCAGAAGTATGTCGAGGGGCTTAACACGACTCACTGTCCCAAATTTCGGCGACATCGGACAATATATACGCCTTTTATGGGCCCAAAACCTTAAATCGAGAGATCGGTCTATATGGCAGCTATATCCAAATCTGGACCGATCTGGGCGAAATAGATGAAGGATGTCGAAGGGCCTAACACAACTCACTGTCCCAAATTTCAGCAAAATCGGATATTTAATGTGGCTTTTATGGGCCTAAGACCCTAAATCGGTGGATCGTTCTATATGGCAGCTATATCTAAATCTGGACCGATCTGGGCGAAATTGATGAAGGATGTCGAGGGGCCTAACCAACTCACTGTCCCAAATTTCAGCAAAATCGGATAATAAATGTGGCTTTTATGGGCCTAGGACCCTAAATCAGCGAATCGGTCTTAGCCCAACTTCGAACTTAACCTGCTTTTGGACATAAAAGGATCTGTGCAAAGTTTCAACTCAATATCTCTATTTTTAAAGATTGTAGCGTGATTTCAACAGACATACGGACAGACGGGCGGACATGGCTAGATCATCTTAGATTTTTACGCTGATCAAGAATATATATACTTTATAGAGTCGGAAATGGATATTTCGATGTGTTGCAAACGGAATGACAAATGAATATACCTCCATCCTTCGGTGGCGGGTATAAAAATAGAGCTGTCTTTTGAAACATTCTATAAAGGAGATATCGCAATGTTTAACTGTCGTAAAGTGGACTAATGAAAATAGTTAAATGAAATGTGCATCGTTATAAGAAGTCATGTTTTGGGGGAAATTGGCTGGTTAAAAGAAAGCAATTTTATATAAAATTCCGAAAAATTTTCTGAAAATTCTTAAGAGTGAGGTTTCTGCACACTTTTTGAATGTTTTGTTGTCTTTGGTTGGTTGGTTTCTATACTAAATAAAATACGAATATGCCATTAAAAGTTGGGTTTAAGGAACCCAGGGGCCACTCCAATCCCGAAAGTTCTGTTCGGCTGTATACAACAATCATGACAACCTAGGGTTAAATTAAGTTATAACGTAATGATATCTTAATTCTGCTCATATATCTAGCGGACCACCTCACCCCAAAACTGTCGATCAATCATAATAACCTAAAAGGACACTGTGTGATTGAATTAATGTGTGGGGACAGAAATAAATTAAGCCGCCATCTGATTTAGATATAGATTCCATATATAATTATCGCCCGATTTGCACTTAAAGGTAGAAAGTACAATTTTCAACCAATCTGCATAAATTGTTTTGTTACCGATCTTAACATACTTGCAAGATTTCATCAAAATCGGTTTAAATTTGGAAGTAGCACCCATTCATATTTATTGTCGGATTTGCACTTACATGACCATAGTACCAACAACTTTCAAACGATCTGTTTGAAAGTCGGTTTAGTTTAGATATAGCTCTCATATACATATATTGGGTTGCCCAAAAAGTAATTGCGGAATTTTTAAAAGAAAGTAAATGCATTTTTAATAAAATTTTGAATTTGAATTTTGAAAAAATTTGTCAACGCCGACTATATGAAAAATCCGCAATTACTTTTTGGGCAACCCAATATATTTATATATTGCCTGAATTTTAAATTGTAGGGAAAGTGTAGGGTATTATATAGTCGGCTCCGACCGAGTTTTGCCTTTCCTTGCTGGTTTTATTTTATTTTTCGTTACACCCCAATGTTTTAGCCATAACAAAAACAAGCATTTCTATATTTTTGGAAATTTTATTTTTAAATCCAACTTTTTCGTAGACTCGTACACAAAAACCACAGGCCAAGCGGGAATGCTACGAACTAACATGAAAATAAACAAGTAAAAGCGTGCTAAGTTCGGCCGGGCCGAATCTTATATACCCTCCACCATGGATCACATTTGTCGAGTTCTTTTCTCGGCATCTCTTCTTAGGCAAAAAAGGATATAAGAAAAGAGTTGCTCTGCTATTAAAACGATATCAAGATATGGTCCGGTTCGGACCACAATTAAATTATATGTTGGAGACCTGTGTAAAATTTCAGCCAATTCGTATAAGAATTGCGCCAATTGGGGCTCACGAAGAAAAATAGAGAGAACGATTTATACGGGATCTGTATCGGGCTATAGACCGATTCAGACCATAATAAACACGTTTGTTGATGGTCATGAGAGGATCCATCGTACAAAATTTCAGGCATATCGGATAATAATTGGGACCTCTAGGGGTCAAGAAGTCAAGATCCCAGATCGGTTTATATGGCAGCTATATCAGGTTATGCACCGATTTGAACCTTATTTGACACAGTTGTTGAAAGTAAAAATAAAATACGTCATGCAAAATTTCAGCCAAATCGGATAGGAATTGCGCCCTCTAAAAGCTCAAGAAATCAAATCCCCAGATCTGTTTATATGACAGCTATATCAGGTTATGAACCGATTTGAACCATACTTGGCACAGTTGTTGGATATCATAACAAAACACGTCGTGCAAAATTTCATTCTAATCGGATAAGAATTGCGCACTCTAGAGGGTCAAGAAGTCAAGACCCAAGATCGGTTTATATGGTAGCTATATCAGGTTATGGACCGATTTGAACCATACTTGACAATGTTGTTGGATATAATAAAAAAAACAAGTCGTGCAAAATTTCATTTCAATCGGATAAGAATTGCGCCCTCTAGAGGGTCAAGAAGTCAAGACACAAGATCGGTTTATATGGTAGCTATATCAGGTTATGGACCGATTTAAACCATACTCGGCACAGTTGTTGGATATAATAAGAAAACAAGTCGTGCAAAATTTCATTTCAATCGGATAAGAATTGCGCCCTCTAGAGGCTCAAGAAGTCAAGACCCAAGATCGGTTTATATGGCAGCTATATCAAAAGATGGGCCGATTTGAACCATACTCGGCACAGTTTTTGGATATCATAATAAAACACGTCGTGCGAAATTCCATTCCAATCGGATAAGAATTGCGCCCTCTAGAGGGTCAAGAAGTCAAGACCCAAGATCGGTTTATATGGTAGCTATATCAGGTTATGGACCGATTTGAACCATACTTGGCACTGTTGTTGGATATCATAACAAAACACGTCGTGCAAAAATTTATTCAAATCGGATAAGAATTGCGCACTCTAGAGGCTCAAGAAGTCAAGACCCAAGATCGGTTTATATGGCAGCTATATCGGGTTATGGACCGATTTCAACCATACTTGGCACAGTTGTTGGATGTCATAACAAAACACGTCGTGCAAAATTTCATTCTGATCGGATAAGAATTGCGCCCTCTAGAGGGTCAAGAAGTCAAGACCCAAGATCGGTTTATATGGTAGCTATATCAGGTTATGGACCGATTTGAACCATACTTGGCACTGTTGTTGGATATAATAAGAAAACACGTCGTGCAAAATTTCATTCTGATCGGATAAGAATTGCGCACTCTAGAGGCTCAAGAAGTCAAGACCCAAGATCGGTTTATATGGCAGCTATATCAGGTTATGGACCGATTTAAACCATACTTGGCGCAGTTGTTGGATATCATAGCAAAACACGTCATGCTAAATTTCATTCGAATCGGATAAGAATTGCGCACTCTACAGGCTCAAGAAGTCAAGACCCAAGATCGGTTTGTATGGCAGCTATATCAAAACATGGACCGATATGGCCCATTTACAATACCAACCGACCTACACTAATAAGAAGTATTTGTGCAAAATTTTAAGCGGCTAGCTTTACTCCTTCGGAAGTTAGCGTGCTTTCGACAGACAGACGGACGGACGGACGGACGGACGGACGGACGGACGGACGGACGGACGGACGGACGGACGGACAGACGGACGGACATGGCTAGATCGACATAAAATTTCACGACGATCAAGAATATATATACTTTATGGGGTCTCAGACGAATATTTCGAGTAGTTACAAACAGAATGACGAAATTAGTATACCCCCCATCTTATGGTGGAGGGTATAAAAAGAACTATTGTATATCGACGGACAAACAAACGGAGACGGTAAATTTCCGAGCAGCATAAACTCGAAAATTTTCAAACGAATAATTTTGGCGCAAAAGTTTTGTGTTGTTCGAAAAAACAAACACAAAAACCACAGACCATAGACAGGCAAAACTCTATAATGAAGTATGGTATAATTTTAGATTTTTGTTTTTTTTTTGTGCAAGAAGACTGTCAAAAAAAATATATACGAACAATTTTAACAGGCAATAACAAGAAGTATGTCATGTTGAAATGTTGTCTTTGATGATTTGAGGCAAACTACCAAGGAAGTCATAAAGTGATGTTTGAAATTGCTTAGTTCGATGCTTATGCTTCAGTTTCCTTGATGTTGAGTTTGAGTTCTAGGCACTCGCGTAAATAGGCTTCAATTTCTTAGATTACTCATTGCATGCTCCATCGAAAACAACTGAAACGACTATGATGATGCCGTTCATTTGTTGTGAATTAAACATTGTGATAAGGTTTATTTTAATCACATAATTATTGAACTCTCAATCAAGACTTGGTAGCTGCCTTTGCTCCCTCCCTCTCCCCTCTATTTGTAGTTCAGATGATGATGAATTTTCAATGCACTTCTTTTCGTTTCTTAATAACAATAATAAAAACAAGTAAGAGCGTGCTAAGTTCGGCCGGGCCGAATCTTATATACCCTCCACCATTGATCACATTTGTCGAGATCTATGCTCTTTTTAGACAAACATAGAATATTGAATAAGAACTGTTATGCTATTGGACCTACATCAAGTTATAGTCCGATTCGGACCATAAATGAATGCTGAACATTGTAGAAGTCATTGTGTAATATTTCAGTTCATTCGGATAAGATAGGTTTATATAGGAGCTATATCAAGCTATTGGTCGATTCAGATTATATTAGACACGTATGTTGAAGGTCATGAAAGAAGCCGGATGAGAATTGCGCCCTCTAGAGGTTCAAGAAATCAAGATCCCAGATCGGTTTATATGGCAGCTATATCAGGTTATATACCGATTTACGCCATACTTAGCACAGTTATAACAAAGCACCTCATGCTAAATTTCAGCCAAATCGGCGCTATATTGGCTAAAAAAGTCAAGATCCAAGATCGATTTATATGACAGCTATACCAGATTATGAACCGATTTGAATCATACTTAGCACAGTTGTTGGAAGTGCTACCAAAACACTACATGCAAAATTTCGTCATTTCAAATTAAATCGAACGAGAATTGCGCCCTCTAGAGGCTCAAGAAGTCAAGACCCAAGATCGGTTTATATGGCAGCTATATCAAAACATGAACCGATTAAAATCATACTTAGCGTAGTTGTTGGAAGTGCTACCAAAACACTATGTGCAAAATTTCAGTTAAAGTGGACGAGAATTGCGCCCTCTAGAGGCTCAAGAAGTCAAGACCCAAGATCGGTTTATATGGAACTATGCCATGTAAAAACTTCTCTCCCAAGAGGTGTCGCACTGCGCCACGCCGTTCAGACTCGGCTATTAAAAAGTGTTCCCTTATCATTGAGCTTAAAACTTCAATTGGACTGCACTTATTAATATGTGAGAAGTTTGCCCCTGTTTGTTAGTGGAATGTTCATGGGCAAAATTTGCAATTTGCATTAAACAATCCGTATCAAATTTCGAGCAAACTTCTGAAATATTGTGGTATTCGTCGAAGAAAGTGTTGTAATTTTGGGAATTTTGCAAGCGCATTGCAGTGGCTCTAGGCAAGAAAATCGGGTGATATAAATATATATAGTGGCGGAAAAAGTAATAGGGACAACAGTTACTAAGAATAATTTTACACAAAAAGAATCAGAAAACATGATTACATCTGTATAAGGCTGAACCTGAATATTCGTAGACATGTTGGGCTTTGAACGGTTAACTTAAATTTGCTATTTAATCTCATATAATTCACGGATACACGTTATGGTGTCGTTTTTTTGGTAAATTTACTTGGAAAAAATAATAGGGACACTCATCAAAACGTTGTTATTACTTATGAATTGTATTATTTTCGTTACTTTAAACCTAAGAGGAGAGAAATAGAAATGATTACTACACATTCACATGATCTATTGCAATATTCATTTCGCAAATTAAAGCATTAGCACCTAAAAATGGTTCGCGGAGTTCACATAACTAAAGAAGAGGAAAAAGGTATTACAAAATTAAAAAAATGCTAATGTCGGGCGGTGCCGACTATATAATACCATATACTTACCATACAATAATAAACTCGGGCAATAGATATATGTTTATGAGAGCTTTGTCTAAATCTGAACCCACTTTTTTGTACAGATCTTAGAAAATTGTTGTTACTACGGCCATATAAGTGCGAATCCGGCGATAAATACACATATATGGGAACTATATCTAAATGTGACACGATTTTGATGAAATTTTGCAAATAGGTTAAGATCAGTAACAAAACATTCCGTCCCAAATTTTGTGCAGATCGGTTGAAAATATATATATATGTATATATGGGATATATGAAAGCTACATCTTAATCTGAACCGATTTTTACCAAAATCAATAGCTTTCGTCCTTGGATCAATAAATACGACCTTTACCTTGATTACAAGAATACATGGACTCACAGACGGACATGGCTAAATCGAATCAGAAAGTGATTCTGAGTCGATCGGTATACTTATCAATAGGTCCAACTCTTCTTCTTCTTAGCGTTGCAAACAATTGCACAAACTTGTAATACCCTATACCACAGTGGTGGTGTAGGGTATAAATATAACAGACTGGGCAAGTTGTTTTTATACCCACCACCATTGGATGGGGGGATCCTATAAAGTATATAAACTCTTCAACTTGTGAAAGAGAAAAAAGCCCGTTAAAGAAAAAGTCCCGTGCAAGAGAAAGCACGTTATAGACAAAACTTTGTAAATCAAATAAACCTGCGAAGAAATCTCTTTTGAGATTGTAAAAGTCTGTGAGGAGAAAATACTGTTAGCGAGGAATGACCTTAGAGAATAAAGCCCGAGTAGTGAAAAGTTTGAAAAGCTAAGCTCAAGAGGGAAAGTAAAGTTCCTTTGAGAAAAGCACATTAAAAATTAAAGTTCATTAAGGAGAAAAGCTAGTTGAAGACAAAATCCCATTAAAGGTAGAAACTCGTTAAAGAGAAAAATTTGTGCATTAAAAATCAGGGAGAAAATATGTCCTTTGAGGGAGAAAAACTCAGTGGGGAAAAATACAGAAAGCAAAGAAGGGAACTTAGGACACCGTGGCTCAAAGGTTAGCATGTCCGCCTATGACACCGAACGCCAGGGTTCAAATGCTGACGTGAACATAAGAAAACTTTTCAGCGGCGGTATTCCCTTACCATGTTAAAACCATGATATTGGCAAAAAAGGAGGCCCCTTAACATTGAGCTTAAAACTTTAATCGGACTGCACTCATTGATGTGAGCGAAGTTTCCCCTGTTCCTTAGTGGAATGTTAATGGCAAATCTAGTTAGTAAAGCAAACATTTGAAAGAGAGCAAAGTTCGTTATATTTACGAGATCAACGTATGCAGGGGAGGAAAGAGAACAAAGCCCACAAAGGGAACTAAAGTGTGTGAGAGACCAAAAAGAAAGACAATTTAGTTAGAGATAAAAGAAAAGAGACACGTCAAGAAAAGAGACACGTCAAGTAAAACTCATCAGAGATAACAAAACTCATCAGGATGGAAACTGCTTAGAGAAATACTGGTTAGTGGCAAACGCTCTCTAGAGAAAACAAATGTTTTATCATAAAATCTTTGAATCACATTCATACTTGAGAGCAAAGCCCAATCAGGCTTGAGTTCGGCCCCTGTTCATAAGATACGAGGGCTGCTGCATACATTTCTGGCCTAATAAGAAATTGCAAATTTTTGTCATTAAAAATGGTTTTATTGCTTTCCAAAGTATCCTCCAGCATGATTTATACCTTTTTTGCATGCTGTCAAACCAATTCTCGAAATTTTCTTCTGGCGACGAAATTCATTGACCACATATTTTTATCTTAATGTGCGGTTATAAAAAGAAGTCATTAAGACATCAAATTATGGTGCACCATTCATAAATGACCGCCCTACGTTGCTCAATTGGGACAGTCGCCACATGAGTAGTTTTGTCGAATAAAGAGGCAACAATTTGCTTCGAAGTGCTTCTGGGCTCATACGCTTACATCCACGATTCGCCAGGTGTGATGATCTTGAAGCACCGCGAGCGTATTTTTTTATACCCGTCACCATAGGCTGGGGGTTTACTAATCTAGTCATTCCGTTTGTAACGCCTCGAAATATTGATTTAGGACCCCATAAAGTGTATATATTCTTGATCGTCTCAACATTCTGATTCGAACTAGCCATGTCCGTCTGTCGAAATCACGATAGGTGTCGAACGCGTAGAGCTAGCCGCTTGAAATTTTGCACAGATACTTTATATTGATGTGGGTCGTCGGGGACTGCCAATGGGCCATGTCGTTTCAGATTTGGATAAAGCTACCATATAAACAGATCTCTCGATATGACTTCTTGAGCCCCAATCACAATTTTTGTCCGATTTTTGCATGTGGTGTTCCGTTATGTCCTCCAACAACTGTGCCTAGTATGATCCAAATCGGTAAAGAACTGGATATAGCTCCCATATAAACCGAACTCTCTATTTGACTTCTTGAGACCCTGGAAGTCGCAATTTTTGTCCGATGTGGCTGAAATTTTGCACATAGTGTTCCGTTATGACTTCCAACAACTATACCAAGTACGGTCTAAACATGATATAACATGATAGAGCACCCATGTTTTAGCAGAATTCATGGTGGTGGGTTCCCAAGATTCGGCCCGGGCGAACTTAGCACGCTTTTACTTGTTTCAACATTTCTTCGCGTCGAAATCTAAGACGATCTAGCCATGTCCGTATGTCTGTTGTAATCACGCTGCAGCCTTCAAAAATTGAGATAATGAGCTGAAATTTGGCACAGACTCGTATTTTCTTCATACGCAGGCCAAGTTCTTGAATAGGTCATATCGGGCCAGATATGGATATGGCTGCCGTATTGCCCTATCTGCCGATTTAGGATCTTATGCCCATACAAACCACATTTTTGTCCCATTTTGCTGAAATTTTAAGTGATGATTTGTAGTAGGGACCCCGTCGTGCCACCCGATTATGGTCTATATCGTGCGATATTTACATATATTTTTGTCATATAGCACGATCGGCCGATTTTGGGTCCTATGTCCATAACAGGCGCATTTATTACCCGATTTCGCCAAAAATTTGAAACAGCCAATTGCTTTAAGCCTCCCATCATACGAACCGAATATGGCCCAGATTGGACTATATTTAGATATAGCTGGCATATAAACCGATCTGCCGATTAAGGGTCTTACGCATATAAAAGCCGTATGTATAACCTATTTTCGTCGAAATTTGAAAAAGTGAGTTGTTTTAAACCTCCCGACGTCTGACCTTAATATGGTTTAGATCGGAATATATTTCGATATAGCTGCCATATAGACTAATTTGCCGATTCAAGGTCTTAAGCCCGTAAAACCCGCATTTATTATCCAATTTCGCTGAAATTTTAAACAGTGAGTTGTTCAAAGCCTTCCGTCATCCGTCCCGAATATGATCAAGATCGAAATCGAAAGTCCGACCTAAAAGTGTTTCAGATCGAAATATATTTAGATATAGCTGCCATATAGGCCGATCTGCCGATGCAGGGTCTTAAGCCCATAAATGCCGTATTTATTATCCAATTTCGCTGAAATTTTTAACAGTGAGTTGTTCAAAGCTTTCCGTCATCCGTCCCCAATATGGTCCACATCGAAATATATTTAGATATAGCTGCTATATAGACCGATCTGCCGATTCAGGGTCTTGAGCCAATTAAAGCCGCATTAATTACACAATTTTGCTGAAATTTGAAAAGTGAGTTGTTTTAAACCTCCCGACGTCCGACCTAAATATGGTTTAAATCGGAATATATTTCGATATAACTGCCATATAGACCGATCTGCCAATTCAAGGTTTTAAACCCGTAAAAGCCGCATTTATTATCCGATTTCGTTGAAATTTGAAACAGAGAGTTGTTCAAAGCCTCCCGTCATCCGTCCCGAATATGATCAAGATCGAAATACGTTAAGGTATAGCTGATCTGCCGATTGAAGGCCTTAAGCACATAAAAACCGCATTTATAACCCGATTTTCCTGAAATTTTAAAAGTCAGTTGCTTTAAGCCTCCCGCCATCCGACTAGACTAGACTAGATAGTTGCCATATAGACCACTCATCCAGTTTAAGGTCTTAATCCCATAAAAATCGAATTTATTACCTGATTTCGCTGAAATTATGAATTGAATAAGAGTTCTCGGCACCTGAATCAAATATGATCCAGTAGAGCCCATATTTGGATAAAACTATGGATATGGTAGTGGAGTTATAATAAAATTTTTTTTGTCTGCTGAAAATGGGGAAGCAGACATTACTGCTGTTTCAGCAAATATAGTGCTGCTGTTTTAACAAACATTTCGTATTGCAATTTCAGTAAACAAAATCTGCTGTTTTAAGTACAAAAATCTGCAGAAAAAATTTTATGCTGTTTTATGTTTGTCTATTGCAAATTGCAAATTTGCCCATGAACATTCCACAAACTGGGGCAAACTTCTCACATATCACTGAAGTGCTGTCCGATTCAAATATTAAGTTCAATGATAGAGGGCCTCCTTTTTATAGCCGAGTCCGAACGGCGTGCCGCAATGTGAAACTTCTTTGTTGTTTGCCTGTTACTTGTTTTGATTACTTTAAGCATTTTTGCAAATATGTCTGTCACGAAAGTATTTTTAAACTTCAAGCTAGGTGCTTGAAGTTCGGCCTGAAACATAATGCCGTTTTCTTGTTATTCTGTTTGTTTTTGCTTGGTTGTAAGATCGTGTTCCGGAATATTTTCAGATCTTTACCCACTTGATTGCCACTACAGCATGGATTTCGTGAAAACCGTGTGTTAAATGGTCAAAGCATTTCAGTTGAGGTTGCAGTTTTTTGTAGACTATCACCATTAAAACGATTTATGGTGTAATACACAAACAGTTTGTCCACTTTCCAGGTGTCTGAGTTCGCCTACAATAACCGTTTGCGATTTTCCAGCCCATTATTGAACAAACAAACTTTATTTTTATATAAACCCAAAAGCAAACGTTTTTGGTGGTTTCTAACCAACATATAATGAGCTGTCAATAAAACAAATATCTTGTAGCTGTCATTTCTGGTATGACAGATATACCTGTGCGAAATTGGTAACATTTCATGTCATCTAGCCTTTTTACAATATATTAAGAAAATGCTTTAGCTTAAAACGTAATTAAGTTAATGACGTGTCTTGAAAAAAATCATTTAATGAATCAGTTTCAAAATATTTTGGCATCTTTTCAAGCATTTTTTATACCGCATAATTTATGAAGCGACAAATGCCATTAACATAAATAATGGCATTGTTCAATGTTTTGTCAACAGATTTTTGCTTTTTTTTTTTGCCTCACCACCTAGACAAAATGGAAATTTAAAATATATATAAAGTTGTTCTTTAGAGAGCATCCTCCACCTTTTCACAGGGAATTAATATAGACCACAATATGTCAATCACCAATGGGAAATGTTGGCAATTTTTCAAATATTTTTTATTTCCCCAAAGTTATGAAGCGACGAAAGTAATTTGCTTAAATATTGTTGCGTTTGTTGTTGGGATTGCCCAAGGTTTTTTATTTATATTTTATTCAAAGTGAATGAGTCAAATTAGCCTAAAAGTTGTATGACAATTTATTCCATAAATACAACTAGCTGGACAGAATCCACTCTGCTGCGGCTTCTTTCACACTCTTATTATACCCACCACCATATAATGGGGGTATACTAATCTAGTCATTCCGTTAGTAGCACCTCGAAATATTTGTCCCAGACCCCTTAAGGTATATGAAATCTTGATCGTCTCGACGTTCTGAGTCGATCTAGCCATGTCCGTTCGTCCGTCTGTCGAAATTTTCCGCTTGAAATTTTTAAAAAATATTTAGTTTTGATGTATGCCGTTGGGGATTGCAAATTGGCGGTTCAGATTTGGTTATAGCCCCCATATAAACCGATTCCCCGATTGGATTTCATGATTTTGATGGATTTTCATCCGATTTGGCTAAAATCCAACATTCACGCCAACTATGATCCGAATTGGTCTTTGAACAGATATAGCTCTCATATAAATCGATCCCCGGGTTTGACTTCTTGAACCTGAAGAAACCTAAAGTCCACTAAAAATTTTTATGTTAGATCTACTTCACTCTCTTAGTTTTGGTGGTGAGTTGGAGTAGCCAAACCCTTTGCCCCGAAAGTGGATATCAGATTCATACTCTTCATCCAAAAACCATATTTGAGCTTGATATTGTAATAGTCGGTATATATGTGTGGTTTAGGAGTAGTTTATGAGGTGAAGCGTCCCTGAAACACACAAATATGTCGAGTTGGAGGGGTATGTAGGTTGGGGCGGCCACCCACACACTTAGCCCTGAAAAAATATCAACATCGTGCTCTACTCTCAAATTCCTTTTATTTGAGCCCCAATTGACATTGGTTTAGGAGGAGCTTATGGGGTGAGACGACCCCCCAAACACTTGGCCTCAAAATTGGATATCAAATTAGTTTTCTACTATCAAATACCTACACTCATAGTACAAAGTTTGCTGAGAATAGCAAACACTGTCTGCTGAATATTAGCAGTCAATTTTGCTGCTATTGTAGAGTAGTTCTGCTATTACAGCAATAGTACTGCAATTTCAGGGTAGCAGGCTTCCTGCAGAAAAGTCTGTTGTTTGCTGAAAATGACTGCTGCTTAATTATAAAGGGGATGTTAGAAGCAGAAATAGAACACATTTGTAAATGTATGTCTCAGTTGATGTTTATAATCAGCACTGAATGTATAATTTCCATAACCTTGTTCCTTTAAATTTAGATACAAAAGGCCATGCCAGTCATGTGCATTAGTAGATCAATAACAAAATATGCGATCTAGCTTAGCCACATTTCGAAATGTATACCAATGGATGGATCTGGTAGCATCTATATAGTAATATTCCCCAAACTAAAGTCATATCTTCCATCATAATTGCTAGAAAAAAATCTAAAAAATCCCTAAAGCAATCAAAACAAGTAATAGACAACCTTAAAAAGTAGTATAACAATTTTTTTTTGCAGACTTGTGTGCTCGAAACAGCAGATTTTGTTAGTTGAAATAGCAGTACGTAATGTTTGCTAATACAGCAGCCCTATGTTTGCTGAAACAGCAGTAATGTTTGCTTTCCCATTTTCAGCAGACAAAAACTGCTGTTTTAGAAACATTTTTGCTGTTTTGAATAACATATTTGCTTGAGTGTACTATTTATTGGCATAGTAGTCAAAGATGGGCGGTTTAAAGTGAGTTTTGGGGGCGGACCCTGAAATAATATCAGCATCGTGCTAGAGAACGATTTTGTTTGAGCATTTTGAAGGTGGCGATCACGATATTCAGGTCTACGGGTCTACGACCCGCAAATCCTTCTGTGTCTGTCCCAATTTAAGGGTAGAAAGTGTACTCTACTACCAAAGACTTTTTATTGCTGTCCTATTCCATCCTGATCGGCCTTCACCGAGAGATGGGGGTATACTCATTTTGTCATTCCGTTTGCAACACATCGAAATATCCATTTCCGACCCTATAGAGTATATATATTCTTAATCGTCGTAAAATTATAAGACAATCTCGCCATGTCCGTCCGTTCGTCCGTCCGACTGTCTGTTGAAATCACGCTACAGTCTTTAAAAATATAGATATTGAGCTGAAACTTTGCACAGATTTTTTTTGTCCATAAGCAGGCTAAGTTCGAAGATGGACGAAGATCGAACTATATCTTGATATAGCCCCCATATAGACCGATCCACCGATTTAGGGTCTTAGGCCATAGGCATAAAGCCACCATTATTATCCAATTTTGCTGAAATTTGGCCCAGATCGGTCCAGATTTGTATATAGCTGCCGTATAGACCGATCTTTCGATTTAAGGTCTTGGGCCTATAAAAGGCGCATTTATTGTCCGATTTTACCAAAATTTGGGACAGTGAGTTGTGTTAGGCCCTTTGACATCTTTCTTCAATTTGGCCCAGATCTGTTCAGATTTGGATATAGCTGCCATATAGACCGATCTCTCTATTTAAAGTCTGCCCCATAAAAGGCATATTTATAATTCTATTTCGCTGAAATATGAAACGGTGACTTATGCTAGGCTTTTCGACATCCTTGTCGTTTATGGTTCAGATCGGTCTATATTTAGATATGGCTACCACAAAGACCAATTTTTGTTCTACATAATTTAAAAATGACATGTCGTTATTAGACCTCTCAATATCCGTGTCGTATTTGGTCAAAATTCGACCATATTTCGATAAAGCTGCTAGGGAGCATAAATTATGCATTTTTTACCGGATTATGACAAAAGGTGGTATACATATATACCGGAGGTGGTGGTTACACAAAGTTCGGCTAGGCCGAACTTAACGCCTTTTTACATGTTTTTAATTCTTGTTGTTTGTTTAGGTTGGGTGAGGGGGATTGACCTCTACAACGTGCTTTCATTTGATTACAATATATTCTTGGTCGTCCTACATGATAGTTTGATGTTGTTTTTATTGGGAGAAGAGGGTCGGCCCCTCCGAAGCTAAGATCCAAAAGACAATATCTTGTAGTCATTTATGGTTGCGATCTACATGTCCTGCTGAACGGCAGGACGTGATCCAGATACTTGAATCCATATATCAACATTAGATTCGCACTCTACTGTTATAGACCTTTCTTTTAATTCACATATTATTCCGATCGAACTACACGTCGTATTGAAGGGTATTTAGAGGGTGGGACGGTGCCAGACTCTGTTCCAAATGTGTATACCAGATTCGTAGTCAAAACCCAAAGACCTTTCATTTGAAACCCTTTTTGTGACGTTGGTCATTCATGGCCGTTTTGCGGATTTTTGGGATTGGGGAGGCCCAGTAAACACCTTAGAACAAATTCTTATAACAGATGTGTACACAACTTCCAAACACCTTAAAGTTGATACCCATATTGTCCCAATCGGAAAATATGTCCTGTTGAGGTGTTTTTGGGGTGTGGGAGGTGGGGGCGCCCATACACCAAAGAATTAATTTTTATATCAGCTTTTTACTCTACTTTTAAATACCTTTCATTTGATACCCATATTGTCCTAATCGGTAAACATGTCCGTTCAGGTGGGTTTTGGGATGGTGGATGTTATTTGACCCCAAAGTTTTATACCATTTTCGTGTTTTTGGTGGTATGCAAAATTTCGCTTAAATCAGTGCACCCATCTCCGAAATCTGGCGTTTTTGAAAATTGTGGTAAGCGGGAGGTTCCTAGTCGAATTAAATGTTTCTTTACTAGATATTTATATCTTAGGTCTTAACAAGTAAAAGCGTGCTAAGTTCGACCGGGCCGAATCTTATATACCCTCCACCATGGATCGCATTTGTCGAGTTTTTTTTCCCGGCATCTCTTCTTAGGAAAAACGGGATATAAGAAAAGATTTTCTCTGCAATTAGAGCGATATCAAGATATGGTCCGGTTTGGACCACAATTAAATTATATGTTAGAGACCAGTGTTAAATTTCAGCCAATTCGAATAAGAATTGCACCCTTTGGGGGCTCAAGAAGTAAAATAGAGAGATCGATTTATATGGGAGCTGTATCGGGCTATAGACCGATTCAGACCATAATAAACACGTATGTTGATGGTCATGAGAGAATCCGTCGTACAAAATTTCAGGCAAATCGGATAATAATTTCGACCTCTAGAGGTTAAAGAAGTCAAGATCCCAGATCGGTTTATATGACAGCTATATCAGGTTATGAACTGATTTGAACCATACTTGGCACAGTTGTTGGATATCATGACAAAACACGTCGTGCCAAAACTCATTCAAATCGGATAAGAATTGCGCACTATAGAGGCTCTAGAAGTCAAGACCCAAGATCGGTTTATATGACAGCTTTATCAGGTTATGAACCGATTTGAACCATACTTGGCACAGTTGTTGGATATCATAACAAAACACTTCGTGCCAAGCGTTCAAGCGGCTAACTTTACTCCTTCGGAAGTTAGCGTGCTTTCGACAGACGGACGGACGGACATGGCTAGATCGACATAAAATGTCACGACGATCAAGAACATATATACTTTATGGGGTCTCAGACGAATATTTCGAAACAGAATGACGAAATTAGTGTACCCCCCATCTAATGGTGGAGGGTATAAAAATAACCATTTTCCCTCTCTCCATAAAATTGCTACACACAATGACTTGCATTAAATAGTATTGTCTAATAAAATTGCAACACTTTGTTACAGGAAATGAAATTCTATGCAAAGGGGGAGAACAAAACTTAAAATATAATAACTTTTTTCAAACATATTAAAATTGAAGTTAAATTGTCACCCAACAAACAATGACCAAGTATTTTCATGAATTTAAAGCATCAATTGGTTGACTTCTATCGTATGTCTTATATAAAATCACACAATAAAGTTGGAAACGGACCCATATGGATCTCTGTCTGTCTGTGAATATGTCCGTCTTTCCTTACATATGCCTGTGCATACAATTCCATTTGGTGAAGTGTAAACATATGTTAGAACACAGTGATGGAGTCGACTTGTTGACGACGACAATGACACCAGCAAATTCTTGTTGTTTATATTCCCAGATCATCATTTGAGGCATTTGTAAAAATTCTGGAGTTTTGTGGGTCATCAATCAGCATAATTCTTAATTAAATGCTCTTTTAGTGAAAACTGGGACCAACATGAGAATGTTTATCTCTCAGCTGGCTTCTTGTTTAAAGTTATTGTAAGACGCAAGTCCCCACTTCTCCTCATCAAGCAAACATCGTTGTCGTTATTCTAAACATTTTTTTTAAGAACCACTTGTCTGTGTGCTGTTGTTGCTTCCCCTCGTCCATTAATTTGTTTTAATTGAATTTGATTTATTTGAAAAAGTAACGGTCTAATAAACAGTTTGAAAAGTTAACGAAATATGTGCCCAGACTTGTTTTACAATAAATCTAAAATATTAAATCTAATAAAATTTTAAAACATTTCTATATAAATTTGATTGTGTAGACAAATTGGCTATATATTTCTTTTTTGAGAACACGTATTGTCAATAAATTAATCAGCATAATGAAAAGAAGACAGCCATATGGCATTCAAGCATGTGTGCAAGTCTTTTGATATCTTGTAAGTAGGGAACGTTTTTCGACTGTTTCTATTTTGAAAATTTCATTTCCGCTTTGAGTGTGTGGCGTTTGCAAATCAATCCTTCATGAGACACGCACTCAGTAATATACCCACCCATGTGCCACATAAACTTGACCCTGGCATAGGGAAAACAAAAATGAAAAATTAGAATTTTTAAATTTTATTTCCATGGCACACAAAGAGATTTTTACTTTTCTTTTTTTTTTTGGAAAAATTAAAATTTTGATTTAATTTTCAAGAATTGTAGGGGAAATTTGGATTTTATAACTTGCCCACAAAAACCAAAAAAAATTATATATATAAAAATAAAACACAATTGTTCAAAGCGAGTGAATGGAATGATTATTTTTATACATCAACGACGGATGGGGGTATACTCATTTTGTCATGCCGTTTCAAAAACACATCGAAATATTCATTCCAACCCCATAAAGTATATATATATTCTTGATCGTCGTAAAAATCTACGGCCATCCAGCCATGTCCGTCCGTCCGTCCGTCTGTATATTGAAATCACACTTCAGTCTTTAATAGTAGACATATTGAGCAAAAACTTTGCACACATTGTTTTTATACCCATCACCATAGGATGGGGGTACACTAATCTGGTCATTCCGTTTGTAATACCTTGAAATATTCGTCTAAGAGTATACATAATCTTGATCGTTGCGGCGTTCTGAGTCGATCTAGCCATGTCCGTCCGTCCGTCTGTTGAAATCACGATAGCGGTCGAACGCGTAAACTAGCCGCTTAAAATTTTGCACAGATACTTAATACTGATGTAGGTCGTTGGGGATTGCAAATAGGCCATATCGGTTCAGATTTAGATATAGCCCCCATATAAATCGATCTCCCGATTTGACTTCTTGAGCCCCAGGAAGCAGCAATTTTTGTCCGATTTATCTGATATTTTGCATTAGTATTCTGTTGGGGTTTCCAAAAAATGTACCAAATACGGTCTAAATCGGTCCATAACCTGATATAGCTTCCATGTAAACCGGTTTCTCAATCATCCTTGTTCGTTTCATAGAAGTAAGTAGAATAAAATTATGCCCTTCAACTAAATTTATTTGGTATAAATTTTTAATAGAATCCATGGTGGTGGGGTTCCCAAAACTTAGCACGCTTTTGCCTTTTTTTTTTTTGTCCTGCCCATGAAAGTTCTATGATGGGCTATATATCCGACTATATCTTGATTTAGCCCCCATATAGAGTAGAACTGGCAAACTTCCGTTGATTGCAACACTTGTTACTTTCGATATTTCTAATGATAAATATCGATAGTATCGATACTATCGTTAATTTCCCATCACCTACCTATGTTTAAAATGAAAATCAGAGGTAACACGATCCATAATGGAGGGTATATAGAATTAGCACGCTTTTAGCTAATTTTATATACCCTCCATCATGGATCACGTTTGTCAAGCTCTTTGGCCGATTTCTCTTTATAGGCAAACAATGGATAATGAATAAGAATTGCTATGGTATTTGAGTTATGCCAAGTTATGAACAGATTGGAGCCATACTTGATTTGGCTGTTGGAGACCAAAGTGGAATTTATTGTTAAAAATTTCTGCCAAATCGGTTAATAATTGCGCTCTCTAGCGACTCAAGAAGTGCAGTTTCGATATCGGTTTATATGGGAGCTATATCAGGTAATGAACCGATTTGGTCAGATAGTAATTGTGCCCACTGGAGGCTCAAGAAGTCAAGATCTGAAATCGGTTTATATGGGAGCTATATCAGGTTATGAATTGTTTTGAACCATACTTAGCACAAATGTTGAACGTAAAAATGGAATACCTGGTGCAAAATTTAAGACAAGTCGGATAAGAATTGAGCCCTCTAGAGACTCAAGAAGTGAAGGTCCAACTTAGGTTTATAGGGCAGCAATATCTTGTTATAACCCAATTTGAACCATACTTAGCACAGTTGTTGGAAATCATAAAAAAGCATCTCTTGGAAAACTTCAGCCAAATTGGTTAATAATTGCACCCTCTAATGGCTCAAGAAGTCAAGATCCAAAATCGGTTTATATGGAAGCTATATGAGGTTATGAACCGATTTGAACCGTAGTAGGCACAGTTTTTGGTGCTCAAACCAAAATACTTCATGCACAATTTTAGCCAATTTGTTTAATAATTGCGCCCTCTAGCGGCTCAAAAATTGAATATCTGATATAGGGTTATATGGGAGCTATATCAGGTAACGAACCCATGGGGCCATATTTGGTACAATTTTTGATCGTGATATCAAAACACTTCATGCTAAATTTCAGCCAAATCGAATAATAACTGCGCCCTGTAGGTTTTTATGAAGTAAGGACCCCAGATCGGTTTATATGGGAGCTATATCAGGTTATTTGACAGATTTGAAACATACTTAGCACAATTGTTGAACGTAAAAATGGAATACCTGGTGCAATGGGAAATTGCGCCCTCTAGTGGCTCAAGATGCAAGATCGGTTTATATGGAAGCTATATCTTGTTTCAGACCGATTTGAACCATACTTAGCACAGTTGTTGGAAGTCATAAAGAAACACTTCTTGCAAAATTTCAGCCAAATTGGATAAGAATTGCGCTCTTTAATGGCTCAAGAATTTAAGATCCAAGATCGGTTTATATGGCAGCTATTTCAAAATACATGGATGGAACCCATTTACAATCCCAACCAACCTACACTAACATAAAATATTTGTGCAAAATTTCAAGCACCTAGCTCTACTTCTTTGAAACATAACGTGGCTTTGACAGTCAGACAGACGGACGGACGGACGGACATGACTAGGTCGACTTAAAATGTCATGACGATCAAGAATATTTATACGTTATGAGGTCTTAGACGAATATTTAGAGGTGTTACAAAACATCCTGTTTCGGAGGGTATAAAAATCAGGAAATCGATTTATATAGAGAACAATATCGAGCACAGTTCGAATAAAACCAAATTTAGTGAAGCCATCTGGAGGTAATGAGAGAAATTATTGTAGCCTAATCGGATGCAAATTACTCCCTCAATGTCCGATCGCTTACATTTCTTAACTTTTGCGAAAAATTGATTTTTGCCGATAGTGTCGATAGGAAAAATATCAATCGATATTCAGAAAAAATAATATATCGATATTTTTCCCGTTCTGATATAGACCGCTTTGTGACCGATAGCCACATTTATTATCCGAATTCGCTGAAATTTAGGGCAATGAGTTATGTTAAGGCATTCTATATCCTTGTTTTATTTGGCCCAGATCGGTCTAGATTTGGATATAGCTGCCATATGACCCGATCTCTCGATTATAGGTCTTAGGCCCATAAAAGTCGCATTTGTTTTCCGATTTCGCTGAAATTTGTAACAGTGAGAAGTGTATTGACATCCATGTTAAAAATGGCCTAGATCGGTCCAGATTCGGATATAGCTGTCATATATACCAAACTATCGATTTAAGGTGTTGGGCCATAAAAGGTGCATTTATTATACGATTTCGGTGAAATCGTATAATGTTATGTTATGGCCGGAGTATGGTGGAAATCGGACTTTATTTTAATATAGCTACTGAATAACGAATGTATAGTGGTTGTATTAGACCCCTCGATTTGCGTGCCGAATTTGGTTCAAATAGTATCATATTTCGATATAGTCCGTTTTTAATTAATTTTCTTCAATATTTTTATTTTATATTTAACTAGCCGAATCGGGCCCGCTCCGCTGCCCCTACTTTAACTCTCTAATGTCTTTTTAGGGTGGGGACACTTCGCTTCGAATGTGGGTATCAAATTCGTGCCACTGTACGTTCGTTCGAATTCTGGCGAGAATATCGACTACAATTTAAAGCGATGGTTATCCCCTCTTAATGTTGGCGAAATTTGCGAGATAACAAGCCATGCATGGTCATTTAAATTCTCCCCAAAGAGGTTTCACACTGCGGCACGCCGTTCAAACTTGGCTATAAAAAAAGGTCCCTTATCATGGAGTTTATACTTGAATCGGAAAAAACACTCATTGATGTGTGAGAAGTTTGCTCCTGCTAGGTTCATGGGCAAAATATTTTATATGAGCCCCATATAGGCATGAGCGGTAAATAAGTTATGTTTGGGGGTGGACTGAACGCAATGAGTCTCAGTTTCGTACTCTACTCCCAAATAGATCTTATATCAGCTATTTGAGAGCCAAACACATGGCTCTTTATATGGAAATCAAAATCGTTTTTTGCTCTCAAGCACCTTTTGTTTTAGCCCTATTTGTTGTGATTGGTCTATATATCGATTTGCCGAATTTTGGGTGGCCCCAAAAATAGAAATCATATTTTGCAAGAGTGCAAAAAAATTTTAAAATTTCAGAGATCCAATCTCCGAGATCTGGTTTTTTGGAAAATTAGGGTAATGAGAAGTGCTTTTAAGGGAAGGTATGGAACATCAGACATTTCGACTCAAATGATATAAAATGTGTGCTTCACTCCCAAATCCCTTTAATCCTGGTAAATATGAACCGTTTGGAGGGAGTTTTGGAAATGGGGCGCTCACTTTGGCCTGAAAATAGATATAAGATTTGTTCTTTACTCCTAAATACCTAAATTTAGCTGCCATATAGACCGATCTCCCGATCTGAAGCCCATAAAAGCCCTATTTATTGGGTTGCCCAAAAAGTAATTGCGGATTTTTTAAAAGAAAGTAAATGCATTTTTAATAATACTTAGAATGAACTTTAATCAAATATACTTTTTTTTTACATTTTTTTCTAAAGCAAGCTAAAAGTAACTGCTGATAACTGACAGAAGAAAGAATGCAATTACAGAGTCACAAGCTGTGAAAAAATTGTCAACGCCGACTATATAAAAAATCTGCAATTACTTTTTGGGCAACCCAATATTATCCGATTTCGCTGAAATTTGAAACAATTGGTAGTTTTAGGTCTCCCGACATCCACCCCAAATATGGTTCAGATCGGACTATATTAAGATATAGCTGCCATACAAACCGATATCCCGATAAAGGGTCTGAAGCGAATAAAAGCTTTATTTTTTATGCGATTTCGCTGAAATTTGAAATAGTAAGTAGCTTTAGGCCAGCCACCATCCGACCCAAATATGGTAAAGATCGGACTGTATTTAGATATAGCTGTCATATAGACCCATATGCCGATTAAGTGTCTGAAGCTCATAAAAGCTTTATTTATTACCCGATTTTGTTGAAATTTGAAATAAAAAATTCAACAGTGACTTATATTTATAAGATCACTTAATGTCCGTGCCGAATTTGGGTGCATAAGTTATCCAATTTTCATCGGATTGTGACGAATGGGGGTTTGCATATACACCCCGGAACTTAATGCATTTTTACTTATTTGCTTTATTTTTGACTTCTTTCAAAGTTTGTTTTTTGTTTCTGTCATTTTATCGACTTTGGACATATCCGTCATGCAACATTCAAAAAGGGGTGGCATTAATGAAGTAAACAAAATTTAAAAAGGGCCACATCATGCACATCATTGAAAACTCGTTGTAGCATTTCTGTTGAATTTGTATATTTCACATCTCATGGAAAGGGGCCACACATTTCTCCATGCATCGAAGTAAACTTTCTGCATATAGGGGCTGGTATATTGGGAAAGAAATCATTTTGAAAAAAAAAGGAAAACATCTTGGGTGTTTTGTAAATATTTACAAGATTTACGTATTTGTTTTATTTTCTTTTATTTTTGAAAAACGGAAAGTTTATTTGTCTTTTGTTTTATTAATTATTTCCCTCTCAAATTAACGTAATTTTTTTTGCTTTTGTTATTTTTTCAGACTTTATTATCGGAATCAACAGCAGATGATCAACATTGGCCCAAAGAACTGATTTTATTGCGAGAAAAATTTACAGCTAAAAGCCAACTGGAGATTGCCCAATTGCAAATTAAACATGCTGATGAGGTGAGTTTAGGAGGTTTAAGACAAAACTGTTTTTAAAGGTTAATAACACATGACCAAAGTAAAAGCGTGCTAAGTTCGGCCGGGCCGAATCTTGGCCCCTGGATTCTGCTAAAAATTTATACAAAATGAATTAAGTTGTAGGGCATAATTTTATTCTACATACCAAGCTTTTGTCAAACCAGCAAAAATTAAAGCTTTTAGAAACCGAACAAGGATAATCGAGAGACCGGTTTACATGGGAGCTATATCAGGTTAGAGACCGATTTTGGAAGTCATAAGAAAATTTCAGCCAACTCGGAAAAAAATTGCGGCTTCCAGGGGCTCATGAAGTCAAATCGGGAGATCGGTTTATATGGGAGTTATATCAGGTTATAGACCGGTTCGGACCGTACGTGGCTCAGTTGTTGGAAGTCGTAAAAGAACACCACGTGCTAATTTTCAGCCAAGTCGGACAAAAATTACGGCTTTCAAGGGCTGAAGAAGTCAAAGTTATCAAAGTCAAGTTATGGTCTGATTTGGACCGTACTTGGCACAATTGTTGGAAGACCCTAAATAGGCAGCTCGGTCTATATGGCAGCTATAACGAAATACATATCTAAATATAGTCTAATCTAGATTATATTTCTTTGGGATATCGATGGGCCCAATGAAACTCATTGCTCCAAATTTCAACTAAGTCGGATAATAAATGCGCCTGTTATAGGCTTAAGACCCTTTATTGGCAGATCGGTCTATATTTGCAGCTATATCGACCTGGACCGGACAAAGGAGGAGCCTAGTCCAACTGAAAGTTCCAATTTGCTGCGAAATCGGGTATTTAATGCGGCTTAAGATCTTTAATCGCCAGAACAGTCTATATGACAGCTTTATCTAAATATAGCCCGGCACAGGATAACTAACAGCATCACACAGGCTGGAACTTTGAGCTCCAATCTCGTTATCACCGGAAGCTTAGCTGGGAGCTGCTGGGCACGTCCATATGTTGCGGATAGTAAAATGCTTTATACGGAGTAGCTGCAACTATAGTCCCGCACAATCAGCGGTGTCGCGTGGAGACCCTCAGTGAGAGGCCAGGTTGCACCAGCTCTTGCTTAAATATTGAGTGCCTATGGTGCTCTATACGGTAAGGCGAGATGTTATCGCCTTTAAATAACCAATGCCCATGATGTTCTCCTATAAGAGCTTGACGAGGATAGCCACCTCCACTACAATACAATACACAGAAAAAAATAACTTTTAGAAAAAAACCAACTACCAAATTTGTATGTGAAACTTTACATTCTTAACGAATTTAAGCATTGAATCGAAGACATTATTTGTTGAAGTACGTAAGTAAGTCTCTACAAGAGACTTGACAGACAAAATTATTCAAATCTTATAGACTTTTAACAAATTCTTTAGTTGAGGTAGTTGTTAAAATAGGCGCACCACCATATAGAGCACAAAACTCCCATGCCATTCATGACTTGCAAACCCAGGTTCGAGTACCCCGGTCGGCCAAAAACAAAATAAAAATTTATTTTTTTTTTTTTTTCATTAAACTTTTTTTTAGAAAATTCGGCATAAAAAATATGAATTCCGTATTCAGAAAAAAAATTTTTTTTATTACTGTGCATCAGTACTTATTGAGTTATTTCATCATAAAGAACATGATGTCGGTAGGCTAGAGGATGCATTAAAGACTACCAAACGTGAGTTCAATACTCAGCGGCACCGAAGTTATTAACATTTTTAAGGGTCATAGCAGAGAGAGTGACAGAGAAAAGCCCGAGTGCTGCAGTAAAACGAACGAGACAAAGTAGCTCGAGTCGAACAAAGAAAATAAAAACACCACCACCCGAAGCAAAGCACATGAGTTGGCTGGTTGGAGAGTTTTTTGTCTTGCTTACATATTGTTGTTGTTGTTATATGTTGGCTTGCTTTGGGTTATTGAGATTCAAAATAAATCGTGGTTGTTTTTATACCCTCCACCATAAGATGGGGGGTATACTAATTTCGTCATTCTGATTGTAACTACTCGAAATATCCTCTTAGACCCTATAAACCGATCTTGGGTCTTGACTTCTTGAGCCTCTAGAGTGCGCAATTCTTATCCGATCGGGATGAAATTTTGCACCACGTGTTTTGTTGTGATATCCAACAACTGTGCCAAGTATGGTTCAAATCGGTTTATAACCTGATAAAGCTGCCATATAAACCGATCTTGGGTCTTGACTTCTTGAGCCTCTAGAGTGCGCAATTCTTATCCGATTGGAATGAAATTTTGCACAACGTGTTCCGTTATTATATCCAACAATTGTGCCAAGTATGGTTCAAATCGGTCCATAACCTTATATAGCTGTCATATAAACCGATCTTGGGTCTTGACTTCTTGAGCCTCTAGAGGGCGCAATTCTTTTCCAATTTGAATGAATTTTGGCACGTAGTATTTTGTTATGATATCCAACAACTGTGCCAAATATGGTTCAAATCGGTTTATAACCTGATATAGCTGTCATATAAACAGATCTGGGGACTTGACTTCTTGAGCTTCTAAAGGGCGCAATTCCTATCCGATTTGGCTGAAATTTCGCAAGACGTTTTTTATTGTTACTTTCAACAACTATTTCAAATAAAGTACAAGTCGGTTCATAACCTGATATATCTGTCATATAAACCAATCTGGGATCTTGACTTCTTGAGCCTCTAGAGGTCGCAATTATTATCCGATTTGCCCGACATTTTGTACGACGGATTCTCTCATGACCATTAGCATATGTGTTTATTATGGTCTGAATCGGTCTATAGCCCGATACAGCTCCCATATAAATCGATCTCTCTATTTTACTTCTTGAGCCCACAAGGAGCGCAATTCTTATTCGAATTGGCTGACATTTTACACAGGTCTCCAACATAAATATAATTTAATTGTTATCCAAACCGGACCATATCTTAATATCGCTCTAATAGCAGAGCAATTTTTATCTGTGTAACATAGACTATATTCGGTTTGGATATCGATTGGCTCAATGAAACTTCCCTGTTTCAAATTTCAGTAAAATCGGATAATAAATGAACCTAAATAGGCAAATCGGACTATATGACAACGATATCCGTATGTTTGGTCCAATTTCGACCATATTCGGTATGTATTTCGATGGTCCTTATAAATTTCTTATAAAGTTCTAAAATTCTAAAAAAAAATCGAGTGGTAACAGCGGCCTTTATAGCTGTAAGATCCTGAATCGACAGTTTGGTCCATATAGTAACTATATGTAAATATGGCCTGATATGAACCATATTTAGATCCTATTTCGGGACACTTATAAAACTCACTGTTTTAAATATCTGCGAAATCGGATAATACATGAGGCTTTTATGAGCTTAGGACCTAAATCGGTCTATGACCCTTCCACATCCGTGTTCAATATGGCACCCATCGGTCTATATTTGAATATAGCTGCCATATAGAGCGATCTGCCGGTCTTGGGCAAAAAGGCGCACTTATTATCAAATTGACGTAGTGACCTATGTTAGGCTTTTCGACATCCGTTGCCTATATGCTTCAGATCTGTCCATATTTTGCAATGGATTCATAAATTATGCATTTTTCACCGCATTATGACGAAAGGTGTTTAACATATATGGCCGAGGTGGTGGGTATCCAAAGTTCGGCCCAGCCGAGTGAAATGCCTTTTTATTTGTTATTAAAAAAAATTTTGACTTTTTTTTTTACTTTAGACTGATTGAGGGTGGAGATGGCTGGTTAATTTCCCCCTCTTTGTATGCAATAGCCATTTTTATTTGGATTTAGAAGAATGTTGAGTTTATTTTACTGTTGAAGCTATGAGAAAGGAGAAAATCGTAAGCCCGGCCAAAGTCTTTCTTTGGAATCCAAAGTCTTTACCGATGCCTTCGGCCGTGCTTATAGTCGTCTCCTCTTTTGTAGGTCTTACAGAAAATTTAAGTCAAAATTTTTCTAAATAAAAATGCTCTGTGTATTCTAAAACGAAAGGAAATTAACCAAACGAAGGCCTAGGATTAGGATTTTCTCCCATCTTATAAGTATAACAGAAAAATAAATTCAACATTTTAATACCAACCACCATAGGATGAAGGTATTCTAATCTAGTAATTCCGTTTGTAACACGAAATATTGATCTAAAACCCCATAAGGTATTTATATTCTTGATCGTCGCGACATTCTGAGTCGATCCGAGTCCGTCTGTCGCAAATACGATAGCGGCCGACCGCGTAAAGCTAGCCGCTTGAAGTTTTGATTCAGATTTGTATATAGCTCCCATATAAACTGATCTCCCGATTTGACTTCTTGAGGGCCTGGAAACGTAATTTTTATTCGATTTGACTGAAATTATGCATGTAATATTCTATTATGATTTCCAACAACTTTGCCAAGTACGGTCCAAATCGGTATATAATCTGATATAGCTCCCATATAAACCGATCTGCCGATTTGATTTTTGAGTCCTTACAAGCCGCATTTTTGTCCGATTTGGCTGAAATTTTGCATGCGGTGTTCTGATATGACTTCCAACAACTGAGCCACGTACGGTCCAAATCGGTCTTTAACCGAGTATAGCTTCCATATAAACCGATTTCCCGATTTGACTTCTTGAGTCCTTACAAGTAGCAATTTTTGTCGATTTCGCAGAAATTTTGCATTTGTCCGTGCATGTGCCTTCTATCCATCCATTTGTATGTCCGTCTATTAGTCCGTTCGTCCATTTGTCCGTCCGTTCACTTTTTCGTCCATTCATTTGTCCGTCCCTCCATTTATACGCCAGTCCGTTTATTCATCCCTCCATTTATCCGTCCGTTCATTTATCCATCCCTTAATTTCGTCCATTTCTATTTGTCTTTCCGTCTGTACGTTCATCCATCCCTAAAATTGTCCGTCCGTCCATTGATCCATTTGTTCTTTAGTCCCTCCGTACGCCCATTTCGTTATTCGTCGTTTGTTTGTCCGTCTATTTGTCCAAAAACTTTTTTTAAGGACTTTCTATATATGTATAACTTGTCTCAATTTTTGTTTTTTTTTTCCACCTACCCAACAGATGTCGCGCCTAAAACAAGACTATGAAAAACAACTCAATCGCAAGAACAAACGCAACTCAACGTTTGATTCTTTGCGCGAATACGATAAGCTCCTGGGCGAAAGGGATAATTTACGTGAGCTGTCCAATGCCTTCCGGCAAGTGTTGGCAGAATTGTTGAAATGTGTGGCCAACTGTGAAAATGATTTAAACGATGCCCTAGTGGAGGAAGTACAACGCCTGCTCTCTTGCAATCGCACTTTGGAGGAACATGCCTCGGAAGATTTCAATCTAAGCACTACATTGCTAAATGAAACATTGAATACAACACGTATGCGTCTTATGCCAGATGTGCATACTCTAATGGAAGTTGTGGAAGATCCCTGTTTGGTGCAGTACATCACCCAAAAGAATAATGACAACTCCGAGGATTTTGATTTGAAAGACTGTCTAGAGTGTTTACGCTCAGAGGCTTCATACTTGTTGCATCTTTCAGAGGATTTGGTTAAGAAGCACAATGAAAGCAATGAACGCAAAGATTCCTATTCCAGTGAGAGGGAGAAGAATGACAGTGAACAGGAAGATGGTCTGAAATTGCAGCAGAATCGTAAATTCATACGTGTCAATTCCCTTAATGAGCAACAATTGCCCACACATCGTTCTTCATTGATACAACAGCAGGCACAAAATCTCACCTCTCTGCCTCCGGATCTTAATCGTTTGTATCAGGACAATTGGTCTTCGACCACAGCTGGTGGTGTAAATGCCGTGGAATTACATTTCCAATTGACAGAGTTGAAAAATCGTCTCATCAAATCGGAAAATGATCGTTTGCATCTGCAACAGGAATTGGATCTTACCATATCACGCAATTCCGATTTGGGTCAGGAGTTGCAACATCTAAGAGATCAACTGTCACAGCTCTCTTCACTGAACAATGTGGAATACAATGAGGGCTATGGTTTGGGAACCACTATAAAATCGCCACCACGTCTCTCTGGATCGGATAACTCATCGACAGGTTTTGCTCAACTGCAGGAGAAGGCCAGAAATATTTTATCCACACCCACTCAGAAACAACAGAATAATGATTCCACAGTGCAGCTGCTGCAAATGATAGAAGATTTTTGCCGTGAGGGTGATAAGGTGGTGGAGTGCAGCAAAAAGGATCGTGAAGATTTGCAATCGCAGGTGAGTTTGAGAGTCATGAACTATAAAGTCTAAGTAGATTACCTTGTATATATTAGTTTTGAAAGATGTAGTTATCATATATTAGATTTCAGATATAGAAATCACCAGCATGCCTAAAATTGTTGTTGTGATTGATGTAATTACACAGAGTCTTGTGCTCTAAATATGTATACACTATGAAAAGCATTTTAAATTTACTAATTTTGTTTGTCCCCTCGTAGATGACTAAGAATCGGTCATTTCGTCGGTTTCAAAAAGCAGTCACAGTTACGAATGGCCCTTAGAGCACAAACAATTTCAAAATATGCATTTTCATGAGTACTCGAAAAAATATGTCAATGATCAAACATTACCTACAGGGTGCGGTAGAGAAACTCACTTTTGTTTTTTTGAATTTTTTTTTATTTGATGACCCATTATCCCGATTTTTTCTGTTCGCGTATATTTACAGTAAAAATTTGCAGGCTCTCTTTTGCTATTTATTTGAATTAAACGGCTAGTTTTCATGAAACAGCTATTCGACGCTGCTAATTTGTGCTGGGAAAAAAATCTCCAGTACAAATTTGCAAACTTAGGGGAGTTGCCAGTATTTTTCTGTCCCTTGTACCCAAATTTCGAATAATTTGTTCCCAAAAATACCCAATAAAAATCCCCAAACTATTTTAATAGGGTTTTTATGAAAATAAAATGATAATTAATTTCTTGGACAAAAATTAATTTTACTGACGGCAAAAGAACTAAGGATGTAAAGGGTGATTTTTTAAGGGTGATTTTATTTGAATCGATAGTACGGTCCATATAAATTAATGTTTGAAGATTATTTCATGAAAATGTTGACCGTGACTGCGCCTCAAATGGTCCATCTGCATAGTCCAATTTTGGCATACTTTTTCCAACATTTTGCTGTGTGGCACATACAAGTCAAGCTCTTGCTTTTTGGGCAAAAAAAAAGTTGGATATCATCTGACGGCAGCACTCACCATTCACAGTTAAGTTACGATTCGCATTATCTTTGAAGAAGTACGGCCCAATGATGCCACCAGTCCATAAACCGCATCAAACTGTGACTTTTTCTGGATGTATTGGTAGCTCTTGCCATGCTTCTGGCTGATCTTCACTCCAAAATCGACTAATTTACGTACACATTGAGCCAAAAAGGAGCTTCATCGTAAAATGGAAGAAGCGCGCGATGAAATTTCTTAACAGAGCACGCATTTTGGTAATTCAATAATTTGCCAGCGTTGTTCGTTTCTAAGACGATTCATGGATAAATTATAGTTCAAACTGAAAAGTGCGCGAGCTTTTTAAACCAGTGTTGCCAAAAAGATAATAGCTAAAAAATCACCCATTAGTAACACTAGAACTATTCGTTGACACACATTTACCGAAAAAGACTCCAACGGATAACGTGGCGCCAGAAGAGGTTGTCACTGATATGCATTCGTCGGAGGTTATTGGGGAAATTGGTTCTGTGTCAAAAATCGTTTGGACGATAAAAAGTTTCGACTCCTTTAAATCGCCTGGCCCTAATGATGTATCACCACTTGAATTATAAGCTGTGTCCGACACACTGGCTCCTTGGGTTAGGGAGATATACTCTGTTTTTATCACCATGCCGTATATATCAGCGGGATGGAGAGACTCAGATACCATTTTCACTCTGAAAGCAGGGAGACCTTACCCAAGGAAGGCAAACGGTTTTTGTCCTATTAGACTGTCATTCTTTCTATTTGGAGACTTATTTCATTGCTTGGAAAAATATTTCCTTTTGGTTTTTTTGGAGATTTATTTAATTTTGAGATTTGGGCGCCATATTTTCGAAGGCAAAAACTTTTAATTGTACTCGGTCTACAATAGGATATACCTCCTGATAATGACATAACATTTTAATACCCAACACCACTACTGTGGTACAGTTTATTATAGCTTAGTAAATTTTTTTGTAACACCCAGAAGGAAGAGAGATAGGCCCATTGAGAATCACTTTCTGATTCAGAGTCGATTAACATTCTGTCTGTCTATGTTAATTTGTGTACAAAGTATCGGTCGCAGTTTTCATCCGATCGTCTTAAATTTTGGTGTAGGAATGTTTTTCGGCCTAGAGACGAAACCTATTGAGATTGGAAAAAATCGGTTCAGATTTGGATATAGCTGCCATATTTATGTTCGTCCGATTTTCAGTAATAATACAATAACATGGTCATTTGTTAATCGATTCTCACGAATTTAAGCAGGACGGATTTTTTCTTGACTCTCGTCACTACTGGTGATTTTCATGAAAATCGGTTCAGATTAAGATATAGCTCTCACATATATATATCGTCCGATTTTCACTTCTAGAGTCATAACAAGCCCGTTTATTGACCAATCTTGCCAAAATTTTGCGCAACGCTTTCCTCGACGTCTACCACGATATATGGGAAGTTTGCTTGAAATCTGTTCAGATTAAGATACAGCTCCCATATACATGTTCGTCCGATTTTGAGAAATGTTCTAATAAAGTGGTCATTTGTTAACAGATTCTTTCGAAATTTGGCAAAAAGGATTTTTTCTTCACTCTCGACATTTATGGTGAATTTCATAGAAATCGGCTCAGATTTAGATATAGCTGTCATATATGTATATCGCCTGATTTTCACTCCCAGAGCCACAGCAAGCGTATTTATTGACCAATCTTGCCAACATTTTGCACAACGCTTTCCTTGATGACTACCACTATATCTGAGAAGCTGGCTCGCAATTTAGATACAGCTCCCATATATACGTTCGTCAGGTTTTGGCTTTATTTTCCAATAATGTTGTCATTTGTCCACTATATTATACGGATTGTTTAGTAACCCATCTGAAAACATCCGCCGAGGTCCATTAAAATTGGTTTAGAATTAGATAAAGCCCCCACATTGTAGTTATAGTGTAGGTATAGGATATTATACAGTCGGCACCGCCCGACTTTTGCCCTTCCTTACTGGATTTTTTTTTATGGAATTGTGGTCAGAAATACTTACAAGTATATATAAATATTGATGGACTCAGTTAACAGGGTTAATCACTCTTCATGTTCAATGTTGGAGTTTAATGTATAAATAACATGAATTTAAGAAATAGTATTGCCCAAGGCTCTGGTATCAGAATCCCCTGCCTAAAAGATCCATTAGCACTATGTGTGTTTTGAGAACCACATTCTAGAAATTTATTATAAAGATTATCAACATGAATATCGTATAGAAAATGCTTTATAATTGAAAACATAGTGGTAGTTTTTCCTAAGAAATTATTATTTATGCTTAAGTGAAATTTCTATTTTTAAATGAAAAAAAAAAAAATAAATAAAAATTAAAATTATATATATATATACATAATAAATATGACAACATCTAATCGCAACTCAGATTGATACCGCCGACAAACAATTAAAAGCCACCCGGCAATTTCTGGAAGAGCAAGCCATCGAACGGGAACAGGAACGTGATGAGTTCTTGAAGGAGATTGACAATCTCAAAGCTCAATTGCGTGACAAGGAAAAGGAGCGTTCATCGTATGCTAATGCCTCTGAGGAGGTGAGTTAAAAAAAACGAATAAGTTTTGCTACAATTCAACCACTACATTCAATCACTGTACCCACTTTTCCTGCATATGTTTGGTTTAAAAGATGCCATTTTATTTGAGTTTTTTTATGGTTGAGATTTTGTTTAACTAATTATGGTTGTGGATATAATTTGGTTGTTGTATAACTATCTTCAACAAAAATGAGTTGAAATTCTTATTTGATTTTATTTATTAGTTAATTATTGTTATGGCTAAAATTAAATCTTAATTTGATGAGTTTGATTGCTTATAAAGTTGCTTTAGTTTTAAGATTTTTACATTTTCCTATCATTTGTATTTTTTAATTTTTATTTTCTGTATGATTGTATGAATGTATGTATGAATTTTTCGGTACTATTCTTCACAATCCTTCGTCCGAAAAGGTGTTTGGGTTTTGACACATCTTTTGTGATATATTCAAACCATTTCTTTATTTTTATTCATTTCTTATGGCACTGATACGAGTTGGCTTTTATATTTCGTTATTAGAGAACACAAAAACAAATATAAATCATCAAAAACGGTTTTATTGTTTTTCAAAATTTTCCCCATTAAGATCTTTACACTTTTGCTTGCGTTTGAACAATTGTCGAAGCTCTTTTGACACTCTGATTTAGCTATCTCCAAAACATGCATTCTGAATGCATCAATCGCTTCTTCAGGTGTCGATAAACCCTGAACTCTTATTTTATTTTGTACGTACGGGAATAAAAAGAAGTCATTCGGTGCCATGTCAGGACTCATTAAATCAATGTTTTAAGTGCTCAAAAATGCTGTTGTTTCGTATTTTTGGAGCATTTCTTTGGACCAATTGACACGAGGCTATTTTTGAGCGATTTACAAATTATGTAGGATCTAACGCGAAACAATTTTTTTATACCCACCACCATAGGATGGGAATGTACTAATCTAGTCATACCGTTTGTAACGCCTCGAAATATTGATCTCGGACCCCATAAAGTATATATAGTCTAGATCCTCTCGACATTCTGACCCGATTTAGCCATGTCCGTCCGTCTGCCAATATCACGATAGAGGTCGAACGCGTAAAGCTAGTCGCTTAAAATTTTGCACAGATACTAAATATTGACGGACATTGCAAATAGGCCATATCGGTTCAGATTTAGATATAGCTCCCATATAAACCGATATCCCGATTTGACTTCTTGAGCCCTTACAAGCCGCAACTTTTGTCCGATTTGGCTGAAATTTTGATTGTAATGTTCTGTTGAGACTTCCAACAACTGTGCCTAGTACAGTTAAAATCGGTGTATAACTTGATATAGCTCCCACAAAACCGATCTACCGATCTACCGATTTGACTTCATGAGCCCCTGGAATCCGCAACTTTTATCCGATTGACTTTCAACAACTGTGCCAGGTACGGTTCAAATCGGTCTATAACCTGATATAGCTCCCAAATAAACCGATCTCCCGATTTGACTTTGTGAGCCCTTACAAGCCGCAATTTGGATAAAATTTTGCATGTAGTGTTATGTAATGAACTCCAACAACTATTCAAAGCACGGTATAAATCGGTCCATAACCTGATATAGCTTCCATGTAAACCAGTTTTTCGATCATCCTTGATCGGTTTCTAGAGGTATGTAGAATAAAATAAAATTATGCCCTTTAACTTAATTTATTTTGTATAAATTTATAGCAGAATCCATGGTGGTGGGTTTCTAATCTTCGGCCCGGCTGAACTTAGCACGCTTTTACTTGTTTGACGGTAAAATTTTCATGCAATATTGAATGTATGCTGGTCCCACTAATGCTCAAGGTTGTCTCAATCTCACGATAGGGGGCCAAACTTTTCACATATCAATGAGTGCAGTCCGATTCAAATTTTAAGCTCAATGATAAGGGGCCTCCTTTTTGTAGCCGAGTCCGAACGGCGTGCCGCAGTGCGACACCTCTTTGAATAGAAGTTTTATATGGCATAGTACCTTCCAAATGTTGCCAGCATTAGGAAGGGGAAAACTACCGCTGAAAAATGTTTCTGATGGTCTCGCCAGGATTCGAACCCAGGCGTTCAGCGTCATAGGCGGACATGCTAACCTCTGCGCTACGGTGGCCTCCTTTGTCCTTGATGGAGCTTTATTGTCAAAAATTGAATTAAGTTCATCGATGCACCTTTGTTGAATTATTCCACGTCGAAAGTTGTAAAAAATAATCGCACGAAAATATTCTCGATTTAAATTAATTTTTGGGGCGAGATGAATCTTTAAAGTTACTGTAAACAACACAAATAGCGCTCGTATGTTAAAACGTTCTGAGTATGTATAACCCCAACAATGTCAAGCTTTACGATAGAGCTAACAGTTGACAGATTGCAACACAAGGGTTGTACAATCCCGCAATATAAAAGGCAACCCTCGTATAACCATTGCCCTATTCTTAATTCAAAAACAAGTAAAAGGGCTTTAAGTTCGGCCGGGTCGAACTTTGGACACTCACCAGCTCGGGTATATATGTAAACTGCCTTTCGTCAAAATCCGGTGAAAAATGCGTACCTTATTCCCCATATCAGCTATATCGAAATATGAAAGTACAAGTCATTGTTCAACTGTGTATAACAAAATATCTAAAAATAAACTGATCTGAACCATATACGACACGGATGTCTAAAAGCCTAACATAAGTCACTGTGTCAAATTTTAGTGAAATCGGATTATAGATGTGCTTTTTATGTGACTTAAAAAAAAACAGTCTAAATCTGGACTGTTTTGAGCCAAGTTGCAGAAAAATGTCGAAAAGCCTAAAACAACTCACTGTCCCGATTTTTGGCGAAATCGTAAAATAAATGCGCCTTTTATGGGCCTAAAATCGAGAGATCGGTCCGTGTGGCAGCTTTGTCCATATCTGGACCGATCTGGTCGAAATTGAAGAAGGATGTCGAAGGGCCTAACGCATCTCACTGTCCCAAATTTCAGCAAAATCGGATAATAAATGTGGCTTTAATGGGCCTAAGACCCTAAATCGGTGGATCGGTCTATATGGCAGCTATATCCAAATCTGGACCGATCTGGGGCAAATTGGAGAAGGCTGTCGAAGGGCCTAACTAAACTAACTGTCCCAAATTTCAGCAAAATCGGATAATAAATGTGGCTTTTATGGGCCTAAGACCCCAAATCGGGGGATCGGATTATATGGGGGCTATATGAAGATATTTATATAGTCTGATTTAGCCCATCTTCGAACTTAACTTGCTTATGGACAAACAAAGAATCTGTGCAAAATTTCAGCTCAATGTTTCTATTTTTAAAGACTGTAGCGTGATTTCAACAGTAAAAGCCGAATGTAGGAAGCCTCCACCATGGATTCTGCTAAAAATGTATAAAAAATAAATTTAGTTGAGGGGCATTATTTTGTTGCACATGCCAAACATCTTCTCCTTCAAACCAGCAAAAATAAAAGCTTCTAGGAACCAAACAAGGATAATCGGCAGATGGGTTTATATGGTGGCTATACCAGGTTATATACCAGGTTATAGACCGGTCTGTATGAGGGCTATACGGTCTGTATAGCCCTCATACAGACCGTACAGCCGATTTAAGGTCTTGGGCCCATAAAAGGTACAATACTTGTTCGATTTACGTCGAAATTTGGGACAGTGAGTTATGTTAGGCCCTTCGACATCATTTTTCAATTTTGTTCAGGTCCAGATTTGGATATAGCTGCCATATAGACCGATCTCTCGATTTAAGGTCTCGGCCCCATTAAAGGCGCATGTATTATTCGATTTCGCTGAAATTTTAAACACAGTGACTTATGTGTTAGGGAGGCCACCGTAGCGCAGAGGTTAGCATGTCCGCCTATGACGCTGAACGCCTGGGTTCGAATCCTGGCGAGACCATCAGAAAAAATTTTCGGCGGTGGTTTTCCCCTCCTAATGCTGGCAACATTTGTGAGGTACTATGCCATGTAAAACTTCTCTCCAAAGAGGTGTCGCACTGCGGCATGCCGTTCGGACTCGGCTATAAAAAGGAGGCCCCTTATCATTGAGCTTAAACTTGAATCGGACTGCACTCATTGATATGTGAGAAGTTTGCACCTGTTCCTTAGTGGAATGTTCATGGGCAAAATTAGCAAAATTTGCATTTTGACTTATGTGTTAGGCTTTTCGACATCCTAAAACAAAATATAGCTGCCCAAAAGACCAATATTTTCTTCTACAAAATTGAACAGTGACTTGTATTTACTAGACCACTCAATGTCCGTGCCGAATTTGTTCCAAATCGGATCATATTTGGATACAGCTGCTATGGGGGAATAATAATGCATATTTCAACGGAGTATGAGAAAAGGTGGTATACATATATTGGGTTGCCCAAAAAGTAATTGCGGATTTTTCATATAGTCGGCGTTGACAAATTTTTTCACAGCTTGTGACTCTGTATTACTTTTTGGGCAACCCAATATATTGGAGGTGGTGGGTATCCAAAGTTCGGCCCGGTCGAACTAAATGCCTTTTTAGTTGTTATCTTTTGATTTAAAAAATTTCATAAGATCATAAAAAATCTATTTAAGTTTCTATGCTATTTTTCAATTTAAATCAACAGTTCATAAACTTAATTCAATACCAATAAAATTCGGTGCAAATATTTTAAGGGTTTGGTTTCTATTTTCATTTTATTTATACCCACCACTATAGGATGGGGGCATACTAATCTAGTCATTCCGTTTGTAACACCTGGAAATATTGATCTGGGACCCCATAAAGTATATATATAATGGATCGTCTCCACATTCTGATTCGATCTAGCAATGTCCGTCCGTCCGTCTGTCGAAATCACGATAGCGGTCGAACGCGTAAAGCTAGCTGCTTGAAATTTTGAAATTTGCACAGATACTTTGTATTGATATAGATCGGTTTAGATTTGGATATAGCTCCCATATAAACCGATCATCGGACTTTTGAGTCCCTGGAAAATTTGCACGTAGTGTTCTGTTACCATTTCCTACAACTGTGGCAAGTACGGTCCAAATCGGAATATAATCTGATACAGGTCCCTTATAAACCGATCGCTCGATTATCCTTGTTCGGTTCCAAGTAGCTATAATTTTTGCTGGTTTCACAGAAGTTTTGGTATGTAGAATAAATTTAGGTTGTATAAATTTTCAGCAGAATCCATGGTCGGACCGAATCTTGGGAACCCACCCAAGATTCGGTCCGGCCGAACTAAGCAGATTTTAACTTGTTATTTATTTATTTATTTTTTTTTTTTTTTTCAAATAATTGTGTTTTTGGCAAAGGTAATGCATGTTTCTGTTTAACAGTTTATAAATATTTAAAATTTTATTAACTAACAAAAAAACATTTTCATTTCTATTTGGGTTAATACTCACAAAATGAAACAAAAACTAACAACACCTGTTTTGTAAATATTCACTCACTCTCGGATAAAGCATCATTAATTATATATCCACCCTAGAAAAACTATCCATCCATTAAGTATTCGAATTTTTAGAAAATCTTCTTTTGTACATTTTTCTCATTTCAAAATAAAAATAAAAAAAGTAAAAACATGAAAGAATTCAATTTCAAGGTTGTTGTTTTCCATACAAATTTTGTTGAAAGAAATGTGATGTGATTTTTTCCTGTTCCTCTCTTACTCATGCCTTACGACCCCGCACCTTATATCAATCAACCATTGTAGATGGCCAAGTAAATAGCATTTTCGAATATTTTTTGTGAAAATCCACTTTAATCCGAAAGACAAACAAACAACATTCAAATCATTAATATTCTGAAATGAAGAAAAGCACTCAAAATAATTAACCAACCATATCTCTCTAAAAATGATTTGTGTTTTTGCACGCTTCGATAACAAAAAAAAAAAAAAAAATCCAAAAATTCAAGTATTTCAATTAAATGTAAGTTTCAAAACCAAACTAACCTCTTATGTTTTATTGTTTTATGGTTTTATTGAAAAATATTTTTTACTAGCTCTTAGATATATTTCAATAATATTTTTTGACCTAAACATTTAGGTGGAGCATTTGGAATCTCAAATACGTGAATTGACTCAAAATCTGCAAGAATCCAATGGCAAACGTGATAAATTTGAGGTTGAATTGAAGGCTTCCATTGACAAGATCTTTGTATTGCGTGAAATTATTTCGGATTTGGAAACCCAGGTGGAGACCAAGGCCCTCAATGAACATGTTATGGGAGAGAAAGTTAAGGTAATAGTAGACAACTTGAAGAAGCCTATAAAGATGCCTTCAAGTTTTTATTATTTTTTTTTTTTTTTTTTTTTTTCATATCACTTTTTGCCTAAACCACTAACAAATTTTCACTGAATTCGTTTCTCAGTTTATCGAAATCAGTGATTTTTTACCTACAAAGACAGCTAAGTTAAAAAATTTTTTTATGGTAGGCATTTTTTTTCTTAAAGTTTTAATAAGAAAATTTTCATGTTTATTCCCCTACTAGCTGAACCGGGCCCGCTCCGCTGTGCCTTCTTTTTTTTTATATGGAGCAAAATTTTCCTTTAAATATTTATTTTCGACAATAAAAGAGCTTTAAGGGATATACAATGCTACGAAAATAGTATATCGCTTGACAAACAGTTTAACCATATAAGTGCTTTTATCTGAATCCCATATGATCTTTATTGGTCTACGAATTTATGTTTGGGTGTAAGATGTACTCCATTCTTAAAATACTTTATTTCAGCCCGACATTCTCATGATGTCTGATTTAGGGGGTGAGGTGGATCCCCAGACAATTCTCTCAAATACCATTTATTTAAATCCCATATTGTCATTAGTATTGAGGGGAGTTTGCACGATGAGGCGTCCCCCAAACACATGACCCCAATATTGGTTATCAAATTCGTTTTCTAATCTCAAATACCTTTCATTTGAGCCACATATTGGCATGGTCGAAAAATATTTACCCTTTGGGGGGTGTTTTAGGAAAGGGGTGATGCCCTAAATACATGGTCCTACATATGGATATCAAATTCGTATTCTACTCCCAAATACCTTTATTTGAGCCCCATATTGCAATGGTCAGCAAAACAATTGCTGTTTGTGGGGTATTTTGGGAAAGGGGTAGACTCTGAGAAAATTGGTCCCGAAAGTGGGTATCAATTCTTGTTCTTTCCACCAATACCTTTCATTTAAGCCCCACATTGACATGGTCGGTAAATATGCCCGATTTAGGGGTGTTTTGGGGAGTGAGGTGGTCCCCCAAACTCTAAGCACTGAAAATATATTTATCAGCAACGTGCTCTAATCTCATATATCTACATATCATTTATTTCCCATCCCATATTGCCATTCTAATCTCAAATACCATTCATTTAAATCCCTTATTGCAAAAGCCCTCAAATGTGTCCGGTTTGGGATATGGGCCCTAAAAACTATGAATATCGAGCTCCACTGTATTGAAGACCCAAATTGTCTTGGCAAGCAAATACGTCTTATTTGGTGGTTGTTATGGTGGTGGGACATCCCCTAGACAGTTGGTCCTGAATGTTGATATCAGATTCATGGTCTACTCCCAAATACCTTTCATTTGAGCCCCATTTTTCCCATAGTCGACAAACATGACCGGTTGGGGGGGTGTTTTGGGGGATGGGGCGGCCACTCAGTGACTTGGCTTTGAAAGTATATATCAGATTCGTGTTTTATTCTAAAAAACCTCTTATTTGAGCCTCATATTGCAATGGTCAGCAAATACTTTCTATTTGGGTGGTGTATGGGGGTGGAGTGGTCCCACAGACACTCTTGCCGAATATTGATATCAGATTCGTTCTTTATTTCCATAGACCTTTCTTTTGAGCCCCATATTGCTATGGTCGTAAATATGTCCGAATTTGGGGTGTTTTGGGGGTTGGGGGGTCCGTCCTCCAAACACTTGGTCCGATTATTGGATATAAAATTCGTTTTCTAATCTTAAATACCTTTCATTTGAGTGCCATATTGCCATGGTCAGTAAATAAGTCCTGTTTGGGGGGTGTTTTGGGGATGGGGTGGACCCCCAGAAACTTGGTCCCACATTTGCATATCAGATTCGTTTTCTCTACTCAAATACCTTTCTTTTAAGGCCCATATTGCCAAGGTCAGTAAATAAGTCCTGTTTGGGGAAGAGGTGGACCCCCAGAAACTTGGTCCCACATTTGGATATCAGACTCGCATTTTACTCGGAAACTCCTTTCATTTGAGCCCCCTATTGCCATGGTCGGTATATATATGTACGATTTTGGGGGTTGTATATATGTCCGGCTGAAAATCGGTTCAACCGTTTCTGAGTCACACAACAAACCTACAAACGAGCACAAATTGATTTTTATTTATAAGATTGTTCCTCTTATGTTTGCATTTATAATACAATGGTTGACATTCTCCTTTCCTCCCTCTCTAGCAATTGGAGGAATATCTCAATTCCCAATCGCACTCGAATGAAGCCCTTCAAATGGAGGTACAATCGCTAAAAGGCGAAATAGAACATGGCTATCAGACGCGCATCAATCAATTGGAAGAAAAGTTGCAAAACATTAGACCTCCTGCTGAACAAAGTCTCATCATGGATCAAGTGGTGGAACAATTGCGTGACATAGAAAGCACTCTGGAACAGAAGACCAAAATGTTGGAATCCCTTCATCAATCCAATTCCAGTAGTGTAGGTAGCCTTAGCTGCCCTGAGGATGTATCCGCACGTGGTGTAGGTCCCACTTCGCTGCCAATTAATGTGGAAACACCACCCCAAGGTTCACCAGTACATCCCTCCCCACGTCAACACTCGTGGACGATGGAGGGTGTACAACGAGTGGTGGATAAATTATCCAAACACTCACGTGTTGAAGAGGCTGCCGTGAAACGCATACGCGATTTAGAAATGCAAGTAAATCAAATGCGGACAGCATGTGTGGTGAGTAAACGTTATGATTTTGCATGCAATGGGGGGAAAATAAGCTATAAGTTTGTTCCATAAAGTTGTGTGATGAAAAGCTTTTTCTTAAACATTTTTCGGTAAAAGTTCTTAACAGTCAAATGTTAGTGGTGATTGCAACAGCTTTCTCTTAAAATATAACAGAGAAGGGGAGATGGCAAGAAACCCGGGCGACATGGAACGGATAAATTTTGAGCTATTTTATTAACATTTTGAATTTCAAACTCTATACTTTTCCTTTGTCTATGAGGGTTCTCAATTGAAATGTTCAAAAAGTGGAACGATCAGCAGGCTATGAGAATGTTAAACAAGTAAATGAATGTTATAGCAGTAACAAGTAAAACAAGTTCGGCCGAGCCTGAGCTCGAGCACGCTTACATACCAAATTTCCATCAAACCAGCAAAAATTAAAGTTTATAGAAACCGAACAGGGATAATCGAGAGACCGGTTTATATAGAAGCTATATCAGGTTAGCGACCAATTTGGTCGCACTTGACACAGTTGTTGGAAGTCATAACAGAACACTACATGCAAAATTTCAGCCAAATTGACGTTCTCAGTCGATCTAGCCATGTCCGTCTGTCTGTCGAAAAACACTAACTTTCGAAGGAGTAAATCTAGGTGCTTGCAATTTTGCATAAATACTTCTTATTATTGCAGGTCGGTTGGGATTGAAAATGGGCCAAATCGGTCCTTGTTTTGGTATAGCTGCTATATAAACCGATATCGGATCTTGACTTCTTGAGCCTTTAGAGGGCGCAATTCTCGTCCAATTGGGCTGGAATTTTGCACCAAGTGTTTTATTTTGACTTCACACAACTCTGCCAAGTACTGTTCAAATCGGTTCATAATCTGATATCGCTCCCATATAAACCGATTTCGGATCTTGACTTCTTGAGGCGCTAGAGGGCACAACTCTTATTCGATTTCGGTGAAATTTTACACGAATTGTTTTGGTTTGACCGTCAACAACTGTGCCAAGTAAAGCTCAAATCAGTTCATAACCTAATATAGCTCTCATAGAAACCGATTTCGTATCTTGAATTCTTGAGCCGATAGAGGGCGCAATTACTATACGTTTGGGATGAAATTTTGCATGAAGTGATTTGGTTTGTTTATCAACAACTGTACCATGTATGGTCCAAATCGATTCATAACCTCATATACTGGTTTCGGATCTTGACTTCTTGAGCCGCTAGAGGGCGCATTTATTCTTCGATTTTGCTGAAATTTCTGACCGTCAACAACTGCGCCTTGTATGGCCCAAATCGGTTTACAACCTCATATAGCTCCGATATAAATCCATCTCCCGATTCTACTTCTTGAAGAAGAAATTCTTATCCGCTTTGGCTAAAAAAAATTTTGCACAACAAATTCTTGTACGACTTTTAACACACGTGTTAAATATGGCCTGAATCGGTCCATAATCTGATAGAGCTTCCATATAAATAGATCTCCCAATTTTTTTTTTGTGAGCCACTATATGGCGTACTTGTTATCCGATTTGGCTGAAATTTTGCACAATGAATTCCACCTTGGTCTCCAACAGCCAAACCAAGTAAGGTCCCAATCAGTTCATAACTTGGTAAAGCTAAAATAGCATGGCATTTCTTATCCATTATCCTTTGTTTGTCTATAAAAAGATATCGGCCAAAGAACTTGACAAATGCAATCCATGGTGGGGGGTAAGATTTGGCCCGGCCGAACTTAACATGCCTTTACTTGTTTATTCCAAAAAAATTTTAAGAATTTGTTGAAACATTCTTCCATGGTCCGGAGTCGGAGTCGAGAAAACTATCTCGCAGCCCTGCTACAAAGTTTGCATATTCTTGAACCTCATAAAACTCCAAGACGATTAATCTACGTTCGTGTTTCTGTCCGTGCGTCTGTTTGTTGTTTTTTCTCCAAAGAGGAGTCGAGCTGAATGACCATGAGAATAATGTTAGACAGGAAGATTTGATTATTGAAAAGCTACTGAAATTGACTGATCAACAGATCCTTGGACATAGCAGCCATCGCCATATATACTTCCCAAATTTGTTGTGTTTTCTTCCTCGTACCATGTATTATGGAAATAAATGTTTAATGAACTAAAATGAATTGATATGCCAAAGTATATTTATTCGTTTTTCATGGAAAGGGCTTTTCAACACGTTGCAATCGACAAAGATCTATCTTCTAAACTACATTATTCGTGAGAAGGTATGTTAATTGACATATCATTTGTTAACATAAACAAAACTCACACAATTTTCATAACATTGCATGAGATGTTCATTTTCCGCACCATCCAGAGATACAGATAAGGAGCATCAAGTCCCAGCCGCTCTCTCTGTTATTAATATAACAACAAAAGATCTCTTTGATTTTAAGTTTATCTATGCTCTTTGGTTGAAAACAAATTTAGTACACTTTCGATCTTCATTGAGAGAACATTTCTGTTGCTTTGTGTTCGTTTATAATTGAATTAAATTTAATTCAATTTAAAGTTTGTTTAAAAAAGACAACATAACTACTAAATGCCATGTAGTTTTTGTTACAAAAAAAGGAATTCTATATAATTTTTTTTTTTTATTTTGTGTGTCACAACTAAAAGGGTCATGTGAACTAATTAAAGACAGTCAAGGGATAAAATTATTGCCCAAATGTTACAAAAACATGTAACCTTTAAAATGAGCCCCTTCAGGGTAAGTTGTTGTAAAAAAAAACATTTTCCAAATACATTTGCATATCCCACCAATATTAAGTATTTTAAAAGTGAAGGTCTTGTTTTGTTTAAATTTTTTGAAATTGTTTTTATTTTGTGTTTATAATATACACATAAATTGTTTTCTTGATAGATTTGAATATTGTACAATACATTTTCTTTTGGCCCATACATATATTGTATGGTTTGTTTTGGTCTGGTATTCTTGTTCGGGCATTTTTGATATAATTATTTGAAGCGCGGGAATATGTGCTGAAGAAGGAGTATTAGGATAAACACATTTCTCGTTTTATATTAAAGATAACCTTAACCAAAAACTTATGGAAAATATTTTTTCCCCCATTTCTGATCTTTATGTATCTGACTAAAATTATTTTTTTTTCCTAAAAATAAGCTTGTGTCGTATTTCATATTGTGCCATGTTTATGGAACGCCTTCTTGCCAATTAAAATATTGGATAAGTTTTTTTTTCCCTTTTCAAGATCATAGAGTTTAGTGATTGTGTGTAAAAAAAATCGACTGGTTTGTATAGACATTTACCTTGACACGTGTCGTTTTTGTTTTTTATTAGAATTTTGAAAACTAAAGAAAAATCTTTTGGCAGTTGTGATAATGCGTGAGGGAAAATTGTATTCCGATTAATGGAAATTTGAAAAAGGATTTTGGGAACAAATATGGGGGAAAATAAATGTTTTAGCCAAAACAGGTTGAATTGGTAAAAAAAAAAAATATTTTTAAAACCCAAAATGGAACAAGTAAAACGGCAGCCGGGCCAAACTTTGGATACCCACCACCTCGGGTATATATGTAAACTACCTTTCGTCAAAATCCGGTGAAAAATGCATACCTTAAGCCCCATAGCAGCTACAATATATCGAAATATGTTCCGATTTGGAACATTGTTTAATTGTGTATAGCAAAATATTGGTCTTTTCAGTAGCTATATCTAAAACTTAACCGATGTAAACCACCGTGAGCCTAACATAAGTCACTATGTCAAATTTCAGTGAAATCGGATTATAAATGCGCCTTTTATGGGGCCAAGACTTTAAATCGAGATATCAGTCTGTATGGCAGCTATATCATAATCTGAACCGATTTGGGCTAAGTTGCTGAAAAATGTCGAAGAGCCTAACACAACTCACTGTCCCAAATTTCGGCGACATCGGACAATAAATGCGCCTTTTATGGGCCCAAAACCTTAAATCGAGAGATCCGTCTATATGGCAGCTATATCCAAATCTCAACCAATCTGTGCCAAATTGAAGAAGGATGTCGAAGGGCCTAACACAAATCACTGTCCCAAATTTTTGCAAAATCGAACAATAAAAGTGCCTTTTATAGGCGCAATACCTTAAATCGAGAGATCCGTCTATATGGCAGCTATATCCAAATCTGGACCGATCTGGGCCAAATTAAAGAAGGATGTCGAAGGGCCAAGCACAATTTACTGTCCCAAATCAGACAATAAATGCAGCTTTTATGGGTTTAAGACCCTAAATCGGCGGATCGGTCTATATGGGGGCTATATCGAGATATAGTCCGATATAGACCATCTTCAAACTTAAGCTTCTTATGGAAAAAAAAAGAATCTGTGCAAAGTTTCAGCTCAATATCTCCATTTTGAAAGGCTGTAGTGTGATTTTAACAGACAGACGGTCGGACATGGCGGACTAGATCGTCTTAGATTTTTACGCTGATCAAGAACATATATAGGGTCGGAAATGGATATTTCGATGTGTTGCAAACGGAATGACAAAATAAATATGCCCCCATCCTTCGGTGGTGGGTATAAAAAAACATTATTGGAAAGATAGAGGATCATCTTTCAGGCGAAGAAATGGAAAATTTTATATTATACCCACCACCATAGGATAAGGTTATAATAACTTCGCTTTTCCGTTTGTAACACCTCGAAACATTGATCTTAGACACCATAAAGTGTATATATTCTTGATCGTCTTGACATTTTAAGTCGATCTAGCCCTGTCCGTCCGTCTGTCTGTGGATAGCACTCTAACTTTCGATGGCATAAAGCTAGTCGCTTGAAATTTTGCACAAACACTTCCAATTAAAATAGCTCGGTTGGGTTTGTAAATGGGCCATATCGCGCCATGTTTTGATATAGCTGCCATATAAACCGCATCTAGAGGTTGCAATTCTTATCCGATTTGGTTAATATTTCGTATGACGTGTTTTGTTATGACTTTCTACCACTGTATTAAGTATGGTCAAAATCGGTTCATAACCTATTATAGCTGCTATATAAACCGATCTGGGATCTTGACTTCTTGAGCCTCTAGACGGCGCAGTTCTTATCCGATTTGGTTGAAATGCAATTACAGAGTCACAAGCTGTGAAAAAATTTGTCAACGCCGACTATATAAAAAATCCGCAATTACTTTTTGGGCAACCCAATAAATGCTCTAATATTCGCTGGAAGTTTGGTATGTAGAATAAAATTATGCCGTTCAACTAAATTTATTTTGTATAAATTTTTAGTATAATACATGGTGGTGGGTTCCCAAGATACGGCCCGACTGAACTTAGTATGCTTTTACTTGTTTTTACTTTATGTAGCAAAAGATCGCCGTGGGGCAGAAGATATCCTGCGGCCGTTTATTTCATTAATCATGTTGAATCATGCTGTAAGCTATTCGCCATGTAAAACTTCTCTACGGAGACTCTGCGGGAAAAGGAGGTCCCCAATCATTGACTTTAAAACTTTTATCGAACTGCACTCATCAATATGGGAGAAGTACCTTCTGCAACTAAGTGGAATGTTGGTGGGAAATATGTGATAGAATACTTAAATTTATTTCGTTTTGCGGATTGGCCATAATATTGTTTTTTTTTTGTTTTTTTTTTTTTTTTATTAATGCTTATTTTAGAGGATGGCTGAGTTAATCATAATTCATTGAATATACTATGCATGCTAACAATAACATGTTTTGACCACTTTTGCCACACGACTATACAGAATATAGAAACTGCGAATATTTCTTAATTTTGTGCTTAAATATGCCACTATATTGTCCCCTTTAAATACTACATCGCCATAGCATTGGGTTGTTTCTTTTGTTGTTTTTCCTTTGGCTGTAAATCTATGCGCGAAACATAAATATTTTGTTTTATTTAAGCAAATAATAATATAGGAGAAAAACAAGTAAAGGCGTACTGTTCGGCCGGCCAGAATCTTGGGAACCTACCACCATGGATTCTGATAAAAATGTATGCAAAACAATTCTAGTTGAAGTGCATAATTTTATTCTACATCCAAAACACCTGTCAAACCACCTAAAATTTAAGCTTCTAGAAACCAAATAAGGAAGATCCAGAGACCGGTTTATATGGGAGCTATATCAGGTTATAGACCGATTTGGACCGTATTTGGCACAGTTGTTGGAAGTGATAACAGAACACTACATGCAATCGGGAGATCGCTTTTTATGGGAGCTATATCTAAATCGGAAGGCCACCGTAGCGCAGATGTTAGCATGTCCGCCTATGACGCTGAACGCCTGGGTTCGAATCCTGGCGAAACCATCAGAAAAAAATTTCAGCGGTGGTTTTCCCCTCTTAATGCTTGCAACATTTTTGAGGTACTATGCCATGTAAAACTTCTCATCAAACAGGTGTCGCACTGGGGCACGCCGTTCGGACTCGGCTATAAAAAGGAGGCCTTGAGGCATTGAGCTTAAAACTTGAATCGGACTGCACTCATTCATATGTGAGAAGTTTGCCCCTATACCTTAGTAGAATGTTCATGGGCAACATTTGCAATTTGCATATCTAAATCTGAATCGATATGGCCCATTTGCAATCCCCAACGACCTACATCAATATTTAATATCTGTGAAATATTTCAAGCGGCTAGCTTTACGCTTTCGACCTCTATAGTGATTTCGACAGACGGACGGACGGACGTACATGGCTAGATCGCCTCAGGATGTCGAGACGATCAAGGATATATATACTTTATGGGGTCTTAGACGAATATTTCGAGGTGTTACAAATGGAATGACTAGATTAATATACCCTTATCCTATGGTGGTGGTGGCTATAACAAAAAATAAATCTGTGTAGAGACACCATCAATGGCCAATGATTTGAGTTCAGATGTATACTTTCCCGACATGGATGTATATCGGGAAAATATACATCTGATAGTGCTGATTGGAACTTAAATAGCCCAGGTAAAAGAAGCTAAGCTGACTTCTTTATGGTTGTTTTTAAATAAGATAACCAAATGAGCTTTGGGGCTTACTCTTAAGAACTAGGATTGGGTATATCGAAAAGATTACTAAAGATTACGGAGACTCATGGCTACCATGGTGACAATATATCTTCTTATATGTAAAATTGAATTTGTGTTTGTTTCGTATAGACTCAAAAATGGCTAAACCGTTTACCTTGAAATTTTCACAGATTGTGTTAATTGGTATGAAAGGAAACATAGGCTATATAATTTTTTGATATCGGAAGGGGGGCGGTTACTACCCCCCATATGACCCATCATGACTATATGGGACACGGTTTTTTGGTTTGTTTCATAGAATCAAAAACGGCTGAACCAATTTTCTTAAAATATTCAGAGATTGTGTAAGTTTGTCTGGAAGGAAACATAGGCTTTATAATTTTTTTCATATCGGATTGGGGCGGTCCCTCCCCCTTACCCCAACTACGCCTACCAATAGTGGACCGTTAGGCACAATATAGGTATCAAATGAAAGGTATTGGAGATTAGAAAACGAATATTGTATTAAAATTTGGGTCCAAGTACCCAGCGGGCCTCCCCCGAAACCTCCTCTTAACTGATATATTCGACGTTCATGTCAATATCGACCTCAAATGAAAAATATTCGATAGTAGATTACAAATATGGCATAAAAAATTAGGTCCAAGTAATGGAAGGTCGCCCCATCCCCAAGGACCCCCGATGGCCATATTAGCCGACCATGTCTATATGGGAGTTTGAGAGTAGATTACGAATATGACATTAAAATTTGTGTTCAAGTCTAGGTGGCGCTTTTCCTTCCAAAAATAAGTCAAATAGATTGATTGACCCTTTATGACAATATGGAACTCAAATGAAAGGTATTTGAGAGTAGAAAACGAATTTGATATCCTATTTGGGAGCCAAGTGTTTGGGGGTACGGCCTAAAGCACCCCCCAAACTGAACTTCATTTCCGATTATGGCAATATGGTGCTCAATTCAACGGTATTTGGGAGTAAAGAACGAATTTGATATCTATTTTCAGGCCAAAGTGCCAGTGGCCGCCCCAGTCCCACAACACCATCCAAACAGTTCATATTTACCGACCATGGCAATATGGGGCTCACGTTAAATGGATTTGGGAGTGCAGTACGAATTTGATATCCATATTTGAGTCGAAATGTCTGAGTGCCATCCCTCCCCTAAAAAGCACTTCTCATTACCCTAATTTTCAAAAACACCAGATCTCGGAGATTGGTAGTGCGATTCGTTCGAAATCTTTTAGCACTCTCACACTCAAAACAAAACATGGTTTCTATTGTTGGGGTCGGGTGCCTCAGGGGCCGTCCAAAACCCTCTAAATGGGTATATGGACCAATCGCAACAATATAGAGCTCAAAACGAAAGGTGCTTGAGAGAAAAAACGAATTTGATATCCAATTGAAGAGCCATGTGTTTGGGAAACACATGGCTCTTTAATTAATTTTGTTCCATATAAAGTAAAAGAAGGCGCAGCGGAGGGGGCCCGGTGCAGTCAGTCATTCATAAAACTTGCTTAAATCTGCCTGTACCAACATTTATTCCATTTGTGGACTAACAATGTACGTGTGTGTACATTGCATTGACTACAGTAACATCATTTTTCCCATGCTTACTATTCACTGCAGATAGCGGTGACATTTGGGAGGCCTTCAAACATGTAAAACTTAACTACGAAGAGTTGAAATTTAACGTTATTCCATTCGGAGTCGGCTATAAAAGAGAAAGGCTGAAACATACACCATTCATGATGTGCACGAAGTCTCCTTTATTTATTTATAACGGAATGTTCGTATTTTTATTCGTTTCCCAACAACAATTCGTGGGTGTTATTGCTGAATTTTCTTAATGCCTCTGAATGTCAGAGAGATGAGGAGAGAGAGAGAGAGAGATTTCGGTAAGGTGATATACATTGGTATACATTGGGCATAGGAACCAACACAGTTGAAAACAATAAACTGTGTTTCTATTAGTATCATTAAACATGAACTGAATGACATAGATTTGTATTTTTCCTATGCGTAGGTTTAATCTTTTAAATTTTTTCATATGCTTAAAATTTAAGAGAAAATGGAGAGATAGAGAGAGCCCAGCTGTATATATTGGGTTGCCCAAAAAGTAATTGCGGATTTTTTAAAAGAAAGTAAATGCATTTTTAATAAAACTTAGAATGAACTTTAATCAAATATACTTTTTTTACACTTTTTTTCTAAAGCAAGCTAAAAGTAACAGCTGATAACTGACGGAAGAAAGAATACAATTACAGAGTCACAAGCTGTGAAAAAATTTGTCAACGCCGACTATATGAAAAATCCGCAATTACTTTTTGGGAAACCCAATAACATTTACCCAGTGGGAAAGAGAGGTACTAGATCACAGTTATAGTTGCTGGCAGGGTGTACTGGTATATTATTAAGATATGGGTAAGGCGTTCGGAATCTTATGGCTGTGTCTTCAAAAGATTTAAGTTAATTATTTAACATTTAACTATATGAGATGTGCACGAACGATAGAAGAAAGAGTAATTTTGATTTGATCAAATAATTAGAGATGATCATCTATCTAATTAATTCCCAACAACCACCCACAAAAAAACCCATAAAATTTGCGGATAAATACCCTATGTGTGAATTTATGAGGAATTTTTTTCTTCGAATCCCATTGTTACTAATAATCGATTTAATGCCCATTTAACCACAATGTATAACAAATCAAACACAAGTGTTTTTTATTACACCCTTCACCATAGGATGGGGGTATACTAATTCCGTCATTCTGTTTGTAACACCTCGAAATATGCGTCTAAGAAATTTAGCACAAATTCTTTTAAAATTTTGCACATAGTGTTTTGGTATCACTTCCAACAACTGTGCTAAGTATGGTTCAAATCGGTTCATAACCTGATATAGCGGCCATAAAAACCCATATGGGGTCTTGACTTCTTCAGCTTTTGCACGTGGTGTTTTAGTACCACTTCCAACAACTGTCTAAGTATGATTCAAATCGGTTCATAATCTGGTGTAGCTACCATATAAACCGATCTTGGATCTAGATTTTTTGAGCCGCTGGAGGGCGCAATTTTCATCAGATTTTTCTGAAATTTTGCATGAGGTGGTTTGTTATGACTTCCACTAACTGTGCTAAGTATGGCGCAAATCGGTACATATTCCGCGATATCTGCCATTAAAAACCAAACTGGAATCTTGACTTCTTGAGCCTCAGGACGGCGCAATTCTTATCCGATTTGGCAGAAATTTTGTACAAAGGCTTTTCCCATGACCTTCAACAAACGTGTCCAATATGGTCTGAATCGATCTATAGCTTAATACAGCTCCCATATAAACCGATCTTCCGATTTTGCTTCTTGAGCCTCTACAAATCGCAATTCTTATCCGAATGAACTGAAATATTACATAATGACTTCTACAATGTCAGCATTCAATTCATTAATGGTGCGAATCGGAAGAATCGGATAACTTGATATAGCTCCAATCGCATAACAGTTTTTTCTCATTATTCTTTGTTTGCCTAAAAAGACAAACCGCGCAAAGAACTCTACAACTACGATCCATGGTGGAGGGTACATGAGATTCGGCTCAGCCGAACTTAACACGCCCTTACTAGTTTTTATTTTAAAAACTTTCTTTATTAAATTTTTTGAACGGAGTTTTAAAAATTTATGCAAATTCTTTTAATAATATGTCTGTTATAAAACCTTATCTGTTGTAAACAAATTTATTGCAATCATTTGTATAAAAGAAATAACTAAAAAAATTATCTATGATGAAAAAATGGGGTATCCAAAAGCTATATATGTATATCAATCTTATATTTCTTAATATTTATAACTTAATTTTATTATTCTGACTTTATTTCATATTCTTATTATATCACCATAATACATTTAAGTTTAACAAAAATTTTCCCTCGGAATTGAATATCATTAACAAACTCAATAATCCTATCTGTCATTCGATAATCCCTGCTGCCATTCTGGTCCATCCATCCCATTTGGTTGAGTAACACACTTGCTAATGCTCAATGTGCAAATCTCCTCTGTCTTCGTACAGCTTCTTCAGCATAATTTTCATCAATGCCTGAACCGAATGATGTTTCTTCATTCTCATGCTAGCTGACTTGTCTTGAATTGTTATTTTTGTAATGGGAACGCATAAATATAAACATATTTTCTTTAGGGATATCTAGGTTAATGCGCTCAAAATAAATAACCTGCTATAAAAAAATATGATTTTTAGGGAAAACTGTTACAAGATTTGCATAATAAGTTTTTGTTTTGTGTGTTTTAGCAATGTTACAAGAAATGTAGGAAACTTAAATTGTAAAGGCTTTTGATGAACATTATTCAATTAGCATAGAGAAAGGACAATGTGGAAGGAAAAAAAAAAACTCAAAAAAGAAGTAAGTACTAAAGCAGGCCACGTAGCGCAGAAGTTAGCATGTCTGTCTATGACGCTGAATGCCTGGGTTCGAATCCCGGCGAGACCATCAGAAAAATTTTCAGCAGTGGCTTTCCCCTCCTAATGCTGGCAACATTTGTGAGGTACTATGTACCATGTAAAACTTTTCTCCAAAAGAGGTGTCGTACTGGGGCATGCCGTTCGGACTCGGTTATAAAAAGTAGGCCCCTTATCTTTGAGCTTAAAAACTTGAATCGGACTGCACTCATTGATATGTGAGAAGTTTGCCCCCGTTCCTTTGTGGAATATTCATGGGTAAAATTTGCATTTTTATTAAAGGACATTTTGGTAAAAACTATGGATAATATCACAGATTGATATAGAGAAAAAAAATTTTACGCCGTAATTCGGCGGACAACGAATATTAATAATTTACTATTAATAATTTCTTTGGAATCGATCTTTAGATTTTTTTGTCAATTTTTTTTGTGGGGTTGAAAATTTCGATTTTCGAAAATCCAAAAATTTTTGGGATTTACATTTCGCAGGTTAAAAATTTCGATTTTCGAAAATCCAAAAATTTGTGGGATTTACATTCCGCAGGGCTGGTTGATTTTCGTTAAAAAACAGCCAAAAAAAATTGAAAAATATTTGTACTAAAATTTTACCCAGCAAATGCCGTAACTCCCTTAAATATTTAAATATTGGAATTGTTAAAGCATTCCGCAATTCCGGATATCACCAGAAATCAATTTCCATAAACAATTTCTTAGAAAGCGAAGCTTTGATTTTTGGTATATATTTTTTTTTGTGTATATTAGAAAATGTGAAGGCATTCCGCAATTCGGCAGATCACCAGGAATCAATTTCTTAGAAGTCGAATTTTGTAAAATTTTTTGGCAAGGGACGGGCGGTTCATGGCTCATGTAAAATGTTTAAAGCGAAAACTGATTTGTTTTCGTTGAAAAACAGAGAAAAATTTTTTTTAAATATTTATACTAAAATTTTATGCCGAAAATGCCATAACTCCCTCAAATTTGTGAAAATTGAATTTTTTAAAGCATTTCGAAATTTGGGTGATTGCGAGGAATCAATTTCCATTAACAATTTCTTATAAATTGAACCATTGATTTTTTGTCAAATTTGAACGAAGCGCACTTCATGGCTCACATATACTGTTGAAAGCGAAAACTGTTCTGCTTTCGTTGGAAAATAGGCAAAAAATCGAAATATTTTTCGATTTTACTCCGAAAATGCCACAGCTCCCCCAAATTTGTGAAAATCGCAATTTCAAAAGCATTCCGAAATTCGGGGGAACTTCGGAGAAATTAGTTTCTATTAACAGATTCATTGAAAACGAACCTTTGATTTTTGTCAATTTTTCGATTTTTGAAAATCCAAAAATTTTTCGGTTTTGCATTCCGAAGAGTAGTTCATGGCTCAAAAATCCAAAATTTTTTCGGATTTGCATTTCGAAGAGCAGTTCATGGCTTATATATGCTGTTGAAAGCGAAACCCGGTTTGATTTCATTGAACAATATTAGACAACAATATTTGTTCTTAAATCTTACTAAAATCAAAAAATAATTTGTACTAAAATTTTACTCCGAAAATGCCATAACTCCCTTAAGCTTCGAATTTTTAAAATGAGAAGTTATTATTTTAGGAGTTTAAGAGTAATTTTTTTCTATTTTCAATTTAGTAGAAGCCATTTGTTTTTTATTTTTTGTGCATTTTACATGCAATTGATAGTTTGTATTATTTGATCCTAAATGTTCCACAACCTTTTTTATTTCTCTTACCACATCCAAATAAAACATAAATAACTCATTCGGACTAGAAAAGAAAACAACTTGTTGGAACAAACTGTAAAATGACACATACCACATTAACACAATATTACAAAATTGGTTTCGAAAAAAAAAAAAATACAAATACAAATAAAGCATTTTCTGGAAAAACTCCAAAAACTATGACGGGAACATCCCTTTGCCAAAAGAGTCGGCATTTCTCTTGCATACACAAATGATTTCATTGTTTACAATGATACATTTGGAGTTTAATTTCTAAGAATGCTGTTTTCTTTCCTTTCATGGCGAACGCATTCCAAATTTACGGGATTAATAAATGCACGAAGTAGTTGCAGCAGAAGCAATTGCATCATCATCTCCCATGGAGATGTTGCTGTTGATGAAAAAATACACAGATGTACTATGTAATGAAGAATGGCAAACTTAAAATTCAAAGTGTTTATTCTTTAAAGGGGGAACATGTGATTTATCGATGAAGGAAGTAGAATGGCATGTGTCGGTTAACAAGAAGTACAGACATATCCAAAGAATTAAAAGGGAACAAAAAAAAAAGAGATCTGTGATATAATTTTGTGTCCATGAGAATAGAAAAATTTATGTATATATGTTGATTTATAAATTCATAATCACACAAAAATTATAATTTGCTTGCACTATAATATGCCCTCATGCAATATATGAACGGTTACAAAAATGATATTGGATTGATATTATTACAAAATTGTTTAATTATTCGAACAATTACACAATTTAGAACAAAAAGATTAAAGAATTTAATAAACAGTTTGGCGCGTAACGTGGGACCTGCATAATTAGACATGTATTTTCGAACTGTCCCGTAGAGCGAGCTTACCTTTCTAAATACATTAAACCATAATCTAGTAAAAATTTGGAAAAAAGGAAGTTACAAAAAAAAAAACAAAATGGTATACGACTTTCTACAAGATTTTTTGTCATGATCATATAGAAAAATGTAAATTTCATACTGGCGCCCAACAAAAATAGTGATAACGAGGGTCCCTTACAAATAGCGTTGATAAGGGACCTTTACCTTGCTCCGAAACGTCCACTAATGATGTGTGATGTGATAAACAACCCGTTCTAAAATTTTATGCCTCCTCTACTTTGGAATATAGCCATTATTGTCGCGTATGCTGATGACGTTCCAATTGCGGTTAGAGGAAAGTTTCCCTGCACTCTAAGAGATATACTTCAGAAAGCTCTATGTGCAACAGCAAAGTGGGCTACCGAAAGTTGTCTATGTATAAATCCGTGCAAGACAGAAGTAGTTCTTTTCAGCAAGAGATACATGTTACCTATAGTGGAACCTGTCTCCTTGGGTGGAGAGAATGTTCCATTTACAGAAAGCGTAAAATACCTGAGTGTTTTGCTGGACAGGAAATTAAACTTCAAATCTAACATTTTGGAAAGGACAAGAAAAGCAACTCTTGCCCTATACACCTGCAAGAGAGCCATTGGCAAAATTTGGGTGTTTAGATCGAGTGTCATGCATTGGGTATATATTGCACTTGTCAGACCTATAGTGCTATATGGTGTTGTGGTCTGGTGGATGGCGCTTCAAAAATCCATCAGCTGTTCAAAAGTCAACCGGATTCAAAGGATGGCTTGTTTGTGCATCACAGGCGCACTGAAGACGACGCCATCTAATGCACTGAATTTAATGCAACATCTTAGGCCTCTAGACAATGTGGCTACCCAAATTACAGGGACCACTGCCGTGCGGTTAAGAGAGCTTTCTCATTGGTCATGTGGCGGCTGCGTACACTGTGTTATCCTTGATAAAATATCAGTGTGGAGTTCTGTACCATTGTAATCACTGATAGAACCGATTGGAACTACGCTATCCCTGGTAAGAGAAGTTACATAGACTTCTATACAGATGGTTCCAAACTAGACGACCAGGTGGGCTTTGGGTGTACTCTAAAGATCTAGAACTGATCATCGAAAAGGTTACCCGACCTCTGAAGTGTGTATCAAGCGGAGATCCTTGCAATTAAGGAAGTGGTGGAATGGCTAAGATATAATGTCATTACGACCATTGGAATAAACATCGTCTCAAACAGCCAGGTAGCCATTAAATCCCTGGAGAACGTATTTCTGAACACAAAAACCGCGTTGGACTGTCGCAGATATCTCAACAAGATGGCTAAACAGTTCAAAATTCACCTGTTCTGGGTGCCGGGTCGCAGAGATATCGCAGGGAATTGTAAAACTGACGAGCTTGCGAGACTAGGAACTACCCTACACATTCCAGGGATACTGGAATCTGTGGGTATGCCTCTAGCGACATGTAAGCTAAGTTTTCAGGACCAGGTCCGAAGGACAACGAATGATAGATGGTCACAAGGGGCTATGAGCATTCTAAAACTATGTGGCCTAATCTAGACTTGAAGAGGTCTACTGCTTTGCTGTCATTGGCTAGAACGGTCGTCTCAGCCATTGTGTCCGTCATGACAAGTCACTGTCTAATCGAAAAACACGCTGACAGACTGAAGGTTGCCAGAAATGACTTTTGCAGAAGCTGTGAGGACATCGAAGAAGAAGAGACTATAGAACGCCTTCTGTGTATGTGTCCCGCACTTGCAGTCAGAAGGAGTTCCACTTTATGTTCTCATTTCTTTGAGAACCTATCTGATTTAGCGGATGTGAATATTTGCAAGTTATTGGGCTTTTTAAATCGATCTGGATGGTTCAACGGTAGCAACTAGAAGGCACCTTCCTTCTTCCGTTCCCGTGGCATCACTATGGACGAAAACTTCTAAGTGGGTGTGATGGCAGACTACCACTAAACCTAACCTTACCTAACCTATTATTTGAAATTTGGTATTATATTCCTTTTGTTCATATTTTCTTTCTAACCTGCCTAGTATAATTTTCTTATAATGTTTTAACTCTGTATTATCCCTTATCTTTTACTATTTGCCCTTTTAATGTTATAGTATGTGACAATTTTACAAATTAATTTAAAAAGAATTCTTAAATCCCCCCCTTAAAAAATATATTCATGCAGGGAGAATGTGTGAAAGCCATGACACCATAGACCTTAAAGTATTTCCGTTTTGCCTTGTTTATTGTTTTAACATCTTTAAACTGTGTTTCTCAACATTCAGGCCCTTTTATATTTGAACTATAGCTATATATGAAAACGACAGATGTACACCCTCCGCACTACTACACTAAAAAAAAAGTTTACTCAAACTTAATGATTTTGTCCTTAATTTTAGGATATTGGTAATAATTTCGAGCCAAAGATATGCAACGTATAAACAAGGATTGCGTCCCAGCATAAAAGACGTAGAGCCAATATAAACCAAGAAAACGACGTTTTAAAATAAAACAAGTTCGGTCGGGCCGAATCTTGTAAACCCACCACCATAGATTCTGCTAAAATATAAGAGCTTTATCTAGTTATAGAACGAATTGAACCGTACTTGGCGCAGTTGTTGAGACTCATAACAGAACACTGTATGCAAAATTTCAGCCAAATCAGATCGTGGCTTGTAAGGGTTTAAGAAGTTAAACCGGGAAATCGGTTTATATGGGAACTATATCAGGTTATAGACCGATTTGAACCGTACTCGGCACAGTTGTTGGAAGCCAAAACAGAATACTATGTGCAAAATTTCAACCAAATCGGATAAAAATTGAGGATTCCGGAGGCCCAAGAAATTAAACCGAGAGATCGGTTTATATGGGAACTATATCAGGTTATAGACCGATTTGAACCGTACTTGGCACAGTTGTTGGAAGTGATAACAGAATACTATGTGCAACATTTGAACCAAATCGGATACAAATTGTGGCTTTCATAGGCTCAAGAAGTCAAATCGGAAGATCGGTTTATATGGAATCTATACCAGGTTATAGACCAATTTGAACCGTACTTGGCACAGTTGTTGGAAGTGATAACAGAATACTATGTGCAAAATTTCAGCCAAATCGGACAAAAATTGTGACTTCCACAGGCTCAAGAAGTCAAATCGGAAGATCGGTTTATATGGGAACTAGATCAGGTTTTTGACCGATTTAGACCGTACTTGGCACTGTTGTTGGAAGTCATAACACTATGTGCAAAATTTCAGCCAAATCGGACAAAAATTGTGGCTTCCATGGTCTCAAGAAGTCAAATCGGGAGATCGGTTTATATGGGAGCTATATCCAAATTTGAACCGATATGGCCCATTTGCAATTTTCAACGAACGAAGAAAAGAAATTGCAAGTTCTCAGACAATGCAGGGCACATGTCACCACACTGGTGGACGCGTTTCGATAATTGGGTTTCATTATCTCATCGGCACCATCGTGCACTATGTCCGTCCGTCTGACCGGCCTACAGTTCACAACCTATTGTTCGTGGTATAATGTGTATAATGTAAGCCAATTCGAACAAGAATTGCGCCCTTTGGGGCCTCAAGAAGTAAAATAGAGAGATCGATTTATATGGGAGCTGTATCGGGCTATAGACCGATTTAGACCATAATAAACTCGTATGATGATGGTCATGAGAGAATCCGTTGTACAAAATTTCAGGCAAATCGGATAATAATTGCGACCTCTAGAGGGTCAAGAAGTCAAGATCCCAGATGGGTTTATATGGTAGCTATATCAGGTTATGAACCGATTTGAACCTATTTGACACAGTTGTTGAAAGTAAGAATAAAATACGTCTTGCAAAATTTCAGCCACATCGGATAAGAATTGCGCACTCTAGAGGCTCAAGAATTCAAGTCCTCAGATCTGTTTATATGACAGCTATATCAGGTTATTGACCGATTCCAACCATACTTGGAACAATTATTGGATATCATAAGAAAACACGTCGTGCAAAATTTCCAAATTCCAATCGGATAAGAATTGCGCACTCTAGAGGCTCAACAAGTCAAGACCCAAGATCGGTTAATATGGCAGCTATATCAGGCTATGAACCGATTAAAACCATACTTGGCACAGTTGTTGGATATCATAACAAAACACGTCGTGCAAAATTTCATCCCAATCGGATAAGAATTGCGCACTCTAGAGGCTCAAGAAGTCAAGACTCAAGATCAGTTTATATGGCAGCTTTATCAAAACGTGAACCGATATAGCCCATTTACAATACCAACCGACCTACACTAATAAGAAGTATTTGTGCAAAATTTCAAGCGGCTAGCTTTACTCCTTCGGAAGTTAGAGTGCTTTCGACAGACAGACGGACGGACGGACATGGCTAGATCGACATAAAATTTCACGACGATCAAGAATATATATACCTTATGGGGTCTCAGACGAATATTTCGAGTAGTTGCAAACAGAATGACGAAATTAGTATGCCCCGCCATCCTATGGTGGAGGGTATAAAAATTCTTTTGATTAAAACTGGGTATGCATTTTAAATTTCCATATTTATTAAATTAGGCCACTAAATGATATCATATTTAATAAATATGGAAATATACATCTTAATGCCAATATCTTAAAATTTAATGAAAATTTGACTTTTGTTTAAGTGTTTTTAAATTTTAGAAATAAAGTTGCAATTTTTTACTTTTAATCAAAGTCGTATGCTCTCCTTCAATTTACGAGGGTTGTCTTTTATATTTGGGGATTATAGAACAAAAACAAATATTTATCATCGAAAATGGCTTTATTGTTTTTGAAAATATTCCCCATTAAGATCCATACACTTTGTCATGCGTTTGAACCAATTGTCAAATCACATTTGCCACTCTGATTGAGGTATCTCCAAAACATGTAAACTGATGACATCAATCGCAAGTGTCGAAAAACTTTGACTTCTCATTTTATTTTTTACTTACGGGAATCAAAAGAAGTCATTCGGTGCCAAGTCAGGACCGCGATCGTATTTTTGAAACATTACTTTCGACCAATCGACACGAGCCTTTTTTTGGGCGGTTGACAAATTGTGTGGGATACAACGCGAACAAATTTTTTTGACGGTCAAATGTTCATGCATTATTGAATGTATGCTGGTCCCACTAATGCCAAAGTTTGCCTCAATCTCACGATAGGTCACATGACGATCTTGCAATATCAGTTGATGCTCAGCATCAATGGGTTGTGGTACAACAACTGATTTTGGACGACCTTCACGAAATTCGTCTTGGAGTGAACTACGACCTCGGTTGAATTTACCATACCATCGATAAACACTTGTCCTTGATGGAGTTTCATTGCCAAAAATTGAATTAAGTTCATCGAAGCACCGTTGTTTAATTATTACACGTCGAAAGTTGTAAAAAATAATCGCACGAAAATAATCACTATTTAATTCTATTTTTGGGGCGAGATGCATTTTTCAATTTACTGTAAACAACACAAATAGCGCTCGTATGCCAAAATGTTCTGAGTATGTATAACCTCCAAAAATATCAAGCTTTTTGATAGAGCTGCCAGTTGGCAGTTTGCAACACAAGGGTTGTCCAATCCCGAATTATGAAAGGCAACCCTCGTATAGGTAATTTATTTATGTTTAAGTTAATATACTACAATATAAGGCAACCTCAAATTTAGCTCAAAGATATGCATCCTTATGTCAAGGACTAGATTTTAAAAATATTAAATAATATGTTTACCATTTTTAAGGTTAATAAATTTTTGTTTTTAAGACCTAGTTTTTAAAACCAAGCATAAAATCACAAATATTAGGAGCATTTACTTCTCATTTAGGACAAAATCGCTTCCTTAATATTACGAGAAATAAATCTTTTATAATAGGACAAACTTTTTTTCTGTGTAGAACTTACAGAAGATACAGAGAGAAAGACAGATGTATTTCTGTGTGCGTGTGTTAATAGGTGGGTGGCCTTTTGTAGTAAATTTTGTTATTGTAGACTCAAGTGTCCCATATAAACGCCATAGGGTTCGTGACATTTTCAGTTACACATACATACAATATAAAGATAGGTATATATGTGCTGGGGTAAATCCATTTAATTCGTTTCATCGTCTATCGTCTGGTGGTTATGGTTGTGTTGCGTACACATCAACACTTTGTGGCAAAATTTCAATGGGATTATCATCATCATTATTATCTGCAGCAACATCAGCTTCAGCATCACTCTCCTACCTATTGCAATCTTCATCGTCATTACATTTAGCCGTTCTTTGTCATTGTCACCATGCCTTAAAAGAGGAACAGACAGACACACCATGATATATTTCAGTGATTGAATTGTTTTTATTTGTATACTGCTTTGGTTGCGTGCATGCGTCCGGGTTTAAATAAAGTTTGCTGGGGGTTTAGCGGCGGGAAAATAAAATACCCACTGAGAAGTCTGCTCTGATGTTTGAAAAAAAAAAAAAATAATAAAAAAAAACTAGTAAAAGCGTGCTAAGTTCGGCCGGGCCGAATCTTGGGAACCCACCACCATGGATTCTGCTAAAAATGTTTACAAACTAAATTTAATTGAAGGGCATAATTTTATTCTACATACCAAGCTTCTGTCAAACCAGCAAAATTCAAGCTTCTAGAAAACGAACAACGATAATCGACCGGTTTATATTGGAGCTGTATCAGGTTATAGAACCGTATTGAAAGCTAAAACAGAATACCGCATGCAAAATTTCAGAAAAATCGGACAAAAATTTTTGCTTCCAAGCAAGAAGTCAAATCAGGAGATCGGTTTTTATGGGAGCTATACCAGGTTATAGACTAATTTTGACCTTATTTTATACAGATATTGGAAGTTATAACATGCAAAATTTCAGCCAAATCAGACAAAAATTGCGGCTTCCAGGGGCTCAAGAAGTTAAATCGGGAAATCGGTTTATATTGGGGTTATATCCAAATCTTAACTTAAATGGCCCATTTGCAATCATCAATGACCTACATCAATATTAAGTATTTGTGCAAAATTTCAAGCGGCTAGTTTTACGCGTTACGTTCGACGGCTATCGTGATTTCAACAGACGGACGGACGGACATGGCTGGATCAAATCAGAATGTCGAGAGGATCTAGAATATATATATATATATAATTTATGGGGTCGCAGATCAATATTTCGAGGTGTTACAAACGGAATCACTAGACTAGTGTACCCCCATTCTATGGTGGTGGGTATAACAAAGCAGAAACTATAGAGATTTTGTTCATTCCTTATGTTCTGAACACCGATTTCATTTGCAGTGCAAAATTGACGTAAAAGTGTGAGAGGGTGATGTATTAATGTGGGGTAAATAGAAGTGTGATGCCAACATAAGGGACTGTGAAGATTCTGAAAGAAAAGAAACAAGTAAAAAGGCGACCACCTTTCGTCAAAAATTGGTTAAAAATGTCTATAACAAAATATTGATCTTTTTAGTAGCTATATCTAAAAAATTAACCGATCCGAACCATATACGACACGGATGTCGAAAAGCCTAACATAACTCACTGTTTCAAATTTCAGTGAAATCAGTTTATAAATGCGTTTTTTATGGGGCCAAGATTTTAAATCGAGAGATCGGTCTATATGGCAGCTATATCCAAATCTGAACGGATTTGGGCCAATTTGAAGAAGAATCTAGTGGCCCAACACAACTCACTGTCTCAAATTTCGGCGACATCGGACAATAAATGCGCCTTTTATGGGCCCAAAACCTTAAATAGAGAGATCGGTCTATATGACAGCTATATCTAAATTTAGACCGATCTGGGCCAAATACAAGAAGGATGTCGAAGGGAATAACACAACTCACTGGCCCCAATTTTTGGCAAAATCGGACAATAAATGCGCCTTTTATGGGCCCAAGACCTTAAATCGAGAGATCGCTCTATATGCTAGTTATATCCAAATCTGGACCGATCGGATCCAAATTGAAGACTGATGTCGAGTGGCCCAACGCAACTCACTGTCACAAATTTTAGTCAAATCGGATAATAAATGTGGCTTTTATGGGCCTAAGGCCCTAAATTGGCGGATCAATCTATATGGGGGCTATATCAAGATAAAGTCCGATATAGCCCATCTTCGAACTTAACCTGCTTATGGACCAATCTGTGCACAGTTTCAGCTCAATATCTCAATTTTTTAAGATTGTAGCGTGATTTCTACAGACAGACGGACGGACATGGCTAGATCGTCTTAGATTTTTACGCTGATCAAGAATATATATACTTTATAAGGTTGGAAATGGATATTTCGATGTGTTGCGAACGGAATGACAAAATGAATGTACCCCCATCCTTCAGTGGTGGGTATGAAGACAAACTTTTAAAATTCTGGCAAAATATTATTGAATAAACAAAAATTATCATCCGCAAGAGTACATTTAGATTCTCTTATCGACAACCATTGGAGGCCACCGTAGCGCAGAGGTTAGCATGTCCGCCCATGACGCTGAACGCCTGGGTTCCTGGCGCGACCATCACATGATTTTCTGCGGTGATTATCCCCTCATAATGCTGCCGACATATGTGAGGTACATGTAATGTCCTCAAAAGCGATGTCGCACTGCGGCACGCCGTTCGGACTCGGCTATAAAAAGTAGCCCCTTATCTTTGAGCATAAACCTGAATCGGACTGCACTCATTGATATGTGAGAAGTTTGCCTCTGTTCCTTAATGGAATGCTCATGGGCAAATTTGCATTTGCAATAGATTTCAAGCAGAAAGCAGCGGGAGAAACATATGCATTTTTATACCCACCACCGTAGGAAAGGTGGTATATTCATTTAGTCATTCCGTTTGCAACACATCGAACTATCAATTTCCGACATGACATATATATTAGACCACTCAATGTCCGTGCCTAATTTGGGTTCTTAAGTTATCCAATTTACAGCGGATTGTGACGAAATGGAGTTAACATATATACCCGAGGTGGTGGGTATCCAAAGTTCGGCCCGGCCGAACTTAATGCCTTTTTACTTGTTAGTTCTAACTGCTGATAAGGGAGGAAAAACTGTGGCGTTATTAAAAGACGAATACGAAACGAAAATGAATAATATTTTGCGTGATATTTGTACTTATAGACGCCTAGAAAGAGACCCAAAATCGGGGCTGCAGACTAAGAATAATAATTTCGTGGAGAAATTATAAAGATTAAACATTACAGACGTAATGGAAAAGAACAAAATGACCAGTAACATAGCGACGGCTTCAAGAATATTCAGGTTACCAAAAATCCACAAGAACCGATATATTCATCAATAAATTAAGTACAATGCCCATTATAACAATAAATATGTTTTGGTTTCGGTATTGGTTTTGTTAGAATATCCGTCAACATTTCTTGTGTAGGTGAGTACCGCAGCTCGATAGTTCCATTTTGATTAGTGTCCCTTATATAATGATACTAATAGTGGATATGCTTGTCCCAGAACGATGAGAACCGAACTCTATAATTTTTTGCACAATTTGAGAAGTCCATTTAAACTATTCTTAGCACAGTTGTTGAAAGTTAAAACAAAACATGTCATGCAAAATTTCAGCTAAATCGGATAATAATTGCAAACCTTTAACATACATTGAACATTTTTCGGAAACATTTAACAGCGCAAAAGTGTACAACAAGACAAAATATCAGGTTGCACAGAAGACTCGGTCAATAGATTTTTCAAGAGGACCAATCCCAAAATTAAGAAAGAGGACAAGGCGAATAAGTCAGATATATGCGAAAAGGTATATGTCGGGACAACATAGACGAAGCTTAAAAGGGAGTCTCAGGACATAAATCGGATCAGAATGCCACTGGAAGGCCCTTGGAACCGAAACTTGGAAACCCACTACTATGGATTCTGCTACAAATTTATACAAAATAAATTTAGTTGAAGGGCATAATTTTATTTTACATACCAATCTTCTGTCAAACCAGCAAAAATTAAAGCTTCTAGGAACCGAACAAGGATGATCGAAAGACCGGTTTACATGTCCATAACTATATCAAGTTATGGACTGATTTGGACCTTATTTGGCACAATTGTTGTAATCGCAAATTTCAACCAAATCGGATAAAAATTGCGGCCAGTAAGGACTCAAGAAGTATTATTGAGAGACCGGTTTACATGGACACTATATTAGGTTATAGACTGGTTTGGACCGCACTCGGCACACAGTTGTTGGAAGTCAGAAGAGAACAGAATGTGAAAAATTTAAGCCAAATCGGACAAAAATTTTGGCTTCCATGGGCTCAAGAATTCAAATCCGGAGATCGGTTTATATGGGAGCTATATCAGGCTATACACCGATTTGGAACGTACTTGGTACAGTTGTTGAAAGTAATAACAGAACACTATGTGCAAAATTTGAGCAAAATCTGACGTAAATTGTAAACTGTCGAAATCACGATGGCGTTCGACCGGCATCGTGATTTCGACAAACGGACGGACGGACATTGCTAGTTCGACTCAGAATGTCGAGACGATCATGAATACATATAGCTTATGGGGTCTAAGATCAGTATTTCGAGCTGTTACAATCGAAATGACTAGATTACTATACCCCCATTCTATGGTGGGGAGTATAAAATTGGTTTATATCACAAGAGCCTTATTGGGATTAAAAGCTTTTTTGATCAGGTTAAAGCCGGATCACATGTATTCCTATTACCTCTCACATATTTTTTGATTTAAACTTTAAAATTGAATAAAAGTTGTTATGGTTTTCAATCTCCACTTAACGCCCAACATTTTTCTAATCACTCCCTATTCTCTCTCTTGCTCCCTAGGAACTTCAGTATGAGCGTGAATCGCTGCAGGAGCGTATGTCCGAGCAGACTCAACGCATATCAGCCTTGCAGTCTCGTCTCGAGGAGCAACGTCAAAGGGCCGAAGAATTGCAGCGGGCCAATACTTCCGATTTGAATATACGCATCCATGATCTGCAAAATGAGTTGCAAACAGTGCGGGAGACTCTCTCCAATCGGGATAAACAAATTGCCACCATGAAGCAGCAATTAGAGAAAAGTAAAACGGCCATCGATCGTTTGGAGGCTGAATTGGCGGTGGAACATCAACCGGATCGCAGTGCCATAGAACGTTTGGAATCAGAGTTAAAGCTAAAACAGGTGGAGAATCAAAAACTGAAGGATAAAATCAAAAATGAAATGATCAACAAGCTGGCTTTGCCTGATCTCATGGAGACCATGTTGGCCGATAAAAATGAAGAAATTGACCATCTTAAGGAGCAGTTAGAGTGCAAGGAGAAGGAATTGCAAACTGCATTTGTGAATATAACCCATAGTTCCTCCTTGACCATGGATAAGAAACCCGAAGACTTGGGAAAACTTAGTGCCAGAACCCTGAGTGACATAGTGTCCATATCGGAATTCGATGAGCCCGATGTGGTGCGCAGAGCGGTGACTGCTAACACTAGTTCGCCTTTGCTCTTACCAGCCGGTAGTGGAGGATTTCTGCAAAACACCATGGACACCTCCAAGGGGGCCGTAGCCAACCTCACCCATAAGCGTACCGAGGATCTAACAGGCTTTGCCACCACCCTGCACCAGGCAAATACCTTCGATAATCCCTATTACTTCCAGGATCCCAACCTGTTGTTGGGCTCTGCTCAATCAGGCGCCACAGCCACACCTACTCTAGTGCCAAGGCAAATTAATTTCTCCGAATTCACCGATGATTCTAAACTCAAGACCCCGGGGCAATTCCAAACACCAGAACAAAAGCCTGAGGCCGATAAGTTGACGCGAGAGGCTTTAGAGAAAAAGGTGGACGAATTGCAGAAGATTGCTGACTCCTTGCAAAAGGAGAAGAATCAAAATTCTGATGATTTAATATCCTCGCAACTAAGGCTAAATGGCTTGCAAGATGAGCTGCAAAGATGCCAGAAGGAATTGGAGGAGTTCAAGCTCAATGCCGAGAAAATTAAACAGCTAGAGGCACAGCTGACAGATAAATCCTTAGAAATTGAACAGCTGTTAAGGGACCAAGACAAGTGGCAAAAGGAGAAATCAGAATTGCTTAGCAAAAATGAGAAAAATTTCAAGAATCTCCAGGAAAGCGAGGAGAACTATAAACACAGAATCCAAGAACTGGAGGAAAACATGCTGAAAAACACCGAAAAGGAGTTTAAAGAAAAGGAGAGCCTTCGCAAAGAATTGAGGGCCATTAGTGAGGTCCATGAGCAGTGCAAGTTCACTGCCAAGGATAATGAAAATCGTAAAAAAGAAATTGAAAATTTAAATCAAGAAATCAAAGCCAAAGACGAGCGTCTGCTCTCGCTCTCCACCAAACTGTCCATAGCCGAAGAGAAAGTATCCGATTTGCAGAGACAAATTGTCAACCTTGAGCGTGAGGTAGAGAAATGGAAGCAACAAAGCAGTGACAATAGTTCGAGGCAGTTTTCCGTGGACGAAATTGCTCAGCAGGTGGAAAAGGAATTGAACTATTCGGCCCAACTGGATTCGAATATTCTCAAGGCCATAGAAAGTGAGGAGGAAAATAATTTGGATCGCTCGCATATAGACAAAAAGGTGGGCATTGATGCTCCTGGAACCACGGATGATGAAAACTTTATAGGGGAACGAGATCTTCTCAACCAATTGGAAGCTTTGAGGGCCCAAATAGCTGTGGAAAGGGAACATGCTGAGGAGTTGCGCAAAGAGCTGCTCGATGAGAAACAGCACTCCCAGGAGGTACAAGAACAGGATGTGGTCATCATAGAGGCCATGCGTAAACGCCTTGAATCCGCTTTGGCCCAAGAGGATGAATTACACAAGCATTTGGATATAGAGCGAGAAAAATGTGAGCGTTTGCAGACTCAGTTGACCACTTTGCAGCGCACAGAAAGTCGACGCAATTCTTCGCTTTTGAAGTCCCCCACTGAATCACCCCGCAAGTCTCCACGTTCACTGACAGATTTTGAGTCAGAACTAGCAGATCGTTTGAGAAGTGAAATCAAATTGCTGACTGCTCAAAATGAGAGAGAACGAGAGCGCTCTGCTGATTTGCAAAGAAACAGCGAGAGAGAACGTTCACGCTACGAAAAGGAATTATCGGAGAGAATCGAATACTGCGACAAACTCAAAAGGGAAATGGAAAAGGTGGCCCGTGACAAAGATAATGCTGAACAAGAAATCGATCACTTGCAGGAGAGACTTGTTCTCCAGACTCAAGAGATCGAAAGTCTGGAGGCACGCATAGGCAGTTTACAGGCTGCAGAAACTAGACGTTTTACTCGCAAAGATCAACATCAAAAGGAGAATGCTCAACTAATGGCAGAAATGCAGGAGCTTAAGAACCAGCTGCAGGTCTTGGAAGCCGAAAGGGATTCTCTGAACAAGACCATAACACAGCTGCGCTATGACATAGAACGCTCGGCGCAGCGTGAAAGCAAGCTGGCAGAGGCCTTGGCCAATGCCAATGCCCAATTGGCTGCCCGTGAGGGTACAACTTCAGTGCCAGAACAATTTCTGCAGAAAATGAAGGAAATCAATACTCTGTTGGCAGAGAATACCCAAGAAAATAAACAAATGGCCGAGACGGTTCAATATTTGGTAGAGGAACGCCGTCAATTGCAGCGTAAATGTGAAGAATTGGAGGCACAATTGAATGGTAGTGCCAATGTTGCAGAACTGGAGGAACGTTGCAACCATTTGCTGGGACGCTATTTGAGAGTGGAATCACATCGCAAGGCTTTGGTCTATCAGAAGCGTTATTTGAAGGTTTCCCTGCAAAACTATCAGGACAGTGAGCAGCGTGCCCTGGCCGCTTTCAATGGGGGTCACTTGCTACAACAACCCAAACCCAAGAAGAAATTGTTTAAGTGAGTTTATTGGAGGTTAGGAAATCTTGATGAGTTCTTAATGAGTTTTTGTTTTTTTTTTAGGACTGTGGCATTGGCCATTATTGCCATACAACGCATGAAGTATATTGGACGCATTTGGCACACGGGAAAGCGGATTGTTTCAAAATCGGTTTTTACCATAACACAACAAAAGTAAGTTAAATATTTTAGGAATTATGTCTGATTAAAAACAAATTTTTATAATTTTCGAAAAACCGATAGAAGATTTTTTTTTTTAATTTTCCAAAATATTTACAAAAATTGTTTTTTTCTCAAAAGTTCTCTATAGAATAGCGAATTATGAAGAAATTAAGATAAATATTTATTTCTTAATTTGATTTTCTATAATTTTTCATTGATGGTATAAGTCCCACAATTTTTTTAATTAATTCCATTTTCCAAATCGTGTGTAGTATTTAAAATTTTCATAAATTTTTTTAGAAATTTTAAAATTTGTTATTCTAAGACTATTTGGTAAATTTGTTTTCTAATCTAACACATCTTGTTCTTATCATTATTTCTTTTTTAACAATCTTTATAACAATAACACATAAGTTCTACAAATGGTAAAAAACCTTTGGTGACTTTAAACTTACAAGTAAAACTAAAAAAGAATAGTAAAAACAATAGAGCTGAATAAAGTTAGTAAAACCTACTTATTATTTTAATAGAAAACATTTTAAGGCATGATACACAATGTTTTTTTTATCTAGAAATTAAATTCAACATCACGCCTATGTAAGATGCAATATTAAGAAAGGGGATAATATAAATGGAAAATGTGATCCTATTATAAGAAACAAATAAAATTAAATTGATAAATTATAAAACAAAATTTACAAACAAAATAAAATTTGTAAGAATTTTAAAACAGATAAAAATATAGAAAAATAAAAAAAAAGTTTTAATTGAAAAAAAAAAATCAATTAAAATTAACAAGTAAAAGCGTGATATGTTCGGACGGGTCGAATCTTGGGAACCCACCACCATTGACTCTGCTAAAAATTTATACAAAATTAAATAAGTTGTAGGGCATAATTTTATTCTATTGTACATACCCAACTTTTGTCACACCAGCACGAACAAGAATGATCGAAAGACCGGTTTACATGGGAGCTATATCAGGTTATAGACTGATTTTGGCCGTACTTGGCAAAGTTGTTGCAAGTCATAACAAAAAACTAAATGCAAAATTTCAGCCAAATCGGACAATATGGTCCGATTTGAGCCAAATTCGACACGGATATTGAGTGGTCTAATAAGTACAAGTCAATGTTCAATTCTATACAGCAAAATATTGGTCTTTTTGGTAGCCATATCCAAATATACACCGATCAGAACCATATACGACACGGATGTTGAAAAACCTAACATAAGTCAATGTGTCAAATTTCAGCGACATTGGATAATAATTGTGCCTTTGATGAGGCCAAGAGATCGGTCGAGAGATCGGTCTATATGGCTGCTATATCCAAATCTAAACCGACCTGGAGCAAATTGCAGAAAGTTGTCGATGAGCCTAACGAAACTCATTGTCGCAAATTTCGGCGAAATCGGAAAATAAATGCGCCTTTTTTGGGCCCAAATCCTTAACTCGAGAGATCGGTCTATATGGCAGCCATACCCAAATTTGGACCGATCTAGGCCAAATTGCAGGAAGATGTCGAGGGACCTAACACAACTCACTGTCCCAATTTTCGGCGACATCGGACAATAAATGCGCCCTTTATGGGCCCAAAACCTTAAATGGAGAGATCGGTCTATATGGCAGCTATATCCAAATCTGAACCGATCTACACCATATTGAAGAAAAATGTTGGAGGGCCTAACACAACTCACTGTCCCAAATTTCGGCGAAATCGGACAATAATTGCGTCGTTTATTTGCCCAAGACCATATATCGAGAGATCGCTCTATATGACAGCTATATCCAAATCTGGGCCGATTTGTGCGCCTTTTTTGGGCCCAAATCCTTAACTCGAGAGATCGGTCTATATGGCAGCCATATCGAAATTTGGACCGATCTAGGCCATATTGCAGAAAGGTGTCGAGTGACCTAACACAACTCACTGTCCGAAATTTCAGCGACATAGGACAATAAGTGCGTCTTTTATGGGCCCAATACCTAAAATCGAGAGATCAGTCTATATGGCAGCCATATACAAATCTGAACCGATTTGGGCCAAATTGAAGAAGAATGTCGACTGGCGTACCACAACTCACTGTCCCGAATTTCAGCAAAATCGGATAAACAATGTGGTTTTTATGGGCCTAAGACACTAAATCGGCGGATCGGTCTATATGGGGGCTATATCAAGATATAGCCCATCTTCGAACTTAACCTGATTGTGAGCAGAAAAAGAATCTGTGCAAAGTTTCAGCTCAATATCTCTATTTTTAAAAACTGTAGCGTAATTTCAACAGAAAGACGGACGGACATGACTAGATCGTCTTAGATTTTTACGGTGATCAAGAATATATATATTTTATAGGGTCGGAAATGGATATTTCGATGTGTTGCGAACGGAATGACAAAATGAATATACCCCTTGTCCTTCGGTGGTGGGTATAAAAATAGAACACATATGTAAATGTGTGTCTCAGTGGTTGTTTATAATCACCATATATACTTTCCCCACCTCCCCACCATAAGATGGGGAGTATACTTATTTCGTCATTTCGTTTGTAACACCTCGAAATATGCGTCTAAGACCCCATAAAGTATACTTATTCTTGATCGCCATGACATTTTAAGTCGATCTAGCCATGTCCGTCCGTCCCTCTGTCGAAAGCATGTAAACTTTCGAAGGAGTAAATATATCGTATTAGTGTAGGCCGGTTGGGATTGTAAATGGCCTAAATCTGTCAATGTTGTGATATAGCTGCCATATAAACCTATCTGGGGTCTTGACTTCTTGAGCGTTTAGAGGGCGCAATTCCTATTCGATTTGGCTGAAATTTTGCATGAGGTGTTTACTTACGATTTCCAACAACTGTACCAAATGTGGTTCAAATCGATCTATAACCTTATATAGCTGCCATATAACCCTATCTGGGTTCTTGACTTCTTATCCGATTTTGCTGAAATTGTATACAACGACTTCTCCCATGACCTTCAACATGCGTGTCCAATTTGGTCTAAATCGATTTATAGCCCCCACATAAACCAATCTCCCGATTATGCTTCTTGAGCCCCTACAATGCGCAATTCTTAACCGAATGGACAATAATATAACCCAATGACTTCTACTATGGTCTTCAACATTCAATTCACTTGTAGGACGAATCGGACTATAACATAATATATCTCCAATAGCATAACAATTCTTGTCCATTATTCTTTGTTTGCCTAAAAAGAGATATTGCGCATAGACCTCGACAAATGCGATCCAGGGTTGAGGGTATATAAGATTCGGCCCGGCCGAACTTAGCACTCTCTTAATTTTTTTTTTTTAAGTTTAGATACAAAACGCCATGCCAGTCATGTACACATTAGTAGAGCAATAACAAAAAATGCGAGCTAGCTCAGCCACATTTCGAAATGTATACCAATGGATGGATCAGGTATCTTCTTTGCAGTAATATTCCAACCAATTTTCGAATAAATTATAAAAAATGCCTTAAGAAATCAAAACAAGTAACAGGCAACAAGGCAGACTTGTGTACTCAAAACAGCAGATTTTGTTTGTTGAAATAGCAGTAAGAAATATTTGCTAATACAGCAGCCCTATGTTTGCTGAAACAGCAGTAATGTCTGCTTCCCATTTTCAGCGGACAAAAACTGCTGTTTTAGCAAAAATTTTTGCTGTTTTCAATAACAAATTTGGTTGAGTGTGGGTTTAAGATCCTAAAACAATAAATCGGTGTATATGACAGCTATATCTAAATATGGTACGATCTGAACCATATTCGAGTCGGATGTCGGGAGGCTTGAAACAACGCACTGTTTTTAATTTCATCGATATCGGATAATAAACGCGCCTGTTACGGCTTTAATACCCTTAACCGCCATATCGGTCTATATGGCAGCTTTATGTAAATATGGTCCCAAAAGGGATCATATTCGGTTTGAATATAGGGGCCCCTAGTAAAACTTACTTTTTTTAAATTTCAGTCAAATCGGTCAAAAAATGCGGCTTTTACGGGCTTAAAAACCTCAATCGCCTGTTCGGCCAATATGGCAGCTGTATCCAAATATAGTCCGATTTGACCCATTCAAGAACTTAACCTGTATATAGCAGTAATACGAGTCTGTGCAGACAGACACACGGACCAAAATTTTGCAGATAAATGTTCTGTTATGACTTCCAACAATTGTGCCAAGTACGGTCCAATTCGGTCTATAACCTGATATATTGGGTTGCCCAAAAAGTAATTGCGGATTTTTCATATAGTCGGCGTTGACAAATTTTTTCACAGCTTGCGACTCTGTAATTGCATTCTTTCTTCTGTCAGTTATCAGCTGTAACTTTTAGCTTGCTTTAGAAAAAAAGTGTAAAAAAAGTATATTTGATTAAAGTTCATTCTAAGTTTTATTATAAATGCATTCACTTTCTTTTAAAAAATCCGCAATTACTTTTTGGGCAACCCAATAGCTCCCATGTAAACCGGTCTCTCGATCCTCCTTGTTCGGTTCCTAGAAGCTTTAATTTTTGCTGGTTTGACAGAATTAAAATTATGGGCTTCACCTAAATTTAATTTGTATAAGTTTTTATCAGGGAGGCCACCGTAGCGCATAGGTTACCATGTCCGCCTATGACGCTGAACGCATGGGTTCGAATCCTGGCGAGACCATTAGAAAAAATTTTCAGCGGTAGTTTTCCCCTCCTAATGCTGGCAACATTTGTGAGGTACTATGCCATGTAAAACTTCTCTCCAAAGAGGTGTCGCACTGCGGCACGCCGTTTGGACTCGGCTGAGCTTAAACTTGAATCGGACTGCACTCATTGATATGTGAGAAGTTTGCCCCTGTTTCCCAATGAAATGTTCATGGGCAAAATTTGCAAATTTTTATCAGAATCCATGGTGGTGGGTTACCAAGATTAGGCCCGGCCGAACATAGCACGCTTTTACTGGTTTAATATTAGAATTTTCAGACTGTTTTAAATGTTTCTGGCTTTGAGGTAGTGTTGTATTTTTATCTGAGTTAACAAATAAGTCGGTTAGACTTTTTCTCATTTTATCAAATGCGCACTGTAAACGTTTAGTCCAGTTATGGTTTCTATGTTATGCCACAATCACATTTTATACAAACTTAAAAATTATCTTTTCCAAATTTTCTTAAAATTAGTTTTTATATATTCTCAACCTAAAACTCTTTTCGCTTAATTGAAATTAAACACCTTTTGTAATGTCGCTTATTGATATTTTAGATTTTTTTTTGTGAAAAGACTTTCATAGCTCATTTCTGCCATGGTTACTAATAGATTTTTCCTTTTTTTCATTCTCACACAGACGTTCTCAGGCGCCAACGATAAGTAGCCCCATAATAACATCATCCTCTCAACAGGCTGGAGAAAACATGACAAATGGCCGTCTATCGCCACACATCTACAATCCAATGAGAAGCCTCGAAAGACCTGTGGCTCCTTTGAAAACACCAACTTTGTTAAATGGTGGCAATAAAACACCTTTATCGGCAGCATCTACAGCATCTGGTGGCGGCGGTGGAGGCACAACAGCATTCGAATGGCCAAAAGTGGCAAACAAGGCAAAGAAAATTTAGATTTAAGTGCAACCATAGCAAAAAAACAAAAAGAAGAACAAAAAAATACCTTACAAAATAAAATGCTCAACAACGAACCCCATATGAAGCCATGTTTATTGTATGTATATACATATTTTTTACCCAGAAGCTAAGTGTAGTGTTAAATATTTTGTTAAGTTTTAGTGAGTAAAATAATTCTCCCCTCCCATCCTCAAACATATTAAAATGTATTTTTATTTTGAAATTTTGTTATTCTTCTTTTTTTAAGTTTCGTGTAATATCTAAGCCCAGTATTCTATTGTTGCTTGTAAGGTACCCTCTGCAGTAGTCCTAAGTTTCTAAAAAATGTTTTCTTCTGTAAAACCCTTTACCTATTGTAGCCATAAAAAAAATACTTTTTAAGTTATTCTTTAATATAATAGTGACTGCCCTACCTGCCCCTCAAAAATGTTTTTGTGAAATTTTTATTTTTAATGCCTAAGTTTTAATTCTAAATTATTTGTGTCTTGAGTTTAATTTTTCGTGTTTATGTTTATAATTTATTTGAGGGGGCCTCTCATGAAGCCCCCTTACCTTATGTGAAATTTTTTTTGATAATAAAATTATATGACAAGATATATGAGTTTTTGTTTTACTTTTTTGCTGTTTGGTTTTATATTTCCCAATCACCCATAGATTTAACAATGAAGTGCCTTTGTTAAAATAACATGTTGATATATAAGAAACTATATTTTAGAGATTTTATTTGAAAAATAAATAATAAACTAATGAATAAATAAAAAATAAATAAATAAATAACAAGTAAAATCGTTCGATAGGACCGAATCTTGGGAACCCACCACCATGGATTCTGCTAAAAATGTATGTAAAATAAATTTAGTAGAAGGGCATACATTTATTCTACATACCAAACTTCTGTCAAACCATCAAAAATTAAATCTTCTAGGAACCGAACAAGGATGATCGAGAGATCGGTTTACATGGGAGCTATATTAGGCTATAGACTGATTTGGACCGTTTTGGTACAATTGTTGGAAGTCGCAGCCAAATCGGATAAAAATTGCGGCTTCCAGGGGCTCTAGAAGTCTAATCGGGAGATCGATTTATATGGGAACTATATGAAGTTATAGTCCTATTTAGACCGTACTCAGCACAGTTGTTGGAAGTCATAACAGAATACTGCATGCAAAATTTCAGCATAAACGGAAAAAAATTACGGCTTCCAGATGCTCAAGAAATCAAATCGGGAGATCGGTTTATATGGGAACTATATCAAGTTATAGAGCGATTTGGACTGTACTTTAAACAGTTGTTGGAAATCATAACAAAAAACTACGTGCAAAATTTCATCAAAATCGGACAAAAATTGCGGCTTCCAGGGGCTCAAGAAATTACATCGAGAGATCGGTTTATATGGGAGCTACATCGGGTTATAGAGCGACCGTACTTGGAACAGTTGTTGGAAGTCATAGCAATATACTGCAAGCAAAATTTCAACCATATCGGACAAAAATTGCGGTTTGTAACGGTTCAAGAAGTCAAATTGGGAGATGGGAGCTATATCAAGTTATTGACTGATTTAGACCGTACTTGGCCCAGTTGTTGGAAATCATAACAAAAAACTACGTGCGAAATTTCAGCCAAATCGGACAAAAATTGTGGCTTGTAAGGGCTCAAGAAGTCAAATCGGGAGATCGGTTTATGTGGGAGCTATATCAAGTTATAGACCGATTCGGACCGTACTCAGCCAGTTGCTTCCAGATGCTCAAGAAGTCGAATCAGGAGATCGATTTGTATGGGAGCTAAATCTAAATCTGAACCGATATGGCCCATTTGCAATCTCCAACGACCTACAGCAATATTAAGTATCTGTGCAAAATTTCAGGCGGGCAGCTCTACGCGTTCGAACGCTACCGTAATGTTGACAGATGGATGAACGGACATGGCTAGATCGACTCAGAATGTGGAGACGATCAAGAATATATGTATGCGGAGAGTCTCAGTGAGAGGCCAGGCGGCACCGGCTCTTGCGCAAATACTGAGTGCCTATGATGCTCCATATAACAAGGTAAGTTATTGGCGCCTTTAAGTAACAAATGGCCACCCTGTTCCAGCGGCGATCGGTCCTTTGAAACTTCAACTCCTTCATGATTGACGTCGGTTTTACATTATTGAAAGCTCCTTCAATGTCAAGAAATGCTACCATTGTATATTTTTTGACAGCGAGAGAACACTCTGTACAGCCGACTAGGTCATGAAGGGCTGTTTCAGTAGACTTGCGCTATATTATATGCAGCATGCATATAGTATACAGGCGATCTCTAGGGATCTTTGCCTTAAGATATGTTTCTATCAACCTTTCAAGATTCTTCAGCATGAAGGACGACAGACTTATAGGGCGAAAATCTTTAGGAACGAAAATTATCGTTGTGTCCTTCCATCCCACAGGTATATACGATATTCTTGTACAAGCGGAGTATATCTCCCTTAGCCAAGGAGGACACAGCTTGTAATTCAAATAATTAGAGTCTGGCGAATTAAATTCGTCGAAACCTTTTATCGCCCAAAGGACTTTCGGCTGAGACACAATTTCCCCAATAATCTCTGGCGAATGCATACCAGTGACAGCCTCTTCCAGAACCACGTTGTTCGTTGGAGAGTGTCCCGGAAAGTGTGTTGTCCATGCATTCTCTGACTTCTGAATATAATCCACCGTAAAGGTCTCAAGGATAGAATCTTCCTTACCTTAGAGGCCTTAGATGTATCCTCCACGAAGCTGCAGAATTCCATTTGTTCTGAGCCTTTCTTAGATCGCCATTGTATTTTCTTAGCTCAGCCTTATAGATGTCCCAATCATGTGGTGCCCTTGTAGCATTCGCCCTGTTGGAGATTTTCTGCAGTCCTTCCTTAGACCAACAAGTTCTGGGGTCCACCATGGCGGTCGCTGTTTGCCCCTTGGCTTGGCACTAGGACATGCTGACACAAGCGGGTCATTTGGGGCCTTCGTGATCCGCTTGACCATTATGTCTATATCCTCCACAGCTTCCACTTCCTACTCTGGTCTAGAAGGAATAGTCGTGCAGAACGTGTGCCGAAATCTATCCCAATCCGCTTCTCTAAGGATGAAACTATATATACCGATGATCACAGAAGCTGTGGTCAACCATTACTTCCCAGTCGCATATTTTTCCGCTAAGATCTTCCGATACAAAGATAACATCTAGGTCCTCCTGCCTGTTCCTGGTAATAAAGATCCGTTATTCCCTTTATTACAAATCGCCAAATTGCAATTTATAAAATACTAGCTCAACCGGGCCCGCTCCGCTGTGCCTTCTTTTAATTAATATGAAACAAAATTTTACTTTGACTATTTATTTTCGAAAAAACAAGATCTTTTAGTGATATGCCATGCTACGAAAAAAGTATATGCATATCACTTGAATAACAATATAACAATATTTATTGGACCAAGAATTCGCTCGGAGGGTTAAATGCCATTCTAAAAAGACTTTATTTCCGCCCGATATTCTCATGATGGTGGTCCCCATGACACTTGGCACTGAAAAAAATATCAGCATCGTGCTCTTGTCTCAAATACCATTTATTTAAACCCCATATTGTCATTGATTTAAGTAGAGTATATAGAATGAGGCGTCCCCCAAACACTTGGCCCCAAAATTGGTTTTCAGATTAGTTTTCCAATCTCAAATATCTTCAATTTGAGCCACATAATGGCATGGTCGGCAAATTTTTACACTCATATTCAACTCCCAAATGCCTTTATTTGAGCCCCATATTGCGATGGTGAGTAAATAATTCCTGTTTGTGGTCTATTTTGGGATCGGGGTAGACCTCCAGAAAAATGGTCCCGAAAGTGGGTATCAATTTCACATGAACCCCACATTGACGGTCGGTAAATATGTCCGATTTAGGGGTGTTTTGTGGAGTCGGGTGGTCCCCCAAACACTTGGTCCCACATTTGGATATCAGACTCGCATTCTACACTCAAATGCCTTTAATTTAAGCCCCATACTGTCATGGTCATTAAATAAGTCCTGTTTGTGGGGTGTTTTGGAGAATGGGTGGACCCTTAGAAACGTGGTCTCACATTTGAATATCAGACTCGTATTCTACTCGTAAATACCTTTCATTTGAGTGGCATATTGCCAAAGTCGGTAAATATGTCTGATTTAGGGTGTTTTGGGGGTCCCCCCTTTCATTTGAGTCCCATATTGTTGTGATTGGTTCAAACATATGTTTGGTAGGTTTTAGGGTGGGGAAGCCCCCCTAGGTACCCCATCCAAAATTTGGATATCAAATTTTTATTTTTAGGGTACTATATGAGAGCACACAAAATTTCGCTTAAATCGCACCACCCATCTCCGAGATCTGGCGTTTCTGAAAATTAGGGTAAGGGGAGGGTCCGCCCCCTCCTTCAGATATCAACAAATGTAGTACCCTATTTTCACCATGGAGTCATTATGCACCATCTGTAAAAATTTCAAGAAAATCGGTTCAGCCGTTTCTGAGTCTATAAGGAACACACAAACATACAAACAAGCAAACAAACCTACAAACAAACACAAATTGATTTTTATACCCTTCATCATAGGATGGTGGAGGATGATTTGTACCACCTCGAAATATGCGTCGGATCGCCATGTTCTTGATCGTCATGTCATTTTAAGTCGATCTAGCCATGTCCGTCCGTCCGTCTGTTTGTCAAAAGCACGCAAACTTTCGAAGGAGTAAAGCTAGCCATTTAAAATTTTGAACAAATACTTCTTATTAGAGTATATCGGTTGGGATTGTAAATGGGCCATATCGGTCCATGTTTTGATTTAGCTGCCATATATTGTAAACCAATCTTGGATCTTGACTTCTTGAGCCAATAGAGCGCGCAATTCTCATCCGATTTGGCTAAAATTTTGCATGAGGTGTTTTGTTATGACTTCTAATAACTGCGCTAAGTATGGCGAAAATCGGTATATAACCTGATAAAGCTGCCATATAAACCGGTCTGGGATCTTGACTTCGTGAGCCTCTAGAGGGCGCAATTCTCATCCGATTTGGCAGAAATTTTGTACAACGGCTTCTCTCATGACTTTCAACATACGTGTCTAATATGGTCTGAACCGATCAATAGCTTGAAACAGCTCCCATATAAACCTTTCTCCCGATTTTGCTTCTTGAGCCCATACAAGGCGCAATTCTTATCCAAATGGAATGAATGTTACATAATGAATTCTACAATACAGACATTCATTTATGGTCCGAATTGGACCATAACTTGATATAGCTCCAATAGCATAACAGTTCTTATTCAATATTTTTTGTTTGCCTAAGAGGAGATACCGCGCATAGAACTCGACAAATGCGATCCATGGTATATGGTATATAAGATTCGGGCCGGCCGAACTTAGCACGCTCTTACTTGTTTTTTATCATTTTGTTCATATTCTTTCATATATATCGTTGTTTTATCTTTAACGTAGTTTTTCTGACGCCTAAGTGTCCACCGTGCGCTGATTGGTGTTATTCTTGAACCAACTGCTCATCATACAATATTTTTACCAAGTTTTTATCGTTTCTTAATTGCATTTTATTGAATTTTTTTTTAACAAGTATAAGCGTGCTAAGTTCGGCCGGGTCGAATGTTGGGAACCCACCACCATGGATTCTGGGAGCTATATCTAGTTATAGACATAGAACAGTATATACATAACAGAACAGTATATGCAAAATTTCAACCAAATAGGATAAAAATCGCGGCTTGTAAGCGCTCAAGAAGTGAAATCGGGATATCGGTTTATATGGGAGCTATATCATGTTCTTGACCGATTTGAACCGTACTTGGCACAGTTGTTGGGAGTCAAAACAGAACAACATGCACTAAATTTCAGCCAAATCGGATAAAAGTTGCGGCTTCCAGGGGCTCAGGAAGTCAAATCGGAAGATCGGTTTATATGGGAGCTATAACCAAATCTGAACCGATATGGTCCATTTGCAATCCCCAACGACCTACATCAATGTAAAATTTCAAGTGGCTAGCTTTACGTTCGTTCGACCGACAGATCGTGATTTCGACTGACGGACGGACAGGCACGTCTGGTTCGAATCAGAATATCGAGACGATCAAGAATATATATACTTTATGGGGTCCTAGATCAATATTTCGCTGTGTTACAAACGGAATGACTAAATTAGTATACCCCCATCTTATGGAGGTGGGTATAAAAAAGTCGACATCCACAATGTGAAATATCTTGTCTCTTTTACTTAACGCTAACTTGCTCGTACTCGAGTTATACATCTCTGATGTCAGCTTCTCCAAGGCCGCCTCGATGTCCGTTGGATTATCACTGCGTCTTATTATCATATCATTACCCATCATTTCTATTGGGTTGCCCAAAAAGTAATTGCGGATTTTTTAAAAGAAAGTAAATGCATTTTTAATAAAACTTAGAATGAACTTTAATCAATTATATTTTTTTTACACCTTTTTTCTAAAGCAAGCTAAAAGTAATAGCTGATAACTGACAGAAGAAAGAATGCAATTACAGAGTCACAAGCTGTGAAAAAATTTGTCAACGCCGACTATATGAAAAATCCGCAATTACTTTTTGGGCAACCCAATAGGTCTGATTTCTTTCAAATTCTCTACTAATATCGGGAGTCATAAGAAATTTCTTCGAGCGAATCGGTTAAAAAATTTTTATTTTATTGCAATATTTCTCCAAACCGGACGAACATATATATGAGAGCTATATCTAAATCTGAACCGATTTGGAGCTTACTTCTCGGATATTGTGGTAGTTGTCGAGAAAGGGTTTGTAGAAAGTTTTGGCAAGATTGGTCAATTAATGGGCTTGCTGTGGCTCTAGAAGTGAAAATCGGGCTGTTTTATCTAAATACTCGGTTCAGATTTAGATAAGCCACCTTGAATGCGGATCTATAGTATGGGATCCTTACTATACTCTTCACCCTAATTTGATTGAATCTGTTCAAAAGGAATTCCTTTTGTTTTGCCTCCGAGGACGTGGGTGGAATCGGCAGTCTCTACCTTCATATGAGTTTAGACTGGACCTTATTAAACTACCTACTTTGTTAAGCCGAAGAACTTTGTTGAATGTTAATTTTGTAGTGAATATCATCCATGGAAAATTTGAGGGAGAATTTCTTCTAAGTAGAATTTTTTTCAATGTCCCGATCAGACCTTCCAGAAATTTTGAATTATTACGTATTTTGCAAACACCTTAAACCTTGTTTTCCATGCCACTTCCCTAAGTTGGTTTATGTCTGCTATAGTGTCCCCACCTAAGTGCCGCTATCTGTTAGACGCGAAAGCCGGACAATGACAAAGGAAATGCTCCAACGTCTCATCATCTTCCCCGCATGCCCTACACATGATATCACTTGCCGCACCGATTTAATATAAGTGAACTTATAGTCATATGTATTCCGTTATGATACCAATAGCTATACTGACCTCCTTCCTTTCAGTAATAGCCTCGTCTTCTCACGATCTGGATCCCTCACCGTCCTCCCTACCGTTTCCCAACTCCACAATGTTGCGTGCGCATTCATAGCCCACTCCCTTATCTCGGACTGCGTCGACCCGAAAGGCTTCGGGTTAACCAAGTTTATTGATGGCAGTCCTCTGGCCTTCCCCGCCAAATCATCCGCCCTTTCATTCCCCCTTACTCCGTTATGGCCCGGCACCCAAACGATGCGGATTTTTCCATCCTCAGAGAAGGCGTTAATGTCCTTCCTACACTGCAAGACTGTGAGTGACCTTACCGTGCCGTAAGACTGCGCTGCTGGCAGCAGTGCCTTGCACTCGACCTCAAGGTTTATCGCAGGTATCCGATCGGAAACCTCTTCCCTATAAAGTATATAAAGGGTGATTTTTTTGAGGTTAGGATTTTCATGCATTAGTATTTGACAGATCACGTGGGATTTCAGACATGGTGTCAAAGAGAAAGATGCTCAGTATGCTTTGACATTTCATCATGAATAGACTTACTAACGAGCAACGCTTCCAAATCATTGAATTTTATTACCAAAATCAGTGTTCGGTTCGAAATGTGTTCATTCACCGTAACGTTGCGTCCAACAGCATCTTTGAAAAAATACGGTCCAATGATTCCACCAGCGTACAAACCACACCAAACAGTGCATTTTTCGGGATGCATGGGCAGTTCTTGAACGGCTTCTGGTTGCTCTTCACTCCAAATGCGGCAATTTTGCTTATTTACGTAGCCATTCAACCAGAAATGAGCCTCATCGCTGAACAAAATTTGTCAAAATTTGAACACATTTCGAACCGAACACTGATTTTGGTAATAAAATTCAATGATTTGCAAGCGTTGCTCGTTAGTAAGTCTATTCACGATGAAATGTCAAAGCATACTGAGCATCTTTCTCTTTGACACCATGTCTGAAATCCCACGTGATCTGTCAAATACTAATGCATGAAAATCCTAACCTCAAAAAAATCACCCTTTATATTCTTGATCAGCGTAAAAATCTAAGACGATCTAGACATGTCCGTCCGTCTGTCTGTTGAAATCACGCTACATTCTTTAAAAATGGAGATATTGAGCTGAAACTTTGCACAGATTTTTTTTGTCCATAAGCAGGTTAATTTCGAAGATGGGCTATATCGGACTATATCTTGATATCCCCATATAGACCGATTCGCCGATTTAGGGTCTTAGGCCAATAAAAGCCACATTTATTATCCGATTCTGCTGAAATTTGGGACAGTGAGTTGTGTTAGGCCCTTCGACATCCTTCGTCAATTTGGCCCAGATCGGTCCAGATTTGAATATAGCTGCCATATAGACCGATCTCTCTCGATTGAATGTTTTGGGCGCATAAAAGACGCATTTATTGTCCGATGTTTGCCGAAATTTGGGACAGAGAGTTAAGTTAAGTCGCTCCACATATTTCTGCAATTTGGTCTAGATCGGTATAGATTTGCGTATAGCTGCCATATAGACCGATATCTCGATTTAAAGTCTTGGCCCCAAAAAAGGCCTATTTATAATCCGATTTAACTTAAATTTGACACATTGACTTAGGTTAGGCTTTTCGACATCCATGTTGTATATGGTTTAGATCGGTTTATTTTAAGATATAGCTACTAAAAAGACCAATATTTTGTAATACACAATTGAACAATGACTTGTACTTATTAGTATGTGGTCCAAATCGGAACATATTCGATATAACTGCTATGGGACATAAGGTATGCAATTTTCACCGGATTTTAATGAAACGTGGTTTACGTATACCCCCGAGGTGGTGGGTATCCAAAGCTCGGCCCGGCCGAACTTAACGCCTTTTTACTTGTTTTATTTTATATAATAAGATTTATATATGTAAATAGTATTATGTAAGGATATTTGTTATTTATAGGCTTAAAAAAAAACATCAGCCGAGGTCCATCAAAATTGGTGCAAAACTCGATATAGCTCCCACAATGTACTTATAGGATAGGTGTAGGGCATCACCCGACTGTATCACTTCCTTACTTGTTTTTTTTTTCTTTATTTTATGGACAGATAGGTTGCCATAACAAAGATAAATGCTACACGATCAATATTGACCGCAGAGTGTAATTCCTTTTTGGCGACTCTATTCAGTGGATTCAAACAGCCAATGAAAACGTAATCCTAATTTCATAACTGTAGACAATTATGTCAACATTTTATATCTATTCATTGAACAGCCATAATACGAAACCATAATAAATAGAAAATGTTTTTGTGTTTTTTTTTTTATATTGCACCTTCGTGTTAGGTCCCCTATGGGTTAATCTTTTGAATTACCAGACAATCAACAAGTCTCACAACGATAATCCTTTCCAATGATAAAGCGTTGTTATGCCCACTTGATTTCTATGGTCTTTATTTTGAGTTGCAAGACCTATGCCACGAAGCAACAGTTGGGAAATGGGGGAAGAGTCTCTAAGATAACAATAACATTTCTCAAAAGAGAGTGAAAGCTTTCGAACGTAACCGAAGTTGGCAAAAGCTCTACTATCACAAGCGGCTTATTTATAAACATAAAAACGAATGCGTAGTTAGGAAAGCACGAGTGATTGCCCGACATGATATGAGTATGTGTGAGGGACATTAATTCAGTGTGTTGGTGTTCGTCGATTCCTTTGTGAACATATGGCAAGCGGTGAAAACTAAATAAACATTTCATATCCTGACGTGATACGGAATACACGTTTGCGAACGGTACGAAATTAAGGCGGTTATTTGACTAAATTGATAAAAAAAAGTTTGCAGAGAATTTATTTGAGAAAAAAAGACAACAATTAAAAAATTTCGAGAAATTGTGAGAAATTTAAAACATATTTTTAATTCTTACATTTTTGAAAATAAAAACAAAGTTTTTTAACAGTTTTTATAAGATTTTATATGACAGTGTTTGTGGTTATAAATGACACGATTTTAAAGCTCAGTGAAACTGATTTTAATTGCAAAACCTCAAAAGAATTTTTAAAAGAAAAATAATAAATTTTTAGTGAAAAGAAAAAGAAAAACAAAAATGAACTACAGTGTTTGAAAACCTAAAAGTTAAATAAAGCTATTAAGGATTTTTTAGTAACCCAAAGCCATTGGTAAGTTATTTTCAAAAAATTCAATTTTTTTAGGGGAATTTTTCTAACAATATGTTTTCAATTAAATTATTTGTATAGCAATGTCTTTGTAGTGGTATGAGTATCAATATAAGTGGGCCTGATAAGCAGTCAAGCATAGGAATCCTTATCAGCCCACATTTTGATTTGTTGCTTTTTTCTAGTTGGTGCCTTATTTGTTTTTGAATTAAGTCGTTTTGTGACTTTTTGGTTGGTTTTACCATTTCTCCCTTAATATATGGGGTTTTGGGTGCGATTTTCCGATGTTTGTCTTATCTGCATATTAACACCTACGCAATTTTCTATCTCTTCACACACAATGGCATTTTGTTGTAATCTTGGGTAGTTCATTCCATGTCCCGCCGGTGAGATAAACAAATCTATTTTCTACAATAATAGGGTCGTTTGTCTAAAGGCCATATTCAAATTTCGATAACATACTATGTAATTTGGCCAACTTTTTTTCACGTTTAAGCAAACCAAAAAATAACGAGCGAGACATTAGAGTTGTTATGTTGGTCTGATATTGAAATTCAATATTTGCATTATTTTATTGAGTTGGAAGTTGTTTGTTGTTTTTTTTTTTTTTTTTTTTTTTCTTTGTTTCAAAAGATTTGGGATTTTCTGGTGCGTGTATGGAATATTTTATTTTAAACAGGATTATTAACATGATGTTAAAAAAAATCAAGAACCTCTCTTTGGAAAGATTGAACTCAGTAAAGCTATTTACATATTAAGGAGGAATGTAAAAAAAAGAAAACAACAGAAAATGATTACCTATATATAAATATCTGTTGAAGTTACACAAGTAAAAACGTGCTTAGATCAGCCGGGTCGAATCTGGTACATACTCCACCAAGGGTAGCACATGTCAAGATCTTTGCCCGGTATCCGTTTATAGGCAAAAAAAGTTCTTTGGACGGTTTCTCTTTACAACCAGAAACTGAAAGAAATCTCCATGGATCTTTTATACTCTTGGATACGAACTAGAGAAGTATATTCGGAAGATCGGTTTATGAAGGAGCTATATCAGGTTTTGAACCTATTAGAAGCATACTTAATATATCTCTTGGAGGTCATAGAAAAAGTCTTCGTGCAAAATTTGAGCCTAATCGAATATGAATTGCTCCCCTCTAGGGGCTGAAGAAGTTTATTATTCGGCAGATGGGTTTATATGGGAGCTCTACTTAAACGTAGACCGACTTGGCCCATTTGCAATCTCAGCCGACCTACATTAATAAGCAGTATCTGCGCAGAATTTCAGGTGCCTAGCTTTGTTCCTTCGAAAGTTAGCATGCTTTCGACAGACGAACGGACTAGATGGCTAGATCGACTTTAAATGTCATGACGAATGTCTTAGACGAATATTTCGAGGTGTTACAAACAAAATTACTAAATTAATGTACCCCATCCTATGGTGGAGGGCATAAAAATCTATAAACAATAAGAACTGGGGGAAAACATATAGTAGTTCTATTAACAGATGACCTGTAAAAAGGCGTTAAGTTCGGCCGGGTCGATCTTTGGATACCCACCACCTCGGATATATATGTGTAAACCACCTATCGTCACAATTCGGTGTAAAATGCATAATTTATACTCCCATAGCAGCTATATAGAAATATAGTTCGATTTGGACCAAATTCGGCACGGACATTGTGTGGTCTAATAGGTACAACTCATTGTTCAATTTTGTAGATCTAATTATTGGCCTCTTTAGTAGGTATATCCAAATGTAGACCGGCTTTTCGACATCCGTGTGGTATATAGTTTAGCATACGACACGGATGTCGAAAAACCTAAAATAAGTCACAGTGTGAAATTTCAGTGAAATCAGTTTATAAATGTGCCTTTTATGGGCTCAAGACCTCAACTCACTATCCCAAATTTTGGCGAAATCGGACAATAAAGGCGTCTTTTATGGCCCAAGGCCTTAAATCGAGAGATTGGTCTATATGACAGCTATATCCAAATTTGAACCGATCTGGCCAAATTGAAGAAGGATGTCGAAGGGCATAACACAACTCATTGTCGCAAAGTTCGGCGCAATAATTGCGCCTTTTATGGGCCTTAGACCTTAGATCGAGAGTTCGGCCTATATGGGGGCTATATAAAGATATATATTATTATTGTGCCCATTGGACCATTTTTTGATATGGATGGCGTTTTTGGGGTTAAGGGGAGGGTCCGCGCCCTCCTATACTTCGACCTGATTTTGTATGCCAGATTCGAAATCTACTCCCGAATAAATTACATTTGAGCCCCATATTGAAATGAATATCCATTATGTCTGTATGGGGGAGTTTTGGGGTTTTGGCGGCCCGACGCGTGCTTAGGCTCAATTACCATATTCGTATTCTACTCTCGAATACCTTTCATTTGATATCTATATTGTCCTGATAAGGGGAGGCTCCGTCCCCCTTACGATATCGAAAAATTATATAGCCTATGTTTCCTTCCAGACCAACCTACATAGTCTGTGAAAATTTCAGGGTAATCGGTTTAGCTATTTTTGAGTTTATACGGAACAAACAAACAAACCGACAAACAAATTGAAATTGAATTTTATATATAAGACTAGCTAAAACCGGCCCGCTTCGCTAAGCTTCCTTTTACACCATATGAATTACAACTTTCTTTTCAATTACTCTTCTTTGCATTCACTATGTTACGTATATATTTTGTGGCCATGGACTTTTTATAGAACCCTCCATCATTAACTTATTTCGTCATTTCGTTTGTAAAGCATCGAAATATTCATTTGAGATCCAACAAAGTATGTATGTATATTTTGGATCGTCTTGACATTCTAAGTCGATTCAGCCATGTCAGTCCGTCCATCTGTCGAAAGCACGCTAACTTTCGAAGCACAAATACTTCATATAAGTGTAGGTTAGTTGGGATTTTAAATGGTTCCTATTAGTCTATGTTTTGATAAGCTGCCATATAAACCGATTTTGGATCTTGACCTTTTGGGCCTCTAAACGCCGCAATTCTTATCCGATTTGTCTCAAATTTTGTATAAGATATTTTGTTATGACTTGCAACATCTGTCCTATGTATGGTTCAAACCTGTTTAAAACTTGATATAGCTCCCATATAAACCGATCTTATAATTTGACTCTTTGAGCTTCTAGAGGGATTTGGTAAACATTATTTCTACGACTTTTCCTATGACCTTCCACATACGTGCCAACAATGGTCTGAATGGTTCCATAACCTGATAAAGTTCCCATATGAACCGATCTCCTGATTTTAATTCTTAAGCCATTATAGGGCTCAATTCTTATCCAATTTTGGCTGACATTTTCCACAATAACATCTACTATGGTATCCCGAATCGGTCGATAACCTGAAATAGCTCCAATAGCTTTGCAATTTGTATCCATTATCCTTTGTTTGCCTGTAAAGAGATATCGGGCAAAGAAATGACAAATGAGATCCATGGTAGAGGGTATGTAAGAGACGGCGAACTTTCATGCTTTTACTTGTTGTCACTCGATTCGTTTGTCAAGCTATTTTCTCTTAATAAAATCAGCCGTTGTCAATGACTTGGCGAACGAATCGAGTGATATAACGAAAAAAAATGTGTGCTTATCGGCACGCTACTTGGGTTCGACTATAAAAAGGAGGCTTCTTAGGGTGGGATATTTAAAAAATAATACAGCAAACAACCGCAAGGAAATTCCTATACTTTATTTTACGGGCCGATAGGTTGTCATAGCAAAGATAAATGCTGCATGAGAAATTTTTACCACTCTTCCCTTTCTCTGTTCGTGGTGACGTCTTCATTCAGTTGATTCTTTGCAAACAGAATAGATGGCATTTATTTAAATGTTAGTGCTGTCATCGATAAGGGAAAGGTTTAGACTTTAATACCCAAAATATTGTAACTTAAAAGTTCTCCGTTCCATGTCGCCCCGGATCCTTGCGCAATTGTGCACATTTCTCCCATCTGTTAGAGCTTTTTTGAACATGTTGTTAAGAGTCTATAGATTTCCTTTGTCTATGCTGCTACTCACTTGGAGCGGATTAGCGCCTGTAACATTGATTATGATGTGTTAGTTGGCTGTAACTGACTATATGGCTACCTGTTGAATAGTCATAATTTAGTCTTTTTTATACCCTCCACCATAGGATGGGGGGTATACTAATTTCGTCATTCTGTTTGTAACTGCTCGAAATATTCGTCTGAGACCCCATAAAGTATATATATTCTTGATCGACGCGAAATTTTATGTCGATCTAGCCATGCCCATCCGTCTGTCTGTCGAAAGCACGCTAACTTCCGAAGGAGTAAAGCTAGCCGCTTGAAATTTTGCAAAAATACTTCTTATTAGTGTAGGTCGGTTGGTATTGTAAATGGGCCATATCGGTCCATAACCTGATATAGCTGCCATAAAAACCGAACTTGGGTCTTGACTTCTTGAGCCTCTAGAGTGCGCAAATCTCATCCGATTGGAATGAAATTTTGCACGACGTATTTTGTTATGATATCCAACAACTGTGCCAAGTACGGCTCAAATCGGTTCATAACCTGATAAAGCTGCCATATAAACCGATTTTGGGTCTTGACTTCTTGAGCCTCTAGAGTGCGCAATTCTTATCCGATTTTATTAAAATTTTGCACGTAGTGTTTTGGTATCACTTCCAACAACAGCGCTAAGTATGTTTTAAATCGGTCCATATTTTGATATAGCTGCCATATAACCGATCTGGGGTCTTGACTTCTTGAGCCTCTAGAGGGCGCAATTCTCGTCATATTTAACTGAAATTTTGCACGTAGTGTTTTGGTATTACTTTCAACAACTGTTCTAAATATGATTCAAATCGGTTCATAATCTGGTATAGCTGTCATATAAACCGATTTTGGATCTTGACTTCTTGAGCCAATTGAGCGCGCAATTCTCATCCGATTTGGCTGAAATTTTGCATGAGGAGTTTTGTTATGACTTCCAATAACTGTGCTAAGTATGGCGTAAATCGATATAGAACCTGATATAGCTGCCATATAAACCGATCTGGGATCTTGTTTTTTAATTAAATCAAATTGCCATATTAAACGATTCTCAGTGGTAAAGAACTAATTTGTCGGTCTTTATATTAGGTGCGGTATCGACAGTTCTTAGTAATTAGGCCATTTAAAACTTTTGAACATGAAAGTGTTGCCCAGCAGCACGTTGTTTGGACTTGTCTAGGAAAAGAAGGCTCCTTTCTTGGACACAAAGTTTAATGTCATATTCGTAATCTGGTACCAAATACCTTTAATTTGAGGCTCATCTAACTAGGATCGAATTATATTCGCATTTGAGGGTGGGGCGACCCCCAATTACTTGGACCTCATTTTTATGTCATATTAGTAATCTAGTCCCAAATACCTTTCATTTGAGTCCCATAGTGATATTTAAGTCCAATATGTTTGTTTGGGGGAATTTTTGGGGTTGGACGACCTCTCGCATACTTGATTCCAATTTTTAATACCATATTGGTATTCTTCTCCCCAATACCTTTCATTTGATACCCATATTTCCCTATGGGTACATTTTTGATTTTAAGTGGTGTTTTTGGGGCAACGGAGGAGGGTCCGCCCCCTTCCAATATCAACATATCTACTCCCGAATACCTTTCATTCGAGTCCCATATTGTCATTATCGTCCAATAAACCTTTTTCTTTGCGGGGTTTTGGGGTCGTGGCTGCCCCCCAGTTACTTGGATCCAATTTTTAATATGAAAATCGTAGTCTACTCCTGAATGCCTTTCCTTTGAATCCCATACTGTCCCGATAGGTTGACTTTTATTTTGGGGTCGTACTTTTAGGGTATGGGGGAGGGTCCGCCCCTCTACCGATATCAATAAATTATATAGCCTATTGCTCCTTCCGGATCATTCCCCATAATCTGTGAAAATTTATAAAAAAAAGCTGTTTAGCCGTTTTTGAGTCTATACGGAACAAACAAATGTACAAACAAACATACAAACTAACAAACAAACACAAATTTATTTTTATATATATATTTAGATAGATAGGGTAGATAGATATTTCGATTTGTTGCAAACGGAATGACAAAATTAATGTACTCCCAACCTTCGGTGGTGGGTATGAAAAGTATAATAGATAAGAAAGTTGTATTTTATATTGTGTAACAGAAGGAACGGCGGAGCGGGCCGGGTTCAGCTAGTCTTATATATAACAAGTAAAAGCGTGCTAAATTCGGCTGTACCGAATCTGGGAAACCCACCACAATGGATTCTGCTAAAAACTTATGCAAAATAAAATTTGTTGAAGGGTATAATTGTATTCTTCATACCAAACTTCGGTCAAACCAGCAAAAATTAAAGCTTCTAGGAAGCGAACAAGGCTGATCGAGAGACCGGTTTACGTGGGAGCTATATCAGGTTATAGACTGATTTTGACCGTATTCTGAACATTTGTTGAAAGTCGTAACAAAACACCACATGCAAAATTTCAGCCAAATCGGACAACAATTGTATGGTTAAGATTTGGCTATATTTGGAGACTGGAGACTGATCCCAGATTTGGGGTATTGGGCCCAAAAATTTCGCTGAAATTCGGCACACGGATCTATGTTAGGCTTTCCGACTTCCGTTCCTCATATTGTTCAGATCGGTCTATTTTTGGATATAGCTGCCATGTATACCGTTATCCCAATTTAGAGCCTTGAGTCCATAAAAGGAGCATTTATTGCCCGATTTGCACAGTAGGCTATGTAAGACCCTTCTACATTCGTGTTCAATATGGACCCCATCTGCCTATACTTCGAAATAGCTGCCATATTGAACGATCTCCTGATCTTGAGCCCATAGTGATCCTATATGGTTCAGACCGATCTTTATTTTGATATAGTGAATTGTATTTATAGGACTACTCGACGTCCTTGTCGAGTTTGGTCCCAACAGGACCATTTTTATATATAGCTGCAATGGGTTCATAAATGATGCATTTTTCTCTGGATTATGACTAATGGTGGTGATGGGTATCCATACCTTTTTACTGACTTTAATGCTGTCTTGAAAACTATATCGGCTAAATGGCGACCTCCATTGCACATACCCTGACTAAATCGATTGTTGAAGTTCGTGTCCACTCTTTGCAGTGTATCAATCGGTACGTTGGCTTCCCCCTACAGACGTACAACCTCTAAACCCCCCCTCACCACCTAACTTACCACTCGGGAGTTTTTTCAAATACGTAAGTTTTTGTGTACATTTTGACGGCAAAATTTCGATTCTTAAGCACTATCAGCAAAGAAAAACTTTAGCGTCTGGAGGCTTTGGAACAATAATTGACTTAACTTGAAGTTTTACGAAGAAAATAAGCTAATTTTGAATAGACAAATTCAGCAATTAGAACTCGGTTTTTAAGAAATTTTTTTTTTTTTTACTTTATTAAATAATTTCCTTGTTGCAAACATGTCAGGAGATCAGATCAACAAGAGCTGCACTAATGATTGTGGGAAACCAACAAATGGCTCAACAAGTCAATGGGTAATTGCATTGCAGATTTCCTTGAAAAGTACACATTGAGCTGTTTTCTGCTGATGTTACCACGGTTGTCATTTGTTCATTCGCCATCTTAGGTCTTCATTAATAAATATTGTTAAAAATAAATTGCGCCATAAAGAATGCCTTACTTTAAAAATAAACTTTTTTATGAAGAAAATCAGTGGGTGTTCAAAGTTACCTTGAATTCTGTAATCAACTGTGAAATTAAAGGGAAATTTGTACACAAAGCCTATAATTAGGCTGTAAAATTTCCTACTGCGTAATTATAACAAGTCATTGGTCGAAGTTGTAAATAAAACTTTTGCAATTCCAAAAAAACCCAAACTTTAAAATCAATAACAAATCATCAAATATAAATAAATATTACTGAAATGGTTTAAGTTTGCTTTAAATTTTCAATGCAATAAAATTACATAAAATCAGTAAGGAAAGGAAAAAGTCAGGCTGTGCCGACTTTATAATACCCTACACCTAGCCTAGAGGTACAAAGTGGGAGCTATTTCCGAAGCAATTTTGATGGACCTGAGCGGATGTTTTCAGATGGGTTATTAAACAACCCGTATGAAATTTCAAGCAAAGCAAATATGTATAAACTGTAATAACTACTGTTGACAAATGACAACGTTATTGCAATCTGAACTGATTTTGACCAAACTTCTTAGATATGGTGGTAGGCATCGAGGAACGCGTTGTGAAGTGAAAATCGGGCGATACACATATATGTCAGCTGTATTTATATCTGAACCGATTTATATGAAATTCACCAGCAATATTAAGAGTCAAGAGAAAACCTTCCTGCCAGATATCGAGAGAATTGGTTCACTAATGAGCAATTTATTACTATATTTTCCAAAATCGGACGAACATATATGTGGAAGCTATATCCAAATCTGAACCGATTATTTCCAATTTCAATTGGCTTCGTCTCTACGCCAACAAAAATGTATGTGCCAATTGTGAAGACGATCGGATGAAAATTGCGACCTGTTGTTTCAACACAAATTAACATGGACAAACAGACAGACAGACGGACAAAGCTAAATCGAATCAGAAAATGATTCTGAGTCGATCGGTATACTTATCAAGGGGTTTATCTCTCTTCCTTCTGGGTGTTGCAAACAAATGCACTAAGTTCAAATACCCTGTAACACAATAGTGGTGTAGGATATAAATAATATAGCTTTGTAGTGTTTTATACCCTCCACCATAGGATGGGGGGCATATTATTGGGTTGCCCAAAAAGTAATTGCGGATTTTTTAAAAGAAAGTAAATGCATTTTTAATAATACTTAGAATGAACTTTAATAAAATATACTTATTACAATTTTTTTCTAAAGCAAGCTAAAAGTAACAGCTGATAACTGACAGAAGAAAGAATGCAATTACAGAGTCAGAAGCTGTGAAAAAATTTGTCAACGCCGACTATATAAAAATCCGCAATTACTTTTTGGGCAACCCAATAGTTTAATCATTCCGTTTGTACAATAATACCTCAAAATATGCGTCTAAGACCCCACAGTGTATATATATTCTTGGTCCTCATAATAGTTTAAGTCGATCTAGCCATCGAATGAGCCTGAAATTTTGCACTCTTATTAATGTAGGTCAGTTGGAATTGTAAATGGGCCAATTCGGGTCATGTTTTGATATAGCTGCCACATAAATCGATCTTGGGTCTTGACTTATTGAGCATCAAGAGGGCGCAATTCTTATTCGATCTGGCTGAAATTTTGCACGTGGTGTTTTGTTATGACTTTCAATAACTGCAATGAATATGATTCATATTGGTGCATAACGTGATATAGCTGCCATATAAACCAATATTGGATCTTGACTTCTTGAGCTAGTAGAGGACGCAATTCTTATCCGAATTGGCTGAAATTTTGCATGAAGTATTTTGTTACGACTTCCAACAACTGCGACTGCAAATAAATCGATACATAACCTGATATAGCTGCCATATAAATCGATCTGGGATCTTGACTTTTTAAACCGCTAGAGGGCGCAATTCTTATCTAACTTGGCTGAAATTTTGCATGAAGTGTTTTGTTATGACTGTCAACAACTGTGCAAGGTATGGTTTAAATCGGTTCATAATCTGATAAAGCTGCCATATAAACCAATCTTGGGTTTTGACTTCTTAAGCAGAGGTCGCAATTCTTATCCGAATTGGCTGAAATTTTGCATGAAGTATTTTGTTACGACTTCCAACAACTGCGACTGCGAATATGTTTTAAATCGGTACATAACCTGATATAGCTGCCATATAAATCGATCTGGCTGAAATTTTGCATGAAGGGTTTTGTAATGACTTCCAACAACTGTAATAAGCATGTTTTAAAATGAACCTGATATAGCTGCCATATAAACCGATCTTGTATACTGACTTCTTGAGCCACTACAGAGCGCAATTCTTCTCCGATTTAGCTGAAATTTTGTCAAACGGCTTCTCCCATGATCTTCAACATTGCAAATTCGCAAATTGTCCATATGTGTCCAATATGGTCTTAATCGATCTATAGCCTGAAACAGCTCCCATATAAACCGATCTCCCGATTATGCTTCTTGAGCCCTTATAACCGATTCTCAGAGAATTTTCACAGATGGTAGAGTTTGAGCCCGCGGTGAAAATATTTTTTTTTAATATCCGAAGGAGGAGAAGTGGGCGGACCCCAATTTTCAAAAACACCAGATCTCGGAAATGCGTGCACCGATTTAAGCGAAATTTTGGGTACCACCTTATGGTAAACCAAAACCATAAAATTTGTATAAAACTTTAGGGTAAAATAATCGTGGGGGACGCCCTACCCCAAAATTTACCCAAAGGGACATGTTTACCGATTGGGACAATATGTGTATTAGTGCACACACAAGGCCGTTTCGTCGGTGGTATACGTGAAATGCGTTATGCTCTGGATGGCGCATTATGTTCAATGGCATATGCATATTTTTTTATTGTTACCTCAGGTCTAGAAAACATACCAGGAAAAATTTTTGCTCAAAGCACAGGTACGCATGGATAATAATTGCGCCTTCTACAAGCTCAAGAGGTCAAGACCCAAGATCGGTTTATATTGCTTAATTTGACTTTAATTGGCTATGACAGAATATTTGATCCACTAGCCAAAGGTCGATTAGCGTTCCAAGCGCCTTGATCTTCTGCGCTCATTCTAAATCTCTGACACCAAGTTTCGAAGTGTCTCCCCACTTGATCTTTCCATCGGGCTTTTGGTCTTCCCGGTTTGCGTGTACCACCACGTTTGCCTTCAAAATATTTCTTTGATGAAGCTTCCTCATCTATTCTGACAACATGACCTAGCCAACGCAGCCGTTGTATTTTGATGGGTGTAATTATGCTTTCGTCGTCATATAGCTCGTGGTTCATACGTCGCCTATATTCTCCCTTAACGCAAACTGGTCCATATATTTTACGCAGAATCTTTCTCTCAAATGCTTCAAGTACTGCCTCATCTGCTTTCACCCATGCCTCAGAACCATATAACAACACGGGTAGTATCAGTGTCTTGTATAGTGTAATCTTCGTCTGTCGAGAGGTGGCCTCGCTTGCCAGTATTTTTCTTCGCTTTATCTCAAAACTGATGTCATTCGTTTCGCTTACGGCGGTGCCGAGGTAGATAAAGTTACTGACTATCTCAAAGTTGTGGTTCCCAACTTTCTCCATTTTCTATATCTGCTCGGTTGTATAAGGCGTTTTGGGAGTTGAAACCATCCATTTCGTCATATCTCCATTTACTGCCAGACCCATTTTCACTGACTCTCTTTCGATTTTTTCAAAGGCTGCAGTTACTACTTCCGGTGTCGATGTCGTCGGCATAGGCGAGTAGCATGTCATATCGTGCCATATCGATTCACATCTACATCTTGTATAATCTTCTCCAGCAGGACATTAAAGAGATCACATGATAGGCTGTCACCTTGTGTGAAACCTCGTTTAGAATTGAGTTACCCGGAGAGATTCTTTCCTATTCTTACTGAGGAACGAGTATCAGCAAGTGTCATCCTGCAGAGCCTTATTAATTTTACAGACATTGAATTTCCTTTGAACGCAAAGGGCTATCAAAAGCGACTTTGTAGTCAACAAAAAGATTATAGGGGTTGATTTGTCCTTCTCGGGTCTTTTCCAGGAATTGGCGCAGTGTGAATATCTGGTCTAGGGCGGATTTACCAAATATCTCATTGACTTTATGTTTTAATCTTTCACACAGTACGATCGAGAGTGTCTTGTATGCGATGGGGAGGAGTCTTATTCCTCTGTAGTTGGCACATTCCGTTTTGTCTCCTTTGTGTACGGGACATAGTATGCTGAGGTTACAATCATCGGGGATGCGTTCTTCTAGCCAAATTGCGCAGATAAGCTGATGCATATGCCTTATCAGTGTGTCGCCTCCGGTCTCAAATAGTTCAGCGGGTAACCCGTCGGCTCCTGCTGCCTTGTTGCTTTTTAGTCGGGTCACTGCTACTTGGACCTCATTCTGACTAGGAGGTAAACATTCTATACCATCATTAATTGGTTCTGCAGTATCCTCTTCGCAGCCAACGTCAGACACTAGCAATTGTATAAAATGTTATTTCCATATCCTCAGCTGCAATCTGTGTCAGTTACCAGACTTTCTTCTTTGTCTCTGCAGGAGGATGTGCCTGCACCAAAGTCATCGGTTTGATGTTTATTTCTTTGTACATCTGTACATCTCAATTCGCTCACACGCACTTGTTTCCATTTCCTTTTTCTTTCTGCGGAATAGACGTTTCTCCCGATACCTCTCCTCGATACCTCATTGCTACTGATTGCGGGTTACTCTATATGCCGCTTTCTTACCTTCAGTTGCATCTCGACACTCTTGGCCGTACCATGGGTTTCTTGGTGGAGGCTTCCGGTATCCAAATACGGATTTCGTGGCATTTTCCATGGAGTAGGCGATAGTTTGCCACTGCGCTATTATATTATCGGAACAAGGAGTGCTTTCATCAAGCAGTTGGGTCAGTCGAGTGGAGTATGCCGCCGCCATCTGTTGTGTTTGCAGCTTTTCCATGTCCAGCTTCCATGCAGTGTATGATCGTATTTTCCTAGCCATGTTCAAACGGGTGCGAACCTTTGCTGCAACAAGGTAATGATCCGAATCTATATTCGCTCCATGGATCGATCGTACATCTAACACAACGTGGACAATTTGGTTCCTCGTGTTTTGATCGGGTGACAGCCATGTGGCATTGTGAATATTTTTATGTTGAAATCTGGTGCTACTAACTACAATGTTTTTTGCTGCGGCGAAACCTATCAGCCTCAACCTAGTACTGGACTTTATCACGTGGAGGCTAAACTTTCCAACTGTTGAATCAAAAATGTCTTCCTTCCCTATCTTCGCATTAAAATCTTCCAGAATGATTTTAATACCATGGGCGGGGCAACGGTCATATTCTCTCTCGAGGAATATCAAAAAGAAAATATCCTAGATCTGCTCGTCCTTGTCTTCCGTCGGGGCATGGGCCCAACTAAGGCTGATGTTGAAGAATTTGGCTTTTATGGGGATTGTGGCTAGCCTCTCATCCACAGTAGTAAAGCTGGAGGCAACGTGTTTCAGTTTCCGACTAACCACAAATCCACAGCCAAATTCATGACTCGCTATAGTATATTTCGTCACCGTTTGGTGTTGTAGTGACGACATTCCCAGGCCATCGTACTTCTTGTAAGGCGGTAATATCTACCTTGTACGGACGGACGGACATGGCTAGATTGAATTAAAATGTCATGACGATCAAGAATATACATACTTTAAGGGGTCTTAGACGAATATTTCGAGGCGTTACAAACGCAATGACGAAAGTAGTATACCCCCATCTTATGGTGGAACGTTTAAAAATAACTGTTTGCTACGGTTTCCATCTCGGAGGCGTCATTGGGCCATACTTCTTCTTCGACGATGCCAATCGTCACGTTACCGTGAATGGACAACGCCCTCGCAACATGCTCATTGCTTAGTTTTGGCTTGAATTGGCAGATATGGACCTAAACAACATGTGGTTTCATCAGGATGGTGCCACGTAACAATGGGTTTCTTGAAGAGCAAGTTTGATGAGAGTGTCGATTAGCAGCCTCGTTCGTGTGATTTGACGCCTAGACTATGTTCTTTGAGGCTACGTCAAGTCATTGGTCTACAACAAGCCGACGACATTGGAAAAGCTCAGAGCCAACATTAAACGGAAAATAGCGACCGTTTCGGTTGAAATATGTGGCCGAGTCATCGGAAATTGGGTCCAGCGTATTGATAGACACAAACGTGACAGAGGTGGAAATTTGATATATTTGGGATATAGTGTTTTGATATCAAATTTGGGATATAGTGTTTTGATATAAATTCCAACAACTGTGCTAAGTACGGTTTAAATCGGTCCGTAACCTGATATAGCTCCCCTGGAAGCCGCAATTTTGTCGGATTTGGCGGAGATTTTCGACTTTCATCAATTGTGCCTAATACGGTCCATATCAGTCATTAACCTGATACAGTTCCCATGTAAACCGGTCTCTCGATCATCATTGAAGCTTTAATTTTTGCTGTCTTGAAAGAAGTTTGGAATGTAGAATAAAATTATGTCCTTCAACTAAATTCATTTCATATAAATTTTTAGCAAATCCATGGTGGTGGGTTCGCAAGATTCGGCACGGCCGAACTTAGCACGCTTTTACTTGTTTGCCTTTGTCCTTAGCTTAAGAAGTACTTTAGTTTTTCCATTTTCTTTTCATATCTTATGGCTGTGGTATGCAATGATAATGTGAAATTTATAAAATTTATGTAAGATTGCTGGAAATAATAAAACATCTGTATGGGACTCATGCTACGGCCATATGATGTGCATGTTATTTTATTATACCTTCCACCATAGGATGGGGGGTATTCTAATTTCGTCATTCTGTTTGTAACTACTCGAAATATTCGTCTGAGATCCCATAAAGTATATATATTCTTGATCGTCGCGACATTTTATGTCGATCTAGGCGTGTCCGTCCGTCTGTCCGTCCGTCCGTCTGTCCATCCGTCTGTCTGTCGAAAGCACGCTAACTTCCGAAGGAGTAAAGCTAGCCGCTTGAAATTTTGCACAAATACTTCTTATTAGTGTAGGTCGTTTGGTATTGTAAATGGGCCATATCGGTCCACATTTTGATATAGCTGCCATATAAACCGATCTTGGGTCTTGACTTCTTGAGCCTCTAGAGTGCGCAATTCTTATCCGATTGGAATGAAATTTTGCAAGACGTTTTTTATTTTTACTTTCAACAACTGCGCTATGTATGGTTCAAATAGGTTCATAACCTGATATAGCTGCCATATAAACCGAACTGGGATCTTGACTTCTTGAGCCTCTAGAGGTCGCAATTATAATCCGATCTGCCTGAAATTTTGTACGACGGATTCTCTCATGACCATCAACATACGAGTTTATTATGTTTATTATGGTCTGAATCGGTCTATACCCCGATACAGCTCCCGTATAAATCGATCTCTCTATTTTACTTCTTAAGCCCCCAAAGAGCGCAATTCTTATTCGAATTGGCTAACATTTTACACAGGTCTCCAACATATAATTTAATTGTGGCCCAAACCTGACCATATCTTGATATCGCTCTAATAGCAGAGCAAATTTTTTCTTATATTCTTTTTTTGCCTAAGAAGAGATGCCGGGAAAAGAACTCGACAAATGCAATCCATGGTGGAGGGTTTATAAGATTCGGCCCGGCCGAACTTAGCACGCTTTTACTTGTTAAAAACTCAATTACCTACATATACATATGTGAGAATGTTGAGAAGAAGAAAACTACCTTTGGATACATTCTTGTCATTGAAAATCAAAGAGACTTTTCCACAATTTCTTTTCTTGAAATCGCAGTATTTGAAGTTTAAGTCATAATGAGTGGAATGAAAAAAAAAATATTTGTTATCGTTTATACAGAAAGAACTTCTACTACCCCAATACAAGGCCATGGCGGTATATAACAAAAACTCGAAAAGGAGAGAAACAATTCCAATCCATCTCACATACAAAATATCGTAAAAAGTCTTCCTATGATAAGGTGTAATATAATCAGGTAAATATAATGTTTAAATCAAAAAGATGTCGAAATTTTGAATTTAGACCCCACCAACGGAAATCAGGAATAGCAATTTTGTTAATGGTTAAAAATTTCAATTAACTATTTAAAACACTCCGAAGCATTTCAGAAATAGCAATTTTGTCAATGATTAAGCATTTTAGTTTCATACTTTAAGTTCATAATTTAGTTTTGGAAAATAAGAATTTAACTTTAACCTAGTAAAGACAACAAGGAAATAAAATCAGTAAATCGGCTTATCTGCAAATATGGACAAAAACGTCTAAATCGATTTTCTTGAAATTTTTACAGATTTTGTAAGTTGGTCTGGAGGTATACTATTCTCGTCATTCCGTATGCCACATTTCGAAATATTCGTTGGCTCAAAATTTAATATGTTTCCCTATTCGTAGGGTTTTAGGAATAAGAACTAGCCAAAGAACCAAAACTATAAAATAAATATGCTATCTTCAAATTTAATTTGCTTTGTATTGATGGACATGAACATCCTTTTCAAATTTTGATCGCTGATTGATTCTTATTTTATTTCATAAATAACTGTCCAATAATTCCAGGGCTCAAGAGATCGGTTTATATGGGAGCTTTATCCGCATCTGAATCGATATGGCCCATTGGCAATCCCCAATGATCTACATCAATATTAGGTATCTGTGCAAAATTTCAAGCGGCTAGCTCTACGCGTTCGACCGCTATCGTAAGATTAAAATATTTGCATACTAGAAAGTTTCAACTAAAAGAACTCGCATCTGTAGATATGAAGAACTTCTTCTGCCAAAATAAAGAGAGATTTATTTTCTTGTTTTCTGCACAGAAAAAATGAGAAACATGGTTCAATTAAGAAATTTGTTAATTTAATGAAAAAATTTACTGAAATCGGATCTATAAACGAATTTGTATTATTGACTAACAATTTTGTAATTTGGATTTATGACAAGCTCAAAAATCCAATTAAAGCAGTTATGAATTCATAAAGCAATTTATTTGAAAGTTGTCCCTTCTCTCAATTAACATTTTTACCAATTCAATAAAAGGAATTAATTCATATTTTTTTGCATTATTAAACAAGTAAAAAGACGTTAAGTTCAGCCGGGCCGAACTTTGGATACCCACCACCTCGGGTATATATGAAAAATGCACACCTTATGCCCCATAGCAGCTATATCGAAATATGTTCCGATTTGGACCAAATATTTATAAGTACAAGTCATTGTTCAATTGTGCATAACAAAGTATTGGTCTTTTAAGTAGCTATATCTAAAAATAAACCGATCTGAACCATATACGACACGGATGTCGAAAAGCCTAACATAAATCACTGTGCCAAATTTCAGTGAAATCGGATTATCCGTACCGATTTGGGCCAAATTTCAGAAAAATGTCGAAAAGCCTAACACATCTTACTGTTCCAAATTTCGGCGACATCGGACAATAAATGCGCTTTTTATGGGCCCAAAACCTTTAATTTAGATATCGGTCTATATGGCAGCTATATCCAAATCTCGCCGATCTGGGCCAAATTGAAGATGGATATCCAAGCGCCTAACGCAACTACCTGTCCCAAATTTTGGCGAAATCGAATAATAAATGTGGCTTTTACGGGTTTAAGGTCCTAAATCGGCAGATCCGTCTATATGGCAGCTATATCCAAATCTGGACCGATCTGGGTTAAATTGTAGAAGGATGTCGAAGGGCCAAATACAACTCATTGTACCAATTTAAGGCTAAATCGGATAATAAATGTGGCTTTTATGGGTCTAAGATCCTAAATCGGAGGATCGTTCTATATGGGGGCTATATCAAGACATAGCCCGATATAGCCCATCTTCGAACTTAACCTGTTTATGGACAAAAAAAGAATCTGTGCAAAGTTTCAGCTCAATATCTGTATTTTTTAGACTGTAGCGTGATTTCAACAGACAGACGGACGGACATGGCTAGATCGTCTTAGATATTTACGTTGATCAAGAATATAGATACTTTATAGGGTCGGAAATGATATTTCGATGTGTTGCAAACGGAATGGCAAAATGAATATACCCCCATCTTTCGGTGGTGGGTATAAATATATAGTTTTTTATTGGATTAAAATGCGGATAAAACATTTAATATATTGATTTAAAATATTTTATACCCACCACCATATTGATCTGGGACCCAATAAATTATATATATTGTTTATCGTCTCAACATTCTGATGGTTCAACTCGGTGAAGAACCTGATATAGCTCCCATATAACCCGATCTCCGCATTTGACTTCTTGAGGCGCTGGAATCTGCAATTTTTCTCTGATTTGGCTGCAATTTTGCTTGCGGTGTTCTATTTTGAGATTCAACAATTGTGCTAAGTACGGTCAAAGTCGTTTTACAACCTGATATAGCTCCCATACAAACCGATCTCCTGGTTTGACTTCCTGGAAGCCGCAATGTTTGTCCGATTTGGCTGAATTTTGCACATAGTGTTCTGTTGTGATTTCCAATAATTGTATTTAATACGGTGCAAATCAGTCAAGAACCTTATATAGCTCCAATATAACCCGATCTCTGCATTTGACTTCTTGAGTCCTCTTGGGTCCCATACAAACCGATATCCCGATTTGACTTCAAGAGCCCCTGGAGGCCTCAGTTTTCATCCTATTTGGCTGAAAATTTTGATATAGTTATAGTTATAACTTCCAACAACTGTGCTTAGTACGGTTTAAATCGGTCAGTAACCTGATATAGCTCCTATAAAAACCGATTTCCCGATTTGATTTCCTGAGCCCTTGGAAGCCTCAATTTTCGTTGTATTTGGCTGAAATTTTGCACGTAGTGATTTGTTATGACCTCCAATAACTCTGCCAAATACGATCCAAATCAGTCTATAACCTGATATAGCTCCCATGTAAAGCGGTCTGTCGATTATCCTTATTCGGTTTCTAGAAGCTTTAATTTTTGCTGGTTTTACAGAAGTTTGGTATGCAGAATAAAATTATGCCCTTCAGATTAATTTATTTTGTTTAATCTTTTTGCAGAATCCATGGTGGTGGGTTCCCAAGATTCGGTCCGGCCAAACTGAGCACACTCTTACTTGTTTATTAGTCAATACCATGTATAATCGGTGAAATTTAGGTCTATATTTTTTCTGTGTGTATGTCATTTGGAGTGAAGTGGTAAGAATTAAATTCATTACATCTGTCTTATATTTCAGTAATTTCCATTTCATTTCATTATCTTCGACATGACATACCACAATTAATTTTTTTTGCCCCAATTGGATGAAAGGCTAACATGCTTTTAACTCTTAAGGAATCTTGCAACCACCACATAAAATAGAAACACAAATTTTCTGAGAACAGTTAAGTGTCTTTGGTAGGCTTTCTCATTCATTTATCATCTGTTGTTTGCCACGAAGATTTTAAGTATTATCCTTAAAATATATGTTAACCAAGAAATTTTATACCAAAAGGGGTTTTGTTGAAATTGAAAACTGCTGAATGATATTTTGTTTTCCAAATACCTTAATTCATTTGAAATGAAAAACTGAAAATCCAATAAAAACCATTTAAGATTAGGCCAATACTAAGTCAGTGATATGAATTCTTAATAAGCAGATATTTTCCTAAATAAACATTCCATAACACTAAGCAACACTTAGAAAAAAAGGATATAATTTGTTGCTCTTAACTCTCATTATATACACTTAAAACAAGTAAAAGCGAGCTAAGTTCGGCAGGGCTGAATCCTACCAACAAAATATGGTCGTAAATTTGTCCACTATGGGGAATGTTTTTGGGGAAGGTCGGCCCCAAAAACTTGGTCTCACATTTCGATATCAGATTCGCCTTCTACACTCAAATAGTTTTTATTTAAGCCCCATACTTATTTACTGACCATGGGGTCAGGTCATAAGTCCTATTTGGGGGTGTTTGTGGTGTCGACCCCAGAAACTTGGTCCTTTCGTATTCTACTCGCAAATACCTTTGATTAGAGTCCAATTTTGCTATGGTCAGTAAATATGTCCGAAGTAGATGTGTTTTAGGGGTTGGGGTGGTCCGCCACACACTTGGTCCGACAATTCGATACCAGATACGTTTTCTAATTATAAATACCTTTCATTTGAGTCCCATACTGACGTGATTGGTCTATAAATGTATTTGGCGGGTTTTGGTGGTTGGGCAGCCCCCCTAGGGATACCAAATTTGTTGTTTTAGGTTACTAAAAGAGGGCACACAAAATTTGGCTTAAATCGCACCACCCATCTCCGAGATCTGGCGTTTTTGAACATTGTTGTAAGGGTTAGGGGCCGCCCCCTTCAGATATCAGAAATTTAGTATCCAATTTTCACCATGGAATCATTATGCATCATCTGTGACAATTTAACGAAAATCAGTTCAGCTGTATATATATTCTTGATCGTCATAAGGGCGCAATTCTCGGCCGATTTTACTAAAATGTTGCACTTTGTGTTTCGATATCACTTGCAACAACTGTGCTAAGCAAGGTTCAAATCTGCTAATAATCTGATATAGCTGCCATGTAAACCGATCTAAGGTCTTGACTTCTTGAGCTTTAAGAGAACGCAATTCTTCTCCGATTTGGTCCAAATCGATCCATTACCTGGTATAGCTGCCATAAAAACCCATCTTGGGTCTTGACTTCCTGAGGCTCTAAAGGGCGCAATTCTTATCCGATGTGGTTGCAATTTTGCACGTAGTGTTTTAATATCACTTCCAACAATTGTGTTAAGTATGGTCGAAATCGGTTAATAACCTGATACAGCTGCGATATAAACCGATTTTTGGCCTTGACTTCTTGAGCTTTTAGAGGGCGCAGTTCTTTTCCGGTTTAGCTGTAATTTTGCTCGTAATGATTTGGTATCACTTTCAACAACAGTGTTAAGTACGGCACAAATCGGTACATAACCTGGTATAGTTGCCATATAAACCGATCTGGGATCTTGACTTTTTGAGCCTCTAGAGAGCGCAATTCTCATCAGATTTGACAGAACCTTTTTTCCCATGACCTTCAACATCACGTCCAATATGGTCTGAATCGATCTATAGCTTGATGCAGCTCCCATATAAGCCGATCTCCCGATTCTGCTTCTTCGGAATGGACTTCTACAATGCTCAGCATTCAATTTATTTATGGTCCGAATCGGACTATAACTTGTTATACTCTACACCCCCACTGTGGTACAGGGTATTATAGATTTGTGCATTTGTTTGTAACGCTCAGAAGGAGACGAGGTAGACCCATTGATAAGTATACCGATCGACTTAGAATCACTTACTGCTTCGATTAAGCTATGTCCGTCTGTCTGTCTGTCCATGTATTTTTGTAATCAAGGTACAAGTCGCATTTGTTGTCCGATGTTAACAAATTTTTGCATAAGTCTCTTTTTTGTTCCAAGGACGAACGCTATTAATTTGGAAAAAAATCGGTCCAGATTTATATGTAGCTCCCCTATATATCTTTAATCCGAAGTGCCCTTTTGGAACTGTAGAAGCCACAATTTTGGTCCGATCCTTAAAAAATTTTATTTTAACGACCCAAAATGCTAGCAAAGTAATATTGAAATCGGTCCAGATTTAGATATAGCTCCCATATATATCTTTCATCCGATATGCCCTTTTAAAGCTGAAGGTCCGATCTTTACCAAATTTAGCATGAGATGTTTCGCGTGATGTCTTAATACATATGCAAAATTTCGTCTTAATCAGTTCAGATTTAGATATAGCTCCCATATATAACTTTCAATCGATTTGACCTATTAAGACTGAAGATAGCACAATTTTGGTCCGACTTTTACCAAATTTGGCACGAAGTGCATTTGTTACGTCCCAATATGTGTGCAAAATTTCATCAGAATCGGATCAATCTGATTTATATATAGCTCCCATATATATCTTTCATCCGATATGGTCTTTTAAGGATGTAGAAGGCACAATTTTGGTCCAATCTTTACCAAATTTGGCACGAAGTGCTATTTTGATGTTCTAGTATTTGTGCAAAATTTCATCAGAATCCGATCAAATTTACATATAGCTCCCATATATACCTTTCATCTGATATGCACTGTCAAAGCTGTAGTAGCCACAATTTTGGTCCTATCCTTACAAAATTTTGAAGGTGATATTTTATTTGACGTCGCACTACATTCAAAAAATGTCATAAAAATCGAACCAGAACCCAATTTTTAATACCATATTCGTATTCAATACTCCAATAACTTTCATTTTATATCCATATTGTCCCCATCGGTCTACTTTAGATTTTTGGTGTTTTTTTTTTTTTTTTGATGTAACAGGGGGGATCCGCCTCCTTCCGAAATCAACAAATAATAAAGCCTTTTCTCCCTTCCTATTCTGCCTTTCAACTAAATTGAGTTTGTATAAATTGTTAGCAGAACCAACGGTGGTGGGTTCCCAAGATTCGGCCCGGCCGAGCTTAGCACGGTTGTTTGTTAATAAAAACCGAATTTTGATTTTTTTTGAGAATCCCCACCAATCCCGATTTATAAGATGGAGTTTCCCGACTTCCTGCTCTGAGGACCTGGTAAGCCTATTCCGATATCATGGCAATTTTTATCCATTATCCTTTGTTTGCCTAGCAAGAGAGGTGCAGGGTATATAGGATTCGGCCCGGCCGAACTTATCACGCTTTTACTTCTTAAATATAAGAATAAAGTACTTCGAAGTCTCATGTGTATCTTGACTTCAAATATACTCTACATTGTGGAGGGTGTATAAGATTCGGCCTGGCCGAACTTAGCACGCTTTTACTTGCTTTACTTGCTTACTTACTTAAGGTACTTCTAGTTCTCATGTGTGTATCTTGACTTCTAATATGCTCCACATTGTTGGCTTACACAACTTACCAATACCTTTCAACCTTTCGGTTGAATACAGTGTATATTTCAAAAAGTAAAGATTGTTCAACCGCACATACACTTAGCCCAAAAAGATTTTTTTCATATCCATTTAATATTTGTTTTGAACCACTTCTCTTTAATTTATGCCCATACTGTTAATATCAGGTTTTATGTCCGTTTGATGGGAATTGAAAGAGGGGCGAATGCTGGAAACTTGACATATATAGCCATTTAAGGGGCTTACCATACTTACTGTTTAGAGCTTTTACATGTGGACGGAAAAAATGTTTACCCTACGGCCACATTATTGGGCTACATTTCAACTTAGATATAATGCGGACTCTTAGCCACTTGTTAAATGTTTGATTGCCCTGCGCGAAGTTGTGACGCAGTGTGAACGTCTTGGCATCAAAGGGGCTTTTAACAATGTGGGCACCGACACACTGATCCAATCCTTGCACCAGTACCGGGTGGACCAGCTCCTTAGAGACTGGATAAACTATATACTAAGGAACAGGTGGATAAATTGTGCATCCCATGACATTAACATAAGGGAGAAATTGGCACAAGGCACGCCACAGGGGGGCATTTTATCGCCACCTCTATGGGTGACCACCATCAATAACCTATTACGGATCCTGACTGAGGAGGGATTTGAACCCGCCTTCTACGCAGACCTAGGTTGGGAAAGATCTAGATCTAGGTTGGGAAAGATATGATTTTTGCCAACCACTCCTAAAACACTTTCTTTTAGACCAAGATTTTTTAACTCTGCAACATTTCCCTTACAGCAGGTTTGGAGTCCCTTGGGATTGTTGGCCCCAAAATTTCGATACCAGATTTCAACTCTATTCTCAAGTACCAAGAATTTGAGCCGCATAGTAAGGTTACATGTCTGTTGGTGCCTTTTGGGCAAAACTATTTGAATGTTGAAAGCATACTTCAAAGTAAGGTTCGTACTCTACTTATAAAACCCTCATTGTCATGATAGGTGGTTTAAGGAAAGAGGATGACCCACAAAGACTTGACGTCATATTTTTATGTCAGATTCGTTCGGCTTCCATTCGAGACCCCATATTACCAAATCGCGCTACATGTCGCTTTGGGTTGTTCAGTGGCAGGCCAATCCCTCACTCAACCCCCTTTTGGTATTGAAATATAAAGTGCAATACATTCATCGGATTAGTATACCGCCATATGATGGGGGTTTACTAATCTAGTCATTCTGTTTGTAACACCTCGAAATATTCATCTATATCATCTTGATCGTCTCGACGTTCTGAGTCGATCTAGTCATGTTCGTCCGTGCGTCTGTCGAAATCACGATAGCTATCGAACGCGCAAAGCTAGCCGCTTGAAATTTTGCACAGATACTTCTAATTGATGTTGGTTTTTGTTGTTGTGGGCATGCAAATGGGCCAGATTGTGATATAGCTCCCGTATAAACCGATCTCCCGATTTGACTTCTTGAACCCCTAGAAGCCGCAAATTTTGGACCATTCGGCTGAAATTTTGCATGAAATGTTTCCACAATCTTAAAAGCCGCAATTTTTGCCTGATTTGGCTGAAATTTCGCACGTGGTATTCTGTTATGACTTCTTACAACTGTGCCAAGTACGGTCCGAATCGGTCTATAACCTGATATAGCACCCATATAAACCGATCTCCAGATTGGACTTCTTGAGACCTTACATGCCGCAATTTTTTTCCGATTTAGCTAAAATTTTGCACATGTTCCGTTACGACTTCTAACACCTGTGCCAAGTACGGTCCGAATCGGCCCATAACCTGATGCTGCTCCCATATAAACCGATGTCCCGATTTGACTTCTTAAGCCCCTGGAAGCCACAATTTTTGTCCAAACTTGGTCCAACGGAGGCCGTAGCGCAGAGGTTAGCATGTCCGCCTATGACGCTGAACGCCCGGGTTCGAATCCTGGCGAGACCATCAGAAAAACATTTTTTAGCGGCGGTTTTCCCCTCCTAATGCTGGCAACATTTGTGAGGTACTATGCAATGTAAAAATTTCTCTCCAAAGAGGTGTCGCACTGCGGCACGCCGAACGGACTCGGCTATTAAAAGGAGGCCCCTTATCATTAAGCTCAAACTGCACTCGTTCGGATTAGTATACCGTGATTAGGATTAGTATAGGTGAGAAGTTAGCCCCTGTTCCTTAGTGGAATGTTCATGCGCAAAATTTTCAATTTGCATGGTACAAATCGGTCTATAACCTGATAAAACTCCCATATAAACCGGTCTCTCGTTCATCCCTGTTCGGTTCCTAGAAGCTTTAATTTTTGCTGGTTTGACAGAAGTTTGGTATGCAGAATAAAATTATGCCCTTCAACTATATTTATATCGTACTAGCTGGACCGGACCCGCTCCGCTGTTAATATGTAACTATAAGAGAGCACACAAAATTTCGCTTAAATCGCACTAACATGGCCGGGCCGAATCTTATATACCCTCCACCATATGTCGAGTTCTTTTCCCGATATCTCTTTTTAGGCACAGGATAAAAGAAAAGAATTGCTATAATATTGGAGCTATACCAAGTTATGGTCCGATTCGGATCATAATTGAATTAAATGTTGGAGACCATAATAGAAGTCATTGTGTAAAATTTCAGCCAATTCGAGTAAGAATTGCGCCCTTTAGAGGCTCAAGAAGTAAAATAGAGAGATCGGTTTATATGGGAGCTTTATTAGTATATAGACCGATTCGGACCATATCTAACACGTATGTTGAAGATCTTGGGAGAAGCCGTTGTACAAAATTGGATAATAATTTCGCCCTCTAGACGCTCAAGAAATCAAGACCCCAGATAGGTTTATATGGGGTTTATATATAAGCTTTATATCAGGTTATAGATCAATTTAAACCATATTTGGCAAAGTTGTTGGATGTCATAATAAAACACCTCATGCAAAATTTCAGCCAAATCGGATAGGAATTGTGCCCTCTTGTGGTTCAAGAAGTCAAGATCCAAGATCGGTTTATTTCGCAGCTATATCAAAACGTGGACCGATATAGCCCATTTACAATCCCAACCGACCAACACTTACAAGAAGTATTTGTGGAAAATTTCAAGCGGCTGGCTTTACTCGGAACGGAAAGACAGACGGACAGAGCTAGATTGCCGTAAAATGTCATAACGATCAAGAATATATATACTTTATGAATATATCGAGAAGTTACAAACAGAGTGACCAAATTAATTTACCCCGATCCTATGGTGGAGGGTATAAAAATCATTAAAATGTAATTTTTAGATTTTTTTTTTTTGAAATTTTGTCTTTAGGGAAAATTTTAATGAAATTTTGGGGCCCGGGCTGATGAGAACGTTATGCTGAATTATTACAATTTTGGCTTTAGGAAAAACTGTGATGAAGTTTTGTCTTTAAAAATATTACCCTGAAATTTTGTCTTTAAATAAAATTTCATTAAAATTTGTTTAGATAAAATTGCATTACAACTTTGAACATAAGAAAAATAATTTTGAGGTGGCCCCGGTCTGATCATCTCTCTGTAAAATATTATAAATATGAAATTTTGCATTTTGAAAAGTTTTACTAAAATTTTGTGTTTAGAATATATTTAATTTAATTTGTTTTCTATAAACATAATCATTTCGAAAGGGCACGGGCCCCGTTCCTGGCTGCCATATTTGTATTTCGCCCGATTTGCACTTCTAGTGGCACTGCAAGCGCACTATTGACCAATATTGAACAAATTGTGCACAACTCTTTCCTTTATGCTTACCACAATATCTAAGAAGATTGGTCAAAATCGATTCAGATTTGGATGTAGCTCCCATATATATTCGTCAAATTTTTGGCTAATTTGCAATAATTTTGTCATTTGTCAACAGTATTTATTATAGTTTGAACATATTTGCTCGAAATTTGATACGGATTGTCTAATAACCCACCTGAAAACATCCGCCGAGTTCCATCGTAATTGGTTCAGAACTAGATATAACTTCCACTTTGTACCTATAGTGTAGGTGTATGGTGTTATAAAGTCGGCACCGTCCGACTTGTGCCTTTCCTTGCTGATTTGTAATAAAACATTTTGTCAGCCATCATATATTTCTTAGTTTTACCTACGTGCAAAATTTCAGACCTATAGCTCCATCTGCACAGAAAGTACCAAATGGTCCCAATATTGGTACCAAAATGTACCCATCATATTTATCTTAATTATACCAGCATGACCCCCAGCTCCATCTGAAACGAAAGAACCAAATGGTACCAATTTTATACCAAAAAGTACGAATTTTGAATTGATCATTTAGTCACCCATCATATATCTCCTAGTTATGCCTACATGGCAAATTTCAGACCTCTAGCTGTATCTGTAAAGAAAGTACAAAATAGTACAGATTGCTGTACTAATCGAAGACCTTTAACCGGGAGAACGGTGTATATGTGGGCTATATCCAAATATAGTCCGAACTAAGCCATACTCGGCGCGGACATCGAAGAGCCAAATATAACTCATTATGTCCAATTTCAGCGAAATCGGATAGTAATATGCGCATTTTATAGGCCCAAGACCTTAAGTCGGAAGATCGGTTATGTGACAGTAACATCCAAATATATGCCGATCTAGCTCATACTCGGCAAGAGTCACTGTGCCAAATTTCAGTGAAATCGGCTATTAAACCCGGTTTTAATTCGTGAATTCAGCATTTATGGGGGTTATATCAAGATATAGTCCATCTTCGAACTTAACCTGCCTTTGGACAAAGCAAGAACCTGTGGAAAGTTTATGTTCAATATCTTTATTTTAAAATTCAAATAAATGTTCCCCAACTGTTTTGCCAAGTGTAACATGGCAAAAAGCTCATTGATTTGTTTTTGGCCCATGCCTGAATTTCGTTTTCACCCTTTTTAGAAATTGGCCATTTTGAAGCCAACTCCTAAGAAACAAAATCTCAAAAGCCCACACACACTATCAATCACCAAAGCCAATATAAAAATAATAATAAGACTATATTAAGAAAATTCCTTACTTTCAATATTCAGGGAATTGTTTACTCTTCAACGAAACATGAGACGTGTTTTTACCTCATCTGCTTTAAGTAAAAGGTTTATCCAAAAGCATAGTAGTTATGTAAAACTTTGATTACCTTGCGGAATTCTTGGCATTTATTTTTGGGATACGCATTGAATTTCAAGCTATGCCACAAACAATCTGGCCTATGTGACAATAAGAAAAGTGTCTTAGTTATAATAGAGCCAAATTGCAGGGACACGTTTGCAAAACATACTTACGCCTCCAGCGATTTGGTAGTTAATTTAAAGTTTTTACTCTTTTTTCATGACGTTCGAAGAAAGATGATGAGGAAAGTTCACAGTGACGGGATGTTAGTTATAAAGAAAATATTTTCTTTGGATTGAGTTTAAAATAATTTTAGTTGATATTCGCGCCCTCAATAATTAAAAGAACGTTCTTTTGGGGAAAAAACCCTTCATATTGCATTAGGTACGAGACTTTTAAAACTAAATATAATAATTATTTTCAGTCCCCCTTAATCCTCAACGGATTCAAAATTTTCCTTTTAAAGCAATTTAAACAAGTAAAAAGGCGTTAAGTTCGGCCGGGCCGAACATTGGATACCACCAACTCGGCTTTATAAAGGGTGATTTTTTTGAGGTTAGGATTTTCATGCATTAGTATTTGACAGATCACGTGGGATTTCAGACATGGTGTCAAAGAGAAAGATGCTCAGTATGCTTTGACATTTCATCATGAATAGACTTACTAACGAGCAACGCTTGCAAATCATTGAATTTTATTACCAAAATCAGTGTTCGGTTCGAAATGTGTTCATTCACCGTAACGTTGCGTCCAACAGCATCTTTGAAAAAATACGGTCCAATGATTCCACCAGCGTACAAACCACACCAAACAGTGCATTTTTCGGGATGCATGGGCAGTTCTTGAACGGCTTCTGGTTGCTCTTCACTCCAAATGCGGCAATTTTGCTTATTTACGTAGCCATTCAACCAGAAATGAGCCTCATCGCTGAACAAAATTTGTCAAAATTTGAACACATTTCGAACCGAACACTGATTTTGGTAATAAAATTCAATGATTTGCAAGCGTTGCTCGTTAGTAAGTCTATTCATGATGAAATGTCAAAGCATACTGAGCATCTTTCTCTTTGACACCATGTCTGAAATCCCACGTGATCTGTCAAATACTAATGCATGAAAATCCTAACCTCAAAAAAATCACCCATTATGTAAACCACCTTTCGTCATAATCTGATGAAAATGCATAATTATGCCCCCATAGCAGCTTCATCGAAATATGGTCCAATTTGGGCCAAATTCGACACGGATATTGAGTGGTCTAATAAATACAAGTCAATGTCCAATTTTGTAAATCGGAATATAGGTCTTTTTGGTAGCCATATCCAAATATAGACCGATCTGAACCATATACGACACGGATGCCGAAAAGCCTAACATGTCAATGTTTCAAATTTCAACGAAATCGGATTATAAATATGCCTTTTATGGGGCCAAGACTTTATATCAAAAGATGGGTATATATGGCAGCTATATCCAAATCAGAACCGATCGCGCCCAATTTCAGAAAGTTGTCGATGTGTCTAACGAAACTCACTGTCCCAAATTTCGGCGAAATCGGACAGTAAATGCGCCTTTAATGGGCCCAAAACCTTAAATCGAGAGATTGCTCCATATGGGAGCAATTTCAAAATCTGTACCGATCTGAGCCAAATTGAAGAGGAATGTTGAAGGGCCTAGCACAACTCATTGTCCCAAATTTCGGCGAAATCGGACAATAAATTCGTCTTTTATGGGCCCAAGACCTTAAATCGAGAGTTTGGTCTATATGACAGCTATATCCAAATCTGAACCGATTTGGGCCATATTGCAGAAAGATGTCGAGTGGCCTGACTTAACTCACTGTCCCAAATTTCAGCAACATCTGACAATAAATGTGTCATTTATGGCCCCAAAACCTAAAACCTAGATATCGGTCTATATGGCAGCTTTATCCAAATCTGGACCGATATGTGCGATATTGCAGAAGTGTGTTAAGGGGCTTAATTTAACTCACTGTCTCAAATTTCGGGGACATCGGACAATAAATGAGCATTTTATGGGCACAAAACCTTAAATCAAGAAATCGGTCTATATGGCAGCTATACCCAAATCTGAACCGATCTGAGAAAAATTGAAAAAGGACGTCAAAGAGCCTAACTAAACTCACTGTCTCAAATATCAGCGACATCGGACAATAAATGCGTCTTTTATGGCCCCAAAACCTAAAACCTAGATATCGGTCTATATGGCAGCTATATCCAAATCTGGACCGATCTGGGCCAAATTGGCGAAGGATGTCGATGGTCTTAACACAATTCACCGTCCCGAATTTCAGCAAAATCGGATAATAAATGTGGCTTTTGTAGGCCTAAGACCCTAAATCGGAGGATCGGTCTCTATGGCAGCTATATCCAAATCTGAACCGATCTGGGCCAAATTCAATAGGGATGTCGGAGGGCTTACACAACTCACTGTCCCAAATTTCAGCAAAATCGAATAATAAAAGGGGCTTTTATGGGCCTAAGACCCTAAATCGGCGGATCGGTCTATATGGGGGCTATATGAAGATATAGTCCGTTATTGCCCATCTTTGAATTTAACCTGCTTATGGACCAAAGAGAATCTGTGCAAAGTTTCAGCTCGAAAGCTCTATTTTTAAAGACTGTAGCGTGATTTCATCAGACAGACTGACGGACAGGGGGACGGACAGGGGGACGGACAGGCGGACGGACATGGCTAGATCGTCTTGGATTTTTACGGTGAACATGAATATATATACTTTATAGGTTCGGAAATGGATATTTCGATGTGTTGCAAACGGAATGACAAAATGAATATACCTCCATCTTTGGGTTGCGGGTAAAATAAGGAAAATTTTGAAACTGTTAAGGTTGCTACAAACGCACATAACTAGGGTAAAAGCAACAGAAGAATGTCATAGGACTGGAGAAAACCCTGTTTGTTATATCCACCACCATAGGAACGGGTGTACTGATCTAGTCATTCCGTTTGTAAAACCTCGAGATATTGATCTGAGACCCCATAAAGTATATATGTTCTGCATTGTCTCCACATTCTGATTCGATCTAGACATGTCCGTCCGTCTGTCGAAATCACGATCGAAATTTTGCACATAGTGTTCAATTATGACCCCTGTGTCAAGCACAGATGCATTTTTTGTCCGATTGGGCTGAGATTTTGCATGCGGTGTTCTGTAACAACTTCCAACAAAATTGCAAAATACGTTCGAAATCGGTTCCTAGAAGCTTTAATTGTAGCTTTAATGTTACATACGGTCCAAATCGGTATATAACCTGGTATAGCTCCATTATAAACCGATCTCCCGATTTGACTTCTTGAGTCCTTACAAGCTCCAATTATTGTCCGATTTTGCATGCGGTGTTCTGTTACAACTTCCAACAAACATGCCAAATACGGTCCAAATCAGTCTATAACCTGATATAGTTTCCGTGTAAACCTGTCTCTCGATCATCCTTGTTCGGTTCCTAGAAGCTTTAATTTTTGCTGGTTTGACAGAAATTTGGGATGTAGAATAAAATTATGCCCTTCAACTAAATTTATTTTTAAACATATTTATCAGAATCCATGGTATTGGGTGCGCATAATTTGGTCCGGCCGAACTTAGCACGCTTTTACTTGTTTTATGTTTTATGTTTTAATTGTCAATTTTTAATATATTTGCTGTATATCCTTTTTGTTCTTTATAAACAGTTCATGGTTTTTGATCTCTTGGACTCCCACTGTTCCTTCACGTTGTTTGTCTTTTATGTGCTGTATCTAGAATATGGTTATTAATCAACAAGTTTAAATTACCATTTTCATCGTTGCTGTTGCTGTTCAATGGCCAATGGTTTACCACCACAGGGGAGTCGCTGAGCGTCTGTGTCATGGTATTTTGTATAACTTTGAATGATGGCGACGACAATCAAGAAAATTTCCAAAAAAACAACAATAGTCGAACAATAAAACTCCAGAAAAACATTCGCAGCACTTGGAATAGAAAGAAAGAACGACAAAGACTAAGACGCCGATAACAGCCACAGAGACCAGAGTGTCTTCGGGAATTTAATCGCATAGGAATGCAAAAGACTATAGACTTCTCTATAGGTATTGTTGTCATTGCAGAATAGGAAAAGAGCGCTCTTTGGAATTGTTTGTCTGTTGTTTCTCCTTCTATTATTACTATTTCCACTTGCTGGGAATTATCATAAAGATTTTCGATTGGATACATCAACGGCAGCAAAGTAAACGAAGGACCGTAGTAACAAGTCCTTCACTAAGATAAGGTCGTAGTGGTAAACTTCAACATTCTAAGGTAAATGCCATAGCATGATAAAGTTTAAAATCTCAGCGAGATGTTCAAACGCCTTGACTTTGGTTTTCACCCACCATCATGATATGGGGATGAATAACCCCCGTATAGCAGACCCCACAATCATGATGAGTGTTGCCAGGTAAATCCGACATTTCTATGGGAAAGTTTGACATTTTCAAGAATAATGCTACGTTTGATGTATGACCATCATTGGTTATACCCTCTGCCATAGGATGGGGGCGTACAAATTTCGTCGTTCCGTTTGTAACACATCGAAATATTGATCTAACACCAAAGTATATGTTCTTGATTGTCTTGGCATTCATAGTCGATATGTCCATCCGTCTGTATGTTGACAGCATGCTAACTTTCGAAGGAGTAAAGATAGGGGCTTGAAATTTTGCACAAATCCTTTTTATTAGCGCAGGTCAGTTGGGATTGCAAATGGGCCAAATGGGTCCACGTTATGGTATAGCTGCTATACAAACCGATATCGAATCTTGACTTCTTGAGCCGATAGAGGGCGCAAATCTCATCCGATTTGGTTGAAATTTTGCATGATGTATTTTGTTATGTCTTCCAAGAACTTTGCTTCGTAAATCGGTACATTTCATATAAACCGGTCATGGGTTCTGATTTCTTCAGCTTTTAGAGTGCGCAATTCTTATCCGATTTGGCTGTAATTTTGCACGTTGTGTTTTGGTATCACTTGCAACAACTGTGCTTAGTATGATCCACATCGGTTCTGCCATATAAACGGGTCTGGAATCTTGTCTCCTTGAGCCTCTAATGGGCGCCATTCTCATCAGATTTGGCAGAATCTTTGTACAACGACTTCTCCCATGACTTTCAACATACGTTTCCAATATGGTCTGAATCGATATATAGCTTGTAACAGCTCCCATATAAACCGATCTCCCGATTTTGATTCCTGAGCCCCCTACAAGGTGCAAATCTTATCTGAATGGACTGAAATATTACACAATCACATCTACTTCTGTGCCTAAAAAGAGATACCGCGCAAAGAACTCGACAAATGCTATTCATGGTGGAGGGTGTATAAGATTCGGCCCTGCCGAACTTAGCACGCTCCTATTTGCTAAATATTTGTATCTATGGCAAAGATTGGCTTTTAAACTACCTAAAAACCTATTATTAAGGCCCGTCTTTAGGTGGGAAATCGCCATCTACTGGCTGCTTTCAATTAGATCAACAGATCCATCCACTGGCCAATAGATTACGCTATTTAACTGTTACTGCTAATCGCTTGGAGTGGCTTAACGCTTATAACATTGACCATCATGTGGTAGTTGTCTCTCAATGACTATATGACTACCTATTAAATAGTCACCACTTAGTCTCTTTATACCCCCCACCATAGGATGGGGGGTATACAAATTTCGTCATTCTGTTTATATCTCCTCGAAATATTCGATTAAGACCCCATAAAGTATATATATTATTGTTCGTCGTGACATTTTAAGTCGATTTAGCCATGTCCGTTCGTCCATCCGTCTGTCTGTCGAAAGCACAAATACTTCTTGTTAGTGTAGGTCGGTTGGGATTGTAAATGGGCTATATCGGTCCATGTTTTGGTATAGCTGCCATATAAACCGATCTTGAGTCTTGACTTCTTTGTCTATGACTTCCAACAACTATGCTGAGTATGGTTGAAATCAGTCCATAACCTGATATAGCTGCCATATAAACCGATCTCGGGTCTTGACTTCTTGAGCCACTCGTGGGCACAATTCTCATCCGATTTGGCTGAAATTTTGCACGAGGTGTTTCATTACGACTTGCAATAATTGTGTCAAATATGTTTCAAATCGGTTCATAACCTGATATAGCTGCCATATAAACCTGAACGGGGATCTGGACTTCTTGAGCCTCAAGAGGGGGTAATTATTATCCGATTTAGCTGAAATTTTGTACAACGGCTTCTTCCATGACCTCCAACATACGTTTTAAATATGGTCTGAATCGTTCTTTAGCCTGATACAGCTCCCATATAAACCGATCTCCCGATTTTGCTTCTTGAGCCCCTAAAAGGCAAAATTCTTATTCGATTTGGCTGAAATTTTAGACATAAACTTCTACTGTGGGCTCCAACATTCAATTTAGTTAGCACAATTCTTTTCTTTTATCCTTTGGTTGTCTAAAAAGAGATACCGGGAGAGAACTCGACAAATGCGATCAATGGTGGAGGGCCCGGCCGAACTTAGCACGCTTTTATTGGTTTTTAAATCCAATCAAATTACCATATTAAACGATTTTCTGTGGTAAAGAACAAATTTGCCAGTCCATATATTTGATGCGGTGTTGCCCAGCAGCACGTCGTTTGGACTTGTCTAGGAAAGAAGGCCTCTTATAGATAAGATAAAAATGGTGGCAACCTTAACTTTAAGGTTTGCAACTCCTCCTATCATACAGAATGTCATAATTTTGGGGGTATGTCTCCTGCTAGGTCGTTATGATTAATCAACTGTTTAGGGGTGAGGTGGTCAGCTATATATATGAGCAGAATAAAGATATCAGATTCGAATATTGTCATGATTGGTGTATACAGCCGTTTGGTGGAGGGTGTATTAATGAAGGTTGTGCGCCACACCCCATCTGCCACTTGAGCACAAATTTGAATGACGCACTTCACTCAAAAATATCCCCTTACACTTCATACTTGAAACCAGTTCTTAATGATGTATTCGTTTTCTACTCGCCAATACCTTTCATTTGATACCCATATTGTCCCTATCGGTCAACTTGTGATTTTGGGTGGTGTTTAAGGGGTAACGAGGGAGGGTCCGCCCCCTTCCAATGTTAATAAATTATATAGCCTATACATCCTTCCTGACTATATTCGTAATCTACTTCCCAATATTCTTCATTCGAGTCCAATAAATATATTGCGTCCAATAAACCTATTTTAGGGGGTTTCGGGGTTGGGGCGGCCCCCAGTTACTTGCACCCAACTTTTAATATGATATTCGTAGTCTACTCCTGAATACCTTCCATTTGTGTCTCATATTGTCCCGATCGGTTCACTTTTATTTTTGGGTCGTACCTTTAGGGTAATGGAGAAAGTCCGTCCCCTTCCGATATGAAACGAGTGTTAGGTCCGGCCGGGCCGAATCTTATATACCCTCTACCATGGATCGCATTTGTCGAGTTCTATGCGCGGTATATCTCTTTATATCAAGTTATAGTCCGATTCGGACCATACATGAATTGTAGAAGTCATTGCGTAATATTTGAGGTCATTTGGATAAGATTTGCGCCTTGGAGGGGCTCAAGAAGGAAAATCGGGAGATCGGTTTATATCGGAGCTGTATCAAGCTATTGATCGATTCAAACCATATAAGACATGTATGTTGAAGGTCATGACAGAAGCCGTTGTATAAAATTTCTTCCAAATCGGTCGAGAATTGCGCCCTCTAGAGGCTCAAGAAGTCAAGACCCAAGATCGGTTTATATGGCAGCTATATCTAAAGATGGACCGATTTGGCCCATTTACAATCTCAACCGACCTACACTAATATAACGTATTCTCGCAAAATTTCAAACGGCTAGCTTTACTCCTTCGAAAGTAAGCGTGCTTTCGACAGACATACGGACAGACGGACATGGCTAGATCGACTTAAAACCAGTAAGGAAGGGCAAAAATTGGGCGGTGCCGACTGTATAATACCCTACACCTACCCTATAAATAAAATGTGGGAGCTATATCCAATTCTGAACCAATTTTGAGAGACTTCGGCGATCAAATATGGTCAAACAGTAATAACTACGGTTGACAAATGACAAAATTTTTGCAAATGACCCAAAATCTGGCGAATATATATATGGGAGCTATACCTAATTCTGAATCGATTTCAAGCAAACCTCTCAGATAATGTGGTAGTATTCGAGGAAAGCGTGGTGCAAAATTTTGGGAAGATTGGTCAAATAATGCGCTTGCAGCGTCTCTTGGGGCGAAAATCTGGCAATATACATATATGACAGCTATATCTAAATCTAAGCCGATTTCTATGAAATTTGCCAGTAATATCGAGAGTCATAAGAAAATCCTTCCTGCCGAATTTCGAGAGAATCGGTTAACAAAAGACTATTTTATTGCAATATTACTGCAAATCGGACCAACATATATATGGGAGCTATATCTAAATCTGAACCGATTTCAAGCAACCTTCTCAGAATCTGTCACAGTCGTCGAAGAAAGCGTTGTACGAAGTTTTGGGAAGATTGGAAAATAAAATAAAAATCGGGCGATATATATCTCTAATTATGAACCGATTTCCATGAAATTTACCAGTAATGTCGAGAGTCAAGAGAAAATTCTTCCTAACAAATTTCAAGAGAATCTTTTAACAAATGACCATTTTATTGCATTATTGCTGCAAATCGGACGAATATATATGTGGGAGCTATATCTAAATCTGAACCGATTTTTTCCAATTTCAATTGGCTTCGTCTCTAGGCCGAAAAACATGACCATACCAAATTTGAAGACGATCTGATGAAAACTGCAATCTGTACCTTGTACACAAATAAACATGGACAGACGGACAGACGGACATAGCTAAATCGAATCAGAAAGTGATTCTGAGTCGATCGGTATACTTATCAATGGGTCTATATCTCTTCCAAACAAAGGGTGTTACAAACTAATTCACTAAGTTATATTACCCTGTACCATAGTAGTGGTGTAGGGTATAATGACATAACGATCAAGAATATATATATTGTACATTTTGGGGTCTATTGTTCCTTCCAGACCACTCCCCACAATCTGAGAAAATTTCAAGAAAATCAGTTCAGCCGTTTTAGAGTCTATACGGAACAAACAAATTTACAAATACGCAAACAAACAAACATACAAACAAATAAACAAACACAAATTCATTTCTATATATATAGAAAGAAAGATAGATGATTGGTGAAGAAGCTGTTCAAAGTGTCATTGCATTTTTCATAGCAAAGGTGAAAGAAGTTGGTTTGCACAACCTTTTTTGCTCAAAGAATATCCACTCGATACTTTTGTTTTCTTCATCGGAAATTGATTTAACAGCTAACTTTTTGCACCCTTTTTTAATTGAAATATTTTATAGGCATTTTTGGGAAATTTTAAGAATTTCTCTTTTTTTCCATAAATGCCTTTTAAATTTGAGTTTGAAACTTTTAATGAACCGCTCATCATCTCAACAGTTTTTCCCCAAAAAACGTATGGTATTTAAATTTAATTTAAAATTCAGGCCAAATTTTCCTCCTGCTCTGTATGCTAGAACTTGGGGAAATTTGAAATACAATATGTTGCCATATGTTAGGCAGCGAGTTTTGTTCCTTAGAGGACTTTACTATCTGTTTTTTGTGTTTGCCCCTAAGAATACCCTCACCACAATACCGCAATCGCAGCTCTGGCTGTTGGCCGCAACCACAAATCTTTCATATTTTTATTATTTTTTATACCCGCCACCATAGGATGGGGGGGTATAATAATCTAGTCATTCCGTTTGTAACACCACGAAATTTTCGTGCAAGACCCCATATGGTATATGGATATGCTTAATTGTCTCGACGTTCTGAGTCGATCTAACCTTGTCGTCCGTCCGTCTGTCGAAATCAAGATAGCGCTCGAATGTGTAGAGCTAGCCGCTTGAAATTTTGGTTACTTAATTTGATACTTGATATTGATATTCCCATATCGGTTCAGATTTAGATATAGCTCCCATATAAACCGATCTCCCGCTTTGACTTTTTGAGCCCTTGGAAGCCACAATTTGTGTTTAATTTGGCTGATTTTTTGCATGTAGGCATTCTGTTAGGACTTCCAACAACTGTGCTAAGTTCGGTTCAAATCGGTCTATAACCTGATACAGCTCCCATATAAACCGTTCTCCCGATTTGACTCCTTGAGCCCATAGTAGCAGCGATTTTTGTCCGATTTGGCTGAAATTTTGCCTTTGGTGTTCCGTTATGACTTCCAACAACTAGGCTTAGTACGATCCGAATCGGTCTATAACTCGAAATCTGCCATTTTGATTTCTTGAGCTCTTACAAGCAGCGATTTGACTAAAATTTTGCATGTATTGTTCTGCTATGACTTCCAATAACTGTGCCAAGTACTGTCCAAATCGGTCTATAACCTAATATTGCTCCCATTTAAACCGATCTGCCGATTAAACGTCGGATTTGGCTTAAATCGGGCATGTAGTGTTTTGTTATGACTTTTAACAACTATGCTAAGTAGGGTCTAAATCAGTCAAAAACCTGATATAGCTCCCAAATAAACCGGTCCTGCAACTAAATTTATTATGTATAAATTTTAATCCATGGTGGTGGGTTCCCAAGATTCGGCCAGGCCGAACTTAGCACGCTTTTACTTGTTTTTTGCTAAGGGAAAGTCATTGCGTTTTCGTTGTGAACAACTTGTTGCCATCCAATTTTAAGGTTCAAACTTTCTGTTATGTCACGTGTCCTGGGATTTATTTTTAGACAGTCAAAGCAAGAATGTTTGCGCTAGTGTTAGTGGTTTATCTAATCTCCATTACCTGCGTTACCTGTATTTACACTTCAGACATGGTCGATAGCCAAGTAGGGAAGGTGAAGTATTAAGTCATAGTAAGGCAGTAGATAAAATGGCAAATGAACTAACAATATTTTCATGAAAATTTAGAGAAAACACATTGGATTGTGTATAAGAATTGGATTTGCTTCTAGAAAATATTAAAAAAAAAGTTTAATAGCTCTAAGTTCGGCAGGGCCGAATCTTATTTACCATCCACCATGGATCATCAAGTTCTTTGGCCGATATCTCTTTATAGACAAACAAAGGATAATGGATAAGAACTGCCATGCCATTTCTGCTATGCCAAGTTATGAACTGATTGAGCCAATACACGGTTTGGCTGTTGGAGACCAAAGTGGAATTCACTGTTCACAATTTTAACCAAATCGGATAAGAATAACTCCCTACAGTGGCTCAAGAAATAAATTAGTGAGATCTGTTTATATAAAAAAAAAATCAGCCAAATCGGATAAGAATTGCTCCCTCTGGAGGCTCAAGACGTTTTATATGGGAGCTATATCAGGTTATGAACCGATTTAGACCATACTTGGCGCTGTTGTTAACATTTAGAAAATAACACTTTATGTAAAATTTCAGCCTAATAGGATAATAATTGCTCCCTCTAGAGGCTCAAGAAATAAAGATCAGTGATCGGTTTATATGTCGGCTATATCATGCGCCCTCTAGAAGCTCAACAAGTCAAGATCCGATAACTGTTTATATGTCAGCTTTCCAAAACATAGACCGATTTCAACCATTTACAATCCCAACCGACATGCACTAATAAGAAGTATTTATGCAAACTTCCAAGCCCCTATCCATACTCCTTCGATAGTTAGCGTGCTTTAGACAGACGGACGGATAGAGAGACGTGCAATATCGACTAAGTCAAGATGATCAAGAATGTATATACTTTGTTACATCTCAGATCAATATTTCGATGTATTTCAAACGGAATGACGAAATTAGTATACCCTCTTCCTTTGGTAAAGGGTATCAAAATTAATTTTTATATTCTTCACCATAGGATGGGGGTATACTAATTTCGTCATTCTGTTTGTAACACCTCGAAATATGCGTCTGAGACCCCATAAAGTATATATATTCTTGATCGTCATGTCATTTTAAGTCGATCTAGCCATGTCCTTCCGTCTGTCCGTCCGCCCGTCTGTCTGTCGAAAGCACGCTTACTTTCGAAGGAGGAAAGCTAATCACTTGAAATTTTGCACAAATACTTCTTATTAGTGTAGGTCGGTTGGGATTGTGAATGGGCCAAATCGGTCTACGTTTTGATATAGATGCCATATAAAACGATCTTGGATCTTGACTTCTTGAGCCCGTAGAGAGCGCAATTCTTGTCCGATTTGACTGAAATTTTGCACGTACTGTTTTGGTATCACTCCCAACAACTGTGTTTAGTATAATTCAAATCGGTTTATAATCTGGTCTTGACTTCCTGAGCCAATAGAGCGATGAATTCTCATCCGATTTGGCTGAAATTTTGCATGAGGTGTTTTGTTATGACTTCCAATAACTGTGCTAAGTATGGTGCAAATCGGTACATAACCTGATATAGCTGCCATATAAACCGCGCCATGTGCGAACGGATGCGAACCTATATAATCGCTCCATGGATCGATCGTACATCTAACAAGCTGGATGAATGCCTTGTGATAGATGACAACGTGATCAATTTGGTTTCTCGTGTTTTTACCGGATGACAGCAATGCAGCTTTGTGAATTTTTTATACCCACCACCATAGGATGGGGGTATACTAATCTAGTCATTCCGTCTTTAACACCTCAAAATATTGATCTAGGATCACATAAAGTATATATATTCTTGATCGTTTCGACATTCTGAGTCGAACTAGCCATGTCCGTCCGTCCGTCGAAATCACGGTAGCGGTCGAACGCGAAGAGCTAGCCGCTTTTAATTTTGCACAGATGCATTAAATTGATGTAGATCATAGGGGATTGCAAATGGGCCATATCGGTTCAGATTTGGATATAGCTCCTATATAAACCGATCTCCCGATAAGATTTCTAGAGTCCCTGCAAACCGCAATTTTTGTCCGATTTGGCTGAAATTTTACACATAGTGTTCTGTTATAACTTCCAACAACTGTGCTAAGTACTGTCCAAATCGGTGAAGAACCAGATATAGCTCCCATATAAACCGATCTCCCGATTTGACTTGAGCCCCTAGAAACCGCAATTTTCATCCGATTTTGCTGAAATTTTTAAATCCAAATCGATATATAACCTGATATAGCTCCCATATAAACCGATTTCCCGATTTGATTACTTCAGCCGCTGGAAGCCTCAATTTTCATCCGATTTGGCTAAAGTTTTGTGCATAGTGTTCCGTTATGACTTCCAGTAACTGTGCCAAGTACGGTCCAAATCGGTCAATAACATGATATAGCACCCGATCTGACTTCTCTTAAGATTCGGCCTGTCCGAACTTAGTACGCTTTTACTTGTTTCCATTTACTTTAAAAACAATTTATAGATGTACTTAACCTTAACCCGAAAAATATTTTTTTGTTATTTCACCACCATAGGATGGGAGTAAAATATTCTAGACATTCCGAAATATTGATCTGCACCCCAAAAAAGTATATATATTCTGGATAGTCTCGACATTCTGAGTCGATTTAGCCATATCCGTCCGTCCGTCAAAACCACGATAGCTGTCGAACGCCTGAATCGAGCAGTTTGAAATTTTGCACAGATGGAGGTCGTTGGAGATTGAAAATGGTCCATATCGGTTCGGATTTGGATATAGCTTCCATATAAACCGATCTCCCGCTTTGACTTCTTGAGCCCCTAACAGCCACAATTTTTGTTCGATTTGGCTTAAATTTTGCAGTCTCATGTAGAGACTTATTGACGTACTTCAACAAATAATGTCTTCGATTGAATGTTAAAATTCGTTGAGAATTTAAAGTTTCACATACAAATTTGGTAATTGGGTTTTTTTCTAAGAGTTGTTTTTTTTCTGTGCGTGATGACTTAACTTCACCTTTCATTATGGCCATTATCAGCACAAGCTCAGGATCCTGTTTCAGCATCGTGTAAATCGAGTCATCTGTCGTAACGTTTATCTTCATCAGTTTCGCTGTTACATATTCTGGGTCTGCTTCTTCTTCCACGGGAACTCTACTCATTGTGTCAACATGCGTCATTAGATTTCCGGGAACTGAAAATAGTATTCAGCTTTAACAACCAAAGCGACACTTGTGCAACCATTGGTGTCATAGTTTTCATACTTGAAATAGCGGAGCAACAAGTGTAATCAGTAAAATGTTTTCGAAGTATATATATTCTGAATCGATCAGAAGCTTCCACTAGCGCAAGAACGTCCAAGCCATACGCATGGTATTTCCGCTCCGAATCGCTGATCATTCGACTAAAGCAGGAAATTGGCCTTCTCTAATCGTCATCTTCAACTTGGATCTGAATTGAGGTAAGTCCTATGCTACTTGCATCGTTTATATGGGGGCTATTTCTAATCCATATCTATTTGCTATTCCCAACGACCAACATCAATATTAAGTATCTGTGCAAAATTTCAAGCGGCCAGCTTTACGCGTTCGACCGCTATCGTTATTTTAACAGATGGACGGATGGACTGTTGGACGGATGGACTGTTGGACGGATGGACTGTTGGACGGATGGACTGTTGGACGGACGGACATGACTAGATCGACTCAGAACGACGAGACGAAAAATAGTATATATATATACTTTATGGGGTCTGAGACGAATATTTCAAGGTGTTACAAATAAAATGACTAGATTTTAGGGTGGTAGGTATAAAAACCCATTGGTCTTAGCTAGTTATCCATCAACAAAATTAAATAATTTTTCAAAATTTGAAAAATTTTGAGAAAAACTTTATTGATGAAATTAAATAAAATATGGGCATCCAAAAAACTTTAGCAGATTTTTATATCCACCACCATAGGATGGGCGTATACTAATCTAGCCATTCCGTTTGTAACACCTCGAAATATTGATCGGTGACTCCATAAAGTATCCCGATTCGATCTAACCATGCATGTCCGTCTGTCCGTGTGACGAAATCACAATAGCGGTCGAACGCGTAAAGCATTCTGTTTGCCGCTTGAAATTTTGCACAGATACTTAAAATTGATTTAGGTCATTGGGGATTGCAAATGGGCTATATCGGTTCAGATTTGGATATAAACCGATCTCCCGATTTGGCTTCTTAAGCCCCTGGAAGCCGCAATTTTCATCCGAATTGGCTGAAATTTTGCACATGATATTCTGTTATGACCGTACCTCTGAGTAGAGTACGGTTCAAATCAGTCTATAACCTGGTATAGCTCCCATATAAACCGATCTCCCGATTTTATTTCCTGAGCCCCTGCAAGCCACAATTTTTTCCGATTTGGCTTAATTTTGCACATATGGTTCTGTTATGACTCTCAACAACTGTGTTAAGTACGGTCCAAATCGGTCAATAACTTGATATCCCATATAAACCGATCTCCCGATTTGACTTCTTTAGCCCCTGGAAGTCACAATTTTCATCCGATTTGGCTGACATTTTGCACATGGTGTTCTGTTATGACTTCCAACAACTAAGCCAAGTACGGTCTAAATGGGCCTATAACCTGATATAGCTCCTATATAAACCGTTCTCCCGATTTGACTTTTTGAGCCCCTGGAAGTCACAATTTTCATCCGATTTGGCTGATATTTTGCACATGGTGTTCTGTTACAACTTCCAATATCTGGTTTGACAGAAGTAGAATAAAAAAAATTATGCCCTTCAACTAAATTTAGTTTGTATGAATTTTTCCCAAGACTCGGCCCGGCCGAACTTTGCACGCTTTTACTTATTTTTATACCCACCACCGAGGGGGGGTATATTCATTTTGTCATTCCGTTTGCAACAATATCCATTTCCGACCCTATAAAGTATATATATTCTTGATCAGCGTAAAAATCTAAGACGATCTAGACATGTCCGTCTGTCTGTCTGTTGAAATCACGCTACAGTCTTTAAAAATAGATCTATTGAGCTGAAACTTTGCACAGATTATTTTTTGTCTATTAGCAGTTAAGTTCGAAGATGGCCTATATCGGACTATATCTTGATATAGTCCCCATATAGGCCGATCCTCCGATTTAGGGTCTTAGGCCCATAAAAGCCACATTTATTATTCGATTTTGCTATAGTTTGGGACAGTGAGTTGTGTTAGGCCCTTTGACATCCTCCGTCAATTTGACTAAGATCGGTCCAGATTTGGATATAGCTGCCATATAGACCGATCCTCCGATTTGGGGTCTTAGACCCATAAAAGCCACATTTATTATCCGATTTTGCTGAAATTTGGGACAGTGAGTTGTCTTAGGCCCTTTAACATCCTCCGTCAATTTGGCCCAAATCGGTTCAGATTTGAATATAGCTGCCATATAGACCGATCCTCCGTTTTAGGGTCTTAGGCCCATAAAAGCCACATTTATTATTCGATTTTGCTGAAATTTTTGACAGTGAAATGTTTTAGACCCTTCGACATATTTCTTCAATTTGGCCCTGATCGGATCAGATTTGGATATAGCTGCCATATAGACCGGTCCCTCGAATTAAGGTTTTGGGCCCATAAAAGGTGCATTTATTGTCCGATGTCGCCGAAATTTGGGACAGTGAGTTAAGTTATGACCCTTGATATACTTCTGCAATAGGGCACAGATCGGTCCAGATTTGGATATAGCTGCCATATAGACCGATCTCTCGATTTAAGGTTTTAGGCCCATAAAAGGCACATTTATTGTCCGATGTCGCCGAAATTTGGGACAGTGAGTTAAGATAAGACCCTTGATATACTTCTGCAATATGGCACAGATCGGGCCAGATTTGGATATAGCTGCCATAAAGACCGATCTCCCTATTTAATGTTTCGGGCCCATAAAAGGCGCATTTACTTTCCGATGTTGCATAAATTTGGGACAGAGAGTTAAGTTAGGCCCCTCCATACATTTCTAGATCGATCAAAATTTGCATATAGATGCCATATAAACCAATATCTCGATTTATAGTCTTGGCCTCAAAAAAGTCGCATTTATAATCCGATTAAACTGAAATTTGACACCGTGACTTATGTTAGGCTTTTCGTCATCCATATTGTATATGGTTCAGATCGGTTTATTTTTAGATATAGCAACTAAATATTGTAGACCAATATTTTGTTATACACAGTTGAACAATGACTTGTACTTATTAGTATTTGGTCCAAATCGGAACATATTTCGATATAACTGCTATGGGACATAGCGTATGCAATTTTCACCGGATTTTGATGAAATGTGGTTTACAAATATGTCCGAGGTGGTGGGTATCCAAAGTTTTTTATTCGTTTAGGTTAAATTTTTTTGTCTATTTTATTTTTTTATTTTTATTTGTTTTTTACTTTTTTTTGTGAAAAATTTTCGATTTTTTAAATTTTAATTTTACTATTGTACAAACTACCATTAAATAATTTAGCAATTTACCAAATTTTTTCACATTCATGCATTAAGCTTACTAGTCACACACTCACTTTCCTTCATATCTTAATGGCAGTGTCTTGTAGCGAGTTGTGTTTGGAGTGTATGTGTAAGGAGGCTTCAATTGGTATAATAAAAATAAAGATAACACAAACATCTCCGTATGCTCATTTTTTTATTCACCTTCCAATCTCCTGCAATTTCCATAACGCTTCATCCATTACTATTTGACGTCCTGGTGGTGTATCTGCAATTTTATAGGAAAGGTTGAAAATTTAATCAACATGTTAATTTTCTCTTTTTGAGTTCATTGCAACCTTTTACATAACTGAACTAAATATAAATGATGGTAGTAGGTAGCAACCCGCTCGTCCTGGATGAGTAAAACACTTATGGCAGCCTGCAGGGGGGCTGAAAATTTACATTTAATACACCATTCATAGCAAGGCCATTACAGCAGTCCTCTTGACCATATGGTCGACGTAGTGGTCGGCAGTAACTGTAGTGTTAAGATATCAGGTTAAGTTTAAATTTAATAGACTTGAGAAGGCAATGAAAATGTCTTCAGGTGGCAAATACAGCGAAATTAGATTTCCAAAGGGCTTCTATTGAGTATGATAATTTTAAGAACGAAATTTTGATTTTACTTGCCACATGGAATTAGAATTTGGAAATACGAGCAGGATAGTTAAAATTTATTTATTGTATTGTTTAATATATATAAAATTTGTCGGTTTGTTTGTTTGTTCCGTATAGACTCAAAAACGGATGAACTGAAACTTTCACAGATTGTGTAGGTTCGTCTTGAAGGAAACATAGGATATATAATTTTTTGATATCGGGAGGGGGACGGACCCTCCCCTTTACCGCAAAAGTACTACTCAAAAATAAAAGCGGACCGATCTGGACAGTATGGGATTCAAATGAAAGGTATTGAGGAGTATTGAGGAGAGTACGAATTTCATAATAAAAGTTGGGTCCAAATACCTGGGGGCTGCCCCCGCGCCAAAACCCCTTAAAATAAGTTTATTTGACGATCATGATTGTCATGGGACTCAAATGAAAGGTACTCGGGTGTAGATTACGAATATGGACACGAAGTAGGAATAGGTGTTATGGGACTCGGTTTTTTTGAACCGTATCGTCTGAAAAACAGCAACACCGATTTTCTCGAAATTTTCGCATATTGTGTAGTTGGAAAAAACACAACCCAAAATCAAAAGCGGACCGATCGAGACAATATAGATATCAAATAAAAGATATTGGAGAGTAGAATACGAATATGGTATTAAAATTTGAGTCTAAGTACCCATCAGGCCGCCCCATCCCCCAAACTGACCTATTGGACGTTCATTTCAATACGGGGCTCAAATGAAAGGTATTCGGCCGTAGATTTCGAATCTGGCATACAAAATCAGATCAAAGTTTAGGGGGCCACGCCACCCCTCAAAAACGACATTAGACCAATTATGGCTATATGATACATGGCTGATTTTCTAAAATGTTCTTAAAATTTTCATAGATAGTGCACGTTTGTCTGGAAGAAAACATAGGGTATATAATTTTTAGATATCGGGTTGAGGCAGACCCTCCCCCTTACCCCAAAAACGCTAAGGTGGCGCTTTACCTTCTAAAGACACGTCAAATGGGTTATTTGACCCATTATAACAATATGGGAATCAAATGAAAGGTATTTCAGAGTAGAAAACGAATTTGATATCCAATTTTGGAGCCAAGTGTTTTGGGGCACGCGCTTAAGTACCCCCCCATATATATATATATATATATATATATATATATATATATATATATATATATATATATATATATATATATATATATATATATATATATATATATATATATATATATATATATATATATATATATATATATATATATATATATATATATATATATATATATATATATATATATATATATATATATATATATATATATATATATATATATATATATATATGTATATATATATATAGCAAAGCTGCTATGATGCATAAGGTATGCATTTTTCACCGGATTTTGACGAAAGATGGTTTACATATATACCAGAGGTGGTAGTTATCCAAAGTTCGGCCCGGCCGAACTGAACTCCTTTTTACTATAATTGTATAATTTGTGTACTATAATTGTACACGAATGATACTCCTACATTTACAACAAGTAAAGGCGTGCTAAGTTCGGCCGGGCCGAATCTTCGCAATCTACCACCATAGATTGTGCTAACAACATGAAATGAAATTTACCAGTAACATCGAGAGTCATAAGAAAATCCTTCCTGCCAAATTTCAAGAGAATCGGTTAATAAATGACGATTTCATTGCAATATTACTGCAAATCGGCGAACATATATATCGAAGCTATATCCAATTCTGAACCGATTTTTTCCAATTTCAATAGGCTTCGTCTCTAAGCCGAAAAACACGCCCATTCCAAATTTGAAGACGATCAGATGAAAATTCCGACCTGTAGTTTGTACACAATTTAAATAAATCGAATCAGAAAGTGATTCTGAGTCGATCGGTACACTTATCAATGGGTCTATCTCTCTTCCAAACAAAGGGTGTTACAAACTAATTCACTAAGTTATAATACCCTGTACCACAGTAGTGGTGTAGGGTATAACAAAACAGCCGTATGTAATTGGGAATTCAACAAAAAGCACAAATAAAAAATAATTATAAACACAAAATAATTTAAAAAAATTTCAAAGCAAAATTTAAAGAAATTAAATATCATTTAACTATGAGAAAAATTGAATAAGTCGTTTTTTAAATGTAATCGTGTTGCTGATGCATCGAATATCGAGTGATAATTTGGTAATAATTTGCAAGCGTTGTTCATTTGTAAGACGATTAATGTTTAAATTATATACCAAACTGAAGATGGTTGACAGTGAAACAAAACACGAAACGTGCGTGAGCTACTTAAACCAGTGTTGCAAAAAAAAAGCGAAAGAATCTCCCTCTATTTTCCACTACTTGGTTAGAGCTTATCTATCATGCCATGTTAATACAGTCATCAGCAGACCATTATTCTGATGAATATTTAAAACGACTTTTTGCCTTAAGCTATAGGGAGTGAAAACGAATGAATTTTCACTGTTTTGGCACTGGCATTTGAAGTTTGAATGATGTATGCTTTAAGTGTGGTATGTATGCTGATTTTAGTTGCTGTAACACGCTTTAATATAATGAGTGTCATGACAAAAAAAAAAAAAAATACTTAACTAAAAATTATTATTGTGAAAATTATTGCCATGGAAAATGATGAGAAATACACACTTTATGAGGATATGCCATTGTTAAAACCCATCATTCAACATTCGTTTCTAGGGAAATATTCACTGACAGATAGACAGACATCGTAATGTTAGTGAAGTGTTTTGTATAACATAAAAATTTATGAATAAAGACCTTTGCAACAAAAATAACTGGATGGCTTGCAAAAGTTGCGAAAAAATTTAATATTTACTAAAAATATTTTATAAATTTAAAACCTTAAATTATTAGAGTTGAATTTGAATTACATTTAAACTCAATTTCAAAATTTTGTATATTATACATATTTATTTTAGTTATTATAATTAATTAAATTAAAATACTACCTTTAAATCTACATTAGATTTCCATTGATTTTGGAAATCTTTCCATTGGCATATATAATTATTAGAGACCCGATACATATGTAATTGCATATATTTTTTGGAGCATCGGAAAAAAATTGAAAGCACAGAAATTCGTTTCATCGAATTTAGGTTTAGAAAACGCTAAGAAATTATTGCATATTTTATGCAAACTGCATATATTGCAAATCTTTTGCATATTTTGCAAATCTTTTGCGTATTTTGTGAATATTTTGTTGACTAAAAAATGCCAGTTATCGAAGATGGTTTCACCGATGTAAGCTTATTTTTGTATGTACCCTTATAATAACCCAAAAATACTAATCTGGTGGTAAGTTTGGGGTCAAGCTATTGGGTGAACGACCCAACCCAAAAGGACTTTGGTAGATTGGGACAATAACTAATTCAAATGTAAGGTATTTGGACACATGTCATCTTGGATAAACCGATGGGTATCCAAAATTTGGCTCTACAGAATACTAAGATATTACTTAGCACTAGAAAGCCCAACCGGTCATATAAATAATTTTTTTTTTTGTTCAAATGTATGTATATTTTTTATTAAATTGATGTAAACTTCATGTCAAACACATTATTATACCCTCCACCATAAGATGGGGGGTATACTAATTTCGTCATTCTGTTTGTAACCACTCGAAATATTCGTCTTAGACCCCATAAAGTATATATATTCTTGATCGTCGTGACATTTTATGTCGATCTAGCCATGTCCGTCCGTCTGTCCGTCCGTCCGTCCGTCCGTCTGTCCGTCCGTCCGTCCGTCCGTCCGTCCGTCTGTCTGTCGAAAGCACGCTAACTTCCGAAGGAGTAAAGCTAGCCGCTTGAAATTTTGCACAAATACTTCTTATTAGTGTAGGTCGGTTGGTATTGTAAATGGGCCATATCGGTCCATGTTTTGATACAGCTGCCATTTAAACCGATCTTGGGTCTTGACTTCTTGAGCCTCTAGAGTGCGCAATTCTTATCCGATTGGAATGAAATTTTGCACGACGTGTTTTGTTATGATATCCAACAATTGTGCCAAGTATGGTTCAAATCGGCGCATAACCTGATATAGCTGCCATATAAACCGATCTTGGGTCTTGACTTCTTGAGCTTCTAGAGGGCGCAATTCCTATCCGATTTGGCAGAAATTTTGCATGACGTATTTTATTTTTACTTTCAACGACTGTGTCAAATAAGGTTCAAATCGGTTCATAACCTGATATAGTTGCCATATAAACCGATCTGGGATCTTGACTTCTTGACCCCTAGAGGTCGCAATTATTTTCCGATTTGCCTGAAATTTTGTACGACGGATTCTCTCATGACCATCAACAAACGTGTTTATTATGGTCTGAATCGGTCTATAGCCCGATACAGATCCCATATAAATCGTTCTCTCTATTTCACTTCGTGAGCCCCAATGGGCGCAATTCTTATACGAATTTGCTGAAATTTTACACAGGTCTCCAACATATAATTTAATTGTGGTCCGAACCGGACCATATCTTGATATCATTTTAATAGCAGAGCAACTCTGTTCTTATATCCTTTTTTGCCTAAGAAGAGATGCCGGGAAAAGAACTCGACAAATGCGATCCATGGTGGAGGGTATATAAGATTCGGCCCGGCCGAACTTCGCACGCTTTTACTTGTTTTATTTCTAAAATTTTCTTTAACGGAAATGAGTATGCGGAATACCTAAATAGACCTACTGGTAATTTTGACCCCTTGTATTAAATAGTACCACTGTTAGTAAATTTTGTCAATATACTACTTAAACCGGTTAGGTCCAAGTAGGTAAATATGTAAAAAAAAAATCATTGACTTATTTACTGACCCTGGTAATATACACGGTGGCTGATGAAAGCCGCTACCAAAAAAAAATGTAATAACTTTTTTTCTATTTAATAATAATAATTTAATAATTAATTTAATTAATTAATTAATTAATTTAATTAATAATAATTTAATAATTAATTTAATAATTTAATTTAACATGAATAAAAGAAAAATGTATTCCATACACCGAAAAAAAAATGTAGCAATATTCATCATTGTAGCAATATTCATCAGCCACCCTAGGGCTCAAATAAAAGATACTTGAGAGAAGAGTACGAATCTGATATCAAATGTGGTACCAAGTGTTTATGGGGCCGCCACTCCCCAAAAACACCACCCAAGAGGACAAATTTACGACCATAGCAATAGGGGTCTCAAATGATAGGTCTTTGGAAGTAAAGCACCAATCTGATATCAATATTCGGGAAAAGTGTCTATGGGGCCACGCCACCCCCACAACACGAACCAAATAGGTCGTACTTGCTGACCATTGCTATATGGGGCTCAAATAAGAGGTGTTTTATAGTATAACACGAATCTGAGATACATCTTCAGGGTCAAGTCAATGAGTGGCCGCCCCATCCCCCAAAACACCCTCCAAACCGGACATGTTTGCCGACTATGGAAATATGGGGCTAAAATGAAAAGTATTTGGCAGCAGACCATGCATGTGATTTCAACATTCGGGACCATCTGTCTAAGGGACGTCCCACCCCCATAACAACGCTCAAATAGGACGCATTTGCTCACCATGACAATTTGGATCTTAAAGAGATTGGTGCTAGATATTGATAGTTCTTAGGGCCCAAACCCCAAACCGGACATATTTACTGACTTTGCAAATGAAAGGTATTAGGGAGTAGAGCACGAAATTGGCAGCCAGTTTCGGGACCAATTTTCTAGGGTTTTAGCAAATATTTACCGACCCTCGCAATAGTGGGCTAATACATAGGTATTAGGAAGTAGAATAAGAATCTGATATCCAAATGTGGGACCATATGTTTGGGGCACCGCCCCTTCCCCAAAACACCTCCAAAAGATTACAAATTTACCGACCATGGCCATATGGGTCTCAAATATAAGGTACTGGAAATTGAATTGAGATAGAGTTTGATAGCCAATTTTTCGGCCAAGTGTTTGGAGACGCCTCATCCCATAAACTTCCCTTAATACTCTCGAATGCCATTAAATAAATGGTATTCGAGAGTAGAGCGCGGTGCTTATATATTTGTTTTCAGAGCTAAGTTCCTGGGGACCACCTCATCCCCGAAAACACCTCCAAATCGGACATCATAAGAATATCGGATTCAAATAATGTCTTTTAAAAGTGGATTACATCTAACATCCAAACTAAAAGACTTCGAGCAAATTCATAGACCAATAAAGATCATAGGGATTAGATAAAGCCCTCTATATTGTTCTACTGGTAGTCAACCGACATATATAAACTATTTTCGAAGCATGATATTCACTTAAAGCTCTTGGATTGTCGAAAATAAATATTCAAAGGATAGTTTATTCCATATAAAGTAAAGAAGGCGCAGCGGAGCAGGCCCGGTTCTGCTGGTATATATTAAAAATCAATTCTTTTTTTTGCGAAACACCGATACATTGAAAATGCGGAAGGCAAATTTTTAAGAATCTGATCAACTTAAATAATAAGATCAGTCTATATGGGAGCTATACTAGGATATAGACCGATCTGAACCATATTTGGCACAGATATCAAAAATCTAAACACAACTCGTTGTGCCAATTTTCAGCGAAATCAGGAAATAAATACGGCTTTTAAGGGCCTAAGACCTTAAATCGGGAGATCGGTCTATATGGGAGCTATGCTTAGATAAAGACCGATTTGAACCATATTCGGCACAAAATCTTGGGATCTCAACACAATTCGTTGGGCCAAATTTCAGCCAAATCGGATAATAAATGTGGCTTTTATAGACCTAAGACCCTAAATCGGGAGACCGGTAAAAATTTGGACCTAGTAGGTTCTTAGGATACAATTAGAGGATAATGGGTTTAAAAAGGACATTTATTCCCACAAAAGTACATAGAACCCAAACCATTAAATCATTGAAGGTTCTAAAAGTATCTATTTTTGCTCGTACATATTGCATATATTTTGCATCTATCAGATATGACGTCAAAATTTGTTTTCTTACGCGAAATAATGCCTAAATACAAATTTTGGTCAAAATTAGTCCATAAACAAAGAGTGCATATATGTCAGCTCTCTAAAAATTATTAGACAAAAGTTTTTTGGCATCTAATGACTTCTACTTATTCCTCTCATTTGTGAGTTATTGAGATCCGTATAAAAAAGCTTAAAACTGTGAATTTTTATCTACAAGTTATGATGATTTCTCCATATCATTTAGTTTATTCAAGCTTTTATTGGGTTGCCCAAAAAGTAAATTGATTTTTTAAAAGAAAGTAAATGCATTTTTAATAAAATTTAGAATGAACTTTAATCAAATATACTTTTTTACACTTTTTCCTAAAGCAAGCTAAAAGTAACAGCTGATAACTGACAGAAGAAAGAATGCAATTGCAGAGTCACAAGCTGTGAAAAAATTTGTCAACGCCGGCTATATGAAAAATCCCAATAGATAGATACAACTTAGTCAGGAGCGGAGTTTTTAAGGGGCGCTTAGACAGTGCGGACTGAAATAAATTTGAAACAGAAATGATTTTTCCTGTAGTTTGCAATTCGAAAATAGTCAATGGCCCTTGAACACACTACACGTAAAAATAAATAAAACGTTTGGAATATTTTGGTTATCATAAAAGTCAGTTTTATTATGGAAGTACTATTTTTATAGTAACTGTGCTACATTTCTTTCTACTTTTGAATGTTAGTTGTGAATTTCCCAAATTTTGATGTGTTTAGGTAAAATTTTTAGAAACTTCATCTGTGCTAAATGATATTTCTTGTCTTAACCGGCAGATTGGTCTATATGGCAGCGATATCTAAACATAGTCCAATTTGAACCATATTTGGGTTGGTTGTCGGGAGACTTAAAAAAGCCCACTGTTTCAAATTTCAGTGAATTCGGATAAAAATAAAGCTTTTACGGGATTCAGATAGGAAATGCATCCAATATGGGCTCAAGATATAAATTCAGGAGGTGGGTTTATATGGGAGCTAATTTGGGCTATACTTAGCACAGTTGTTTAAAATCAAAACAAACAAACACCTCATACAAAATGTGTGCCAAATCGGATAAGAATTGCGTCGTCTTGAGGCTCAAGAAGTCAAGATCCAAAATAAGTTTATATGGCAGCTATAATAAAACATGGACCGATATGGTCTTTTTATACCCATATGCTAATCTAGTCATAGACCCCATTAAGTATATATTTTTGATCGTATCGTCGTTTTGAGTCGATCTAGCAATGTCCGTCCGTCCGTCTGTCGAAATCGCAATAGCGGTCGAATGCGTAGAGCTAGCCGTTTGAGATTTTACATAGATACTTACTTTTGATGTAGGTCATTGGGGATTGCGAATGGGTCATATTGGTTCAGATTTAGATATAGCTCCCATATAAATCGATCTTTCGATTTGACTTCTTCAGCCCTTACAAGTCGAAATTTTTGTCTGATTCGGCTTAAATTTTGCACGTAGTTTTCTGTTATGACTTCCAACAACGGTGCCACATACGGTTCAAATCAGTCTATAACCTGATATAGCTCCCCTATAAACCGGTCTCTCGATTATCCTTGTTCGGTTCGTAGAAGCTTTAAGTTTGGTATGTAGAATAGAATTATGCTCTATATTTATTTTGTAAAAATTTTTGGCAGAATCCATTCGGCCGGACCGAATCTTGGGAACCCACCAAGATTCGGCACGGCTGAACTTAGCGCGCTTTTACTTTTTTTATACCCTCCATTTCATTCCATTTGTAACACCCAGAAATATGCGTCTAAGGCCTTCTAAAGTATATATATTCTTGATCGCCATGATATTTTAAGTCGATCTAGCCATGTCCGTTCGTCTATCTGTCGAGAGCACGCAAACTTTCCAAGGATTAAATCTTGGCGTTTGAAATTTTGCACGAAATCTTCTTTTTAGTGTAGGTCGGTTCGGATCGCAAATGGGACAAATCGGTCCATGTTTTGATATATCTGCCGTATAAACCGATCTTAGTTTTTTATTTCTTAAGCCTCTAGAAAGTGCAATTTTTATCCGATTTAGCTGAAATTTTGCACGTAAAGTTTTAATATCACTGTTTTGTGTATGGATCAAATCAGTTTATAACCTCATATAGCTGCTATACACAGAATAAAATGTTTAAGGAATTTTTTCATAATTCCATTTATAATCTATTTCTTACACAATATACCAAGGCGGTATACAATATACGCGAACAGCTGTTAACAGCCGGCCGGATTTGACGGTATTAAGTTGTCAGATTTTTGTTTGCATTCTCTTTGTTGTTATTTTTTTCTCGCATATTCTTTGCTCATTTACGCACACGTATACACAGACGCACACAAATTTCTTTGAGTGAGCTGGCAAAACGTCGATCAGCTTGATGGCAATATTGCGGATTCAACCATATGATTTGTGGTTGTTGTACGAATGAGACTACCTGTTAATCGAACCTAAAATACATGAACAAGTTCTTGCATTGATGAGCAAACTGGTATTTTTTTCGAAAATATGTAACAATTTTTAAAATCCAAAATCATGTTCTTACCTTTCCCTACTTTCCTTACAAAATATATGTAAGAATTTCTAAAATCCGAAATCATGTTCTTACGTTCTTACGTTTTCCTACTTTTTCATTTTTTGTGCTATTTCGGACAAACTCTTTGTTGGAAAAACCCTGTCATATGTGTTCTCTCAAAAAGAGAATCAGGTTCTGTACATTGCCTGCAGAGGAAGACTATTTGAATTGGGGTGATTTTTATACCAACCGCCATATTGATCTAGGACCCCATAAAGTATATATATTCTTGAACGTCTCGACATCCTGAGTCGATATAGCCATGTCCGTCCGTCTGTCGAAATCACAATAGCGGTCGAACGCGTAAAGCTAGCCGTATGAAATTTTGCACAGATTCTAAATATTGATGTAGGTCGCTGGTTCAGATTTGGATATAGCTCCCATGTAAACCGATCTCCGGATTTGACTTCTGAGCCCCTGGAAGCCGCAGTTTCTGTCCGACTTGGCTGATATTTTACATGTTGTGTTCTGTTCTAACTTCGAACATTTGTGCCAAGTACGGCCCAATCGGTCAAGAACCTGATATAGCTCCTATATAAAACCGATGTTCCGATTTGACTTCTTGAGCCCGTGGAAGCCGCAGTTTCTGTCCGACTTGGCTGAAATTTTGCGTGTAGTGCTCTGTTATAACTTTCAATAACTGTGACAAGTACGGCCCAAATTGGTCTATAACGTGGTATAGCTCCCATATAAACCAATCGCCCGATTTTACATCCTGAGTTTCTGGAAGCCTCAATTTTCATCCGATTTAGTTGAAATTTTGCACACAGTGTTCTATTATGACTCTTAACAACGGTTCAAATCGCTTAAGAACATGATAAAACTCCCACATAAACTGATCTCCTGATTTGACTTCTTGAGCCCTAATCAGGCTCGATTTGTATACTATTTGACTGAAATTTTGCATATACGACTTTCAACAACCGTGTTAAGTACGGTCCAAAATTGATCTATAATTGGATATAGCTCCCGTATTTTACCCGAATCCATGGTTGTGGGTTCCCAAGATGCGGCCGGCCGAAGTTTGTATATATAACTGATAGGCAAAAAAAAAAAAATAAATAAAATTAATTTGTCTTTCGCTTACAAGCAATCAATGTGTTATAGCGTTAGCCATTTATTGAATACCGAAATGGAAAGATGCACAAATCATTTCATCAAAAACAAGCAGAATATTTGGTAAGTAACGAACAATAGTAAAACAAGAAGTACGTTTACATTGGCCGAGATTTAAGTGCTAAATCCCGTGTGTTTTTTTTTGCAGGTTTTACCACACAAAAATAAATCCCACTTTTATAGGATTTATTTTTAAATCCCAAATAAATCTGATTTCATGGCTGAATAACCGATAGAAGTAATAAAATATGCAACTGTATTCAAGAAATCTGTATACATGTGTGTGATATGCTTCATGTATACGAATGTACGCTTGTGTATGTCACTTAAATCTCCAAAAACGCAGTGTAAGCTGGCAGGATTTGTTTTTGGATTTAGTTAAATCCAGATTATAAAAAATTCGTCTTTCAGCACGAACAAACTAATTAATTAAACAAACAATTTATCTACAGGTTATTATACCCTCCACCATTTACTAACTTTACCATTCCATTTGTAAAACATCAAAATATGGTCCCCATAAAGTAAAGTTCTTGATCGCCATGACATTTTAAGTCGATCTAATCATGTCCGTCTTTCTGTCTGTGGAAAGCACGCTAACTTTCAAAGGAGTGAAGCTAGGCGCTTGAAATTTTTCAAAAATTCTTCTGTTATATATAGACGGCGCAATTCTTTTCCTATTTGGTTGAAATTTTGTATAAGTTGTTTTGTTATGACTTTTAATAACTGTGTTACGTATGGGTAACATCGGATCATAATTTGATAAAGCTGCCAGATAAACCGATCTTGGATCATGATCCGGTTCATCGCATCATACCCTGATATAGCTCCCATCTAAAATGATCTCCCGTTTTCACTTCTTTAGCCAATTCTTGTCCGATTTGACTGAAATTTTGTAAAACGACTTCTGCTATGACTTTCATGCGCCAAATATGGTCTGAATCGGTTCATAATCTGATATAGCTCTCATATAAACCGACCTCCCGATAAAACTTCTTGAGCTCATATCGGAGGCAAGACTTTGCACAATTATTTACTTCTACTATGGTCTCCAACATCCAAACCAAGTATGGTCTGATTCGGTCCATAACCTGGTATGGCTCCAATATCATGGCAATTTTTATCCATTATCCTTTGTTTGGCAATCAAGAGATACTGGTCAAAGAATGTGACAAATGCGATCCATGGTGGAGGGTACATAATATTCGCCTCGGCTGAACTTTGCACGCTTTTATTTGTTTTTTCATTCACTATCTTGTCAAACTCTGATGGAATACTAAAAGAGTTTTTAAAACATTTTGTTCTTAAATAAATACACGAATCAGTTCATATTTTAACATGCTGGAAGTATATGTATACCACGTACGCGTTCGCATATGTTTATTTTCTCTCTCTCTCTCTCTCTTACTCGCAAAAACCCGTAATTTATTGTTTTATGAGCTGCTTTCATAAAATACAGATATCTGAACATTGGCAACACTTTATGAACACTTTTCACTAAATACGCGCATTTTTCTGACCCAATCTCCCAATTAGACTTAAATATTTTGCAAATTTTGTTTTGGTGTGACTTCCAACAACTGTGGTAAGTATGGTCTAAATCAGTCCGTAACCTGATATAACCTCCTCAATATATGCAGATTTCCCGATTAGAATTCTAGGGCTTCTAGATGGCGCAATTCTTATCCGATTTGGTTAAAATTTTGCATATGGCGTTTTGGTATGACTTCCAACAACTGTTCCAAGTATAGTCTAAATCGGTTGGTCTCTCCCAATTTGATTTTCTGAGCTTCTGGAGGGCGCAATTATCACTGAATTTGCCGGAAATTTTGGAGTTGGTGTTTTTCTATGACTTCTAAAAGCCATGACAAGTACGATCCATATCGGTGAATAACGTGATATAGCTCATATACTCAACCAAATTTGTTATTCAAAACAGCAAAAATGTTTGCTAAAACAACAGTTTGTGTCAGCTGAAAATGGAACAACAGACATTACTGCTGTTTCATCCAATATAGGGCTGCTGTATTAGTAAACATTTCGGTCAGCTAAATCAGCAAACAAAATCTTCTGCTTTAAGTACAAAAATCTGCTGAAAACAAAAATGTATGCTATTTTCAGACCCCATAGGATGGGGGTATACTTATCTAGTCATTCCGTTTGTAACACCGAAAAATATTCATCTCAGACCCCATAAAGTATATACATTGTTGATAGTCTCGAAGTTCAGAGCCGATCCACCCATGTCTGTCCGTCCGTCTGTGGAAATCACGATAGCGGTCGAACTCGTAGTCGCTTGAAATTTGGAATAAATACTTTGTATTGATGTAGGTCGTAGAGGATTGCAAATGGGTCATATCGGTTCAGATTTAAATATAGCTCCCATATAAACCGATCTCCCTATTTGACTTCTTGAGCCCCTGGAAGCCGCAATTTTGTCCGAGTTGGCTGAAATAATGCACATAGTGTTCCGTTATGACTTCCAGCATCTCTGATTAGAAAATGGTTTGATTCTTGAGCTCCTGAAAGCCGCAATTTTTGTCCGATTTGGCTGAAATTTTGCACATAGTGCTCTCTAATAATTCATCTCTTCTAACAAAATTTATAAAAAAAAATCCTTAAAAAATGTCTGAAGTAATCAAAACAAGTAACAGGCAAACATAAACAAGTAAAATTGTGCTAAATTCGGCCGGGCCGAATCTTGGGAACCTACCTCCATGGATGCTGCTAAAATATGGGAGCTATATCTGGATATAGACCGATTTGGACCGTACTTGACACAGTTGTTGGAAGTCATAACAGAATACTATGTGCTAAATTTCAGCCAAATCGGACAAAAGTTGCGGCTTCCAGGGGCTCAAGAAGTCAAATCGGGAGATCGGTTTATATGGGAGCTACATTAGGTTATAGACCGTTTTGGACCGTACTTAACACAGTTGTTGAAAGCCGTAACAGAACACAACATGCAAAAAGTAGAGGGGCTTAGGAAGTCAAATCGGGAGATCGGTTTATATAGGAGCTATATCAGGTTATACACCGATTTGGACCGTACTTAGCACTGATGTTGGATGTCATAACAGAAAATTGCGGCTTCCAGAGGCTCAAGAATTCAAATCGGGAGATCGGCTTATATGGGAGCTATATCTAAATCTGAACCGATATGACCATTTGTAGTATCAATAGTCAATATCTGTGCAAAATTTCAAGCGGCTAGCTTTACGCGTTCGACTGCCATCGTGATTTCGAAGGGCAGACTGACGGACATGGCTAGATCGACTCAGCGAAACGATCAAGAATATAAAGGGTGATTTTTTTGAGGTTAGGATTTTCATGCATTAGTATTTGACAGATCACGTGGGATTTCAGACATGGTGTCAAAGAGAAAGATGCTCAGTATGCTTTGACATTTCATCATGAATAGACTTACTAACGAGCAACGCTTGCAAATCATTGAATTTTATTGCCAAAATCAGTGTTCGGTTCGAAATGTGTTCAAATTTTGACAAATTTTGTTCAGCGATGAGGCTCATTTCTGGTTGAATGGCTACGTAAATAAGCAAAATTGCCGCATTTGGAGTGAAGAGCAACCAGAAGCCGTTCAAGAACTGCCCATGCATCCCGAAAAATGCACTATTTGGTGTGGTTTGTACGCTGGTGGAATCATTGGACCGTATTTTTTCAAAGATGCTGTTGGACGCAACGTTACGGTGAATGAACACATTTCGAACCGAACACTGATTTTGGTAATAAAATTCAATGATTTGAAAGCGTTGCTCGTTAGTAAGTCTATTCATGATGAAATGTCAAAGCATACTGAGCATCTTTCTCTTTGACACCATGTCTGAAATCCCACGTGATCTGTCAAATACTAATGCATGAAAATCCTAACCTCAAAAAAATCACCCTTTATATACTTTGTGGGGTCTTACATGAATATGTCGAGGAATGACTAGATTAATATAGATTAGTATATATATATCCTATAGTGGTGGTTATTAAAAAGAATTTAAACTTTTATGAGCACGACGTTAAATTAGTTGATAAATATAGAAAAATAGCTAAAATCCCGAATGACATGCACTATGTATCAATAATGAAGGATACATGAAGGAAACTACACATTTGTCACAAAGTCTTGCAAGAATTTGTCGCAAAAAACGTACTTTTATCGTAAACAATGTCCAACGTTTTTCAGAAAAGAAGTTTAATTGGTGAAAATTTCCTTAATGTGAAAGGAATTATCTTTTTCGCGTGTATAGAGAAATTGTAAGGCCTAAGCAGTTATGGCCTTTTAAAATCCATAGTGTATTGCTTTCTTTTACCCCTTTCTTTTCACCACAAGATATACTCAACTTGAAGTTGATTGAGTAAATGATAGATGTAAATATGTGTGTGCATAGAAGTATATGACGCGTTTGGTGCCAAAATAATAAGTTGGACAATAGATTGTGTGCACATATGAGTACATACATAAGTATAATATAATGCGTACATATGTATAGCCTAACAATCATTACACAATAACCAACATAAACACACTTAAAGAGGGACAGAGAGTCAACACTTAATACTGGATATAATGAAAAATGACAACAATAACAATAATAATGTTATTGATTTTAGTTGACGTCTGAGTTAGTGTTGTTTGTATTTGACCCTGGTCTTACTTCCTTTGTTTAGTTGGACATCCTCCTTATGTGCCATACAATTTTCTCGTATTTTCTTACATGATATTACAATAGAAAATCGCTTATGGTTTGAAGGAAATAAACAAAAAGTAACAAGTGAAGGCTTTTAAAGGTGCTATGACCGAAATGGGAATGTTAATGTAATACAGACATATGAATGTCTTTAGATTTACTGAAATGCCAATATATTTGGCAGAATCATATTGAATGTGTTAAGCAGTTGTAAGAAAAACACGTAAGGACGGGCTAAAGACCGTCCTTTTAATACACTACACCACATTAGGTATGCAGGTTAAGTCGAGGAAACTAAAATTGAATAACTTATGCACCCAAGTTCGGCACGAACATTAAGTGGTCTAATAAATATAAGTCACTGTATTTCAAATTTCGAAAAAATCGGGTAATATATAAAGCTTTTATGAGCTTCAGGCTCTTAACCGGCATATCGGTCTATATGACAGCTATATCTAAATACATGTTGGGATGTTGGAAAGCGTAAAAATTCTCACTGTTTCAAATTTCAGCGAAATCGGTTGAAAAATAAAGCTTTTATGGGCTTCAGACCCTTTATCAGGAGATCGGACTGTATGGCAACTATATTTAAATATAGTCCGATCTGAACCTTATTTGGGTCATATGTTGGGAGGCGTAAAAGTACCCACTATTTCAAATAGTGGTCTAATAAATATAAGTCACTGTAGAATTTTGTATTTCAAATTTCGAAAAAAACGGGTAATAAATAAAGCTTTTATGAGCTACAGACACTTAACCGGCAGTTCGGTCTATTTGACAGCTATATCTAAATACATGTTGGGAAATTGGGAAGCGTAAAAATACTCACTGTTTCAAATTTCAGCGAAATCGGTTGAAAAATAAAGCTTTTTTGAGCTTCAGACCCTGTATCGGCAGATCGGTCTATATGGCAGCTATATCTAAATATAGAGCGATCTGAACCCTGTTTGAGGTTTATGTCGGGAGGCATAAAATAACCTGCTGTTTCAAATGTCAGCGAAATCGGGTAATAAATAAAGCTTTTATAGGCTTCCGACTCTTTATCGGCAGATCGGTATATATGGCAGCTATATATGAATATAGTCCGATCTGAACCATATTTGGGTCAGATGTCGGGAAGCCTGAAACTACTCACTGTTTGGGTAAAAATATAGCATTTGTGGGCATTAGACTCCTTATCAGCAGATCGGTCTGCATAGCAGCTATATCCAAATATGGTCTGATTTGGCCCGTTCGTATATGTGCCAAATTTCAGCTCAATTTTTAAAGGCTGTAGAGTGATTACAACAGACGGATAGACGGACAGGCACACGGACATCGTTAAATCGTCTTTGAACTTTACGACGATCCGGATATATATATATATATACTTTGTAGGGTCGGAAATTCATATTTCGATGTGTTTCAAACAACTTAATGGTATATTCACCTATCCTAGTGGGTATAATAAAATGCAAGTGTAAATGCGTGTCTCAGTGGATGTTTATAATCCCAATTGAATGTATACGTTCCATAATCTTTTTATACCCACCACCATAGGATGGAGTATACTAGTCGTTCCGTTTTTAACACCTCGAAATATTGGTCTGCGACATTCTGAATCGATCTAGCTATGTCCGTCCGTCCGTCTGTTGAAATCACGATAGCGGTCGAACGCGCAAAACTAGCCGCTTTAAATTTTGAACAGATACTTAATATTGATGTAGGTTGAGAATTGCAATTGGGCCATATCGGGTCAGATTTAGATATGGCTCCCATATAAATCGGGAAATCGATTTGATTTCTTGAGCTCCTGGAAGCCACAAATTTTGCAGTTTTGAATAACAAATTTGGTTGAGTGTACTATCATCTGTTTGCATCTGTGCATCTGTTTCCAGTGAATCGGCGAACTAGATTCCGGAAGTACACTTAGAATAGACTCCAAAGGCTAATGTCGCTAGGTCGCAGTTTGGTGATGGTAGTTGTCGACAAGGGAGAAGAACAGGGCTGCATACCTAGGAATAATTGGAGTAGAATATTCAATGGACTGTCATCAGTATACTCCGATGTCCTTGCGAAATTTCTTGAGTCTCCCCCAGTTTGTGACGATGCAGGCTGGTATTGGGCCCGATACAAACCAATTGCCTTCGGGGATTAACGCTCAATTGAAATATATCGTTGTGCGCTAAAAAGGATTGGTGAGATCTGGCCAGGTGCTGGACTAGATTTAGTCAAGAAGGAAGATATTTCTTCTCGACCAATGGCGCATTCTTGGATACCAAAGTTTCCCTGAGATCCTGAAGCGATACTTGAAAGACTAAGGGAATGTAATCCCAATCTTTCAACCACAGACTGGAAGATTGGTAGACTGGATGAGGCTGATGGTGACCGGAGACATGCAGTATTAATAAAGGGTGATTTTTTTGAGGTTAGGATTTTCATGCATTAGTATTTGACAGATCACGTAGGATTTCAGACATGGTGTCAAAGAGAAAGATGCTCAGTATGCTTTGACATTTCATCATGAATAGACTTACTAACGAGCAACGCTTGCAAATCATTGAATTTTATTACCAAAATCAGTGTTCGGTTCGAAATGTGTTCAAATTTTGACAAATTTTGTTCAGCGATGAGGCTCATTTCTGGTTGAATGGCTACGTAAATAAGCAAAATTGCCGCATTTGGAGTGAAGAGCAACCAGAAGCCGTTCAAGAACTGCCCATGCATCCCGAAAAATGCACTGTTTGGTGTGGTTTGTACGCTGGTGGAATCATTGGACCGTATTTTTTCAAAGATGCTGTTGGACGCAACGTTACGGTGAATGAACACATTTCGAACGGAACACTGATTTTGGTAATAAAATTCAATGATTTGCAAGCGTTGCTCGTTAGTAAGTCTATTCATGATGAAATGTCAAAGCATACTGAGCATCTTTCTCTTTGACACCATGTCTGAAATCCCACGTGATCTGTCAAATACTAATGCATGAAAATCCTAACCTCAAAAAAATCACCCTTTACTAAACATCGCTAAATTCTGACGGATTGCAGGAGACTCAAAATCCTCCTGCCACGATCGAGACAGGTGGGGATGACATCGAAACGGGACCCAACAAGCCCTGTGCGGGTGGGACACAAAGTTGGACTGGGCTCAATGTGTGCGACAGCAGCAGTTAGTGAAGGAGAAATCGTCGACATCGAACCTGTATTCATGCAAAGAGTAGTCTAAATGTTTTTCATCCTCCGTCGCTAAGCACAGAAGATTTAGTAGTAGCCAGTCTTGAAATAAACAAGTCTCATTACTGACTGGCTTCCGTATATATGGCACACGATTCAAAGATGCCGCCTTCAAACCTTAAGTCGCCTCATTGCGACGCCAAGGTGGACCCCAAAGCTGGTTGGTCAATGGAAGGAATGCAGAAAACTCTTCAACAGAGCAAAAACCAGAAGAGCACCACACGATTGGGACATCTGTAAGGCTGAGCTAAGAAAATATAAGGGTGAGCTGAGAAAGGCTCAGCACAAATCCTGGGTAGCAATTTGCAGCTCCATGGAGGATACATTTGAGGCCTTTAGGTTCTGTTTTCGAGACCTATTACGGTGGGGTATATTCAGAAGTTACAGAATATATGGACAATGTCTAGTGAGGAAACACTAGAGCTACTCGTTGATACACATTTCCCGGGAAATTCTCCAACGGATAACTTGGCGCCAGAAGAGGTTGCCACTGGTATCAATTCGTCGGATGCTATTAGGGAAAGTGTGTCTGAGCCGAAAATCCTTTGGGCGATAAGAAGTTTCGACTCCTTTAAGTCGCCAGGCCCCGATGATGTATCACCGGTTGAATTACAAGCCGTGTCTGATAGACTGGTCCCCTGGCTTAGGGAGATATGCTCTGCTTGTATCTGAATGTTATCTATACCTGTGGAATGGAGGGACACGAAGGTCATTTTCATTCCGAAAGCAGGAAAATCCTACCACACGAAGGCGAAAGAATTTCTTCCTATTAGTCCGTCATCCTTTATGCTGAAGACTTTTGAGAGGTTGATAGAAAAATTTCAAAGGGCAAAGATACATGGAGATCGCCTGTTGCAGCAGCAGCATGCATATAGTAAAGGCAAATCCACTGAAACAGCTCTCTACGAACTAGTCGGCTCCATAGATGAAACTCTCGCTGTCAAGAAATATACAATGGTAGCATTTCTTGACATAGAAGGTGCTTTCAAAAATGTTAAACCGACGTCGAGCACGAAGGGACCAACTCAACCGTAAGAAAGTTTATTAATAACTTACTTACTAAAAGATGCATTACGGCAGGCTTGGGATCTGTGGATCTATAAAGACGGGTCAGCAGAATAACACCTCGAGGGAGTGTCTCCTCTACTTTGGAATATAGCCATTAACAATGTATTATTGTCTCTGGAAGAAAAAGGCCTAAAAGTGGTTGCGTATGCTTATGACATGGCAATTGCAGTAAGGGAAAGTTTCCCTGCACTCTAAGAGATATACTTCATGAAGCTCTATGTGCAACAGCAAAGTGGGCTACCGAAAGTGGTCTAGGTATAAATCCGTGCAAGACAGAAGTATTTCTTTTCAGCAGGAGATACAAATTGCCTACAGTGAAACCTGTGTCCTTGGGTGGAGAGAATGTTCCATTTACAGAAAGTGTAAAGTGTTTGGGTGGACAGGAAATTGAACTTCAAATCCAACATTTTGGAAAGGATAAGAAAGGCAACTCTATACACCTGCAAGAGATCTATTGGCAAAAATTGGGAGTTTTGACCGCCTGTCATGCATTAGGTATATACTGCAGTTGTCAGACCTATAATATGGTGTTGTGGTCTGGTGGACGGCGCTTCAAAAGTCAACCTACTGCTCAATACTTAACCGGATCCAAAGGATGGCTTGTTTGTGCATCACAGCCGCACTGAAGACGACACCATCTGATGCACTGAATTGAATGCTACATCTTATGCCTCTGGAAATTGTGGCTAGACAAATTGTAGCGACCACTGCCGTGAGGTTAAGAGAGCTTTCTCATTGGCCATGTGGCGGCTACGGACACTGTGTTATCCTTGATACAATATCCGATGTTCCAGACAGTGTGGATTATATCCTTCCTGAGCCGCTTTTTGATAAAAAGTACTGTACCACTATTCCTTATAGAACCGATTGGAACTACGATATCCCTGGTAATAGAAGTTACATAGACTTCTATACGGATGGTTCCAAACTAAACGACCAGGTGGGCTTTGGGGTGTAATGTAAAAATCTAAAACGGGTCATATTGAAAAGGTTACCCTGTATGGCTAAGATATAATGTTATTACGACGATTGGCATAAATATCTTCTCAGATAGCCAGGCAGCCATTAAATCCCTGGAGAACGTATTTCTGAACACAAAAACCGCCCTCGACTGTCGCAGATCTCTCTGAACAGTTCGAATTTTGAACCTGTTCTGGGTGCCGGGTCACATAGCTATCCCAGGGAACTGTAAGGCGGACGAGCTTGAGAGACTAGGAACTACCCAACATATTCCAGGTAAAGTGGAATCTGTGGGTATGCCTCTGGCGACATGTAAGCTATGTTTTCAGGACCAGGTCCGAAGGACGACGAATGATAGATGGTCACAAAGAGGGGGCTGTGAGTATTCTAAAACTATGTGGCCTAATCTAGACTTTAAGAGGTCTACCGCTTTGCTGTCATTAGCTAGAACAGACGACTCAATCATTGTCAGGACAGGTCACTGCCAGCAACGACTTTTGCAGAAGCTGTGAGGACATCGAAGAAGAAGAGACTATAGAACACCTTCTGTGTGTGTGTGTCCCGCACTAGTAGTCAGCAGGAGTTCCACTTTAGGTTCTCATTTCTATGATAAACTGTATGATTTAGCGGAAGTGAACATTCACAAGTTATTGGGATTTTTAAGGCGATCTGGATGGTTCAACGGTAGGAACTAGAAGGCATATTGCTTCTTCTGTTCCTGTGTTATCACAATGGACGAAAACGTCTAAGTGAGTCTGATGGCAGACTGCCACTTAAACCTAACCTCACCTAATCTAATTATTGGTGTAGGTCGTTGGGGATTGCAAATCGCTTCAGATTAAGATATAGTTCCCATGTAAACCGATCTCCCGATTTGATTTCTTGAACCTCTGAAAGCCGCAATTTATGTCTGATTTGGCTGAAGTGTGCATGTGGTGTTCTCCTATGACTTCCAATTACTGTGCCCACTTATTGGAAACGCCCACGTGTTTCTTCATTCCAGGACGAACTTTGAATAAAATTTTGAGATATAATTTCAATATGATAAATTTTCAATGAGTTTTTTTCTATAGACAAGATGCCACATTTCAAAACATTTCTAAGAACAACATTTCAAATAAATTTACTTAAAAAAAAAATTTCAATAAAACTTTTCTAAAGAGGCAATTTCAGTAAAATTTTCTATAAAGAGAAAATTTCAGTAAAATTTTCTATAAGGAGAAAATTTCAGTAAAATTTTCTATAAAGAGAAAATTTCAGTAAAATTTTCTATAAAGAGAAAATTTCAGTAAAATTTTCTATAAAGAGAAAATTTCAGTAAAATTTTCTATAAAGAGAAAATTTCAGTAAAATTTTCTATAAAGAAAAATTTCAGTAAAATTTTCTATAAAGACTAAATTTTAGTGAAATTTTCTCTAAAGACAAAATTTTAGTGAATTTTTTTCTAATTTCAATGACATTTTCTGTAAAGAAAAAATTTCCTCTATACACAAGTTTCGGTGAAATTTTCTATAGAGACAAAATCTCAGTGAAATTTTGTATAGAGACAAAATTTCACTTAGAACAAAATTTCAGTGAAATTTCCCCTAAATACAATATTTCAGTGAAATTTTTTCTGATTGCAAAAACATTTTTTGTAAAGGCAAGATTTTCTCTGAAATTTGAATGAAATTTTCTCTAAAGACAAAATTGCAATGCAATTTTCTCGAAAAATAAAATTACTGTGAAATTTTCCCTGAAGACAAAATTTCATATACATTTTCTCTAAATACAAAATGTCAGTGAAATTATGACAAAATTTCAGTAAAATTTTCTCTAAAAACTAAATTTCCGTGAAATATTCTCGAAAGACAAAATGTCAGTAATAAAGGGTGATTTTTTAGCTATTATCTTTTTGGCAACATTGGTTTAAACAGCTCACGCACGTTTCGTGATTTATTTCACTGAATCTTGAATGAATCTTGGGTCAATGTTATCAAGACCAATAGCATTTGACTTGACTCATCGAAGACAATGTACAACTTCGGCGTGCGATACACGTCTAAACTCAAAACTGCAATAAACATTTGTGCTTTCCGGAAACCTATTAGTGTCTTGGTAAAAAGTCGAATCAATATCTAAGGTCGGAATATTAACAAAAGTTTCATTCAACCCATGGCAATTAAAAATTTCCTTGGATTGTTCAATTCCGATATCGTTTATAACCCTCCACTTACCTTTCGTGTCTAACGCCGAATAATATTTTGATGGATAATATCGTAATTTTGCATCACTAATAAGTGCATTAACTTTATTTCTTGCCGTGTGGAATTCCTCATGAAATTCATTCGTTTTAAAACGTTTTCGCCTGGAGTAGGCTAGGTTCCTGTTACGAATAAAATTCCTAATAGTGGAATTAAACCAAGGCTTAGTATCCGATTTCTTTATCTTAGTCCGAATGGGGACTGTTGCACGTCCAATGTTATCTGGAAGAAAGCTACATTTCTCATCGACAGATATAAGATCATATTTCCCATTCCAATAGACTTCCTGAATCCTTTCATCTAAGGCAGAATAGTCTTTGACACAGTGCAATTGTAAGTCAGATAAATCAAATCATGTCTTGAGAAACAAGGTGCAGATATTAAGTCATAGAGCGAAATATTAGAAGTACTATTCACAAAGAACATATCCAAAAGGGTATTAACAGTTGACGAAAAATGAGTGGGGTTTTTAGAATTGTAGGGGAAAGACCCAGTGCTAACATATTGTCCGTCATTTTGAAATCTACAAGAATATTGGAATTAAAGTCCCCAGCTGTAATAACATCGTTATATATCGATGTTATGGTCTCTAAGACGTTATGAATTTGATTCTAATTTATTGTATTGTTTGGCCGGTAGTTATTACCAATCAAGCTTTTTTTTTCAAGTTAGACAAAAGATCCACGAATATATATTCCATTTGATCCTCAGGATTAGATTTTAATCGGAATTTGGCTTTGAAAGTGTTCCTTGCAAATATGGCAACACCACCCTCACGACGTTCTCTATCAGATCTGAATACAGTATATCCATCCAAGTTTATTAAGCTATCTGGTATTGCAGTTTGAGCATTTTCCAATATATACTTGAACTCATCAATCTTGTTTACTATACTTTGATAATTTATGAGGCATATCTTCAAACTTCTCTTTGACTTGTTAAAATATGCAGTAGATTTCGAGTTCAATCTTAAGAATCTCTATCTACATTAATCATGTGTCATAGAGAGTAATACATAGATAAGAAATAACATCAGCATCGCGTTTGAAAAGAATATTCCTGCTTGTATTAATGAAAAAACATAAATAAGATAATTAAAGTTGTAAGAAGAAAATGAAAAAATAACCTTTAGAATAATAAGTTGTAAATTTGAGCATACATAAACAATCTGCAATATTATGAACATTCGTATTGTGAGCCTTAATTCGATTTTATGTATTAGGTATTTCCTCCGAAGAACGAAAATTATCAATAATTTTAGGATGAAATATGCATATTGGCTCGTTACCATCGAAACGTTTATTGTAGGCAAGTCCTCTAAATGTGTATGTAGACTTTATAAAACCTTTCTTCTTTAAGTGTATCGCATCTTGCAGGAACTTGTAATTTGTTTTAGAGATTTTCGTTGGTAAAATATTGTGATGAAGATCTGAAGCCAATAGAATTCAATAATAACTTATTGTTGTGCATCTTCTTACAGCCAGAAACAAATTTTAAGAAAATAAACTTTGTCGTAGGGTGACATGAACTTCATTATGATCACGTCATCCGGTGAATTGAGGTTTTTAGCGTTGTTTCTATTTTGAAGGCGATGGATTGTTTTAAACGGGGTACAACCATATTTATAGCACTGCATATGTTGGCAAATATGTCGATTAAATTTTCCTCAGCTGTATAAGGTATTCCATTAACTCGTATCTCACATGCAACGTGTGCATTCTCTTGTCTTAAGAGTTGGATTCTAATGTCATCAGTTTCGGATTTGGTGTGGTTAATCTCCCCAGTTACTTTTTCTAATTTGGATACGCCAGTGTTGACGTCATTTAAATTGGTTCTTATCTCCAACAATTTCTCTTCGAATTCGCGGGTTTCTGTCTCCTTGAGCATGGCTTAAAATCGACATACCAATTTATCGCTTAACCTACTGAAGCGTTCGTCAAGCTTTTGTACCATTCTGAGGGGAGAATCCGATAAGCGGGGAGTTTTTGACAGGTTTCCAAAGGAGGAGCGATGATTAAAGCTCTCCCTATCACGTTTAGGTGCCCTTGTGTACAGCACTACTTCGCTATCAACCATGATATTTGTCTGTGTAACATCGCAATCATTTACTTTGATCACCTTTGAAAAAAAAGTCACTAATTATGTCAGGCGGCTTAATGATTCGAATTCACATTGTAATTCCTTTTTTATTACAGTTTTGAAAACATTAAAAAACCAGTAAGGAATGGCAAATGTCGGGCGATGTCGACTGTATAATACCCTACATCTACCCTATAAGCACAATGTGGGACCTATATCCAATTCTGAACCAATTTAGATGGACCTCGTCGAGCAAGTTTGTTCAAACTGTAAAAACAACAACCGTAGTTTATTGCATTATGTGCAAATTACCTAAAATCTGACGAACATATATATTGGAGGTATATCTAATTCTGAACCGATTTCGAGAAAACTTTTCAGATAATGTGGTAGTCGTCGAGGAAAGCGTTGTGAAAAATGTTGGCAAGATTGGTCAAACAATGCGCTTGCAGTGGCTCTTGGGGTGAAAATCTGGCGATATACTTATATGACATGAAATTCACCAGTAATATTAAGAGTCATAAGAAAATCCTTCCTGCAAAATTTTGACAGAATCGGTTAACAAATGAGCACTTTTTTGCAAATATTTCTCAAAAACGGACGAACATATATATGAGAGCTATATCTAAATCTGAATCGATTTCGAGCAAACTCCTCGTCGAGGAAAGCGTTTTGCAAAATTTTGGCAGGATGGGTCAATAAATGCGCTTGCTGTAACTCTAGAAGTTAGAATCGGGCGATATATGTATGAGAGCTATATCTAAATCTGAACCGATTTCCATGAAATTCACCAGTAATATTGAGAGAAAATCCCTAGTGCCAAATTTCGAGAAAATCGGTTAACAAAATACCATTTTATTCCAATATTACTGCAAATCGGACGAACATATATATGGGAGCTATATCTTAATCTGAACTGATTTTGACCAAACTTAATGCCTTTTTACTTGTTTTGATGTGTAATTGTTGTTGTAACTTTACTAGGTTTCTTTTATTTGATTATTTTCTGCACAAATTACTTGCAATTATTTACCGAACAAACTCTTGTTCAGAGTTTGAATGAGTGTTTATAGACACTGGGTGTATTATTTGATGTATTATTTGATGTATTTAGGCGATTTATTTTGTGTCACAATGGTTTATAACATGATGTTCGCCTTTAGACTATTTTTTGTGCGGCTAAATTAAAGCTCATGTCTATATAGACAATACCGCTTCAATTGACGCATTGGAGGACAACATTGAAGCATATATTCGTGAGATACCGGCCGAAATGGTCGGAAAGAGTATGCCAAAATGGGACTAAGCGATGGTCCATCCGCTTAGCCCAACCGCGCAGTCACGGTCACCATTTTCATGAAATAATCTTCAATAATTAAATTATATCATGCATTTTTCTGAATTTTATGTGTTTTTTTTTTTGAAAAATTTTCTTATATTTTATAAAAATTCACCCTTTATATTTCATGCAAATTTAACTTCTGCGAAGTATAAACATAAAAAAACATATTCTGTGAATAATTTGAAACGCATTATTATCATTAAATTTCCATTAACTATTTTAAAACAACTTTTTTGACAGTTATTCGTTAAATGCGTTGTAATTTTATTAAAATGACTTTTTTATTCGATTCACTGATTTTTTATAAATTCCCTTTTTAAATAATTTTCTGAAAATCTACATAAATTAGTATTCATTGAATGCTGTCATCGACAGCAATCATCGCCGTTATACATAATTGACACATGACCTGGTTTAACCTTTTCGACGTTAGCCTTTATTTTGCAAAACAGCAAACATTGTAACTGTTTCCATTATGGAAAAGTCCACACAAGCATAAAGTGTTCTTTATGTGTGCTCTCTTTCGCCAACTTCCCCTCTCAGTTCATCACTCTACGTATCACAATGTTGATATACGAGGCAAAGGAAACAATAACAAGCACAAATGATGACGAGCTCAAACACCGGATGGTGAGGGTCATGGTTAGGACGACCGGCAAATTGACTGCCAAAAAACTACGCAGTATTTTCCGATAGAAATCATTTGGTCCCGTCTAAAGGGACAAATGACACTATTTATTCTATGAAGTTGTATAAAGATAAGAACGATGAGTTTTAAATGAAATGAGGATACACACACAAACGCAAATGAATGGGAAAATGCACCGGACTTCAAGAAGGTATAAAGGTCAAGTGGAATTGAACTAATAAAGAAAATGTATTAAATAAATACAATATAAAACTAACAAGTTAAACCGTGCTAAGTTCGGCTGGGCCGAATCTTGGGAGCCCACCACCACGGATTGTGCAAAAATATGGGAGCTAAAGGGTGATTTTTTTGAGGTTAGGATTTTCATGCATTAGTATTTGACAGATCACGTGGGATTTCAGACATGGTGTCAAAGAGAAAGATGCTCAGTATGCTTTGACATTTCATCATGAATAGACTTACTAACGAGCAACGCTTGCAAATCATTGAATTTTATTACCAAAACCAGTGTTCGGTTCGAAATGTGTTCATTCACCGTAACGTTGCGTCCAACAGCATCTTTGAAAAAATACGGTCCAATGATTCCACCAGCGTACAAACCACACCAAACAGTGCATTTTTCGGGATGCATGGGCAGTTCTTGAACGGCTTCTGGTTGCTCTTCACTCCAAATGCGGCAATTTTGCTTATTTACGTAGCCATTCAACCAGAAATGAGCCTCATCGCTGAACAAAATTTGTCAAAATTTGAACACATTTCGAACCGAACACTGATTTTGGTAATAAAATTCAATGATTTGCAAGCGTTGCTCGTTAGTAAGTCTATTCATGATGAAATGTCAAAGCATACTGAGCATCTTTCTCTTTGACACCATGTCTGAAATCCCACGTGATCTGTCAAATACTAATGCATGAAAATCCTAACCTCAAAAAATCACCCTTTATATAGACTGATTTGGACCGTATTTGGCACAGTTCTTGAGAGTCATAACAGATGTGATGAAAATTGAGCCTTCCAGAGGCTCAATAAGTCAATAAGTCAAATCGTTAGATCGGTTTATATGGGAGCCAAATCGGACCAAAATTGCAGCTACCAGTGGCTCAAGAATTCAAATCGGGAGATCGGTTTATATGGGAGCTATATCAGCTTTTAGATCGATTTGGACTGTATTAAACACAATTGTTGAAATAGAACACCACATGCAAAATTTCAGCCAAATCGGATGAAAATTTAGCCTTGCAGGGGCTCAAGAAGTCAAATCGTTAGATCGGTTTATATAGGAGCTTTATCAGGTTTTTGGCCGATTTGAACCGTACTTGTCACACTTGTTGGAAGTTATATCATAACTTCGGCCAAATCGGATGGAAGTTGTGACTTCCAGGCGCTCAAGAAGTCATATCAGGAGATCGGTTTATATTAGAGCTACATCAGGTTATATACCGATTTGGACAGTACTTGCAACCGCATTTCGCGCAAAGTGTTCGTAATAGAACACCATGTGCAAAATATACTTTATATATATACTTTTTGGGGTCTTAGATGAATATTTCGAGATGTTACAAACGAAATGACTAGATTAGAATACCTCCATAAAAAGAAATATTTTGAATTACAAATTAAATAGACAGCAAAAACAAGTAAAACGGCATTAAGTTCGGCCAGGCCCAACTTTGGATACCCACCACCTTGGGTATATATGTAAACCTCTTTTCATCACAATCCGATGAAAATTGGATAACTTATGCACCCAAATTCGGCACGGACATTGAGTGGTCTTATAAATATAAGTCAATGTTGAATTTTGTATTTCAAATTTTAACAAAATCGGGTAATAAATAAAGCTTTTATGAGCTTCAGACTGCCTTAATCGGCATTTCGGTCTATATGACAGCTATATCTGCTATTTTTACCATATTTGGGTCGGGTGGCCTAAAACTACTCACTGTTTCAAATTTCAGTGAAATTGGATAAAAAATAATGCTTTTACGGGCTTCAGACCCTTTATCGGGAGATCGGCAGCAATATCTAATTATAGTCCGATCCAAACCATATTTGGGGCGGATGTCGGGAGACCTAAATCTACCAACTGTTTCAAATTCCAGAGAAATCGGTTAAAACATAAAGCTTTTATGGGCTTCAGACCCTTTATCGGCAGATCGTTCTATATGGCAGCTATATGTAAATATAGTCCGATCTGAACCATATTTGGGTCGGATGGCGGGCGGCCTAAAACTACACACTGTTTAAAATTTCAGCAAAAGCAGATGAAAAATTAAGTATTTATGGGCATTGGACCCTTGATCGGAAAATCGGTCTATATAGCAGCTAGTTGTAAATATGATCCAATTTGGCCAGCACTATACTTTGTAGGGTTGGAAATTGATATTTCGATGGGTTGCAAACGGGGGTAGAATATACCCCCTATCCTACGGTGGCGGGTATAAAAATAAAATTAGAAGTAATGAATGTAGCAAAAAAAGTTGATAAGACAAACCCTTTTTGAAATATGTTGCATATCAGGCAAAAACATGTAACAGAATTTGAGTATGTGGTTAACCCCTCAGTACTGTTCTATGTTGTTTTGAATATAAAAAATTTTTATGAATTTGCCAACAAAAAATTTCCCCAAGCCAATCCCTTACAAATACAAAACAAATTTGCCCATTAAAACAGGGACAAACTTCTCACATATACATGAGTGTTGTCCGATTCAAGTTTAAGCTCAATTATAAGGGGTCTTCTTTTTATAGCCGAGTCCGAATGGAATGTCGCAGTGCGACACCTCTTTGGGGAGAAGTTTTTACATGGCTGCCATACCATTTTTTCCCTTTAAACCATTTAGAAAATTTCTGCATAGAGGTAAAGTGGACGAATAAAACTAGTTAAAACCAGTAAGGAAGGGCAAATGTCGGGCGGTACCGAATGTATAATACTCTACACCTACTTTATAAATATTTACAATGTGGGAGCTATATCCAATTCTGAACAATTTTTGATGGACCTCGGCAGATGTTTTCAGATGGGTTATTAACCAACCCATATAAAATTTAGAGCAAATATATTCAAACTGTAATAAATTCGGTGGACATGTGACAACATTATTGCACATTACCAAAAACGTGACGAACATATATATGGGAGCTACACCTAAATCTGAACCGATTTCGAGCAAACTTCTCAGATATTGTGGTAGTCGTTGAGGAAAGCGTTGTGAAAAATGTTGGTAAGATTGGTGAATAATTGGGCTTGCAGTGGCTCTAGGTGTGGAAATAGGGCAATATATATTAATTTGAGAGCTATATCTAAATCTAAACCCACCCCCCAAATAAAATCCTGGGAGCTATATCAAAATCTGAAGCGATATGACCCATTTGCAATCCCCCACCACTAACAACAATACGCGTTTGACCCATATCGTGATTTCGACAGACGGACGGACGGACATGGCTGGATCGACTCAGAATGTCGAGACGAAATATTAATCTAAGACGCCATAAAGTTTATATATTCTTATAAACTTTATGGGGTCTTAGATCAATATTTCGAGGTGTTACAAATGGAATGACTACATTAAAAAAAAGTGGTGCCTTATTAACAGTCTCCATGTACACATGTCGGGTTTTTTTTTCGAATCGGTAAATAATAAGCAAATGCCTTTGGACTTATTTCTACGACCCGATTGTTTTAATTTTTCAGCAATTAAATATTGTTTCAACAGTGAATGACACAACAAAAACGCTTATAAACTTAATTTTTCATCATAGCCATTTCTTGTAGACCTGAAATTACAAAAAATGAAGCAGCAATTTGTGCACATCAAAGGTACTACCATGACTAAAGCAACTTTTGAGATATTAAGTTAATTTTATGAAATTCTTATTTTTTTATTTGAAATACCATTGTACTTTGAATTGAAATACCATGAACTTTTACATTATCATCATCGATATTTGATTCAATTTTTATTTTTACTTTTTCACTCTGGTGATTAAATTATCAATAGCTCGAAGCTGAAAAATATACGTAATGGAGTTTTCAGGGAATGCGTATGTGTTCAAGGACGAAACGTCAAAAAATTTCAAAGCTTTTAAATAGGAAATTGATTCAATTAAGTTCTTTTAACAAATTTGTCAATGTTAAATTTCAATAAAAAAAAACTAGTAAAAACGTGTTAAGTACAACCAAGCAGAATCTTGGCATGGATTCGGCTAAAAATTTACAAAAATGAACTAAGTTGAATGGCACATGTGTATTTTACTGCCACATCAGCCGAGAATTTAAACTTCTGGAGACGCTACATTAGGTTAAACACCAATATGAACCGTACTTGGCATGGATATTGGGAATCTTAATATAACACTTTGTGCAAATTTCTGCTAAATCAGATAACATGTATGGCTTCCAAGAGCTAAGATGCCAAATCGGGAAATTGGTATACATATGTGAGAGCTATATCAGGTTATGGAGTAACTTTGCGATGTTGTAACCCAAATCATGGATCTGATTGGTTTTAACATGGCAGAATACAGATTTGTCTTGGTCTTCCTCCATCTCAAATGTGGACACAAGTCTTCCCGCCGTGTCACCTCGGTAGCTAACTTTAACATCCGTAGTAAGCTAAAATGTGGCTCGAGTTCACCTACATAATGTCACGACGATCAAGAATGTATATGGATTGTTGGTTCTCAGATCAATATTTCGATGTGCTACAAACGCAATGACGAAATTAGTGTACCATGGTGGTGAGTTCACAAGATTCGGCAGTTGTGGGACAGTCCTATTCGGCAGATATGAAACAGTTGTAGAGAGTCATAACAGAACACTATATGCACAATTTCAGTCAAATCGGATAAAAGTCGCGGCTTGTAAGGGCTCCAAAAGTCAAATCAGAAGATCGGTTTATATGGGAGCTATACCAGGTTCTTGACCGGTTTAAACCGTACTCAACACAGTTATTGGAAGTCACAACAGAACGCTATGTGCAAAATTTCAGCCAAATCGGTTGAAAATTTAGGCTTTCAGGGGCCAAAGAATTCAAATAGGGAATTTGGTTTATATGGGAGCTATATCAGGTTATACGCAGATCTGGACCGCACTTGGCACAGTTGTTAGAAGTCACAACGGAACACTACATACAAACAAGTCAGCCAATTCGGATGAAAATTGTGGCTTCCAGGGGTCAAGAAGTCAAATCGGGACATGGGTTTATATGGGAGCTATATCATATTCTTGACACATTTGAACCGTACTTGGGACAGTTGGTGGAAGTCAAAACAGAACACTATGTGCAAAATTTCAGTCAATTCGGAAGAAAATTGTGGCTTCCAGGAGCTATGGAAGCTATATCCAAATTTTACCTTATTTGGCCCATTTGCAATCCCCAACGACCTACGTAAATAATAAGTGACTGTGCAAAATTTAACCCTTCGATGGTCTGACGGACGGACGGACTCAGGACTAGTTCGACTCAGAATGTCGAGACGATCAAGAATATATATACTTTATGGGGTCCTAGATCAATGACTAGATTACTATACCCCCATCCTATGGTGGTGGGTATACAACTGCAGTTGCTTCAGTCATGAGAAGCAACTTTTGCGATATGTGGACTTCATATCAATTTTTATACCCTCCACCATTAGATGGGGGGTATACTAATTTCGTCATTCTGTTTGTAACTACTCGAAATATTCGTCTGAGACCCCATAAAGTATATATATTCTTGATCGTCGTCACATTTTATGTCGATCTAGCCATGTCCGTCCGTCCGTCTGTCTGTCGAAAGCACGCTATCTTCCGAAGGAGTAAAGCTAGCCGCTTGAAATTTTGCACAAATACTTCTTATTAGTGTAGGTCGGTTGGTATTGTAAATGGGCCATATCGGTCCATGTTTTGATATAGCTGCCATATAAACCGATCTTGGGTCTTGACTTCTTGAGCCTCTAGCGTGCGCAATTCCTATCCGATCAGAATGAAATTTTGCACGACGTGTTTTGTTATGATATCCAACAACTGTGCCAAGTATGGTTCAAATCGGTCCATAACCTGATATAGCTGCCATATAAACCGATCTTGCGTCTTGACTTCTTGAGCCTCTAGAGAGCGCAATTCTTATCCGATTGGAATGAAATTTTGCACGACGTGTTTTGTTACGATATCCAACAACTGTGCTAAGTATGGTTCAAATCGGTCCATAACCTGATATAGCTGCCATATAAACCGATCTTGGGTCTTGACTTCTTGAGCCTCTAGAGGGCGCAATTCTTATCCGATTGGATTGGAATTTCGCACGACGTGTTTCGTTATGATACCCAACAACTTTGCCAAGTATGATTTAAATCGGTAAATAACCTGATATAGCTGCCATATAAACCGATCTTGGGTCTTGACTTCTTGAGCCTCCAGAGGGCACAATTCTTATCCAATTTGAATGAATTTTGGCACGTAGTATTTTGTTATGATATCCAACAACTGTGCCAAGTATGGTTCAAATCGGCCCATAACCTGATATAGCTGTCATATAAACAGATCTAGGGATTTGACTTCTTGAGATTCTAGAGGGCGCAATTCCTATCCGATTTGGCTGAAATTTTGCATGACGTATTTTATCTTTACTTTCAAAAACTGTGTCAAATAAGGTTCAAATCGGTTCATAACCTGATATAGCTGCCATATAAACCGATCTGGGATCTTGACTTCTTGACCCCTAGAGGTCGCAATTATTATCCGATATGCCTGAAATTTTGTACGATAGATCCTCTCATAACCATCAACAAACGTGTTTATTATGGTCTGAATCGGTCTATAGCCCGATACGGATCCCATATAAATCGTTCTCTCTATTTTACTTCGTGAGCCCCAATGGGCGCAATTCTTATACGAATTGGCTGACATTTTACACAGGTCTCCAACATATAATTAAATTGTGGTCCGAACCGGACCATATCTTGATATCGTTTTAATAGCATAGCAACTCTTTTCTTATATCCTTTTTTGCCTAAGAAGAGATGGCGGGAAAAGAATTCGACAAATGCGATCCATGGTGGAGGGTATATAAGATTCGGCCCGGCCGAACTTAGCACGCTTTTACTTGTTTTTTTATGAAATTCTCCTTTTTTGAGAAGTATTTAATTGAAATACCATGAACGTTTACATTATCATCATCGCTATTTGATTAAATTTTCGTTTTTATTTTTTCACCTTGATTATTAAATTAACAATAGCTCGATGTTGAAAAATACACATAGTGGATTTTTCAGGGGATATTATGCGTATGTGTGCAAGCACGAAACGTCAAAAAAAGTGAAAGCTTTTAAAAGAAAATGGATTCAATTTAAGTTTTTTAAACAAATTTTACAATGTTCAATTTCTATAAAGAACAAGTAAAAACGTGAAAGTTTAACCGGTCAACCCACCATCCGCTATAAATGTATGCAAATAAACTTAGTTGCATCGCACATGTGTTCTTTCCTGCCAAATCAGCCGAGAATTTGAACTTCTGGAGCCTCTATATTTGTTTATACACCGATTTGAACAGTACTTGGCATGGTTATTGGGAATCTTAATAGAACACTGCGAATGCAAATTTGGCTATAAGGAACAGGGGCAAACATCTCACATATCCATTAGTGCTTTCCGTTGCAAGTTAAAGCTCAATAATAAGAGGCCTTCTTTTTATAGCCGAGTCCGAACGGCGTGCCGCAAAGCGACACCCCTTTAGGAAAAGTTATTGCATGGCAAAGTACTTCACAAATGTCGCCAGCATCAGGAGAGGATAACCGTCGCTGAAAAATGTTTTCTAATGTTCTCGCCAGAATTCGAACTCACGTTTTCAGCGTCAAAGGCGTACATGGTAAACGCTGCGCTACGGTGGCCTCCACAGTACACTACATGCAGCATTTCCCCCAAATCTGTTAACACGTGCGGCTTCCAGGGTCTTAAGATGTCAAATCGGATAGTAGGTACATATGGGAGCTATATCTGATTTTGGGATGTGTAATGATCAGAATACACAACTTCAGTTATTTTCGTTTTATTTTCTAATATTGGAGATTTCTATATTTTGTTGCAACAGAATTGAGTGCTGGGCAGTTGGGATTCAAATGTCTTTAACTATTTACTTATTACCATATTCTATCAGTTTTTATACCCACTATCATAGGATGGGGGTATACTTATCTAGTCATTCCGTTTGTAACATCTCGAAATATTCGTCTAAGACCCTATAAAGTAGGCATATTCTATTGATCGTCTCGACGTACTGAGTCGATTTGGCGGGTCTGTTCATCTGTCAAAATAGCCCCTTGATAGCCCCTTGAAATTTTGCCTACACCCACATACATTTAATTTGAGCCCCATATTTTCATATTCGGCAATCATGACCGGCTTGGGGGGTGTTTTGGGCGATGGCCGGCCACTCAGTGAGTTGGCCTTGAAAATATATATCGGATTCGTGTTCCACTTTAAAACCCCTCTTATTTGAGCCTCATATTGCAATAGTGAGAAAATACTTACTATTTGGGTGGTGTTGTGGGGGTGGGGTGGCCCCATAGACTCTTTTCCCGAATATTGATATCAAAGTCGTGCCCAAATAACTTTCATTTGAGCCCCATATTGCTATGGTCGTTAATTTGTCCCGTTTGGGGGGTAAGAGGCGGCCCCCAAACACTTGGTCCCATATTTGGATATCAGATTCGTATTCTATTGGGTTGCCCAAAAAGTAATTCCGGATTTTTTAAAAGAAAGTAAATGCATTTTTAATAAAACTTAGAATGAACTTTAATCAAATATACTTTTTTTACACTTTTTTTTCTAAAGCAAGCTAAAAGTAACAGCTGATAACTGACAGAAGAAAGAATGCAATTACAGAGTCACAAGCTGTGAAAAAATTTGTCAACGCCGACTATATGAAAAATCCGCAATTACTTTTTGCCAATACATTCAAATACGTTTAATTAAGCCCCATATTCCCATGGTCAGTAAATAAGTCCAGTTTGGCGGTGTTTTGGGAAAGGGGTGGACCCCCAGAAACGTGGTCCCATATTTGGATATCAGATTCGTATTCTTCTCGCAAATACCTTTCATTTGGGTCCCTTTTGTCGCATTGGTCGAGTTCTATGCGCAGTAGCTCTTTTTAGGCAAACAAAGAATATTGAATACGAACTGTTGTGTTATTGGAGCTATATCAAGTTATAGCCCAATTCGGACCATTAATGAATGCTGAACATTTTAGATGTCATTGTGTAATATTTCAGTCCATTCGGATAAGAATTGCACCTTGTAGGGGCTCAAGAAGCAAAATCGTGAGATCGGTTTATATGGGAGCGGTATCCAGCTATAGATCGATTCAGACCATAGTGGCCACGTATGTTGAAGGTCATGGGTGAAGCCGTTGTACAAAATTTCAGCCAAATCGGATATGAATTGCGCCCTCCAGAGGCTTAAGAAGTGAAGATCCCAGATTGGTTTATATGGCTGCTATAGCAGGTAAAGTACCGATTTGCGTTAAAACACCACGAGCAACTTTACAGCCAAATCGGATAAGAATGGCGCCCTCTAACAGCTGAAGATGTCAAGACCCAAGATCGGTTTATATGGCATCTATATCAGCTTATGAACCGATATGAACCTTACTCAAAAAAATTGAAGCACATGACTTAACACTTTTGAAAGTTAGTGTGCTTTCGACAGACAGACGAACAGACGGACAGGCATGGGATCTAGCCATGTCCGTCCGTCTTTCCGACTTAAAATGTCGTGACGATCAAGAATATATACACTTCATGGGATCTTAGCCTCATATTTCGAGGTTTTACAAACAGAATGACGAAATTATTACACCCCCATCCTATGGTGGAATAATAATGGCTAAAAGCCTACTACTTTTGACTGCAAGAGAGGTTTTATGTCAAAGTCATAAACATCCACATTTCTTCGCTAAATTATCATAAAATATTGAGAGAACCAGTAAGGAAGGGCGAAAGTCGGGCAGTGTCGACTATATAATACCCTACACCTACTCTCTAAGTACACTATGGGAGCTATATCCAATTATGATTCAATTTTGATGGACTCCGGCGGATGTTTAAACAATAGTACAAAGCCGGACAATATCCTTCAATGGCAATCTATATGTTTAGAAAAAATTTTAAATGTATTATTTCTCACAAAACCTTTTCAAAAAAAATCTAGATTTAGGTATTTTCAATAAGAAACAACAAAAATTCAAAAATATTCGACCGAATAATTAAACAAGTAAAAGCGAGCTAAGTTCGGCCGGGCCGAATCTTATATACCCTCCACCACGGAACGCATTTGTCGAGTTCTTTTCCCGGCATCTCTTCTTAGCCAAAAAAGGATATAAGAAATGATTTGCTCTGCTATTAGAGCGATTTCAAGACATGGTCCAGTTTGGACCACAATTAAATTGTATATTGGAGACCTGTGTAAAATGTCAGCCAATTCGAATAAGGATTGCGCCCTTTGGGGGCTCAAGAAGTAAAATAGAGAGATCGATTTATATTGGAGCTATATCAGGCTATAGACCGATTCACACCATAATAAACACGTATGTTGATGGTCATGACATGGATCCGTCGTACAAAATTTCAGGCAAATCGGATGATAATTGCGGTTTATATGGCAGCTATATCAGGTTATGAACCAATTTGAACCTTTTTTGACACAGTTGTTGAAAGGAAGAATAAAATACGTCTTGCTAAATTTCAGCCAAATCGGATAGGAATTGCGCCCTTTAGAAGCTCAAGAAGTCAAGTCCCCAGATCTGTTTATATGACAGCTATATCAGGTTTTTAACCGATTTGAACCATACTTGGCACAGTTATTGGATATCATAACAAAACATGTCGTGCAAAATTTCATTCCAATCGGATAAGAATTGCGCACTCTAGAGGCTCGAGAAGTCAAGACCCAAGATCGGTTTATATGGCAGCTATATCAGGATATGAACCGATTTAAACCATACCTGGCACAGTTGTTGGATATTATAACAAAATACTTCGTGCAAAAATTCATTCAAATCGGATAAGAATTGCGCACTCTAGAGGCCCAAGAAGTCAAGACCCAAGATCGGTTACATTGCAGCTATATCAAAACATGGACGGATTTGAACCATACTTGGAACAGTTGTTGGATATCATAACAAAATACGTCGTGCAAAATTTCATTCCAATCGGATAAAAATTGCGCACTCTAAAGGCTCAAGAAGTCAAGACCCAAGATCGGTTTATATGACAGCTATATCAAAACATGGACCGATATGGCCCATTTATAATACCGTGCTTTCGACAGACAGACGGACGGACGGACGAACGGACAGACGGACGGACATGGCTAGATCGACATAAAATGTCACGACGATCAAGAATATATATAGTTTATGGGGTCTCAGACGAATATTTCGAGTAGTTACAAACAGAATGACGAAATTAGTATACCCCCCATCTTATGGTGGAGGGTATAAAAAATTCAATTAGAACAAAATATTTAATTTCTATAGGAAATTTGATTTTTTTTGTAATACCATAAATAATTTTTTCTCATGACAAAATGAGAAATCTGCACTCTTAAGCAAATATAAAAACTATGCCAATAAATAAATGATCGGAAAATCATTGAGGCGTAGATACCATATTAATTGTAATTATGTATTTTCCCATTTTATATATTTTAGGAGTGTGAATACCTACGTCACCATATATATTTTTCCATATTTCGTTAACAATATGAATTGAGTATTTATTTGGTTGTGGTCCAATAAATTTTAAGGATTTTTGATAAAATAGCAATAACAAGAAAAAGTGAAGAGCCAAAGAATTTTCATATAACCAAAAAAATTCAATATCAATTATAATAAATCAGGACACAAGTAGCTATAAAACAAACCACATACCCCTAACAGTAGATACCATCCAATGTATACGGATACATATATAAATGAATGTATGGGAGAAAATCACAATCAAGCCACAAAATTGAAGCGATGCATTAAAACCTTGAAGGCAAAAGCAAAAAAAACAAAAAAAACTTCATGATAAAGATTCAATGTATTTACTCAAATAAAGCCATAAATGTCTTCAGCATCATCCTTAAAGCAATATACCACCCCACCACTCAAGAAACAAGAAATAAAGCACTTTTTCCATCATTCTGGTTTTCTTAGTTGTTCAGGGATTACAAATTTCCTTTACCATTGTTGTTGTTGATGGCTGTGTTTTCACAGCTGTTGGCAAGGTAGGAGCCTCAATGCCTAGACTAGAGTCATAGCATATGTCAGTGTTGCCATAAAAAGTTAACAAACTTGGCTTTCTTATACCATTTTAAGAAAAAGGTTTCCAAATTTTATTTTAAAAGAAAATTAAAAAAATCATAATAAGTAAGTTGTTGTTGAAAAAATTCAAAAAATATGTGTTCAAGCTTATTTAAAAAACAATTATAATGCATAAATTGTTTTCCATAGAAAATTTTGACATCATTTTAATTTTTTAGGTTATTTTGTAAAAATTTTATTTATATGTTGTCAATATTTTATTTCTATGAAAAATGTTGTCAAAATTTAATTTCCATAGAATCAATTTTCAGAATTTATTTTCTATGATTTTTTTTTTAATTTTGACATAAAATTTTGTGAAAATGTTATTTCTAGAGAAAATTTTGTTAAATTTTGCATCGTGGACAACATTTGTCACTAAAGTCGATTATGACGTTGATGATGATCAATGAGGGTGTCCAAGCGCGCTTGCCAAATCTGATGATGAACTGTTAAAGATGCTGTTAACTTTTTCATTGTTTGGCAATGTCATTACAAGCATCATCTGCAAAGTTTTAGTTAGTCCAAATAGAAACGACATCTTGAATTCCACATAAATCGTATTACTTGATTTAAAGTTTTTAGTGTTTTCATTGCCTAGTTTTTATTAGATTTTCAATTGTTTCAATTAATTTTTCGTGTTTTCTATGCTCTATAAAACGAAAAAGCAATTTACGGATTATCAAAAGTTTTATGGAGCAAAAGAAAAGATGAACAGAGATGTAGAACAAAGTTTTTCTATGTACTTTGGTTTGAGTAACAAAAGTTTAGATGTACCGGAGTGCGTATACGTACTTCGTTGAAGACTATTAGAACAAGAAAAATCAATCATACGACACATGGTCTGGTTGTGATTTTTATGGCGTGTTAAAGGCATAAAGAAAATCAAGAGCGGGGAGCGAAACAATTGAAATAGATGAGAGCAACAATTATTAAAAAGTTTGAGGTGTTAAAGAAGATTTTTTTTGGGTTTTATTAGGGGAAGTTCTAAGGGAGTTTAGAAGCTTTTTGTAGTGTTGCAGATATTAAAAAATTTTTCTTAGAGCTCAAATGGATTTAATGGAGCATTTAAGAAACATAATAAGAAACGTTAAATAAGAGTTAATCGAAGGCTCATCATAACGGAATTTATGGTCAAGGAAGCCTTTGGGAGCTTTAAACCATTTAAGTCACACGGACCTGATGGAATATTTACTACAAAAGGAGGTCGACTATCTGGCGTCTTATCTGGCTACTATTTTCGCAGCGTTTCTAGTACTTGCATATACTCCGAAAGCCTGGGGGACGTTTAACAATGTGCAAACCGACACATTCATCCAATTCTTATGCCATAAATATAAGGGAGAAAATGGCACAGGGCACGCCACGGGGTGGCATTTTATTGTCCCTCCTTTGGTTGACCACCATGAATAACCTATTACGGATGCTGACTGAGGAGGGATTTGAACCCGTCTGCTATGCAGACAATGTTGTAATACTTCTTAGGGGTAAATATCCGGACCAGCTGTGCAGAAGGGCCGAAAAAGTCTGGGCTAGACCAATGGGTCTCAATGTTAACCCAGTGAAGACTGAAATATACCTGTTCGCGAGGAAGACGAAGGGGGGCCAATTTAACGCTACGTTTCCTCAATTAAGCGATTGTGATATATGATAAGGTCAAATATTTAGGAGTGATCTTGGATAGGAAACTGAATTGGAAGTGTCACATTCAGGAGCGTACTGAGAAGGCTCACAGATGTTGGGCACTATTTAGACGGGCTGTAGGCCCGAAATGGGGCCTGAATCGGAGGAGCGTGATTAGCCAATATTACCTTATGCCTCAGTAGTTCGGTGGAATGCTATGGAGAAAAAGTGCAACATATGGACCATACAACAGTTTCGGACCTTAAGGACCATACAACAGGTTGTCTTGGCATAGCCGGAGCGATGAGGTCCACGCCTACTAGGGCACTGGAGACTTTTCTTGATATCCGACCCATTGACATACAGATTAAGTGTGAGGCAAGCACTGCGGCTATGAGACTTAAGGCGATGGGAGAATGGATTGAGGCTGGGAGCAGCCCATACCATATAATCGAGGCGACGATAGGAAACCTGGAAGGAAGGGAAGAGGTTTCCGATCGGATACCTGAGATGAACCTTGAGGTCGAGTGCGAGGCACTGCTGCCATCGGTACAGTCTTGGATTGACGGAATCCTAGTATTGCCATCTGGAAGATCATGTTACACGGATGGATCAAAGCTAGAGGACAGATTGGGCCTGTGGGTCTACATTGAGAACCCAGGGACTGAAACCTGTTTTAGACTGCCTGACCATAATACGGTCCTGCAGGCGGAGGTCCTGGCGATCACGGAATGTGTGAGGTGGTGTGGTGCTAATGCGAGGACGTCGAGTGTGAACATCTTTACGGACAGTAAAATTGCCAAAAGAGCAATAATAACAAGGACGGAAAGGTCATGAACAGTCTTGCAGTGTAAGCTGGATGGCACAATCCGCATCGTTTGTGTGCCGGGCCATAACGGAGTAAGGGGGATGAAAGGGCGAACGATTTGGCAGAACTGCCGTCAATAAACTTGGTCAACCCGAATCGTTTCTGGTCGACGCAGTCAGAGTTAAGGGAGTATCTCACCATATTCGAGTCGGATATTATGGGGGTTACAATAACTCTCTGTTTCAAATTTCAGCGAAACCGGGTAGTAAATGCAGCTTTTATTGGCTTCAGACCCTTTATCGCCAGATCGGTCTATATGGTGGCTATATCTAAATATTTGAGTCGGATATCGGGAGGCTTAAAACAATCCACTGAAACCACCAAATTTCAGTGAAATCTGATAATAAATGCAGTTTTATGGGTTTCAGACCCTAAATAGGCAGATCGGTTTATCTGGCAGCTATATCCAAATATGGTCCGATTTGGCCGGTTCAAAAACTTAACCAGCGTGCATCAAAAGACGTATCTGTGCCAAATTTTAACTTAATATCTCAATTTTTGAAGGCTGTAGATTGATTACAACAGACTGACGGGCAGACACACGGACATCGTTCATTCGCCTTAGAATTTTACGACGATCCAAAATATACATACGTTAAAGGTAATGGATTTTTCGAAGCATTGCAAACTGATTGACTAAATGAATAAACAAATATTACCCATGAACATTCGGCTAAGCAACAGGGGCATACTTATCACATATCAATGAGTACATGACTAAATGAGTGAATGACTAAATGAATAAACAAATATTACCCATGAACCTTCGTCTAAGCAACAGGGGCATACTTCTCACATATCAATGAGTACAGTCCGATTCAAGTTTAAGCTCAATGCTAAGGGGTTTCTTTTTCAAAGATGAGTTCGAACGGCGTGCCGGAGTGCGACACCTCTTTCGAGAGAAACTTTTACATGGCATAGTACTTACACAAATTTTGCCAGCATTAGAAAGGAAAAACAACCGCTGAACATTCTTTTCTGATGGTCCCGCCAGGATTCGAACCAAGGCGTTCAGAGTCATAGGCTTACATGCTAAACTCTGCGCTGCGGTGTCCTCTTTAACTAAACTAAAGAAGTAAGAGCGACCTAAGTTCGGCCGGGTCGAATTTTATTAACCTCCCACTATGGGTCGCATTTGTCGAGTTCTTTGAGCAGTATCTCTTTTTAGACAAACAAAGAATAATATATAAGAATTGTTATGCTATTGAAGATATATCAAGTTATAGGCCGATTCGGACCATTAGTGAATTGAATGTTAAGCACCATAATAGAAGTCGTTGGGTAATATTTCAGTCTACTCGGATAAGAATTGCGCCTTGGGGCTCAAGAGGCATAATCGGGAGATCGGTTTATATGGGAACTGTATCAGGCTATAGATCGATTAAGACCATATTGGACACGCATGTTGAAGGTTATGGAAGAAGCTGTTGTGCAAAATTTCGGCAAAATCGGATAAGAATTGCACCCTCTAGAGGCTCAAAAAGTCAAGACCCCAGATTGGTTTATATGGCTGCTACATCTGGTTATATACTGATTTGAACCATACCTAGCAGAGTTTTTGAAAGTCATAACAAATCACTTCATGCAAAATTTTAGCCAAATGGGATAAGAATTGTACCCTCTAGAGGCTCAAGAAGTCAAGACCCAGATTGGTTTATAGGGCTGCTACATCAGGTTATGTACTGATTTGCACCATACTAAGCACAGTTGTTGGAAATCAAAACAAAAATTTTAACAAAATTTTTTATGCGAACATATTTGACGAAATATTTTCTATTAAATTAAAACTTCATAAATTTTTTTCTTCAGAAAAATTTTAGACAAGATTGGAACAAATTTTACAAAATTTCAATGTATTTTTTTTTTCCTTACAAGGAGTTTGATGAAATTTTAAGAATGTTTTCTATTAAATATGCAAAAAAATTTGAGATATTGAGCTGAAATTTGGCAAAGATACGTTTTTTTTTTATGCACGCTAGTTAAGTTCTTGAACAGGCCAAATCGGACCATATATGGATATAGCTGTTATATAGACCGATCTGCCGATAAAGGGTCTGAACGCATAAAGGTTTATTTTTTTCCAATTTCGCTGAAATTTGAAACAATGAGTAGTTTAAGGCTTCCCGACATTTGAATCAAATATGGTTCAGATCGGACTATATTTGTATATAGCTGCCCTATAGACCTTTCTGCCGATAAAGGGTCTGACGTCCATAAAAGCTTTATTTTTTTACCGATTTCGCTGAAATTTTAAACAGTGGGTTATTTTAAGCCTCCCGATAACCGACTTTAATATGGTACAGATCGGACTATATTTAGATATAGCTGCTATATATACCAATCTGCCGATAAAGGGTCTGAAGCCCATAAATGCTTTATTTATTACCCGATTGCGCTGAAATTTAAAACAGTGGATTATTTTAGGCCTATCAATATCCGGCCTGAATGAGGATAAAATCGGACTATATTAAGATATAGCTGCCATATTGACCGATCTGCCGATTAACGGCCTGAAGTCCGTCAAAGCTTTATTTATTACCCGATTTCGCTGAAATTCGAAACAATGAGTTGTTTTGAGCCTCCCGATATCCGAGCTTAATATAATTGTGGTTGGACTATATTTAGATATAGTTGCCATAGAGACCGATCTGCCGATAATGGGTCTGAAGCCCATTAAAGCTTTATTATACCCTCCACCATAAGATGGGGGGTATACTAATTTCGTCATTCTGATTGTAACTACTCGAAATATTCGTCTGAGACCCCATAAAGTATATATATTCTTGATCGTCGTGAAATTTTATGTCGATCTAGCCATGTCCGTCCGTCTGTCCGTCCGTCTGTCCGTCCGTCCGTCCGTCTGTCTGTCGAAAGCACGCTAACTTCCGAAGGAGTAAAGCTAGCCGCTTGAAATTTTGCACAAATACTTCTTATTAGTGTAGGTCAGTTGGTATTGTAAATGGGCCATATCGGTCCATGTTTTGATATAGCTGCCATATAAACCGATCTTGGGTCTTGACTTCTTGAGCCTCTAGAGTGCGCAATTCTTAACCGATTGGGATGAAATTTTGCACGACGTGTTTAGATATGATATCCAACAACTGTGCCAAGTATAGTTCAAATCGGTTTATAACCTGATATAGCTGCCATATAAACCGATCTTGGGTCTTGACTTCTTGAGCCTCTAGAGTGCGCAATTCTTATACGATTGGAATGAAATTTTGCACGACGTGTTTTGTAACGATATCCAACAACTGTGCCAAGTATGGTTCAAATCGGTCCATAACCTTATATAGCTGTCATATAAACCGATCTTGGGTCTTGACTTCTTGAGCTTCTAGAGGGCGCAATTCCTATCCGATTTGAATGAATTTTGGCACGTAGTATTTTGTTATGATATCCAACAACTGTGGCAAATATGGTTCAAATCGGTTCATAACCTGATATAGCTGTCATATAAACAGATCTGGGGACTTGACTTCTTGACCTTCTAGAGGGCGCAATTCCTATCCGATTTGGCTGAAATTTCGCAAGACGTTTTTTATTGTTACTTTCAACAACTATGTCAAATAAAGTACAAGTCGGTTCATAACCTGATATAGCTGCCATATAAACCGATCTGGGATCTTGACTTCTTGAGCCTCTAGAGGTCGCAATTATTTTCCGATTTGCCTGAAATTTTGTACGACGGATTCTTTCATGACCATCAACAAACGTGTTTATTATGGTCTGAATCGGTCTATAGCCCGATACAGATCCCATATAAATCGTTCTCTCTAGTTTACTTCGTGAGCCCCAATGGGCGCAATTCTTATACGAATTGGCTGAAATTTTACACAGGTCTCCAACATATAATTTAATTGTGGTCCGAACCGGACCATATCTTGATATCGTTTTAATAGCAGAGCAATTCTTTTCTTATATCTTTTTTTGGCTAAGAAGAGATGCCGGGAAAAGAACCCGACAAATGCGTTCCATGGTGTAGGGTATATAAGATTCGGCCCTGATTTCGCTGAAATTTTAAATAGGAGGTAATTTTAGATCTACCGTCATGCCCCGCAAAGATGGTTCACATCGGACTATATTTGGATATAGCCGTCATATAGATCAATCTGCCGATAGAGGGTCTAAAGCCGATAAAAGCTTTATTTATTATCCGATTTCGCTGAAATTTTAAACAGTGAGTTGTTTTGAGCCTCCCAATATTCGACTTTAATATGATTCAGATCAGTTTATATTTGGATATAGCTGCCAAAAAGACCAATATTTTGTTCTACAAAATTGAACAGTGACTTATATTTATGGGCCACTCAATATCCGTGCCGAATTTGGATGCTTGAGTTATCCAATTTTTACCGGATTGCGACGAAAGGGGTTTACATATATACCCGAGGTGGTGGCTATTCAAAGTTCGGTTTGTTTTATTACTTGTTTTTTATTTTGTTTATTTAAGATTTATTGTAAGAGTCCCAATATATACATATTTCATATACATACACATAATTCGTACATACGTATGCTATAAACTTCATGTATTTCACTTGCTTTATTTTAAATAGACTAAAACGAAATCGAATTATATACTTTTGTTTGTATAAGAAACTCTTTGATAAGATTGATACATCGTTAATTCGATATTTATATCTTACTAGCTGGACCGGGCCCGCTCCGCTGCGCCTTGGAATATTTATTTTCGACAATTAAAGAGCTTTTATTGAAATACCATGCTACGAAAAGAGTATATCGCTTGACTTACAGTTTAACAAAATAAGTGCCTTTATCTGAATCTCATATGATATTTATTGGTCTACGAATTTAAGTTTGGATGTAAGGTGTACTCCATTCTTAAAATACTTAATTTCAGCCCGATATTCTCTGATTTAAGGGTGTTTTCGGGGGTAAAGTGGTCCCCCAGACACTTAGCCTTGAAAAAATATCAGCATCGTGCTCTTCCCTCAAATGGCATTTATTTTAACCCCATATTGCCATTAGTTTTGAGGGGAGTTTACAGGATGAGGCGTGCCCCAAACACATGGTCCCAAAATAGGTTATCAAATTCATTTTCTAATCTCAAATACCTTTCATTTGAGCCACATATTGGCATGGTCGAAAAATTTTTACCATTTGGGGGTGTTTTGGGAATGGGGTGATGCCCTAAATACACGGTCCTACATTTGGATATCAAATTCGTATTCTACTCCCAAATACCTTTATTTGAGCCCCATATTGCGATGGTCAGTTAAAAAATTGCTGTTTGTGGGGTTTTTTGGGAAAGGGGTAGACCCCCAGAAAATTGGTGCCGAAAGTGGGTATCAATTCTTGCTCTACGCCCCAATTCCTTTAACTTGAGCCCCCCATTGACATGGTCCGTAAATATGCCCGATTTAGGGGTGTTTTAGCGATTGGGGTGGTCCCCCAATCACTAGGCCCTGAAAATATATCAGCAACGTGCTCTATTCTCATATATTTGAAGCCCATATTGCCATTGGCCTCAAAATTGGACATCAAATTCGTTTTCTAATCTCAAATACCATTCACTTAAACCCCTTATTGAAAAAGCCAGCGAATATGTCCGATTTGGGGTATGGACCCTAAAAACTATGAATATCGAGCTCCACTGTCTTGAAGACCCAAATTGTCTTGGTGAGCAAATACGTTCTACTTATGGGTTGTTATGGTGGTGGGACGTCCCCTAGACAGTTGGTCCCGAATGTTGATGTCAGGTTCATGGTCTACTCCCAAATACCTTTCATTTGAGCTCCATTTTTCCATAGTCGGCAAACATGACCGGTTTGGGGGGTGTTTTGGGATCAGATTCGTGTTCTACTTTATAATACCTCTTATTTGAGCCTTATATTGCAATCGTCAGCAACCCACGGGGGTGGCCCCATGAACACTGTTCCCAAACATCTTTTTGCCAATTGATCTACTTCCTAATTGCCCCTTATATCGAGGTTACTCGGCACCCACATAAGTACTATATGTTTCTCAGAATTTTTCGATATGATTGTCCTTATATCTTAAATAATAGAGTTTTTACTAAATGGATCACCAATTCCTTCCAAGGAACTTCTACTCTCAGACTGGATAAGTATCCATGTGGAATATGGTTTTCATTAACAATTGTCTCCAAACATGACTTTATTGCAGACAGTTCGCAAGTATATAATGAGGAGTAGTCTGGCAATCGCTTTTTAATCATTAGACCGTTTCCTAAAACTGCAAACCTGCCTTATCATTTATTACCGAGCCATCAGTATAACATTTCGCATAATTATGAAACATGGTATTATTATCTCCAAATAACACTTCTCGGTCTCCAGAGCTGACATTTCGGTCTTCCTGCAATACGCCAGAGAAAAATCAATGTTGGGGTCTAAAAATGTCCATGGCGCTATTTTAGGTCTATCTGTTGTCTCTATCCTATAGATGTCCAGCTCTTATTTCTCCCGCAATTTCGAAAATTGATCATAATTCCTTAGATAAAGTGGATAGTTCCGCGGTGCCTTGGATCTATGCAGAGAGATGCAGTTTATTTTGATCAACTAATATTCCATAAAGTGGGTGTCAGTGAAACGATAACGCTTTAAGAATAAAATTTAATGTTTGTCTAAGTCTTCTTATTTGCAGAGGTGGAATAGAAGTAAGGGCCTGCATTGAATCAGCAGGTCTGGTTCTAAATGTTTCTATAAATAGTCGTATTCCCGTGTTTAAAATCTGATCAAGAGTTTTCAATCGAGTATCTGTCGCTGAAGAGTATATGACCGAAGCGTAGTCTATTGTGGGTAATACAATCGAATTGAGAATTTTTAACAACGTACGTGATCCTGAACCGAATTTCGAACATCTCAATATTTTAATTATATTTAACTACGAATTCGCTCTCGCATTACTATAGTGAATGTGTCTCATCTAAAATAAAACCTAAAAAGTAAAATTTATTGACAAATGTAATGTCTCCAACATCTTCAATTGTATTACATCTGACCTACTCTAAGTTCGTCTGGAAAATTTCAAAGTCGCTGTTTTCTTATCATTAAATTGGAATCCACAGTGTCGCACCTGATAAAAGGCTGTTCACTGCCATCTGTAGCTTAGCGATAATCGCTGACGCTTCTTCCCTTCGCAGTATGTCACCAAATCATCAGCATACAGTAAGTATTTCACATTCTTCGGAACATGAGTTGATATCGTATTAATCGCTATAAGAAAAAGTGCCACACTCAAAACGGACCCTTGGACCCAGAATCCATGGTGATGGGTTCCCAAGACTCAGGCCGGCCGAATATAGCACGCTTTTACTTGTTTCCATACGATTAAATTTGATGTTATTTTTATACCCACCACCATAGGTTGGAAGTATTGTATATTCATTTTGTCATACCATTTGCAACTCATCGAAATATCAATATCAGACTGTACAAGGATTATATATTTCGGATCGTCGTGAAATTCTAAGACGATTTAACGACGCCTGTCTGGCTGTCCATCCATTTATTATCCGATTTTGTTGAAATTTGAAATAGTGAGTTCTTTTAAGTCTCCCAACATCCGACCCAAATATGAATCAGATCCGACTATAAAGATTTTGCTGTCATATAGACCGATCTTTTTATTTTGGGTCTCAACCCCATAAAAAGCGGATTTCTTGTCTGATTTCGCTGAAACTGTTACTTGTTTATGAATACTCGTGACCTGAATAAAATATGATCCAGACCAGCCCCTATTTAGATAAAACTGAGGATATAGTAGTGGAGTTATAATAAAATAGTATTATTATTATATCCTTGTTGGTGGGTGTCCAATGTTCAGCACGGCCGAACTTAACAAGTTTTTTACTTGTTTTTTTTTAACGAAATATTTTTTGCTGGCCAAAAATTTGACAACATTTTACTATGTATACGAAAATAGTTTGCCCCTGTTCCGAAAAGAGTTTGCCCTTATTCCTAAATGGAATGTTCGTGGGCAATTTTGTTCAATTTCCCCTAAAATTACTAAAAATATTTATGAGCATATAATAATTGTATTGAAGTTCATAATTGTTTTGAAGTTAACAAATTTGAAAAAAAAAATTTTTCAATAGTTAAACAATTGTAATTTAAAATCAGCAGACAGTATTTGCTGATATCAGCAAACTTATTTCTATAGGTGTAGCTAAGGTTTCATTCACAATTTGCCATACCTCCATTTTCCATCACGTTCGTTCATTCGTTTCCTTGGCATCGTCAAATATGTTTATGATTGCTTTATTCATTTTGTTATTTTTGTAGTGTGAGTGTGTGAGCTTTAGTGAGTGTGTGAGCTTTAGTAATGCTTGAATTTTTTGTGATTATCATGAACCAACACCAACATACATATGTATATTCTTGTCAGCTTCGCTCATTTCCAGCCACAAGCATTCAGATGCTGTACAATGCGAGTGCCCATGTAAATACAATCACATTTCCACATATCCTTCAAAACAATTCAATAGTACATGGTAAATTTTTGTTTTCATATATTCCTCGACAGAATGCATGTTTATGGATTCTTGTGTGTGTTGAGGGTCTGTGCTGAAATGTATTTCTAGCATAGCTTACAAAATTGGTAAAAGAGTGTATTAAAAGAATGATTTTTTTAAGGGAAATAAAAAAACGAACCTACGTTAAAAAGATCTATGAACAATATGGGAATGAAGTGGAAGGTATTTAAGTTTAGAATACGAAGTTTAGGTTAGTTTGGGTTCAATGGATTGCAGACCATAGATAAGTTCACTCGGAGATCAGTTGGTGATATTCTTAATAGAAACAGAAGAGAAAGAAGATGTGAGATCTCGGACCACATAGAGATAAAAAGAACAACTAAAAACGTGTTAAGTTTGGCTATACCCAACTTTGGATACCCTTAGCCATGGGTATATTAATTATCCTATTTTATTATAGCTCCACAAGCATATCCATAGTTATACCTAAATAGCGGCTGGTCCGGACCATATTTGATTCAGGTCCCGATAATTCTTATACAAGTCACAATTGCAGCGAAATCAATCCCATAATAAGTAAAAGCGCGCTAAGTTCGGTCGGGCCCAATCTTAGGAACCCACCACCATGAATTCAGCTTAAAATTTATACAAAATAAATTTAGTCGAAGAGCATAATTTTATTCTACATACCAAACTTCTGTCAAAATAGCAAAAAATTAAAGATTCTAGGAACCGAACAACGATGATCGAGATACCGGTTAACATGGCAGCTATATCAGGTTATAGACTAATTCGGACAGTATTTGGCACAGTTGTTGGAAGTCATAACAAAACACTACATACTCACTTTCAACACAATCGGATAAAAATTGCGGCTTGTAAGGGCTCAAGAAATCAGATCGAGGGATCGGATTATATGGGAGCTAATGGGTTGCCCAAAAAGTAATTGCGGATTTTTCATATAGTCGGCGTTGACAAATTTTTTCACAGCTTGTGACTCTGTAATTGCATTCTTTCTTCTGTCAGTTATCAGCTGTTACTTTTAGCTTGCTTTAGAAAAAAAGTGTAAAAAAGTATATTTGATTAAAGTTCATTCGAAGTTTTATTAAAAATGCATTTACTTTCTTTTAAAAAATCCGCAATTACTTTTTGGGCAACCCATTATATGCATGCTACTGCCAAGACAGGTGATCTCCATGGATCTTTGTCCAATAAATAATAAATATAAAAATGCAAAAAAATCGTTTTTTTCATTACCAAACTGTATAACTTTAACGATACATATCGTATGTTGACGCATACTGCAGCAAAGTCATTGTAACCAATCCAAATCGTGCATCAAAATGAAAGTCGAACCACAAATGCTTTCGTAAATAGCAAACTACGAAGCCCATATATTCCAAAATGTCAACAAAAAAAATCAAAACTCGTATATCCCCAAAACCAGTGGAGATATATTGTAGACGTCAAGCGGACCTTTTTGAATGGATTTTTGAGCACTATCCAGAATATAAAAGAATTTTGGAAAAGGTGCCGTAAATGAAGATTTGGCAGTCCGAACCATTTTTTGGAATGCCGAGGTGACCGACATGGCAAGAAGCTCCGGGACAACCTAAGGCCTTGAAATACGATCAAGGTAACACCCTAGCTCTAACCATATCTAATTTCAAAGAGTTATCTTTATCCGTTCTCAAATGCCACATTTTTTACTAAGTTTTTTCTCCGACGAGATCCAAAAGGATTTAATTTATCACGAGATTCTACAGAATGGGTGAGGACCGTGATCGGTTTATATGGGGGATTATAGATCGATTCGGTTAATACTCAGCACGGATATTGGAGGTGGAAACAGAAGATCTTGTGCCGAATTTCAATAAAATTGGACGAAAATAAATATTGAGGCCTCAAGGGGCTCAAGAAGTCAAAACTGGGAATCAGTATATATGGGGGCTATGTCCAAATCTAAACCGATATGATTTGCAATCTCCGACGACCTACATGGATAAGAAGTCTCTATGCAATATTTTAAGCGGAAATGGTCCACGTAGTGTTCTGTTATGACTTTCAAAAACTACGCCTAGTACCGTTCGAATCGGCATAAAAACTGATATAGCTCCAATGTAAACCGATCTCCCGATTTAGCTTCTTGAGTCCTTACAAGCCGCAATTTTTGTCCGATTTGGCTGAAATTTTGCATGTGGTGTTCTGTTATGACTTCCAAAAACTGTGATAAGTACGGTCCAAATTGGTCTATAACCTTATATAGTTCCCATATAAACCGATTTGACTGAAATTTTGCATCTAGTGTAAACGTTATGACTTCCAAAAACTGTGCCAAGTACGGTCCAAAACAATCTATAACCTGGTATAGTTCCCTTATAAACCGGTCTCTCGATTGTCCTTGTTCGACTCCTAGCTGGCTTGACAGAAGATAGGTATGTAGAATAAAATCATGCCCTTCAACTAAATTTAGTTTGTGTACATTTTTAGCAAAAAACCATTTTGGTGGATTTCCAAGTTTCGGCCCGGCCGAACTTAGTACTGTGTATTATAAATTTGTGCGTTTGTTTGTATTGCTAAAAAGGGGAAGAGCTAGCGGGTTATATGGCAGCTATATCAAGTTATGTTCCGAATTTGACAATACTTTGCACAGTTGTTGGAAGTCATAACAAAACACCTCGTACAAAACTTCAGCAAAATGGGATAAGAATTGTGCTGTCTAGAGGATCATTAAGTCAAGATCCAAGATTGTTTTATATGGGAGCTATATCTAAACATGGACCGATATGGCCCATTTACATTTACAATCCCAACTGACCTACAGAGTTCATACGCCCTTTTATTTCCAGTTTTAACAATGAGTCCTAAAGTTTTCCCATATATTACCCGCCGCTGCTTATATTATATTTACAGCAGCCCTGCATACTACAGGGATTTCCACTATCCGCAACCCGAGGAGGTGCCCCTGCTTCCCTAAAGATTCTATATCATGGATATTTCGGAAATTTCAATAATTTTTTTTTATTAGATCAATTAAAAATTAATTGAAAATTTCAATCATTTTTTTAATTGGACCAATTGAAAAATTATTTGGAAAATTCAAAAATGTTCAATAACTTTTTTAATTGAATAAGCAATTTTTTATATTGAAAACTTTTTCAATCGCCTTTTTCAAAAACTATGATTGATATTATCATTTTCGTGATTGAAGCAATTTCAACTAAAAAATTAATTGAATCAATAGTTTCGTAATTGTTTGTGATATAATTGTTCTTAAAAGTTAAAGCTATTCTTTAATTTGTATTTAAATTTTTAGCTATTTTTTTGTCATCTGAGGCCAATAGTAGAGCAGCTATTTCATGCCAATACCAGGTCAAAATGTATTTTATCACAAACCAATTTTCTTCAAAAATTTCCTATAAATAATGAATCTTACATTGACCTAAAGTCAATATCTTTGTCCTCTCATCGGCTTTATATCTTGCCCATTTACAACTTATATGCCTCAAAGGTTTTGCATAACATACATTATTCTATATTGCCAATTATTCTATACTTAGGATGATAAATGGAAGTTACTGGCAGAGGAGAACAAAACATAAATGCCATAAGAAATCGTTATAACAAGATGGCCATACTTTCATAACTAAAATTATGAATTGTTTTCTCCCATTTTCCCTTGAAAACAGAAAAAAGCACTGCCTAGGCGATTAAAGTTTTCCGACATAGTTCTTGAACTATCTTTGGCATAGTTTTTACAAAACTTTATTTATTGTGGCCAAAGACCATGGCTTTGTCATTTGTTTCCAAGTAGCATGAATAGAAAAAAAAACTAAATAAACAAAATAAAACTGAATAACCAAACCGATTGTTTGCTATACCGCTGTCATTACACAATGGCAAATAATCATGAACTGCACAGTTCTCTAGTGTCCTGCAGAGCAAAAAAAAAAGTCCTGCTGGCTAGTAGCAAGGAAAAAACTGAATTGTACACAAATATTGAACACAAAGGGAAAATGAATAATTTTGTTGTTTTGCCAAGAGTACGATAGTCGACAGGATACATAGCTATCTAGGATTGGCAAAAACATATCCTGGACAGTTTTTATTTGCATATCAGCAGCCATGGATGACCTGCACCGCATGACATTCTCCAACGTCAACAACTCTTACTATTCAGCAGAAATTCGATTTTTTTCTTATTTTCTTATGAAGTTACTGAGGGGTGCTACTTTGACCTTTCGTTAAGGCAAGCAATGGAAAATAGGCGACCAACTGGGGCTTTGTCACTTTTAACCATCTCCACTACAGACTTATAGCTCTTCTTCCAGTAGAATAAATCTTTTATTGGACCCCGAACTTTTTTTGATTGAACTGAATGTCTCCTAAAGGCCTTTTCGTTTTTTTTCGATGCAGCACCTCATTGGCTTATACTATGGTATTTCTACACGTGTGCAGCAAATGTCTTTTGTATGAGTTTTGTGATTTGCTTGCTTAGATAAGGGACTGCTATTTGAATGTTTATCTAAACTGTGGTTAATTAACAATTTTCTTGGAATTATTTCCTATGGTTAGATGTTCGCCATAAATGAATTGCTAATGCTTTACAATTGGTTAACAAGGAAAATTGGAGGATTTAGATGAAAGAGAATATATTTGGGAATATGTGCTAATAAAATTTATAAAAAAGTTGATGGAATCTTCTATCTTTATATCTATATATATATAAAAGAGTGGCGTGACTGACTAAATGACTGAATAACTGACTGATCATCGCCAAGCCCAAACGGCTAAAGCTAGTATCATGAAATTTTGCACGAATGTTGGTCTTGGGTCATAGGCACAGGATAAGGTTGGATTTGGTGTTATTCATACGTTAAAGTACTAAAATATACTAAAAAGTACGAAATGGTTTATAATTGCCCAGCGCGAACGGAAAAGGCACATATTAAAGATGGTCTCTAAAAAATTAGGTTTGGTAAACAAGTTTTTGGAAAATCGTTCCGGAAGTGGGAGAAATAGTACGTTTAGAACCGCAATTGGCATTATTTGATATCTTTTTCAAAATTTAACTAGAGCACTGAATTTTGCAACTTAGGAACACTTAGCAGCCTTAATTGAGCGACTATAAGAGTTTTTGGAAATTTGTATATTTGGGTACTAAAAATGTACCAACAAGTAAAAAGGCGTTAAGTTCGGCCGGGCCGAACTTTGGATACCCACCACCTCGGGTATATATGTAAACCAACTTACATCAAAATCCTGTGACCAAAATCAGGTTATTGACCGATTCCAACCATACTTGGCACAGTTGTTGGATATCATAACAAAACACGTCGTGCAAAATTTCATTCCAATCGGATAAGAATTACGCACTCTAGAGGCTCAAGAAGTCAAGACCCAAGATCGGTTTATATGGCAAGGTGGCGGGTATCCAAAGTTCGACCCGGCCGAACTTAACGCCTTTTTACTTGTTTTCTATTTTCATCGAAATTTTACCTTTAGATACAATTTTAATGAAATTTACTCATAAAGCAAATATTCAAAGAAATGTCTATAGAAAATTTCATGGAAATTTTGAAATTTTATTGAAGTTTTGTCTTTGGAGACAATTTTATTGATGTTATAAAGTTATTTTATCGGAACACAAAATTTCATCAAAATTTTCTTTTTAGAGAAAATTCCAAATTTTGTCTTTAAAGAAAATTTCATTGAAGTTTTGTCTTTAGAGAAAACTTGATTGAAATTTTGTTTTTAGATATCTAAATTTTGTTTAAGAGAAAATTTCGCTTTTCCTGCAGTGCGATCCTGCAGATTCAAAATAATAAAAGTAGTTTTTTTCAAGCATTTTCGTTATTGGTTCTACAATTTATTTTCCTTGTATACACTGTGGACATTGTGGTTTCTTATTTGGATCTATGGGTAATTTATCTTTGCCATTTTCAAATGGTTTACATCTGTTGGGAAATTTTTTGTTAGGGCGACAAGGTCTTTTGTTGGGTCTTTTATTGGGTCGTTTATTCTTGTTAGGCCTTCTTTTTTTGTTGGGCCTTTTTTGGCGACCTTTCTTCTTTTGTTTCCTTTTTTTTCGTTTTTTGTTGGTTTTCTTTGGGGAAGGCACTTTTAGTAGTGGTGATTTCGTAGTGGACTCCTCCTCATTATGCAATGGGGATGTTTCACTAAGATCTGCGGCTGTCTCTACTGAAGTTGAGGAGGACGTTAGGAACTCAGAAAGTGTTGATTGCTCTTGAAACTCACTTAGATGATTTTCTATAAATTGAAGACTGTTACTATTTGGGAGAGAATTACCATTTGACAACTCTTGATCCATAGATGTTTTTTCATCTAACCAAATTCCATCTTCATCACCGCCGTTTGTATCGATTGTCTGTCTATTTTGTAGAATTATAGACACACCATTAGGTTCTTTATTGAAACCTTCTTCATCAAATCTGTTACTGAATTTAAAATCATCGTTATTAATTTTTGTCTCTGCAAATTTTTCACTACTCTCTGCACTTAGATCAATGCCAACGATTTTTTCTGTTTCTATTCCGATGAATGCGAATATTATTAACAATTGTTGGTATTGCATGTTCGTTGTACACAATATCAAATGAAACACTAATCCATAGATTTCGATAACATAAAGCATTGCGAAGGTTAATTTTTATACCCACCACCATAGGATAGGGGGTATATTCATTCAGTCATTCCGTTTGCAACACATCGAAACATCAATTTCCGACCCTACAAAGTATAGGGACTAAGGCGTTTTAACGATGTCTGTGTGTCTGTCCGTCTGCCCATCCGTCTGTGGTAATCACTATACAGCCTTAAAAAATTGATAAAAAAAAAACAGATACGCCTTATTGATGCACGCTGTTTAAGATCTTGAACGGGCTAAATAGGACCATATTATGGATATAGCTGCCATATAGACAAATAAGCTGATAAAGGGTATGAAGACCATAAAAGCTTTATTTATTTCCCAATTTCGCTGAAATTTGAAACAGTGAGTTGCTCTAAGCCCTTTGACAGTCAACCTAAATATGGTTCCGATCGGACTATATTTAGATTTAGCTGCCATATAGACCGATCTGACGATAAGGGGTCTGAGCTTAAGCATAAGAGCTTTATTTTTTATCCGATTTCGCTGAAATTTGAAACAGTGAGTTCTTTTGAGCCTCGATCTGAACCATATTTGGCATATAGACCGATCTGCCGTTCGAAGGTCTGGAACCCATAAAAGCTGCATTTATTATCCGATTTCGCTAAAATTTTAACCAGTGAGTTGTTTTAAGCCACTCGCCGTCTGACCCAGATATGGGTCTAAAGCTCATAAAAACTTTATTTAGTATCCGATTTCGCTGAAATTTTAAATAGTGAGTTGTTTTAATCCTCCCGACATCCGACCCACACATGAGACAAATCAGACTACATAGATATAGCTGTCATATAGACCGCTCTTCCAATTAAGGGTTCCTATCCTATAAAAAGCAGATTTATTGTCTGAAAATGTTATTTGTAAATGAGTTCTCCGGATCTGAATAAAATATGAACGAGACCAGCCCCTATTAAAATATGACTACGGATATATAAGTGGAGTTATAATAAAATAGGATGATTATTTATACAGATTTATAGGTGCCATATAGAACGATTTTCAAAGTTCGGCCCGGCCGAACTTAATGCCTTTTATTTGTTTTGTCTGCCTTTCTGTCATTGTGTCTACCTAGTTGTACTATCTGTTCGTCCATCCATCTATCTGTGTCCGTTTGTTAGCTATGTCCCGACTCATTTTTCCCATTAAAAATTCCTTTAAAAATTTACTACACTTCACAGGGTATTTTTTATTCGGTATAGTTGACCTCATGGCTGGTGTTTTTCGTAATTCGTGCCATTATTATTTAATTTTCTCAAACCACTTGCTAAAAAGTAAATATTCATCATATCATATATTTCAATGAAATGTTCTTTGTTCATTAATGAACCAGATTGGAATAAGTGACTAATTGTGTGGAAAATCGTTTCTCTAACAACTGCTACTGGTTTTAAATTTCATTATTTAAAAAAGGCTTTAGACCAGAGGCGGGCTAGATGCACACACAGTATTACACATATTTGTGTACGCGAACAAGAACATATATGTTCTTACCCTCCAAACATTTGGGAGTGACTTTCTCACTTCCTCAAAAAAATGTCACTAAATTTATGAAAATTCTGTTATTCTTGAGTTGAAAATGTAAACAAGGGAATACTAAAACAAGTAAAAGCGTGCTAAGTTCGGCCGGGCCGAATCTTATATACCCTCCACCATGGATCGCATTTGTCGAGTTCTTTTCCTGGCATCTCTTCTTAGGCAATACAGGATATAAGAAAAGATTTGCTCTGCTATTAGAGCGATCTCAAGATATGGTCCGGTTTGGACCACAATTAAATTATATGTTGGAGACCTGTGTAAAATGTCAGGCAATTCGAATAATTTGGGGGCTCAAGAAGTAAAATAGAGAGATCGATTTATATGGAAGCTGTATCATGCTACAGACCGATTCAGACCATAATAAACACGTATGTTGATGGTCATGAGAGGATCCCTCGTACAAAATTTCAGGCAAATCGGATAAGAATTGCGCCCTCTAGAGGCGCAAGAAGCCAAGATCCCAGATCGGTTTATATGGCAGCTATATCAGGTTATGGACCGATTTGAACCATACTTGGCACAGATGTTGGAAGTCATAGCGAAACACGTCGTGCAAAAATTTCATTCCAATCGGATAAGAATTGCGCACTCTAGAGGCTCAAGAAGTCAAGACCCCAGATCGGTTTATATGACAGCTATATCAGGTTAAAGACCGATTTGAACCATACTTGGCTCAGTTGTTGGATATCATAACAAAACACGTCGTGGAAAATTTCATTCCAATCGGATAAGAATTGCGCACTCTAGAGGCTCAAGAAGTCAAGACCCAAGATCGGTTTATATAGCAACAATATCAGGTTATGAACCGATTTGAAGCATACTTTCCACAGTGTTTAGGTATCATAACAAAACACGTCGTGCAAAATTTCATCCCAATCCCAGATCCGTTTATATGGCAGCTATATTAAAACATGGACCGATATAGCCCATTTACAATACCAACCGACCTACACTAATAAGAAGTATTTGTGCAAAATTTCAAGCGGCTAGCTTTACTGCTTCGGAAGTTAGCGTGCTTTCGACAGACAGACGGACGGACGGACAGATGGACGGACATGGCTAGATCGACATAAAATGTGACGACGATCAAGAATATACTTTATGGGGTCTTAGACGAACATTTCGAGTAGTTATAAACAGAATGACGAAATTAGTATACCCTCCATCCTATGGTGGAGGGTATAACAAGTAAAAGCATGCTAAGTTCGGCCGGGCCGAATCTTGGGAACCCACCACCATGGATTCTGCTAAAATATGGGACCTATATCTGGTTATAGACCGAATTGAACCGTACTTTGCGCGGTTTTTGAGAGGCATAACAGAACACTTTATTCAAAACTGCAGCGAAATCAGATAACAAATCGCGGCTTATAAGGGTTAAAAAAATCGAATCAGGAGATCGGTTTATGGGGTAGCTATATCCAAATCTGAAGTTCATGGGAGAAGCCGTAGTACTAGATGCATTAGAAGTCAAGATCCCTGATCGGTATATATGACAGCTACATCAGGTTATATTCAGATTTGATCCATATTTATCGCAGTTGTTGGAAGCCATAACAAAATACTTCATGCAAAATTTCAGCCAAATCGGATAAGAATTGCGCTCTCTACAAGCTCAAGTAATCAAGATCCCAGATCGGTTTATATGGCAGCTATATCAGGTTATGGACCGATCTAAACCATACTTAGCACAGTTGCGTTTGTTATAACAAAACACTTCTTGCAAAATTTCAGCCAAATCGGATGAGAATTGCGACCTTTAGTAGCTCAAGAAGTCAAAGGCCAAGATCGGTTTATATGGCATCTATATCAGGTTATGAACCGATTTGAATCATACTTAGCACAGTTACTAGAAGTCATAACAAAAGACTTCATGCAAAATTTCACCCAATTCTGAAGAGGGCCAATTATGGCACCTGAAACCATAATTTTTTTCCGATTTGGCTTAAATTATGCACATAGAATTCAGTTATGACTTATAACAACTGTGTCAAGTATGGTTCAAATCAGTCTTTAAACTAATATAGCTCCCATCAGGGACGTAGCCGGGATTTTATTTTGGGGGGTACATACTTTCAAAAACGAAAATTACCAAAATTCTTTTGTAACTGTGAAATTGGTAAATATACCTCAAACTTTTTTTGAAAATTTTGGTCGGGTGCTGGGTGGAGGCACTGGCCCATTGGCGGTGCCACTTGGTTAAAGTCAAAGCTGAATTTTGTACTGCTTACGAACACACTATTTACAGGCCGATCCCAATCTTTCAAAGCCTTCAAAATGTGGTTGTCTTTGCGAATATCTTAGTTTTATAGTGTTGGCGAATCAGCCATAGGATAGGGGGTATATTCATTTAATCATTCCGTTTGCAACAGATCGTAATATCTATTTCCGACCCTATAAAGTATATATATTTCTGATCGTTGTAAAATTCTAATACGATTTTACGATTTCCGTGTGTCTGTCCGTTTGTCTGTTGTAATCACTTCAGCCTTCAAACATTAATATATTGAGCTGAAATTTGGCACATATATATATACATATTTTTGATACACGCTAGTTAAATTTTTGAACGGGTCAAAACGGACTATATTTGCATATAGCTGCCATGTACACCGATCTGCCGATAATGGGTCTAATGCCATAAATGCTTTATTCTTTGTCCGATTTTCATCGGACTTAAATATGGTTAAGATTGGACTATATTTGGATATAGCTGCCATATATACCGATCTCCCTAAAAAGGATCTGAAGCCCATAAGAGCTTTATTCTGCAACCGATTAAACTGAAATTTGAAACAGTGAATTGTTTTAAGCCTTCCGACATCCAAATCGGACTATATTTTGATATAGCTATCATACAGACCGATCTACCTATAAAGGGTCCGAAGCCAATAAAAGCTTTATTTTGCATCCGATTTAACCGAAATTTGAAGCAGTGAGTTGCTTTAAGCCTTCCGCCATCCGTCCTAAATATAAAATTGCAAAATTTTGCCCATGAACATTCCACTAAGAAACAGGGGCAAACTTCTCACATATCAATGAGTTCAGTCCGATTTAAGTTTAAGCTCAATGATAAGGGCCCTCCTTTTTATAGCCGAGTCCGAACGACGTGCCGCAGTGCAACACTTCTTTGGAGAGAAGTTTTACATGGAATAGTACCTCAAAAATGTTGCCAGCATTAGGAGGGGAAAACCACCGTTGACAATTTTTTTTCTGATGGCCTGGCCAGGATTTGAACCCAGGCGTTCAGCGTCATAAGCGGACATGCCAACCTCTGCGCTACGGTGGCCTCCGTCCTAAATATGGTTCAGATTATTTATTACCCGATTTCGCTGAAATTTCAAAAAAAATTGTTAAGCCACACGCCAAAATGGGACTGTATTTAGATAAAGCTATCATATATAGACAGACAGACTTATAGACAGATATACCGATTAAGGGTCTGAAGGGAAATCGTATTTATTATCCGATTTCGTTGAAATTATATATATGGTTCAGATCGGTTCTACAAAATTGAACTGAAAACAGTAAACAATTGAGCAAAAAAATACATTCTGCTTTAATACTGTCGCAATTCTCCTTCGAGCTTTATTAAAATAGATCGAAAATTCGTTTTTGATGGAAACGATGTCCGCTAAAAATTACATCCAACTATTGCTATAATTTGCATCATATAAGTCCTGAAGTTTTCCTAATTTATTGGAGATAAAATAAGAAAAGATGGTAGAACTAGATATCAGAAATACGACGAAGTTTCCACGTTATTGCAGTTGTAACTTTTTGCTTTCTTTGCCCACTCAATTTTATTCAGTAGATAAAATAAATCTATAATTGATGTCAAATGACCTAGCGACAACTGTAAGTGAAATATGAAACTTGCTCTCATAGTCTTCCGACTAATATTATTTTAATGCATTTCCATACTTATGGATGGCATTAAGATCTCTTTATTGTAGAAAGATTTATTTAGAAGAAAATCAATAATTCGAAAAGTTAATTTTAATATTTTTTAAATATTATTTCACTGTTTCATAGCCTATAGAACTAATAAATTTCTACTGGAATCAACGCTGCTTGCCATTGACTGATCATAACTCACTATGAGCTCCGTATCAACTGCTTTAAATACTGTATTGTAGATTATGAAAAAAGAAATGCTTTATTTGGAATAATTATTTTTTTAAATGTTAATTAATCTGGATGATTTGGTCTTTGAAGAAAATCTCATTAACCCATTAACTACGAATGGGTAGAAAAATATTCAAGAATGGAGCTATCTTAGAAACGCTCCAGCTCGAGTTAGGAAAGAGGTATCCTAATGATATTTGGATTGGCGTAAAGTGGACCACAAAAACAAGTTAAAAACAATTTTCCCATTATATTAGGTTATGTATTTGCAGAATTTTTACATCCAAAAATATGCAACGAAAATTTTCCTCAAAATTCTTAGCAGTGAGATTTCTGGAATCAATTTTTGTGTCTTTTTGCATTTTATGGTTTCGTTATTGAAAAAATCAATTTTTGGCGATAAGCCAGCAGATGCTATTTTATGTCAATGTAATTAAATACACCTTTCTTCGTTAAATGGTTATAAAATATAAAAAAAAAGGTTTTTCTTTGTTGTAAATACAAATTGACAGCAACCCAATGCCTGAATAAGCGTGTTATTATCTCGCATCTGATTGTTAAATAATAATTTCACTTTTTAATTAATTATTTTATAATTTATCCACTCGCGCTTATCATATACTGGAAGTTTTTATCCCATTATATTGGATTTGGATCGAGTTACCTTAATTTCTCTACATTCATAATTAAAGCTGCTTCATATTTTGCTGCAATTGCCTATCTTAAACTGTTGTTGCTGTTTTTTTCTTTGCTGCTGTTGGCTTTTGTGCGTGGAAATAATCCAAGAGCTTTCTGCCGGACTTGCAATGAGTCTATCACAAAATCTCAAGGATCTATTGCGTGTAATGCTTTCTGTGCAAACTTGTCGGAAAAAGATTTATCGGCACTTAGAGCTATTAAAGCAAGTGCCTTTATTTGTGTTGCTCGTGAGTCTAACCTCACTAATAATAACGCCTAGAATGGTGTTGTTGAGGAAATCAGAGACCTGAACAACAAAATGCATAATTTTATTGTGAACAACCAAACTGAGCTCAATTCTATCAAAGCTTCTCTTGTTGACTTCAAAAAAGAAGTCAATTGTTGCCGAACTGAAATGAAAAGTGACATTGCGAAATGTAATGAGCGTATTACACAGAATGAAAGTTCCACACTTTTGAAGATTTCTGAGTTAGAGTTGGCTAACAATGTCTTGCACCGTAGACTGAACCGAGCAGATTTTCTGATTAAATTGGACAACCTTGAATATTTATCTCCAATATTTGGAGAAGTCTATTTTGATATAATGGTTATTTTACCTATTTTTTAATATTAATGTTAAGCGCTTTTTTAGTAGTTTTGATTTATCTTGTTGGTGCGTATATTTCCAATGGTTTGCGTTACAAAATTATCTTTAAAATGTCTGTATGTCACTGTGAGTCACTTTTTTTATACCCTACATTACTGCTGTGGCACAGGGTATTATAACTTAGTAAATTTGTTTGTAACACCCAAAAGTAAGAGATATAGACCCATTGATAAGTATACCCATCGACTCAGAATCCTGTCTGTCTGTCCCTCCGTCTGTCTGCCCGTCTGTCCATGTTAATTTGTGTACAAAGTAAAAATTTGCCTATTGAAATTGGAAAAAATCGGTTCAGAATTTGGGTCCTAAAGAGAGTGGAGCTAAATATTCATAGTTTTTAGGGCCAATAGTAGAACCATGTATTTAGGGCATCATCCCCTTTCCAAAACACCCCCAAAGGAAAAATTTTTTTCGACCATGCCAATGTGTGGCTCAAATGAAAGGTATTTGGGATTAGAAAATGAATTTGATAACCTATTTTGTTGCTATGTGTTTGGGGGACGCCTCATCCTGTAAACTCCTCTTAAGCCAATGACAATATGGGATTTAAATAAATGGTATTTGAGAGAAGAGCACGATGCTGGTTTTTTTTTCAGAGCCAAGTATCTGGGGAAGCCCCTCTCCCCCGAAAACACCACTAAATCAGAAATCATGAGAATATCGGGCTGAAATAAAGTATTTAAAGAATGGAGTACACCTTACATCCAAAAAGTTTTACTAAAATTTTGTGATTAGAATAAATTTAATTAATTTTTTTTTTCTATAGACAAAAACATTTTGGGGCCCTCGGGTCCAACCCTCCCCCACTTGCTACGTCCCTGGCTCCCATATAAACCGATCTCCCAATTTGACTTCTTGAGCCCGAGGAAGCCACAATTTTTGTCCGATTCAGCTTAAGCTTTGTAGATAGTGTTCTGTTATGAATTCCAACCCAGTACTGTCCAAATAGGTCTGTAAGATATAGCTCCCATATAAACCCATAAGTCCAAATGGGTCTATAACCTAGTATAGCTCCCATATAAACCGATCTGTCGATGGAACTTCTTGAGCCCTTACAAGGTACAATTTTTGTCAGATTTGGCTGAATGCAGATAGTGTTCTGTTATGACTTCCAACAACTGTGCCAAATACTGTCTAAATAGGTCTATAACCTGATATAGCTCCCATATACACCGCTCTCTCGATTATCATTGAAGCTGTAATTTTTGCTGGTTTGACAGAAGTTTGTAAAATATAAATATGCCATTCAACAAAATTTAATTTGTATACATTTTTAGCAGAATTCATGGTGGTGGGTTCCCAAGATTCGACCCGGCCGAACGCACACTTTTGCTTGTTAAATTTACCTTTTTTTTTCAAATCAACTATCTGGAAAAATTTTGTCATTTATTTTTTAACCTCCTTGGGTCTATTTGCGTTTTATTTCCCTAATATACACTCCGGACATTGCGGTTTCTTATTTAGATCTATGGGCAATTTATCTTTGCCATTTGGTAGTGGATCACAAATGTTGGGAAGATATTTGTTAGGACGACATATGTCGGGTGTGTAACTATTGGTAGGTCGCTTTTTCTTTGAAGTCCTTTTGTTTATCAAAGGTTGTTTGTTCTTCAATGATTTTTTCTTACGGCCTATTTTCATTTTCTTAGCTAAAGGTGTCTTGGGAATTTTTGGAATTGTAATGCCTTCATTCGGTATTGCATTATCAATTTGAGGTGTAGTCTCTTCAGGGCTTAACGATGTCCATGGATAATCATATTGAGAGATGGATTGTTCTGTTCCAGAGGCAAATTGTTGCGAATTTGTTTGTGTTGCTTCATCTTGTTCCTCAAGGTTGCTTTCGCGGTCTTCGTAGTCCCAAAGGAAACTTTCCATTGGTGGTCCTTTGCTACCTTCTTCATCGCTCAATATTTCATCGTTTCTTTCCTCATAGCTGCCTCCTTCGTCATTCACTTCCTCATTGCTTGCTTTCTCATAGCTCCCTTCTTTATTGCTTACTTCCACAAACCTCCCTTCATTATAATTTGAAAATTTATTTCCATCTTCGGCGTTTTCTTCCTCAAGCAAATTATAATTTGCTTTTGATTCTTTCGGTGAAGTACTAGCGTCGATTTTCACTATTTTAATTACAATGTATGCAAATACAATTAGCAATTGATGGTATCGCATATTAAATTTATTCTTAATTTGGCAATAGACTAACTTCAATGATAGATTTGCGAAACATAAAACTTATCGAAGGTTAACAGAGTCTCGCCAGAGTGTGGCCTTAACCAAACCGTGCCATTATTTAACTTTTCGATAACAGATGTTTAAAAGTCAATATTATGCATATGCTAGTACTTCCTGAAATAATTATTTTTGTTTAATAATTTAAAGCTGTTTTGAACTAAAAAAAAAACAAGTAAAATCGTGCTATGTTCGGCCGGACCGAAACTTACTTAACCTCCCCCATGGACCGCACTTGTCAAGTTCTTTGCCGAGTATCTCTTAATAGGCAAACAAAGAGTAATGGTTAAAAATTGCCATGGTATTGGAGCCATATCATGTTGTGGACCGATTCGGACCACACATGGTTTGGATGTTGAAGACCATAGTAGTAGGATACCATTGTGCAAAATGTCTGGAGATCGGTTTGTATGGGAGCTACATCAGATTATGCTCCGATTCAGACCATGTTTGGCATGAATTTTGAAGGTCATAGGAGAAGTTGTTGTACAAAATGGCAGGTTATACCATTTCCATCTTATATGGAAGCTATATCAGGTTATAAACCTGTTCCAACCATACTTAGCGTAGTTATTGAAAGGCAAAGCAAAAGACTTCATGCTTCAGAAGTCAAGATACGAGATCGGTTTAAATGGCAGCTATATCAAGTTATGAACTGATTTTGGCCATACTTAACAGAGTTGCAAGTCATAACAATTTGCGTGGTCTAGAGGCTCGAGAAGTCAAGATCCAAGATGATTTAATATGGCAGCTAATTATATCAAAACATGGTCCAATATAGCCCATTTACAATCCCAACCAACCTCCACTAATAGGAAGAATTCGTGCAAAATTTCAAGCGCTAAGCGTTACTCCTTCGAAAGTTAGGGTGCTTTCCACAGACATACAGACAGACGAACATGGATAGATCGACTTTAGACGCCATGGCGATCAAGATATATATATTCTGATGGGGTCTTAGACGAATATTTCGATGTGTTACAAACGGAATGACGAAGTTAGTATACCCGCATCCAGTGGTGGGTATAATAAATTTTGATTTTTTTTTTTTTTTGTGTAAATTGGGGCGCCCAGAGCTTTTAGGGACTGTGGGTATTGGATGGCATGTGTGTGCAGTATACTATGCAGCAAATTTCAATCAAATCGAATAAAAGTTGATGCTTCTAGGGACAATTGCTTTATGTGTGGACTATATGGTATATCGATTTAGGGATCTATCTGCTGGTTATTCCATGTGGCTATTTAATTTACACGTCTCAGCCCAATCAGATAAAGACTGAGGCCTCTATGGGCTAAAAAGTCCAACCTACCGATCGGTTTATAAGTCAGCTACATATATCCAAATCTGCAACGGTATTACCCATTTACATTTTCCAACGAAATGTAATGGGTAATACCGGCAGAAATCCGTGTCATTACAATAGATCATACCCGGCAAGCGAAACGTTTGTCAGTCACAAAAAGGCGCTATTTGTTAAACACCTGCAGAAGGTATGGCCTAGGCGATGGTAAGATAGAAGTCTATACACAGATGCAGGATTAACAGCCTTTTCTGATTACTATAAATACTTTTGTTATAAGGCTAAAGATGAGGTTATCAAGCACTTCTGTTTGAAAGGTCTCCTCAAAAAGATCCAAATAGGATGGGTGCGGACAAGTTCTCCTTCCTGGGACATATAATAATGTGGACCAGGTTGAGTAAAATTTTGCAGTTGCCATAGTCGTAATTTACAATATATACTAAGAAGCTTTTCGATCAGTCTAAAATCAAAATCGAGCTTTCGGTTATTAACAAAAAACTCGAATTTTCGGTTAATTTTGAATTATCGGTTTATATTGGACCAAAAGAAAATTTACAAGTAAAAGCGATCTAAGTTCGGCCGGGCCGAATCTTGAGAAGCCACCATCATGGATTCTGCTAAAAATTTATATAAAATAAATTTAATACTTTTTTTGTGTGTTCGGCTCGAAAAATTGTTAAAAAACCAATGTTATTGTTTTTGAAAATTGTTTTATTATTGAAAAATCCAATAATTCGAAAGCCACCGGTTTTCTTCCTCGGGGAATACATTTAAACATTAATATACAAAACAAAATAAACAAATATTTTTTTCTTTTTTTTTAATAATTGCATTATTCTTATTAGTTTCAAACTACTTTCTTAATTGTTATCTTGTTTTTCTGTTAGGGCGAGATCATTATATTTTACAATTCTTGTTTGTTTCTCTTTCGAGACGAGCTCAATGGTCGGAAATGCAAAGGGAAAGGGAAGCCAAAGATAGCAACACACACCAACTACTATGGGGCGCGTTTCGTCTTTGGTTAGAAGACTTTTCAACCATATTAGGTGTGATGGCTTCAAGGGGTGTCCGTTAGTATGTTGTATTGAATCGTATTAATAGCGAAAACGCATCTATGGTACAATTACCTCATTAACCATACTCGAAAAGCCTGTCTATTAGCTGTACTTTTCCTAATGCATGTATTTTTGTGTAATGACAGACATTTTTTCTGTGACAAATTACATTTCTTCCGTACTACACATGATTTTGTGCATCTGCTGGAAGATGTATTGATGGCTTCGAACGCTAAGACAACGGCAATGTTAGGGCGAGATCATTAAATGTTACAATTTTTGTTTGTTTCTCTTTCGAGAAGAGCTCAGTCATCGGAAATGCATATGTAAAACGAAAGCGTTTCGTCTTTGGTTAGAAGACTTTTCAACCATATTAGATGTGATGGCTTCATGGGCCGTGCGTTGGTACGTTGTATTTGAATCATTTTAATAGCGAAAACGCATCGATGGTACAATTACCTCATTAATCACACTCGATAACCCTGTCTATTAGCTGTACTTTTCCTAATGCATGTATTTTTATGTAATGACAGACATTCTTCGTGTGACAAATTACACTTCTTCCGTACTACACATGATTTTGTGCATCTGTTGGAAGTCGAGTTGATGTTGCCATTTTTAGCTTTCCTTTTCATTTGCATTTCCGATCATTGAGCCCGTCTTGAAAGAGAAACAAACAAAAATTGTTTTCTTGTGTCAAAATTTCTACGTCCTGAAGGTTTGGAATGTGTCCTGTCAAGCGGCAAGTGCCGTCATTTGTTCTATGGGTTTGTAAGACAGTTTTTGGTCCGATTTAAGGGCCGAAATTCGAGTTTTTAATTTTGTATTTGTGGCGCCTACATACGCCCTTGGGCATGAGTTACCCTCAATTCCATTGCATTGTATCTTATAAACTACATTCAACTTATCTTCTTTATCTATTTTAGTCTTTGTCCTGCTAAAGAAATTGCCTACGGTGTTGTTGCTTTTAAATGCTAATCTGTGGCATTTTTTAGGCGTTCCGAAAAGCCAGGGATGTAAGTTGTAGATTTGAATATCTTTGGCGATTTTTCCTTTTCCGTGTTTGAAGATTTTTCCCTTACATGTTTGGTAAGACTGTTTATGGCGTTGTTTGTAAAACCATTTAATCTGAGGATTTGTCGTATTTCCTTCTCGTTCTCGTTGTAAAAAATGGTGTCAGTGATTTTGAAAACCCTCTCTATGAAATTTGTTGCTGTATTAATCTTTATCCGTCGTGGATGTTTCGAGTGGAAATTAATTAATCCCCCTGACGCCGTCTCCTTTTGGGACCAGTTTAGTTTTAATTGGTTTTTCTGTCTATAAACCCTGTTGTCCCTGATGTCGATTAAATCTCACTGAATTCTTCTTAGATACCTTGACAATAAAAAACATTTTTGGTTTTATTTAAGAAAACATGATGCATTCGTATGACACTTTATTAAATTTTCACATTTTATTAAATTTTGACATTTTAATTTTAGCATTACAATATCAAAATGAATATTTTTTCAGGCATTATGCTACATGAACTGTGGTATTTCATCCTTAAACAAAATACTGTGCCCAGGCCTTGCCATATTTCACCACCTTTTGTTTAGATCGATGCAGAACGCCCTTACTGCAATACACTGCCTTCGTTGCATAGCAAATTTGATGTGGTATTTTGAGAGATAAAGTTCACCGTTCTTAAAACAGCCACTTAATTTAAATTATACTATAGAAAACTAGAAAATTATTTTTATTTTAGTTCTATTCAGTGCGGTGAAGGGAAAATTTTATAATAATTACATCTACTAATTTCTCTTAAGTAATCATTAGGTACAAACGACCCATAATATTTAAAATCAAATGATTCAAGTACAAGTACCAAAATTCATATACCGGTTTAAATAGTCGCCAAATCGATAACCGAATTAGAAATGACGGAAACAAGTGCAGCTATGTTTCAACGCATTCCCGAATGAAACAATGGCAGATATCAACGTGTTGCTTTAAAAATGCAACCCTGTCATGAAGGGACGTTCATAACTAAAAGTTTTTTGTGCTTGGAGTGGCAATTTTAAATTCAACTTGTATGTTACTTGTATACTGTTATGCAGTATCTACATTGACTGGCTTTGCTCATTTATTTTTGGAAAACATCTGAACTATTCCCAGAATTCGTTTTTTTAATTGAATTATACAAAACTCCAATGCTATTTTTATTTTAGTGCTATTTGAAGTGCAGTGAAAATTTTATGAGAATTACAAATTCTGTATCCAGAAATTCTCTACGTCAGTAAAATTAATTTTCATAATATTTTTATTGCTGTGCACCGCACAGTGCTTAAATAAATAATAATATAAAATAATTAAAAATGTGTTAAGTTCTACAGGGCTAAATCTTGGGAACACACCACGATGGATTCTGCAGAAAATTTGAACAAATCTATAGTTGAAGACAAAAGTTTATTTTACGTATCAAATTTCGGCAAAATTAGGCACAAATTTAAACTTAGATTAGCTTATATGCAGCCATATCAGTTTATTTGCTGATTTGAAGCATACTTGGCACGGTTTCAAAAAAAATACCTCGTGATAAATTTTGTAAAGAAAGATATATGTGAGCTACATATATAAATCTAATCCCATTTGTATGACATTTTTGAAAAACCAATAAAACACCTCGTGCTAAATTTCGGAAAATCTGACCAAAATTGTGGCTGCTATAGCCTTAAAACTCCATATCGGATTTAAGATATATATATGAGCTATATCTAAATCTGGACCGATTTTTTTACATTTCGCACACGTACCAAAACGTCAGATAAAACACCTCGTGCCAAATTTTGTAAAAATCGGTCGGACGATCGGTATTCCTATTCATAGGTCCAGCTCTTCTCCTTCTGAGCGTTGCAAACAATTGCAAAAATGTCTAATATATAATATAGAATACTAGCCGAACCGGGCCCGCACCGCTGCGCATTCTTTAATAAGAATCCTGGCGAGAACATCGGACAAAGCGGTTTTCATCCCCTCTTAATGTTGGCGACATTTGCGAGGTGCAATGACATGTACCCCAAGAGGTGTCGCACTGCGGGACGCCGTTCGGACTCTGCTATAAAACCAGTAAGGAAAGGCAAAAGTCGGGCGGAGCCGACTATATAATACCCTACACCTACCCAACAATTATAAATTCGGGCAATATATATGTATATGTATATATATACATATATACATAAATATATATTGGGTTGTCCAAAAAGTAATTGCGGATTTTTCATATAGTCGGCGTTGACAAATTTTTTTACAGCTTGTGACTCTGTAATTGCATTCTTTCTTCTGTCAGTTATCAGCTGTTACTTTTAGCTTGCTTCAGAAAAAAAGTGTAAAAAAAGTATATTTGATTAAAGTTCATTCTAAGTTTTATTAAAAATGCATTTACTTTCTTTTAAAAAATCCGCAATTACTTTTTGGGCAACCCAATATGTATATGAGAGGCCACCGTAGCGCAGAGGTTAGCATGTCCGCCTATGACGCTGAACGCGGTGGTTTTCCCCTCCTACCGCTGGCAACATTTGTGAGGTACTATGCCATTTAAAACTTCCCTCCAAAGAGGTGTCACACTATGGCACGCCGTTCGGACTCGTCTGTAAAAAGGAGGGTCCTTATCCTTAAACTTAAACTTGAATCAGACTGCACTTATTGATATGTGAGCTGTAGCTACCATATAAACCGAACTTGGGTCTTGACTTCTTGAACTTCTAGAGTGCGCAATTCTTATCCGATTAGAATGAAATGTTGCACCACGTGTTTTGTTATGATATCCAACAACTGTACCAAGTATAGTTCAAATCGGTCCATAACCTGATATAGCTGCCATATAAACCAATCTTGGGTCTTGACTTCTTGAGCCTCTAGAGAACGCAATTCTTATCTGATTGGAATAAAATTTTGCACGACGTGTTTTGTTATGATATCCAACAACTGTGCCAAGTATGATTCATATCGGTTCATAACCTGATATAGCTGGGATCTTGACTTCTTGAGCCTGTAGAGGTCGCAATTATTATTCGATTTGCCTGAAATTTTGTACGACGGATCCTCTCATGACCATCAACATACGTGTTTATTATGGTCTGAATCGGTCTATAGCCCGATACAGCTCCCATATAAATCGATCTCTCTATTTTACTTCTTGAGCCCGCAAAGGACGCAATTCTTATTCGAATTGGCTGACATTTTACACAGGTCTCCAACATATAACTTAATTGTGGTCTAAACCAGATCATATCTTGATATCGCTCTAATAGCAGAGCAAATCTTTTCTTATATCATTTTTTGCCATGGTGGAGGGTATATAAGATTCGGCCCGGCCGAACTTTGCACGCTTTCCCTTGTTTTGTCTTACAACAGATTCTACTTTCAATTATCTGTAACTGACCTTGTTGTGCCTTTTTGTTTAGGGATTTTTCATTGTCAAGGTTAACAAATGAAGTCATTGAGTCTGCAAACAAATACTCTACATAGTACATTGTCATTGTACTAACAGAGTGTTGTAATTCACAAAAGTTGGTGTTTGATCAAATTGTCTAAAAAAGTCACTTTGTTTGAACAATTGGTGTGTTAATAATTCCAGAATTTATTTTAAATGACCTAGATCAGTTAAAAAATGTATATGAACAAATTTTAGAGAAACGTAATATATTTAGCCTTCATTATATTCTACTAGAAAACTTCTATAAATTGTAGACTTCAATATTTATAGCGATCAGTCGATTACAAATCTTGTAAATCAATTACCATGCGTTCCCATAGTGCGATTTTAGTTCCGCTGGTGCTGGCATTTCTTGTCTTCGGTTCAAATGGTATGAAAATAGTTAAAATACCCGATACCGAAAATTTAGTTGATGTTAACAAGGAGTCTGGACTTAGTGAAGTCATTATTTCCCACCTAATCCAGCTAACAAAAACCGTTGAAGAGCTGTTATCCAAAATTCCCATCATAAAAAATTCTCTTGAGGCATTTGGTGTCAGCGACGAAGAATTGGAAACAGTTGAGAAACTTCTGAAAAGAATCGAGGGTGGTGTTGATCGGCCAGAATGTCTAAAATTAAATAAAATCACCTCTCTGCCCAACTTAGTTGGAGATGTGGATGTTATTGAGAATGTGAAAGATATTGTAGGTGGAGCAGGTGGTTTGGTGTCTAATGTGGTCTCTGGTGCAACAGGTGGTTTGGTTGCCAATGTTGTCTCAGATGCAGCAGGTGGTTTGACTGCCGATGTTGTCTCCGAATCTGGAAGTGGAATAGTTCCTGATGCTGTTTCAAACATTGTTGGTGGATTAGTTTCAAATGTTGTGGGCAGTGGATTGTTGGCAGATGAAGGCTCAGGTGGTGGGTTCAATGCAAATGTGGATTTTGGTAAGGCAAATAATGCTGAAGATGAGGAAAACAAGGAAGAGGAAGAAAATACTGATGACAAGGACGATGAAGATGAAAATGAGCAGGAGGATACGAATGATGACGACGATGATAATGATGAGGAAAAAAATACCATAGAAGAGGAAAATAAAATTGTTGATGACGATACCGAAGAGGAGGACAACGATAAAGATACGCCAGAAGAGAAAAGTGATAAAGAAAATGAGGCTAACAATGGAGACAAAGACGATGGTCACCCTCTCATTGAAGAAGATCCAATTGACCCTGAATATATTTCAAAAAAAAAAGCCAAATATCTCTAATTTAACACATTAAAAGGCCTTATGTGGCAAATGGCTTAATTGTTACAATTCTATGTCATGTTATTAGATTAATAAGTTTTGCAATGAAAAATAATTAAAATAATCATTTCTTTATATAAAAAAATGTAAATTATTGAAAACAAATATTACTTTATTTCGGATAATACAAATTAAATCAAATAAAAACTTTACTTATACGTAGTCAATTTTAAAAACAAGTAAGAGAGTGCTAAGTTCGGCCGGGTCGAATCTTATATACCCTCCACCATGGATGGCATTTGTCGAGTTCTTTGCGCTATATATCTTTTTAGGCAAACAAAGAAAACAAACATTGTAGAAGTCATTGTGTAATATTTCAGTCCATTCGGATAAGAATTGCACCTAGTGTGGTCTCAAGAACCAAAATCAGAAGATCGGTTTATATAGGAGCTGTATCAAGCTACAATATCAAGCTGTATCGATTCAGACCATATTTCACATGTGTGTTGAAGGTCATGGGAGAAGCCCTTGTACAAAAATTCAGCCAAATTAGATAATAACTGCGCCCTCTAAAGGCTCAAGAAGTCAAGACCCTAGATCGGTTTATATGGCAGCTATATTAGGTTATGTACCGATTTAAATTGTAATTAGCACAGTGGTTAGAAATGACACCACGTGCAAAATAACAGCCAAATCGGAAAAGAATTGCGCCCTTTAAAAGCTGAAGAAGTCAAGACGCATGATCGGCTCATATGGCAGCTATATCAGGTTATGAACCGATTTGAACCATACTTAGCACAGTTGTTGGGATCGGATGCGAATTGCGCCCTCTAGATGCTCAAGAAGTCAAGACCCAAGATGGGTTTATATGGCAGCTAAATCAAAACATACGATTTGGTCCATTTATAATCCCAACTGACCTACACTAATAAAAAGTATTTGTGCAAAATTTCAAGTGCCTAGCTTTACTCCTTCGAAAGTTAGCGTGCTCTCGACAGACAGACGGACGGACATGGCTAGATCGACTTTATGGGGTCTTAGACGCATATTTTGAGGTGTTACAAACATAATGATGAAATTAGTATACCCCCATCCTATGGTGGAAGATATAAAAATGAAACTGTGGTGTTAGTTATCTCTCTCTCTCTCTCTCTCTCCTACTCTCTCTTGGTAAGTAAAAACAATGTATTTTAAAAAGTGTTATGCGAAACAGTGTTAAGTAGAAAACCAGTAAGGAAAGGCAAAAGTCGGTATCCAGATAGATTATTAAAATTTCTGTATCAAATTTCTAGCAAAGCAAATATGTTCAAAATGTAATAACTACGGTTAACAAATGATAACAAATTCTCCAAAATCTGACGAACAAATACATGGAAGCTATATCTAAATCTGAACCGATTTGGACCAAACTTTATGAATATTGTGGAATTCGACGAGGAAACTGTTGTACAAAATTTTGGAAAGATTAGTCAATAAATGCGTTTGCAGTGGGTCTAGGAGTGAAAATCAACATCTGTTTAGGTATATGTATATATATATATATATATATATATATATATATATATATATATATATATTTATATATATACATACATATATATATATATATATATATATATATATATATATATATATATATATATATATATATATATATATATATATATATATATATATATATATATATATATATATATATATATATATATATACATATATATATATATATATATATATATATATATATATATATATATATATATATATATATATATATATATATATATATATATATATATATATATATATATATATATATGGACATATGTCTATGAAATTCACCAGAAATATCGAGAGTCATAAGAAAAGCCTTCCTGTCGAATTTCGAGAGGATCGGTTATTGCTGTATTATTGCAAATCGGACAAACACATACATAGGAGCTATATCCAAATCTGAACCGATTTCTATGAAATTCACCAGTAATATTGAGAGTCATAAGAAAATCCTTTCTGCCAAATTTCGAGAGCATCGGTTGACACATGCCCATTTTATTGCTGTATTACTCCAAATCGGACAAAATATATAGGGGAGCCATATCCAAATCTGATCCGATGTTTATCAAATTCACCAGTAATATTGGGAGTCATAAGAAAATCCTTTCTGCCAAATTTCGAGAGCATCAGTTGACACATGACCATTTTATTGCTGTATTACTCCAAATCGGACAAAATATATAGGGGAGCTATATCCAAATCTGAACCGATGTTTATCAAATTCACCAGTAATATTGGGAGTCAGAAGAAAATCCTTCCCAACAAATTTCAAGAGAGAAACTGGAAATCGGACGAACATATATATTGGAGCTATATCCAAATCTGAACCTATTTCTATAAAATTTACCAATAATATCATAAGAAAATCCTTCCTGCCAAATTTCAAGAGAATCGGTTAATAAATGACTATTTTATTGCAATATTACTGCAAATCGGACGAACATATATATGGAAGCTATATCCAAAACTGAACCGATTTTTTCAAATTTCAATATGCTTCGTCTGTAGGCCGAAAAACATGCCCATACCAAATTTGAAGACGATCAGATAAAAATTGCGACCTGTAGTTTGTACACAAATTAACATGGACAGACGGACGGACAGACAGACAAACAGACGGATATAGCTAAATCGAATCAGAAAGTGATTCTGAGTCGATCGGTATACTTATCAATGGGTCTATCTCTCTTCCTTTTGGGTGTTACAAACTAATTCACTAAGTTAAAATACCCTGTACCACAGTAGTGGTGTAGGGTATAATTATGAACTGAATTCAATGGTGGATTATATCGAAAAGAAGTATCTGTGCAAAACTTTAAGCATTAAGCTTTATTCTTTTGAAAGCAATCGATGGTACAAATGCAAATTTGGCCCTGCACATTCCATTAAGAACAGCGGTAAACTTCTCACATATCACTTAGTGCTCTCCGATTCAATTTTAAGCTCAATGAAAAGGGGCCTCTCTTTTATAGCCGAATCCGTACGGCGTGCAGCAGTGCGACATCTCTTTAGGGAGAAGTTTTTACATGGCAAATTACCTCACAAATGTAGCCAGCATTTGTAAGGGGATAACCACCGCTGAAAAATTTTCAGATTTTCACGTCGGGGTTTGATCCCATTCGTTCAGCGTCATTGGCGGTCATGCCCCACTCTGTGCCAAGGTGGCATAAATAGTGGTGATTAAAAAAGTAAACAATTAAATGCGTGGCAAAATTCCTGGAATAGCCAATTTCAAAGTCCATATCGATCTCAATTGATTTCGATTTTGTAGTCTTTCAGGATTTCACGAAAGATTTAATTTTCGCAATCGATATTGATTTAATAATTGATTTTAATTTCATAATTAAGATTTCAAAATTTTTGTTATCGATACCATTTATCTACTCGATTTATCAATTTGATTTATCGATTCGATCAATTTAATGATTTTATAAACGATTCATAGCTCGGTAATATACAATATTATGTCCCATATCAGAAATATGTTCCGATTTGGACCAAATACTTAAAAGGAGAAGTCATAAATCGAGAGATTGGTCCATATAGACCAATCTCTCGATTTATGACCATATTCAAATCTGGACCGATCTAGGCCAAATTGAAGAAGGACGTCGAAGAGCCTAACACAACTCACTGTCTCAAATTTCAGCGACATCGGACAATAAATGCGCTTTTTGGCTCAAAACCTTAACATCACATTGCCATCATTTTGTTTATTTTTGTATTCAATCGAATTTCCACTTTTGTCGGCCTATCTAATGTCACAGTTGCCCGTGGGTAAGCATCATAGGCTTATCCATGCCAAAAATATCAGAAAAAATTTGGAGCACTGGATGTTGCTTCACTTATAGTTGCGACAATAATCATTATCCATTTAAGAAATCAGTACAAAAACTTACGGCCTAGACCACAAAATTATTTTTTTTTTCTTTTTGTACCCTCCATCATTAACTTATTTCGTCATTCCGTTTTTAAAACATCGAAATTTTCATCTGAGACCTAACAAAGTATATATGTATATATTTGATCCTCTTGACATTCTAAGTCGATTTAGCCATGTCGGTCCGTCCATCTGTCAAAAGCACGCTAACTTTTGAAGGGATAAAGCTAGGCGCACGAAATTTTGCACAAATACTTCCTATTAAAGTAGGTCAATTGGGATTGTAAATGGGTCATTTTGGTCTATGTTTTGATATAGCTGCCATATAAACCGATCTTGGATCTTGACCTCTTGAGCCCCTAAACACCTCAACTCTTATCCGATTTGTCTCAAATGTTGTATAAGATATTTTGTTATGACTTCCAACATCTGTGCTAAATATGTTTCAAACCGGTTTAAAACTTGATATAGCTCCCATATAAACCGATCCCCTCTTTGACTCTTTGAGCCTCTAGAGGGCGCAATTTTTATGCGATTTGGCTAAACATTATTTTAACGACTTCTCCTATGACCTTCCACATACGTGTCAAATATGGTCTGAATGGGTCCTTAACCTGATATAGCTCCCATATGAACCGATTTCCCGATTTTATTTCTTGAGCCACTATAGGGCTGACATTTTGCACAGTTACTTTTACTCTAACAGCATAACCAAGCATGGTCCGAATCGGTTGATAACTTGAAATAGCTCCAATAGCTTTGCAATTTTTATTCATTATCCTTTGTTTGTCTATAAAGAAATATCGGGCAAAAAAATGACAAATGAGATCCATGCCCTCTACCATGGATATGTAAGATTCGGCCCGGCTGAACTTTCACGCTTTTAATTGTTGTCACTCGATTCGTTCGCCAAGTCATTGAAAACAGCTATTTTCCCTTTATAAAATCAGCTGTTTTCAATGACTCGGCGAACGAATCGAGTGACAAAACAAAAAAAAGTATGCTTATCGGCCGCTCTAACAGTGAAGCACAATATTGGTTATTCGCACTCTACAAAATAAATTTTTATCTATGGGGAAATCTGTGGGAAATTTAATAAATATTACAGCAATCAACCGCAACGAAATTCCTTTATAATTTTTTTTTTATTTTAAGAACCGATAGGTTGCCATAAATTGCCATATTAAACGATTCTTAGTGGTAAAGAACTAATTTGCCAGTCTTTATATTAGGTGTGGTGGCGACAGTTCTTAGTAATTAAACCGTGTAAAATTTTTAATCATGAAAGTATCGCCCAGCAGCACGTTGTTTGGATTTGTCTGGGGAAAGAAGGCTTCTTGTCGGTGAGCTAAATATGGCAGCCACCATGACGGTAAGGTATGGCGGCAGTGACCTATGTTTTGGGGTAAGGTGGGGGTGGGGCGATCCCCAATTACATGGACCTCATTTTTTTGTTATATTCGTAGTTTAGTCCCGAATACCTTTCATTTGAGTCCCATATTGATATTTACGTCCCATATGTTTGTTTGGGAGAGTTTTTGGTGATGGACGACTCCTCGCATACTTGATCTCAATATTTAATACCATATTCGTATTGTACTCACCAATACATTTCATTTGGTATCCATATTGACCCTATCGGTCCACTTTTTTTAAGTGGTGTTTTTGGGGTAATGGGGGAGGGTCTGCCCCCTTCCAATGCCGACAAACTAAAAAGCTTTTTCCTCCTTCCTGACCATTTTCGTAATCTACTCCCGAATACCTTTCATTCGAGTCCCATATTGTCATTATCGTCTAATAAACCTATTTTAGGGAATATTGGGGTCGTGGCGGCTCCCCATCTCTCGATTAAGGGTCTTGGGCCCATAAAAGACGCATTTATTGTCTGATTTCGCAGAAATTTGGTACAGCTAGTTGTGTTAGGCTCTTCGACATTCCTGTTCAATACAACCCAGATCGGTCCAGATTTGGATATAGCTGCCATGTATACCGATCTCCTTATTTAAGGTTTCAGACCTATAAAAGGGTCGACATTCGTACCGAGTATGGTCAAGAACGGGCTATATTTGGATATTGCCGCCATATGCATCGAACTCCCGATTTAAGTTTTTGATACAATAAATGCACGTTTATAACTCGATTTCACTGAAATTTGACACAGTATGCAGTGTTGGGCTCCTCGACATTCGTTTTCAGTATGGTTCAGATCCGTCTACATTTGGATATAGCTGGAGTATACATATAACGATCTCCCGATTTAAGTTCTTAGGCCCATAAAAGGTGAATAGTTGATGAATATGGTACAATGAGTTGTTTTAGATCCCTATATAGCCTTCTTGAATATGGTGGAGATCGGACTATATTTATTGGGTTGCCCAAAAAGTAATTGCGGATTTTTTAAAAGAAAGTAAATGCATTTTTAATAAAACTTAGAATGAACTTTAATCAAATATACTATTACACTTTTTTTCTAAAGCAAGCTAAAAGTAACAGCTGACAACTGACAGAAGAAAGAATGCAATTACAGATTCACAAGGTGTGACAAAATTTGTCAACGCCGACTATATGAAAAATCATAAATGATAGATTTTTCAATCTATTGTGATGAAAAATTTTTTAATATATATGTATATGCGAGGTGGTGGGTATCCAAAGTTAGGCCAGGCCGATCTTAATGCCTTATTACTTGTTTTATATGTAATAAATAAAATGTTCAAAAGTATTTTTTTTTATAATTTTGTATATGCTTTTTTACGATTTTTTTTCTCAAATATGTCAGAGTCACATCTTCAACGAACAGGCCAACGTTTAACTTGTGTCATCTCATTAGCAGGTCTATTAAAGTCAATAGAATCATCGTCATCATCATCATAGTCTATAACTTCAGTCTCAATAGTTTCAGTATAAACATTTTGATCATCTTCAATAGGATGACCTGCTAGAATCGAAGATGTAATAGCGAAATTATTTTCGGGCTTAGACTTGAAATAAAAAGGTTTATGAGAATTAAATGCGATTGGATCCTCATATATATCAGATATTATGTATGAAATAGTTTCAGTGTATTCATCATAATCATCTTTATCGGCGCAGTGAGGTTTTAAATTTACTTGTCCTCGAGTTTCTTTGTTCCTATACGTTGGCACAGCTTTTGAAAGTATGGCTAGGTAGACCAAAATAGCTACGACCGAATGCAATCCCATGTATAATTTTATTATTTTTAACTAATGTAGTGAACTAAGAGCACGAAGATTTCAATTGTTCTACTTATATGGAATTTCAAGGTGAAAACATGATTGGGAATATTGTATAACAGTTTGTAAGCAAAGGTTCAATATTGTAATTATTTACTCTAAGACAAGTTAAAATATATAAACAATTGTTATGTACATTTTTATATTCTAACAAAAATAGAATAAAAAATCCAACGATTGAAAACAACTTGTCATTAAAAATTTAGCAAATTTTTAATTTACCAATTATTTTTACAGAAAATGTCATTAAAAATTTATTTTGCTAGAAAGGAAAATGCAGTTCTATTAGAAATAAAATTTAATCAATATTTTACTTCTGTGCAAAATTGTTCAATTTTTTCTTAAGGAATTTTTTGGTGACATTTTATATCTACAGAAAATTTTGTCAAAATTGCATTTCTCCAATTTTTTTATAAGAAAATTGTGTTAAAAAATTTGTAAAATATTTTGTCTTCTTAAATGTTTGTCTCACTTACAACTACCAAATTCCCCAAAATGGTGAAAATGATGATCAACTAACATTTCCTTTTTTCAATTTAGCAAACGTTTCTAACCTTGAACCCTTGCTGAATATCAAGCCAAATGAACTTTTCATTAAGCAAATATTTCTTAGCAGATTCAGCAAAACAAAGTTTGCCAGTAGTATATATAAGAGGGTTTTGGAACTTTGAGTATCGAGAGTATGAGTCATCGATGACGTCATAACCCCACCCCACCCCAAACCCCACCCCACCCCAAACCGCAAACCCCACCCCACCCCATTGATGACGTCATAACCGCACCCCACCCCACCCCATTGATGACGTCATAACCCCACCCGACCGCAACCGCAGCCGATCGTAGCGCAGGTGGCGACCGCAGGGGGGTATGACCACATACGGGCCGCCGGTTGAAATGTGTGGACGGACATTAGGGTGCAGATCGCAGGGCGCAGATCGCAGGGCGCAGATCGCAGGGCGCAGTGGCAGATTTCGATGATGACTCATCGCCCAACTTCAACTAGTGTTGGAGGGTGGGTGATGTAGATTGCTGACCGCAGGCTATAGTTTGGTTTGAGTGTGAGAGTTTATGATTAATGTTGAATGTTGTGTGACCACCACACTGGAGTGTGATGAAATAATTGTGGTCAGTGTAGTTCTATTTTTTCCCAGGAAGAACAAGAGTAAAAAATTATATTTGTTTTCGTATAAAAAGGGCAAACGGTTTCATATTGTACTTATTATTTATTTTTTAATTTAGTTTATTTAAAAAGAAAAGCCCAAGGAAATTTAACCCCAACCAAAAATTTTTTTTTAATATATAATTTAGTTTAATTGAAAATCGAAAAAAAATCTTTTTAATTTATGTATATTTTTTTATTTAGTTGTTTATAAACTCTTATTATTTATTTTTTAATTTAGTTTATTTAAAAAGAAAAGCCCAAGGAAATTTAACACCAACCAAAAATTTTTTTAATATATAATTTAGTTTATTTTATTATTTGTCATATTTTATTGTAATGGTTATATTTTATTGTAACATATTTAATATTTCCAATTGTAAATAAAGGACATATATATTAGTTTATTTAAAAATAAAAGCTGTAAGGGACAAGCCCCAGGAAATTTTAGTTTATTTTTTATTTATTAATTTTCTGGCATAATTCGTCTAAATAACACCACGTCGTAGTCATCCAGTTGAATTTCAACATATACTGCAGGATTTCTTTCGTCTAAGTTATCAACATGATACAAGTATCCCACAATGAATATGGATCGAGCAGTAGGATCATGAAATTTTACGTTAAATGATAACCATAGCTCCGCCTCTTGGAGAAGTTTACCTTCTCTGGTTAAATCCGCTGAATTAATTAAATATTTATTAATCTTCGCAAGGATTAAATCATCCCAAATTTTTGAAAAAAATTTGGGGTGTGACCAAGCGTCCTCGACGCTTAGTGACAAACCATTTTCAAATAGTTCGAATGTCATGGTTTTTTCGCAAAAATTAACAAACAACATGATTTAATTTTGATTTTCACAACTTTTCTGATGAAGACTTGGAAAAATTCTTTGTATTTATATTAAAAAAATCTAAAACACACAAATTCATTTTCATATAGAATTTTTATAGTGGTTAATATTTATTTTTCATGAGCTAAATTTAATTCATAAAAATGTTTCAGTGGTTAACATATATTTATAAAAAATATATATTTCCACAAAACTCAGAATTTTTATAGTGGTTAATATTTATTTTTCATGAGCTAAATTTAATTCATAAAAATGTTTCAGTGGTTAACATATATTTATAAAAAATATATATTTCCACAAAACTCAAAAGTTTTTATGGTAGGGTGTTATAGTGGTTAATATATATTTATAAAAATATACTGTACCACATATGCCTGCAACAGTTTTTGTACTAGGGTGTTATGTAAACATGTTTTCAGTGGATAACATATAATACCTGCTATGCTTACTCATAATTTAAAATTTCAATCATTGTGGTGAAGAAAATAACAAAGCTCAAACTCAAAAGTGTTGCGATAATAAAAATTGAAAAGTTTTCTGTTCTAGGATGATTTAGTGATTGACTTATATTTATAAATATTTGCTATACCACACATATTACTAAACGCAATTGCGGTAAAGGAAATTAAAAAAATTCAAGTTGAAATTAATAATTGGTTTCAAGTTTTTATGGTAGGGTGTTATGGTGGTTAATATATATTTATAAAATATACTGTACCACATATGCCTGCAACAGTTTTTGTACTAGGGTGTTATGTAAACATGTTTTCAGTGGATAACATATAATACCTGCTATGCTTACTCATAATTTAAAATTTCAATCATTTATATTTATAAATATTTGCTATACCACACATATTACTAAACGCAATTGCGGTAAAGGAAATTAAAAAAATTCAAGTTGAAGTTAATAATTGGTTTCACGTTTATATAATTCCACAAATGCCTGGTATGCTTTCTCATAATTTTAAATTTAAATCATGGTGGTGAAGAAAATAACAAAGCTCAAACTCAAAAGTGCTGCTATAAAATAAATTGAAAAGTTTTCTGTACTAGGGTGGTATAGTGGTTAACGTATGCAAATGCAATGCAACAATGTAAATGTGCCCATGAACATTCCATTAAGGAAGAGGGGCGAACAGGGTGGTTAACTTATATTTATTAATATTTGCTATACCACACATATTACTAAACCCAATTGCGGTAAAGGAAATTAAAAAAATTCAAGTTGAAGTTAAGAATTGATTACACTTTTATTGCAAAGAATGCGATAGTATAAATTGTAGAGTTTTTGTAATAGGATGTAACGATTATATTTAATTATACAACTACAAATATTTATATTTTCTATCGAGTTCAGCTTGCAGTCCCATGTATGAATTCCATGTGTTGTTTGTATAAATGAAGTATATACATTTTTATATATCCTTAATTCTTCAATCATCTCTTCAAAAAATTGTTTATGTTCCTTATCAATGTAGGAGTTGTATTCTTTTAATAGATATTTTATATTCGTTGATAATATCATTTTCTTTGAGAAGTTACCCCAACAAAATGAAAAAAGGAACTAATGTATACTTACATTACATAGCCTTATATATCCTAAATAAAGAAAAAACGATATGTTTTTATTTTATTTGCTTTATTTTAAAAAAACATTAATAAATTGACTTAATAAAATAACATTTTTTTCAGCACATCTATAATTAGGGTGTTGTTTATGATAACTACAAATTTTCATATGCAAATTATTTTTATAAAGATTACATATGTTTGAACAGTTAGCATCATCTAAATTTATTATATTTATATCTTCTTCTATTAATTGCTTTATCCATTTTTGTTTTTCACATCCTTTCACAAATATTGTTAGATTTTCTTGTTTTTTTATAAATTTATTTAAATAATCGTTAAATTCTTTAAAAATTATGTTACCATCATTCCATCTCAACCCATGAAAATGTTTCGTAAGCCAGTTATTTGTAATCTTTTCCTTTAATGATAAGGAAGAAAATTTGCAAGGGGGGTATATAATAAACTTTTTAATTGTCTGATTATGTTCAAAAATACAAATTTCCTTCGCAATAAATTTATTATTTAAGAAAAAACCTTGAACATCTATAATTATGAAATTGTTTTTAGACATTTTTACTCATCGGTTGTTAAAATTACAATGATTGTTTTTAACTGTATTGTAAATATTTTTATAATTTTTAATTATTTTCGCAGCAGCTGCCTCTCCCTTTCTTTTATCCATATCATAGAATATACAATTACATGTATCTGGACCACATTGTGCGTTATCATTTGACCAAACACAGCAGTCATAGTGGTTACCAAATTTACTTTCTTTACATTTTAAACTATCCACAAATTCCAGATGAGATTTTATATTAATTAATTTATTTTTATCTTCTTCGGAAACGATATTGGTAAATGTTTTTAAAAAATTATATATTTCTTTAATCATATTGCTTTTTTTCTTATTCCGGTGAGAACTACTGTATACTCATGTGTAACGTTTGCAAATAATCATTAACATCAAGCGTCCTGATATTTATACCATTTTCTTCCCTTTCAAATAATGGGTTAAATTCATTCGTACTTTGATTATATTTGTAATTATACTCAAATTTATTAGCATTATACTCAAAACAATAAATGTTGAGTTTGCGGTATGTGTAGTTACTGTAATAGCTACATATGAGTCTAATTTCTACATTTTCATATTTTAAGTTGAAATGACGGTAGAATACTGTAGAACTTTGAATGATCCCACCAATATTAGTTTCCTTTTCTATTAAGTCTTTTCTAAATACTTCAATGGCTTCATCAATAGTAAAAATTTTAGGTCTATCCGTTTGACTATTTCTCGGTGTTGTTGTTGTTGTTAGTGACTCATCGATTGTTGCATTATTTAATAATTGAATTGATAAATATACTCTTGCTCCTGTATTATTTGATAGTTTTATTCGAAATTCTATACGTTTACTAGTGTCACCATCAAAAATAGCATTTTGATTGGTATTATATCTATCATATTGATGATTTTGATTACATCTATTGTAAGGTATTGGATAGTATTGTTGTTGTTGTTGTTGAATACTAGGATATATTCTATATATGATAATTAAAACAACAACGTATATTAATTTATTTAAATACATACTACTATTCAATTCAATGTATATAAGAGAACTAATTGCTGTTTTCTAACTTATTTCCATTTTATATGTTTGAGTATAGTTCTCAATATCAGTTATTACAATATTTTCTAAATGTTTTTTGAGATCTTGAACTCGAACTTTCTCAATTTCACCATTACTTAAAATTCGTTCTTGTTCAATTTCACGATATTCAAAACAACTTATTTTTAGTTGACGTAACATGTAGTTACTATCATAAGTACAACGGATTGGTATATTTAAATCTTCATATTGTAAATTAAAATGACGATAAAAAGGTTCTGCAGCATCCAGTATACCACCAATATCTGCTTCTTTTGTAATTAACCTTTTGCGAAATGCTTCTATAGCTTCATCGACAGTAAAATATTTTTCTTCACTTTCTATAGGAATTATTGTAGTGGTGCTAGTTGATAAGTCTGCATCATCTGTTTCATTTTTTATATAAAAATCATCTCTGTTTTCTAATATTTCACTTTCTTTCATCATAACAAATGAAATATTTACTTTAAGAATATCTTTGTTTGGTAGTGTTAAATTAAATTCAACGGTTTTTGAATTTAAGTCGATTGTAGGATCAGATGTAATGGATAACGCTGAATCAGTTGTGGAATCAAATACAACTGGCAATGATAACGAATTATGAATTGTTACATGAAGTATAACAAAACAAAGTAATACCCAATATAATTTCATTATGTTAATTTATTATTTTCTTATATCTACACTATTGGAGGTGTGTTGGAGAGATACTAATTAATGTAGTATAAATACCCAACCTTATATATTCTATAAATGTAAAGCAAACACGAAATAAAAATTCTCTTTCTCTTCTCGACATTAATTCTCCCTCTCCCTCTTTATATTTATAATAATTCTACCTCTCCCTCTCCCTCTTTATATTTAAACAATAATTCTACCTCTCCCTCTTTACATTTAAACAACTCACCTATATATTAATTTTACATTATTAATAAAAAAAATCATTTTGTTTGTGTTTGTTTTTGCTTTTTATTTATTTTATGATTTCTATAGATAAAAAATATAGTTACATTTACAATAATTTTCTTACTTCATTTGTTAGAGGTATATATTCAAACATTTTATCATGAATAATTAAACAGTATAGAGATGTGTTCGGTGATATATTTTTAGATGTTTCCAATTCAATTCGTATATCGATGGGGCCAGTTTTTACTGTTTCATTTTGATGTGTTACATCAAGAACAATAATCGGTGCTTCACCCTTGAATTTTTCGCGCGTTAATAGAGGTTGCGGTTCACGTGTATAATAGCTTTGTTGAAATTTTATATACATATCATAAAGTAGGGCGAAACGGTTCCTATCAAACTTGAGGTTAAGATCATCATATGGATATGTATCAGAATTCAAATGAACCTTAATGTTTGTTATATCACAGTGAATAAATTTTTTTTCACTACTTTTGAATCCTAAAAGAAGAAAACGTGGTCGCTCATTTTCATTTGCAAGCTTAACATTCCATAAAACTTTTGTATTCGATGGAACTGCAGGATAATAATACATATCCCATGTTCTAAATGATATATTTAGTGGTTGACGGTTATTAATTACTTTAAGCATTTGCAGCTTGTATACATCAGCAAGTTGAATATGTGGAACTTTCCATGTAATATTTAAAATTGATAGTTTACAGGTTTCACTGGAAATGATAGATTTCAATACATTCGTATCATCTTTTGATCGCAATAAAATTAATTCATGTTTAGCATTAACTATAATTTTATCAAAATCTTCAGCAAATCCAAGAAGCATTTTCAGTGGAACACAAAAATTAAAATATCCACTCACAAGAGTAAGATCATCTGTATTAAATGGAGCCCATCCTGCGTTGACTAGATTTCGACTTTCGCTTTCATTTAATGATACATAATTTTTTATTTCTGTTGCTATACCCAAATGACGTGTACGATCAATTTCTATACCATTAAGTTCATATCTTATCTCATCAAATAAGTGTGCTATGCAATTGTTTAATAACTTTATCGATGCTGATACTGTAGAGTCCGCTTTTGTTGCAAAACCTTCAATGTATAAAAAACTCTCACCAGGAACGACATACAGGTCTTGGTTTTGAATGGAAATCCTAATTTCATCATTATTTTGAAATGATTGTAAATATGATATATAGCTGTGATACTCCTTTCTTATTATAGCATTATCAAATTGTGGTTTTTGTAAAACATTAATAATGTTACTCATTTTTAAACTCAACCCTTTATTATTTTAGTGTGAAACCCAAACTTTCCAGGAACTCTTGGTTAGTTTTACTTAAAATATTTCTCTTTTTCCTTTTTAATCCTTTATGTTTCCTGTTGTGGTGATGTGATATTTTAGTTGTGTATCCCTTCAAAGTTGATGGTTGAGTGATTGTTATATCCGCAAATACCTCCTTTTTGTTAAATATTATCATTCTTTAGATGGTTTCAAGTGTAATCTAATTGAAATTTTTTCCCCACGAAAGTTTATCAATTTTCCAGATTGATCAACAACTTTCAAAACAATGGTATTTATTGTGTTTGTATTAACAGGTAGATATATAACGTTAGTAGGATTTTCCGTGATTTTATATCCTGGGCTAACGACGAGTGAAAACTGATGAAGAGTGTGCGCTGACTTGTTGTTTATATAGGATCCTGTTACAATATTACACTCAATAACTATAGTGTTTACTTTTGTAATTTCTATCACTTTATCAGAATAGTGATCAACATTCGATTCAAGTACTCTTTTACTAAAACCTAATAATGAACCAATAGTGTTTTCTTTATCAAAATAAATTGGATCAAGCGTACTCTTCAGATATGTTTGAAGTGTATTGTAATTTGCTTTCATAATAAGATTTCCATTTTTTTTATTAAGCTTGCGATATTCATCCGTTATTAACTCAGATATATTCGAAAATTCATATGATCCAAGAGGAATAGTTATTTCATGTCCACCTATATGAAATTTATTGTTCTCTTCATCAACATTTGGTATTGAGTGATATGTATCAAAACTTATTAAACCGCAAACATAGCTTTGTTTCAAAATTATTGGTGGAAAGTAGTTGGCGACAAGTACTGATTTTTCATCATTTAAGGTTAATGTTATCGACATCTCTACGGTTGACGTTAGAATAAATGATTTATGTAATTGATTATTCTTTTATTGTGAAATATTATTAGCATTTATCCAAGAGTTATGCTCTGAAGAAAATCCTAACCATTTTACATAAAGTCTATTTCCTCTCCTTCTAATCACTTTTTCCACTAAATATGTGTGTGGAAATTTGGTTTTTGATAGCTCATATTCATAGAAACCACCTTCTATATCCCTTCCTTGATAGTCCTTAAGTATATATGTATTAGGATTTGTATTTTTAATAGATTTAACTGTAAATATTTCGGTAGTCCAATTTGGTGTATATCCTTTTTCAAAATGTTGTTTATATTTACTTATTCGCACATTATCATTGATTTTAAACTTTGGTCTTTTAAATACCTTGAGGTTGTTGTAGACTGAATCTAAAAGTGATTTCTCATTTAAGGAATTCACATCATTCGGCGACATTTTTATAGTTCGATGAAATGTGTTATTATATATATTAACTAGGTTTTTATATATATCAATCCATTTATAATTTCCACGAAAACTAAACTCTTTCCACATTTTTCCTTTCAGTGTTCTATTAAATCGTTCTATGATTGATGCTTTTAGAGTGCTGTATGTTGAATAATGATTTATATGATTTGTTTGCATAAGTTGAGAAAAATTGTTATTAAAAAACTCCTTTCCATCATCAGTTTGTAAATTTTTGGGTTTTCGACTACTTTGATTGAAAACTTTCTGCATAGCCTTTACTACACTTTGAGCTGTTTTATTTTTTATTGCTTCAACCCAAGCTTTTTTCGAGAATGTATCTATAACGGTTAAAAGATATCGATATCCGCTGTTAAAGTTCACATAACTACCCATTTCAACAAGATCCGCTTGCCACAAATCATCGATACCCTTCATAACCACTCGTCTCCTTCCAAAATTTTTTCGTGCTTGCTTGTGTAGTTCATTAACAATTTCTCTCTTATCCTGGTTAAGCTCCATATTGATGTTGTCGATTGAAGTAAAAATTGTTTTGTTTTGATGTTATATACCCTCTACTATATCTTATTTTTGATTTTAAATATTTAATTAAAATATTTATTTTTTCTAGTATATCCAATACTTTGAAAAAGAAAATCTTCGATGGAATCAAATCGGATATTTATTATTTTTAAAGTATCTTCAATAATTTTTTTCGTATCTTCAATATTATGATTTTTCAAAATATTCAAATTGGTACTCAAGTTGTTGTTAAATTGATCAATCACACTTTTTAGTTTAGTTAAATCACTGTTTATAGCTTCAATATGTTTTTTATTTTCTAGAACAATTTTTTCCACTTCAACCCATTTGAAAATATATTCTTTCATTTTTTCTATATGTATGTCTTCTTTTAGTTTGTTCTGTAATTCTTCGAATCTTCTAAGTATTTCATCTTGCTGATTTTTGATTTTATTTTCGATTTTATCTATTTTTTTTTTCAAAAATATTTTTGTTACAGCATCATCAGGATCAGAGGGAGCACTTAAATTAGTTATTTTCTTCCCATGAAAGTTTAAAGCATTGTTGTGAATAGTAATTCCAAGTGATCTACCTAAACTCAATTTTAGCATTGCATTGTTGACTTGGTTTTTACTTCCGCTCTCTCCAAATTTATTGATTGTATACATTTTTGATTTTTTTATTTAATAATATGTGCTTCTCGCAATTCTTCAACAATTGAAATAATTTCGTTTTTGTGATTGTTGTGACCAACACCTTCAGATGAAAGGAGCAATCTTAATCTGTCAACCAATTCGTTAGGGTCATCCCAATATATATAATTTGGTTTGTGATTGTCTAATGATTTCAAACTCAATCCATTACCTTTGGATATCCTATTTGAATTCACATCAAATAACCGTTTTATTATAAATTGATATTTATAAGCTTGAGTTCCCTTAATTTGTTCTCCTGGTAAATAATTTCTTTTATGAGCATTTGTTTTCATCAAAATATCCTTATATTGATTTAAATCCTTCTTTGTATAATGTTGAGGTTTAATGTGAAACATGAGTTGAAATAGTCCGGGAGACATTTTCCAAATAGATTCCCCAATTTGAATAGAGTTACATCCATTAAATTTTAATTGATTTTTTCCAAAATACATATTTCCATTTGTATCTATATGAAATCCATAAACTTTATCTAATTGTCTATTATCGATAAGTGTTTGTAGAACGTTGGGTAATGAAGATGCTACATTTATGTCTGATAGATTATCACTACTCAATTTTATTCGCTTTCTATCAATATTTAATTGCGTAACAGCTTTTCGTTTATTCAATTTTGATGAGATATCATTATTCAATTTTATACGTTTTCTATCAAGATTTAATTGTGAAACACCTTTCCGTTTATTCAAGTTTAATTGGTTGTTATTAATCAATTTTAAACGTTTTCTATCAGTATTTAATTGTGAGGGTCTTTTTCGTTTATTTATATTTATGATTTTGTTGTTAGTTAATTTTATACGTTTTTTATTAGTATTTAACTGAAATTCACATTTTCGTTTTGAAAATAGATGTGATTTTTTCATCCGCTTATTATCGTTATCGTCAAATAAACTGAGATTGTTATCATTAGATCGTTTTAATTTTTCTCTAAGCTCATTCCGATTCACTCCACATTTTTCTAGTGTATAATCTTTTCTCTTTAAATCAACTGGAATATTATAATTTTTTCTTATCCTTTTATTAGTGTTATTTTCATCTGATGAAAATTTTCGTTTTTGTGAAAATTTCTCTATATCCATCTGTTCTATTTCTGAATTATCTTCTTTATGTGTAGAATTTACTATATTCGGAAATATTGTTGATGAATGTTGATTATTATATCTTTCATTATCATTACTTGAGGTAATATCTCTCATTTGAAGTCCATTGCTAGACATATAGTCATCATCATCATTATAAATGTCTGATATAAAGCTATCATCATCATCATCATCATCCTTATTGTTTTTATCAAGTTTTCCATCGTCTTCATATTGTTTATTATAATCATAAATATTTTTATCATTATATTTATTAGAATACTGATTACTTTCTTTTTTGTTCTCATCTAGTTTTCCTATAATATCCTTCAAAGGTTTGGTTATTGGTTGAAATGTATCTTCTAATAGATTATCCCTATCTATTTGATTAAGTTTAATGTTTTTTAACTTTTCTTTCAATACTGCTCGTGTTTTTACAATTTCCTTCAACAAATTGTGTCTCTTCATGATTGGATAATTTATTTTTTATTTTTTTTTGGTTATGTATCCATCTGCTTCCGATCTGCTTTACATCTGCTACCGATCTGCTTTATATCAGCTACCGATCTGCTTTATATCTGCTACCGATCTGCTTTCTTTCTGTCACCAATCTGCTCTCTATTCTGTTTATAATCTACATTATATCTGTTATCAATCTGATTTATATTATAACTGAATAAAACAATTGAATCCTTTGCGATATCGACCTTTATCAATGGGATCATCCTTGCTCACAATAAGAAATCCATATTTATCTTTCCAACATTCACTACAAAGCTTTAAAAAATCTTTAAATGTCATGTCACCCAAGACATGATCATTATATATATGTTTAATATTCATTTCATCTTGCTTAAATATGATAATCATGTTTGCATTATCACGTATTAAGTGTTTAGGAATCCTTGTATATGTTTGACATAAATAAAAACAATCAATGTGTTTATGTCTTCCCATACAAAAATAATCCCTTATAGTATTTTGTTTATCGCAAATTACATCATCAAATACCATTATAGAATGCATATTTGCTTTGGCTGGACTTATAACTTTTTCATTTTCAGAGAATGTGAATAGGTTTATTCCTTTGATTGGAGTAATCAATTTTTTTAAATATTGATATTTTGGTTGATATAAAGATTTAGAATATATATATATATTCCTGAATTTGAGGCCATTAGGGCTTTCTATGAGACTAATCATAACATTTGTTTTACCACAATTTGATGGGCCTACTATAAGGGCACGTATAGAATTTGGTAATAAAGTACTATGTACAATCCTTTTTTTCTGTGAACAGACATTATCAATGTTTTTCACAGCAATCTGTTTAGTTTGTTCTATTAAACGCATATTGCTAACTAAACTTTTTCAATATAAATTTAAGTATATATATACAAAAACTCTTATTTTCATTTAAATCGTGTACCCTATCACTACATAATCAAAAAAAATTATGGTTATTAATTACAAGATTTATAATAAATGTAAACAGTCTGTTACTGGATTTGGATTGGTAAACAACTTAATTAATAATCTTCCGTTTGAAGTGCATTTACCTGGATATCAATTTTGTGGACCAGGAACTAAGTTAGCACAACGTTTAGCACAAGGAGACAAAGGAATAAATTTATTGGATTCAGCTTGTAGAGAACACGATATTGCATACTCACAAAATAAAGATATTCATTCTCGTCATCAAGCTGATAAAGTTTTAATAGAAAAAGCTTGGCAAAGAGTTAAATCAACAGATAGCAATTGGAAAGAACGAGCAAACGCTTGGTTAGTAACAAACTTACTTAAAGCAAAAGTTAAATTCGGACTCGGTATGACAACAAAAAGAAAAATGAAGAAAAAGCAATGTAAGCAAAAATTATTTGCATCGACAGTTAAGAATACTTTAAAAGTATTAAAAGATAAGAAACCTAACAATATATATGATGCTGTAAAAATTGCAAAAAACGTTGTACATTCAAGTTTTAAAAATAAAAAGAAGAGTAATATTGGTGTACCAAGAGTCATTCGAGTACCAAAAATTGGTGGATTTCTACCAATAGTTCCAATTTTAACTGCGTTATCAGCCCTTGGAGGTTTAGCAACTGGAGGATCGGCTATTGTAAAAGCAGTTAAGGATATCAAAAATGGGAAAGAACAATTAGCTGAAGCTACTCGTCATAACAGATATATGGAATCAATTGCTATGGGAAAAGGATTATATCTTAAACCTTATAAAAAAGGATATGGACTTTACTATAAACCAGCTCCAAAAAACTTCTAAGTAGATTACCCAATCGACCATTGACGGATATCGATTTGGTTAAGTACTGCAAGCCATTGAAACACTTTAGAGGGGTTTTTATGCGTGACTCATTACCAAACAAACCACTACGACAAGAATGTGGAATAGTTAATTTAGATACAACTAATGGGCCAGGAACACATTGGGTTGCCTATTACAAAAATTACAACTATAAGGAATATTTTGATAGTTTTGGTAATTTACAACCACCGTTGGAAATTATTAATTATTTAAAACCACCTATCGAATACAATTATAAACAAAAACAAAAATTTAATACTTACAATTGTGGTCATTTATGTATACAATTTCTCTTTAATAAATATAATATCTTGTGAAAAAAACAAAACAAACAAAACCATTTTTTTCTTTTAATTATTTTTTTATTTTATAGTGTCCCCAAGCATAGGTGTCAACACCATTTTCTCTTATAAATCTCTTATCATCTAAATAATTTAAAACTAATTTATGTATATGTTGTGTGTACAATTGATGAATTTTTGATCTAAAAACATACATAGAATCATAATAATTAATTTGTTCAAAAAGACATTTTTTAAAATCGTTGGTTGAAAGTTTTGCTGTAACACAATGTTTTACACCTTTTATTTTCTTTATTTCTTCATCTACTTTATCAATCTTAATTGAATACATTTTTGAACGTAAACCTATCTAATTTATGTTTAAAATTCTTAAATTTAAGTATTTTATCTTTATCTGATGGCATTGTTGTCACCATCTTTTTACACTCACGTTTGTGTTTCTCTAGTCTACTACTTGAAGAAACATGAGTTAAGCAGGTGTTACAAAAATGAATCCTATTTTTACTCTTTGTTATAGAACTTCGCAACAATCTAAAAATATATATATTTTTTTAATAAATTAGTATTGTATTGTAATCAAAATAATATCTTATTATTTTTACCTTGATATATTTTTTATCCAGATGTAATGAAATTTATCATCCTCTTCTATTAGGAGAAGATTGATGTGAGTTGATTTCTCAGCTTCTGTAAAATAGTAAGGACCTATAATCTTAGCATCCTCTAAACCGAACACATTTATACTTATATCAGGATTCTGCAACTCAAAGACTCTGATTTTATTTATGGTAAGGGGAAATTCCATGTTTTCAAAATTTAATATTATATTATTTTCCAATGTTATAATGTGTGCCTTAATGTCCGTTACTTTGTAGTTGCTACATTTATGTGGTTTCTTTTCCTTTGGAAGTGGATTTAATGCTGATATTATTGCCCATTTAAAACAATAGACATCATTGTTTTGCACATTGATGCAAGCCTTTTTATTCCTTATTTTGGGAGGAAGATTTATGTATTGAGATCCTCTCAAACATGTATATTTGTTGATGTTGATCTCTAGATGTTTTATTTCGATTAAAGTCCATCCACTATCTCGTTCTTGGAATTCACTCATTTTTTTAATTATTTCATTACAATTTTCAATATAATGATTTAAAATTTCTTCCAGTGTACTTGAGGGAGATAGTACCAACATTTTTGTGTGATGTGTAAATAAACTAATTTCATCTTCCGCTTTCTCTTTCATCAAAATATAATTACAATGTAGTGTACAATTATATTTAATAGATTCATGCTTTTGCAACGCCTTTTGAATTATATTGATTACTTTTTCTTGAATTGATTTGAAAAAGTTTTCGGGTATCAAGTTATTGATCTCACTATTTTTTATTTTATAACTTTCTATTCGATTTTGAAAGCTAGATCCAAAGCAAGACACATCCTTATCTAACCATTTTACACACTTATCGATGTGTGTGTTAGTGCTGATATGATTCTTCCACTGATTTTTTGGAATAGCTAAATTGCAATTTTCACAGTATACCGTTTTTTCCTCTTTTTTTTCATTGTGGTCCATTGACTTCATATGCTTTAAAAGCTCTGGATAAGTACTAAAATTCTGATTACATTTCACACACTCAATTGAATGTTGTAAACGCAAATGACGATTCAAAGATTGATTATGTTCGTAAGTTTTCTCACAAATATTACATACAAATTCTCTCATTTTTATAACAATAATTTTGAATTTGATTAAATAAATGATTTTTAATATAATGATTACAATATGAAACCGTTTGCCCTTTTTATACGAAAACAAATATAATTTTTTACTCTTGTTCTTCCTGGGAAAAAATAGAACTACACTGACCACAATTATTTCATCACACTCCAGTGTGGTGGTCACACAACATTCAACATTAATCATAAACTCTCACACTCAAACCAAACTATAGCCTGCGGTCAGCAATCTACATCACCCACCCTCCAACACTAGTTGAAGTTGGGCGATGAGTCATCATCGAAATCTGCCACTGCGCCCTGCGATCTGCGCCCTGCGATCTGCGCCCTGCGATCTGCGCCCTGCGATCTGCGCCCTGCGATCTGCACCCTAATGTCCGTCCACACATTTCAACCGGCGGCCCGTATGTGGTCATACCCCCCTGCGGTCGCCACCTGCGCTACGATCGGCTGCGGTTGCGGTCGGGTGGGGTTATGACGTCATCAATGGGGTGGGGTGGGGTGCGGTTATGACGTCATCAATGGGGTGGGGTGGGGTTTGCGGTTTGGGGTGGGGTGGGGTTTGGGGTGGGGTGGGGTTATGACGTCATCGATGACTCATACTCTCGATACTCAAAGTTCCAAAACCCTCTTATATATACTACTTTTGCCATTTGCAAATCCTTTGCACATTCATATGTTTAAATGTAGTGATGCAGTCTCCATTTGAAATATTCTTTCATTCATACTGCAAATTGAAAATGCCATGGCATACTAACATACCCATGCTATGTACTAACATCACGTACAGAGCGATGTGCGAAGGCTTTGTGAGAGAGAATGTTGGACTCCGGACTGTGTAACTGCACTAAACTGAAGTGACAAATTGTGACATTATGTACATTTGTTGTCCAAGTTAATGGAATACCCTGTAGAGGTAGTCATGAGTAACTAAAGAAAAAAAAATTTGGAAGCACTGATAACAAGCTCCAAGGACATAAAGGATGTATTTGCTTTGTGGAAGAGAATGCAATTTAATATTAAGAATGGTAGATTTGTTCAAACATGGGGAGTTTACAGTTGCCATGTGGTATGCAAAAAAATAAAATAAACAAAATGAAATGAAATAAAAAAGAAAAAAACAAGTAAAGAGGCATTAAGATCGGCCGGGCCGAACTTTGGATACCCACCACCTCGGGTACATATGTAAACCCCCTTTTGTCACAATCCGGTGAGTATTGGATAACTTATGCACCGAAATTCGGCACGGACATTGGATGGCCTGATAAATATAAGTCACTGTTCAATTTTTTAGCACAAACTATTGGTCTTTTTGGCAGCTATATCCAAATATAAGCCGATCTGAATCATAAAGGACACGGATGTCTACAAGCCTAACATAAGTCCTGCGTCAAATTTCAACGAAATCGGATAATAAATGCGCTTTTTATAGGGAAATAAGTTCTTACCACAGTCGTTTAATATGGCAATTTGATTTGATTTAAAACAAGTAAAAGCGTGCTAAGTTCGGCCGGACCGAATCTTATATACCCTCCACCATGGATCTCATTTGTCGAGTTCTTTTCCCGTCATCTCTTCTAAGGCAAAAAAGGATATAAGAAAAGATTTGCTCTGCTATTAGAGCGATATCAAGATATGTCAGCCAATTCGAATAAGAATTGCGCCCTTTGGGGGCTCAAGAAGTAAAATATAGAGATCGATTTTTATGGGAGCTGTATCGGGCTATAGACTGATTCAGACCATAATAAACACGTACGTTGATGGTCATGAGAGGATCCGTCGTACATAATTTCAGGCAAATCGGATAATAATTGCGACCTCTTGAGGCTCAAGAAGTCAAGAACCCAGAACGGTTCATAAAACAGCTATATCAGGTTATGAAGCGATTTGAACAGTTGTTGAAGCTGTTATTTGGCACAGTTGTTGAAAGTAAGAATAAAACACGTCATGCAAAATTTCAGCCAAATCGGATAGGAATTGCGCCCTCTAGAAGCTTAAGAAGTCAAGACCAAAAATCGGTTTATATGACAGCTATATCAGGTTATGAACTGATTTGAACCATACTTGGTACAATTTTTGAATATCATAATAAAACACGTCGTGCAAAATTTCATTCCGATCGGTTTATATGACAGCTATATCAGGTTATGAACCGATTTGAACCATATTGTTGGCACAGTTGTTGGATATCATAACAAAATACTTCGTGCTGAAATTCATTTAAATCGGATAAGAATTGCGCACTCTAGAGGCTCCAGAAGCCAAGACCCAAGATCGGTTTATATGGCAGCTATATCAAAACATGGACCGATATGGCCCAATACCAACCGACCTACACTAACAAAAAGTATTTGTGCAAAATTTCAAGCGGCTAGCTTTACTCCTTCGGAAGTTAGTGTGCTTTCGACAGACAGACGGACGGATATGGCTAGATCGACATAAAATGTCGCGACGATCAAGAATATATATACTTTATGGGGTCTCAGACGAATATTTCGAGTAGTTACAAACAGAATGACGAAATTAGTATACCCCCCATCCTATGGTGGTGGGTATAAACATTTGATATCAGAATTTGAGGTGGGGTGCCAAGGAGGGTCGCCCACCCCCAAAACCCGCCACACGAATATATAAACTAATCACTACAATATGGGTAACAAATTAAATGTATTTGAGAGTAGAAAGCGAATCTGATATCCAATTGTAGGACTAAGTATTTCGTGGTCACTTCACCCCCAAATCCGACATATTTACTGACCGTGGCAGTATGGATCTTTAATGAAAGGTCTTTGGGAGTAGAACACGAAATTTACTTTCACTTTTGGAACCAAGTCTCTGGGGGTCCACCACACCCCCAAACAGAGGTTTAAATAAGAGGTATTTGAGAGGAGAAAAATCCACAAGCAAACTGAAATACATTTTCAACTGAAATTAGGCAGAAATATTCAAATTAGATGTATTCCTCCCCAACATAGCTTTATCGGGCGTTGCGGAGCGGGCCGGGCTCAGCTAGTTATTAATAAAAAAATTGCTTTTGGGAGTTGTTGTTTTCGCACATTTAAATACCTAATTTGGGATGGATATTACCTTATCGCGAAAATGTTACCAAAAAATGTATGTGCCTTAGAAATTCTTGTTGTGTTTTTTTGTACGTGGCACCCATTTGTAAGTACCTCTGATAATTTTTATCATTGGACATCCAAAATTTTTGGACTTAAGACGAAATTATGCAGTTATTTTCTTGCTAATGAGCCTGCTTCGATAATAATTGGTCCGGTACACGAATAATCGTTTGCGCCTATCAAATCACTTTTGCAATTAGGATTCGGTTAGTTACGTTCAATAATGCTATGTTTATGGCTATCATTTGATTTGTTGAAGCGAAACGTTACTCGGTTCCAATAAAAGAAAAACTTTGTGATAAAAGTTTTAAGTTTGTAGTACAAAAGGAGACTTTAATTTTTTTTGAATTTTGACATAGCGAAATATTGGCGTCTTTAAATAACCTGCCCTTTGGTTATTTAAAGGCGCCAATAATTAGCTATGTCATATCAAGCATCTTATACGCAAAAAAATAAAACGTCTTCTTTATGTTCTCGTGGCGATCACAAACATGTGAGAAACCTCTAGTTTACTAAAAAGGCTCGAATAAGCGAAGTTTTATGGTGATATCTCTATTCGTTCTGATTTAAAAGGTTCTCAAAAATACACGTCATTTAAACAAAAAAAAACTTTTTTTTTCGATTTTACCACAAACTATAGTTAGTTCGAACTTTTCTGTGCACATTTTCACACCCTCCACCATTGGATGGGGTTATACGAATTTCATCGTTCAGTTTGCAACACTTCGAAGTATTCGTCCAAGACCCCATAAAGTATATATATTTTTGATCGTCATGATTATAAATCGATCTAGCCATGTCCATCCGTCTATCGAAAGCACGCTAACTTTCGAAGCAGTAAAGCTAGGCTCTTGAAATTTTGCAAAAATACTTCCTATCAGTGTAGGTCGGTTGGGATTGTAAATGGGCCATATTGGTCAATGTTTTGATATATCTGCCATTTAAACCGATCCTGGATTTTGACTTCTTGAGCCACTAGAGGGCGCAATTCTCATCCGATTTGGCTAAAATTTAGCATGAAGTATTTTGTTATGATTTCCAACAACTGTCCTAAGTATGGTTGAAATCGGTTCATAACATGTATCACAGCTGCCATACAAACCGATTTTGGATCTTGACTTCTTGAGCCACTACACTGCGCAATTCTTATCAGATTTGGCTGCAATTGTGCAAAAAGTGTTTTGTTACAACTTCCAAAAACTGTGCCAAGTATGGTTGAAATCGGTATATAACCTGATAAAGCTGTGATCTTGACTTCTTAAGCCTCTAGAGGGCACAATTCTTATCTGATTCGGATGAAATGTTATACAACAGTTTCTCCCATGACCTTGAACATAGGTGTTCAATATGGTCTGAATCGTTATATAATCCGAATCGGACTATAATTTGATATAGCTCCAATAGCATAAAAATTCTTATCCATTATTCTTTGTTTGCCTAAAAACGATACTGGGAAAAGAACTCGACAAATGCGATACATGGAAGAGGGTATATAAGACTCGGCCCGGCCGAACTTAGCACGCTCTTACTTGTTTTATATTTATTTCTATATTTTCAAAAAGTTCTCACTTCAGATGAGACTTGAATCGAAATAATATACTGTTAATATTTTTCATAGAATTTTTTTGTCTGAATTTTGTGGTCTTCTGATATCAAAAACTACTGTATTCGACATTTTAAATTTTTTTAATAAATCTTCACACTTATGGATTAGGCCCCAATGTGCGGTGGTGAACTTTGGTCATAGAACAAGAGTCAAACTTTGTATTGCTTGAAGATTAGATATTTTTATGCGGATATCTTAGTTTGGGGTATTCAATATTTGTCCAAAATCTCTTCTAATTGAAAACATTTCCCAATTTAGAACATTTTGAAATTTGTTTGTTAACATTTTGGGAATTTGACTGGTTAAGTTTCATTACAGAGAAAATTTTGTTTAATATTTGTCTTTCCAGAAAACATTTGTATACACATTTTTTTTTTTTTTTGAGAATATTTCATAAAAACCTTTTTAATATTTTTCTTAATAAATTTCATATATTTCTCTCTCTAAAAAAATGTATGTTGCATTTTGGTGTCATTTATACTTTATTTTAGAAAAAAATTATTGAATAATGGTTTTTTTAACCAATTTTTTCTTTAGGAATATTTTTATTGAAACTATATCTTAGGAAATATTTGATTAGAACTTAATCATTAATCATTTGATTGATATTTTGTCTCTAGATACCCTCCACCATAGGATGAGGGTATACTAATTTCGTCATTCCGTTTGTGACACATCGAATTATTGATCTTAGACCCAACCACGTAAATATATTCTTGATCGTCTTGACATTCTAAGTTGCTTTAGCCATGTCCGTCCGTCTGTCGAAAGCACGTTTGAAATTTTGCATTAAATACTTCCTAAGAGTGCAGATCGGTTGGGTCTATAAATGACCTATCGATCAATGTTTTGATGTAGCTGCCATATAAACCGATCATGGATCTTGACTTCTTGAGCCTCTAGAGATTTGGTTTCAAGTTTTTTATTATACCAAGAACTGTGCTTAGCATTGTGAAAATAACCCTTAATATCTTGATATAGCTGCCATATAAACCGATCTTTTGATATATTGGTCCCATATGGGACTCAATTCTTATTATTATCCTATGTTTGCCTATAAAAAGAGAGCAGAGAACTTGACAAATGCGATCCATGGTTGAGGGTATATATTATTTGGCCCGACCGAACTTAGCACGTGTCAACTTATTATGACAATAGTCCTCTGAAATACCTTTGCAAATAGTGTAATACATGCATAATAAATTTAACATTCTGGCCTTAATTTTATTTGCAAATTGCTAACCTCATGTGAAAAATTCCTTCAGAGGCGCCTAAGAATTTTTAGGCTTACCTCGTGTTTGGTGATTTGCAAAAATCAAAAAAAAATTTAAATTCATCATAGGATGATGATGTCGAGAATGTTGCTCATAATAGGCGTTCCTCGCTCACCCCATGACCTAAAAGCACCCAGACATGTGCTGACAATAATTGATGCCAAAAGTGTTTCCAGCATTCTATAGGGTGATTTTTTTAAGAGCTGAAGAAAAGTTAAAAAAAACCATAATATTCAGAAAAATGCATGAAATCTTTATTTGAATCGATAGTACGGTACATATAATTTAATGTTTGAACATTATTTCATGCAAATGTTGACCGTGACTGCGCCTCAAATGATCCATCCGTTTGGTCCAATTTTGGTATACTCTGTCCAACATTTCGGCCGGTATCTCACTAACAAATGCTTCCAATGTTGTCTTTCAATGCGTCCATGGAAACGGGTTTGTCTGTATAGACATGAGATTTATCATTGCCCCACAAAAAATAGTCTAAAGGCGTTAAATCGCACGATCCAGGCGGCCAATTGACTGGTCCCGAACGTGAAATAAAATGTTCACCGAACTCGCCTATCTCAAGTATCAGCATCTGGATATCATATCACGGTAGCACTCACCATTCACTGTTACGTTACGATTAGCATCATATTTGAAGAAGTACGGTCCAATGAAGCCACCAAGCCATAAAGCGTACCAAACTGTGACTTTTTCTGGATGCATTGGTAGCTCTTGCAATGCCTTCGGCTGATCTTCACTCCAAAATCGACAATTCTACTTATTTACGTACCCATTGAGACAAAAATTAGCTTCGTCGCTGACCTCAATGAAGCGCACAATGAACTTTCTTAACAGAGCACGCATTTTAATAATAAAATTCAATAATTTGCATTCGTTGTTCGTTTGTAAGACGATTCTTGGTTAAATTATGGACCAAACTGTCAGCGAAACAAAACACAAAACGTGCGTGAGCTGTTTAAACCAATGTTGCCATAAAGATAATAGCTAAAAAATCACCCTTTTCTATGGCATGTAAATAAACAAACAAAAGAATGTCGTTGTTTGTTTTTCTTCTACAAAAAAAAAAATGTTAAGGATGTCTAATAATCACAGGATGAAAGCTATGATGACATGCTGTGAGTGGGTAATTGTGATAATGACACTGAAGATGTGGATGGGGAAAAATGATAATGATTCTTAGAAATGCTACATACTACGCATTGAAAATTGAATAGGTATCTTAGAAATTGCAAATGACCTTACACATTTGCGTTTGTTTGATTTTAGGAAGATTATCAAGGAAAGTGATTCGAATAGCTGGAATTGGTTAAGAGTGGTTTTACCCAATTTCTGACAATTTTAAGAAAAATGTATGACATTAAAACAAGTAGAAGCATGCTAAGCTCGGCCGGGCCGAATCTTATATACCCTCCACCATAGATCGCATTTGTCGAGTTCTTTTCCCGATATCTCTTTTTAGGCAAACAAAGGATAAAAGAAAAGAATTGTTATAATATTGGAGCTATATCAAGTTATGGTCCGATTCGAACCATAATTGATTTGGTTGCTGTAGACCATAGTAGAAGTCATTGTGTAACATTTCGGCCAATTCGAGTAAGAATTGTGCCCTTAAGGGGCTCAAGAAGTAAAATAGAGAGATCAGTTATATGGGAGCTGTATAGGATAATAGACCGATTCGCACAATATTTAACACGTATGTTGGAGGTGATGGGAGAAGCCGTTGTACAAAATTTCAGCCAAATCGGATAATTACGCCCTCTGGGGGCTCAAGAAGACAAGATTGGTTTATATGACAGCTATATCAGGTTATGGATCGATTAAAACCATATTTGGCACAGTTATTCAAATTCATAACAAAACATGTCATGCGTAATTTTGGCAAAATTGGATAAGAATTGCGCCCTCTTGTGGCTCCAAAAGTCAAAATTCAGTATTGGTTTATATGGCAGCTATATCAGGTTATGGACCGATTTGGCCCATACTTAGCACAGTTTTTGGAAGTCATACCTAGTGCAAAATTTCAGCCAAATCGGATAAGAATTGCACCCTCTAGACGCTCAAAAAGTCAAGACCCCAGATAGGTTATGGATCGATTTAAACCATACTTAGCACAGTTGTTGGAAGTCATAATAAAACACCTCATGCAAAATTAACTAAATCGGATAGGAATTGCGCCCTCTAGTGACTCAAGAAGTCAAGATCCAAGATCGGTTTATATGGCAGTTATAACAAAATATGGAGCGATATAGCCCATTTATATTCCCAACCAATCCCAACACAAAGAATCAACTATTTGGCAAAACCAAGTCGTAAGTTATGAAGGTGGACAAGTCGGAAGTGATATATTCTTATATATGAAAATTAATTTGTGTTTGTTTGTCGGTTTGTGTGTTTGTATGATTGTTTGTGTGTTCCTTATAGACTCAAAAGCGGCTGAACCGATTTTCTTGAAATTTTCACAGATGGTGCATAATGATCTCGTGGTGAAAATTGCGTACTACATTTTTTGATCCCTAATTTTCAGAAACGCCAGATCTCGGTGATGGGTGGTGCGATTTTAGCCAAATTTTGTGTTCTCTCTTAAAGTAACCTAAAAATAAAAATTTTTCAAATATATATATAGACCAATCATGACAATATGGGACTCAAATGAAAGGCATTTAAGAGTAGAAAAAGTATCTGATATCCAATTGTCGGACCAAGTGTTTGGGGGACCACCCCAACCCCCAAAACACCCCTAAATCGGACATATTTATCGACCATGGCAATATGGAACTCAAATGAAAGGTATTTTTGAGTAGAATACGAATTTGGTATCCAAATATGGGAACAAGTTTCTAGGGGTGCACCCCTTCCGCCCCAACAGGACTTATTTACTGATCATGGCAACATGGGGCTCCAATAAAAGGTATTAAAGTGTAGAATACGGATTTGATATCTAAATATGGGACCATGTGTATTGGTGGCCACCTCTTCCAAAAACGACCCCCAAAGAGGACAAATTTACTACAATAGCAATATGGGGCTCAAACGAAAGGTCTTTGGGAGTAAAGCAAGAATCTGATATCAATATTCGGGAAAAAGTGTGTACGGGGCCACCCCACCCCCACCACCAAGAATCTGATATCAATATTCGGGAAAAAGTGTGTATGGGGCCACCCCACCCCCATAACATATAGGACGTATTTGCTGACCATTCCAATATGGGGCTGTAAAAAGAAGTACTTTAGAGTAGAACACGAATCTGATATATATTTTCAGGGCCAAGTCACTGAACGGCCGCCCCATCCCCCAAAACACCCCCGAATCCGGTCATGTTTACCGACTAAGGAAGTATGGGGGAAGTAAAAGGTATATGGGAGTAGACCACGGATCTGATAGCAAAATTCGGGATCAACTCCCTAGGGGACGTCCCACCCCCATAACAACGCCGAAGTAGGACGTATTTGCTAACCATGACAATTTTGGGTCTTAAAGGGAGTGGATCTCGATATTGATAGTTTTTGGGGCCCATACCCGGACATATTTGCTGACTTTTACAATAAGGGATTTAAATGAAAGGTATTTGAGTTTAGAAAACGAATTTAGTATTCAATTGAAATCCAATACCTGACATTTTCAACCTGATATGGCTGCCATAAAAAACGACATTGAATCCTGATTTCTTGAGCCACTAGAGGTCGCAGTTCTTATCCGATTTGGTTAAAATTAAAATGACGTGTTTTGTTATGACTTCTAACAACTTTACCAAACATGGTTTAAATCAGTTCATAACCTGATATAGCTGCCATATAAACCGATGTGGGATCTTGACATCTTGAGCCTCTAGAGTGCGCAATTATTATCCGCTTTGGCTGAAATTTTGTACAATGACTTCTACTACGACCTTCAACATACGGCCCTCCTAGGCTGCCCACCCCAGATTTTGATACCAAATTTTTGATTTTTGGGTACTGTAAGTGTGGAAACAAACTTTCGTTTAAATCGCGATATCACATATCAAAAAATGAACTACCCTTTTTTCACAACGGTTCCATAATGCACCATCTGTGAAAATTTCAAGAAAATAATCTCATCCGTTTTTATACCCTCCACCATTAGATGGGGGGTATACTAATTTCGTCATTCTGATTGTAACTACTCGAAATATTCATCTGAGACCCCATAAAGTATATATATTCTTGATCGTCGTGAAATTTTATGTCGATCTAGCCATGTCCGTCCGTCTGTCCGTCCGTCCGTCCGTCTGTCTGTCGAAAGCACGCTAACTTCCGAAGGAGTAAAGCTAGCCGCTTGAAATTTTGCACAAATACTTCCTATTAGTGTAGGTCGGTTGGTATTGTAAATGGGCCATATCGGTCCATGTTTTGATATAGCTGCCATATAAACCGATCTTGGGTCTTGACTTCTTGAGCCTCTAGAGTGCGCATTTCTTATCCGATTGGGATGAAATTTTGCACAACGTGTTTTGTTATGATATCCAACAACTGTGCCTAGTATGGTTCAAATCGGTTCATAACCTGGGATAGCTGCCATATAAACCGATCTGGGGTCTTGACTTCTTCAGCCTCTAGGAGGCGCAATTCTTATCCGATTGGAATGAAATTTTGCACGACGTGTTTTGTTATGATGTCCAACAACTTTTTCAAGTATGGTTCAAATCGGTCCATAACCTGATATAGCTGCCATATAAACCGATCTTGGGTCTTGATTTCTTGAGCCTCTAGAGTGCGCAATTCTCATCCGATTGGAATGGTTCAAATCGGTCCATAACCTTATATAGCTGTCATATAAACCGATCTTGGGTCTTGACTTCTTGAGCCTCTAGAGGACGCAATTCCTATTCGATTTGAATGAATTTTTGCACGTAGTATTTTGTTATTATATCCAACAACTGAGCCAAATATGGTTTAAATCGGTTCATAACCTGATATAGCTGTCATATAAACAGATCTGGGGACTTGACTTCTAGAGGGCGCAATTCCTATCCGATTTGGCTGAAATTTCGCAAGACGTTTTTTATTGTTACTTTCAACAACTATGTCAAATAAAGTACAAGTCGGTTCATAACCTGATATAGCTGCCATATAAACCGATCTGGAATCTTGACTTCTTGAGCCTCTAGAGGTCGCAATTATTATCCGATTTGCCTGAAATTTTGTACGACGGATTCTTTCATGACCATCAACATACGTGTTTATTATGGTCTGAATCGGTACATAGCCCGATACAGCTCCGATCTCTCTATTTTACTTTTTGAGCTCACAAAGACCGCAATTCTTATTCGAATTGGCTGACATTTTACACATGTCTCAACATATAATTTAATTGTGGTCCAAAGCGGACCATATCTTGATATCGCTCTAATAGCAGAGCAAATCTTTTCTTATATCCTGTTTTGCCTAAGAAGAGATGTCGGGAAAAGAACTCGACAAATGCGATCCATGGTGGAGGGTATATAAGATTCGGCCCGGCCGAACTTAGCACGCTTTTACTTGTTGTTTCTATTTTTATCAATATAGAGAGCTGAGTACGGCCCGCTTCGCTGTGTCTTTACTTAAGTTAGGTTAGGTTGAAAACAGGTTGCTGATATAAATCCGCCCCATTCCACTATGGGCATACACCTAAAAGAGTAATCGGCTTGTTGTGCGCCCTGAATACTAAAAAAGGTATCCTTGAAAGTGTTAATCTAAGATAGGAATTCCGTGCTTCTTACAAAATCCTCAATTGTTATCCGTGCCACGCCCCCAATTTGGTTCATGTCTGTTATTGTGTTCCCACCTAAGTGCTGATATTTGTTAGACGCGAAAGCCGGCCAATAGGAAATGCTGCAACGTGTCATCATTTTCCCCGCATGTTATCGCTTGCCGCACCGACTTAACATAAGTGAGCTCGTGGTCCTATGTGTCCCGTTATGATACCCAAAGCTTTACTGACCTCTTTCTTACTTCTTTTCAGTAATAGGTTCGTCTCATAGGATTTTCGCCGTTCTACCGACCGTTTTGCTGTACCACAAGGTTACATGCGCATTCGTCGCCCGCGCTCTTAACCCGGACTGCGTTAACCCGAAAGGCTTCGGGTTAACCAAGTTTATTGACGGCAGTTCTCTGGCCTTCACTGCAAAATCGTCTGCTTTCTCACTCCCAGTTACTCCGCTATGGCCCGGCACCCAAACGATGCGCATTGTGCCATCCTCAGAAAAGGCGTTAATTTCCTTCCTTTCTTCTGCAGGACCGTATTATGGTCAGGCAGTCTAAAACAGATCTCAGTCTCTGGGTTCTCAATGAAGACACCCAGTCCCACTCTGTCTTCTGGCTTTGATCCATCCGTGTAACATGGTCTTCTTTCATTTACACCACGCGAAAAATATGTTTCTGATTGTCTTCTTACGCTAAAATGTTGACAATATTTTGACTAAAAAGATAACAAAGACAAATGCTCTATGATCAATGTTGACCACTGTGCCCTCTCTCTGTTCATGTTGGCGTCTTCCATTCGCTTATTTAAATGTTAGTGCTGCCATCGATAAAAGTTCTCCGTTCCATGTGGCCCTGGATCCTTGCGCAATCACATATAAACGACTGAGAATTTTACATTTCTGCCATCTGTTAGAGCTTTTTGAACATATGTTATGAGTCAATAGATTTCCTTTGTGTATGCTGCGACTCGCTTGGAGCGGCATAGGGAAAAAAATATTGATCATGATGTGGTAGTTGTCTATAACATACTATATGGCTACCTGTTGAATAGTCATATTTTAGTCTTTTTAAAATATAATCAAAGTCTGCTTGTAGCTAAGGTTTCCAACTACTCCTATCACACTGAACGTCATAATTTTGGGGGTACGGCGGCACGGCGGCAGTGTCCTGTTAGGTCATTATAATTAATCAACTGTTTCGAGGTGAGGTGGTCCGCTAGATATATGAGCAGAATAAAAATATCATATTCGCAGTCCACAACCTTATGCTTTGAATTTAACCCCATATTGTCACAATTATTGTATACAGCCGTTTGTTGGGGGGAGCCTCTGCCACTTGAGCGCAAATTTGAATGACGCACTCCACTTTAAAATATCTATCACTTGATCCCCCATTGTTTTAATGGGGAGGTAAAGCACCTCCTACATTCTTGGACACAAAGTTTAATATCATATTTGTAATCTGCCACCAAATGCTTTTAATTTGAGACTTATCTAGCTAGGTGGGGCGACGCCCAATTTCTTGGACCTCATTTTGTATGTCATATTCGTTAGGGGGAGTTTTTGGGGTTGGACGACCCCTCGCATACTTGATCCCAATTTTTAATACCATATTAGTATTCTACTCCACAATATCTTTCATTTGATACCCATATTGTGACTATCGGTCCACATTTGATATTAGGTGGTGTTTTTGTGGTAACGGGGGAGGGTCCACCCCATTCCAATATCAACAAACTAAAATGTCTTTTCCTTCTTCCTCACCATTTTTGTCAAAATCCGGTGATATATGCATACCTTATGCCCCATAGCAGCTATATCGAAATATACTCCGATTTGGATCAAATGCCAATAAGTACAAGTCATTTTAGTAGTTATATCTAAAAACAAACCGATCTAAACCATATACGACACGGATGTGGAAAAGCTTAACATAAGTCACTGTGTCAAATTTTAGGGATATCGGATTATAAATGCGCCTTTTATGGGGCCAAGACTTTAAATCGAGATATTGGTCAATGTGGCAGCTATATCCAAATCTGGACCCATTTGGGCCAAGTTGCAGAAAAATGTCGAAGGGACCAACACAACTCACTGTCCCAAATTTCGGCGACATCGGACAATAAATGCGCCTTTTATGGGCCCAAAACCTTAAATCGAGAGATCGGTCTATCTGGCAGCTATATTCAAATCGGCGGATCGGTCTATATGGCAGCTATATTCAAATCTGGACCGATCTCGGCCAAGAAGGATATCAAAGGTCCTAACACAACTCACTGTCCCAAATTTCAGCAAAATCGGTTAATAAATGTGGCTTTTATGGGGCTAAGACCCGAAATCGGCGTATCGGTTAATATGGGGGCTATATCAAGATATAGTCCGATATAGCCCATCTTCGAACTTAACCTCTTTATAGACAGAAAATAATCTGTGCAAAGTTTCAGCTCAATTATTCTATTTTGAAAGACTTTAGCGTGACTACAACAGACAGACGGACGGACATGGCTAGATCGTGCTAGATTTTTACGCTGATCAAGAATATATATACTTTATAGGGTCGGAAATGGATGGTGGGTATACAAATTATATAGCCTATTGTTCCTTCCCACAATCTGGAAAAATTTCAAGAAAGTCGGTTCAGCCTTTTTTTTTAAAATCTATAGTGAACAAACAAACTTACATATCAACAAATAAACAAACAAACATACAAGCAAACACAAATTCATATAGATAGAAGAAAGATAGATGGAAGAAAGATGGAAGAAAGATAGAAGATGGATGTGGGACTATAACCCATACATTATTTTTTTGCAAAGCTTTTATTAGCTTTTACCTATATTACGAAATGAAATCTCCCACAACCCTTTAAATTAATAAAGGTAAGTATAACAAGACTCATTCCCCTTGAACATTTTTTTAGCCCTATATTGACCTCCCTGTTAAAAAGCACTAAGATGTGTAAAGTACTGCACTCACCTTAAGCCAGCACATAATCCATCTCTAAACAAACTCTCTCATAAGCACGTATTGTGAGAGCGGTAGTTATGCATGTATGTTTGTAATTGCATTTCATTCACAATAAGCAGTGTACCACGCATCTCTCCAGTTTAAAACACCAACAATGTGCTTTGCGTCTTCCTGTTTTTACCTCAAAGCAATTTATTTTAAACAATTTTCCCAATTTAAAATATTATTTTTAGTGCAACCATTTTCTCACTAGAACCCATACTAATTCTTACTTTTCGCAGTCCTAGTTTCCCTCAACTCATTCCAAAAACAACATCAGAAGTCTCGATGTATTGAACATGTTTCTAGGGTCTGCATAATAAACAAACCAAGCTATGCAAATCACAATTCTCATAAAAATGTCAAATGTAAAAATTCAAATACATCTCACCACCTAAGCTTGCATAGAATTTTATTTTTAGTCAAAACAAAAACAAAAATAGAACTTTAAAACAAACAGCTCGTTCTGCTCGCTGATATAAAAAGGACTATTAAGTCCCAGCAGAGAATGCTAGCTACAGGTCTTAAATGAAAGAGCAGTGAGCCATAAAAGCTTAATTTAAAATAACCAACATCAGGAGCCATAACAGAGAAAATTAATGCGGTTCGCATCGTATGGCGGCCAATATTTGTGTAGGCGCTTCTCTTAACCACCTTGGCAAATGACCCTCGGAAAAGGAGACAATAAAAAAATTTCTCTATGCAATGGTCCATGATGTTTGCTGTTGACAGATGAATAACATACAAATATTTATAGACAATATTCCTTTCGATTGACTGTCATTAATATTGAAATGTTTGTATGTGTGTGTGTTTAAATTTATTTCTATCAATGAAATCAAAAGATTTGAGGCAAATGTGTAGAAGAGCAATGGGGAGCGAAGGAACAAGTAAAGGTCAAGAAAGATATAGGTCTGAAGGTTGAGAAGAATTTAATTAAACGATGAAAATGGGATATAATATTTAAAGACCATATAGATTAATGTGGAAAGTATTGCATTACCGATGTTATTCTGTTAAATACAGGGTCAAATGTGTACTCATATAGGAAATGTAAATTCTTCAGAAAATTTCATCGCAATGGATTTTAAAATAAAACTATTGGGTTGCCCAAAAAGTAATTGCGGATTTTTTAAAAGAAAGTAAATGCATTTTTTATTAAGCTTAGAATGAACTTTAATCAAATATACTTTTTTACACTTTTTTTCTAAAGCAATCTAAAAGTAACAGCTGATAACTGACAGAAGAAAGAATGCAATTACAGAGTCAAAAGCTGTGAAAAAATTTTTCAACGTCGACTATATGAAAAATCCGCAATTACTTTATGGGCAATCCAATAGTAAAAAGGCATTAAGTTCGGCCGGGCTGAATTTTGGGAACCCCCTTTCGTCCCAGTCCGGTGAAAATTGGATAAATTATGCACCCAAATTCGGCACGGACATTGAGTGGTGCAATTAATATAAGTCACTGTTGAATTTTGTATTTAAAATTTTAACAAAATCAAGTAATAAATAAAGCTTTTCAGCGAAATCAGATAAAAAATAAAGCTTTTATGGGCTTCAGACACTTTATCGGGAGAACGCTGTGTGGTAGCTATATTTAAATATAGTCAGATTCGAACCATATTTGGGACGGATATCGGGAGACCTAAAACTACCCACTGTTTCAAATATCAGCGAAATCGGTTAAAAAATTAAGCTGTTATAGGCTTCAGACCCTTTATCTGGATACCGGTCTATATGTCAGCTATATCTAAATATAGTCCTATTACAACCATATTTAGGTCAGATATCGAGAGGCTTAATATAACCCACTGTTTCAAATTCATTTTGTCTTATCTCCATTTACTGCCGAACCCGGCTTGTTCCACGCGTTCAACCTCTGTCGTGATTTCGACAGACGTACGGACGGACGAACATGGCTAGATCGACTCAGACGACGTATGAACCACGAGCTGTATGAGCTGTATGACGACGATAGCATAGTTACACGCATCAAAATATAACGGCTGCGTTGGCTAGGTCATGTTGTCAGAATGGATGAAGAAGCTCCAGCAAAGAAGTCAAAGAACTGCGCCCTCTAGAGGCTCAAAAATTCAAGATTCAAGATCGGGTTATGAACCAATTTAAACAATGCTTAGTACAGCTGTAGGAAGTGATACCAAAAAAAGGCTCAAGGAGTCAAGACCCCAGACCTGTTTATATGGCAGCTACATCAAAACATGGCCAGATTTGTCCCATTTACAATCCCAACCGACCTACACTAACAAAAGTAATTGTGCAAGATTTCAAGTGCCTAGCTTTACTTCTTCGGAAGTTAGCGTGCTTTCGACAGACAGAAAGACGAACGGACATGGATAGATCGGCTTTAAATGTCATGATGATAAAGAATATATATACTTTATGGGGTCTTAGACGCGTATTTTGAGGTGTTACAAACAGAATGACGAAATTAGTATTCCCCCATCCTATGGTGAAGGATATAAAAATGGGATCCCCTTAAATAGTTTTCGAGATATAACACTTGAAATCGGACCATAATACCTAAAAATTGTGTTGTCAACTTTGAACGGCCGTATTTTAGATTATGAACCGATTTGAATCATACTTAGCACAGTTGTTGAAAGTAATTCCAAAACACTACGTGCAAAATTTCAGTTAAATCGGACGAGAATAGCGCCCTCTAGAGGCTCAAGAAGTCAAGACCCCAGATCGGTTATATGGCAGCTATATCAAATTATGGACCGATTTGAACCATACTTAGCGTAGTTGTTGGAAGTGATACCAAACCACTACGTGCAAAATTTTAATAAAATCGGATAAGAATTGCGCCCTCTAGGGGCTCAAGAAATCAAGATCCCCAGATCGGCTTATATGACAGCTATACCAGATTATGAACCGATTTGAACCATACTACACAGTTGTTGGATATCATAGCAAAACACGTCGTGCAAAATTTCATTCAAATCGGATAAGAATTGCACACTCTAGAGGTTCAAGAAGTCAAGACCAAAGATCGGTTTATATGGCAGCTATATCAGGTTATGGACCGATTTGAACCATACTTATCACAATTGTTGGATATCATAATAAAACACGTCGTGCAAAATTTCATTCCAATCGGATAAGAATTGCGCACTCTAGAGGGTCATGAAGTCAAGACCCAAGATCGGTTTATATGGCAACTATATCAAAACATGGACCGATATGGCCCATTTACAATACCAACTGACCTACACTAATAAGAAATATTTGCGCAAAATTTCAAGTGGCTAGCTCTACTCCTTCGGAAGTTAGCGTGCTTTTGACAGACAGACGGACGGACATGGCTAGATCGAAATAAAATTTCACGACGATCAAGAATATGTATACTTTATGGAGTCTCAGACAAATATTTCGAGTAGTTACAAACAGAATGACGAAATTGGTATACCCCCCATCCACTGGTGGAGGTTATAAAGAAGGAAAAAAACATCTTTTGATCAATAAAGTAATTTCATTGATTAGAATTTATTGACAGACTTGCTTCTGCGATAAAGGGTCTGAAGCTCATAAAACCTTTATTTTTTATCCTATTTCGATAAAATTTGGAACAGTGAGTTTTTTAGGCCTCTCGACATCTGACTCAAATATGGCTCAGTTCGGACTACATTTAGATGTAGCTGCCGTAAAGACCGATCAGGAGGTTAAGAGTCTAAAGCTCATAAAAGTTGAATTTATTACCCGATTTCGCTGAAATTCGAAATTTGAGTTATTTTAAGCCTTAATCTAGTTCTGATCGGACTATATTTATATATAGACCGATTTGCCGATTTAGAGTCTGAATCCAATAATAGCTTTATTTTTCATCCGATTTCGCTGAAATTTTAAACAATGAATCGTTTTCAACATCTGATGGTTCAGATCGGACTATATATAGATATAGCTGCCATATAGACCGACCTGAAGATGAAGTGAAAATCGGCCGATTTTCACTTCTAGAGCCAGTGCAAGCGCATTTTTTACCAAACTTGCCAACATTTTGCACAACGCTATCATCCACATTATATGAGAAGTTTGCTCGAAATCGATTCAGAATTTTTGGGTTGACTAAAAAGTAATTGCGGATTTTTTAAAAGAAAGTAAATGCATTTTTAATAAAACTTAGAATGAACATTAATCAAATATACTTTTTTTACACTTTTTTTCTAAAGCAAGCTAAAAGTAACAGCTGATAACTGACAGAAGAAAGAATGCAATTACAGAGTCAAAAGCTGTGCAAAAATTTGTCAATGTCGACTATATGAAAAATCTGCAATTACTTTTTGGGCAACCTAATAGATATAGCTCCCATATATGTGTTCGTCAGATTATGGATAATTTGCAATAATATTGTCATATGTGAACCGTAGTTATTGCAGTTTGAAAATATTTGCTTAATAAACCATCTGAAGACAGGTCCATCAAAATTGGTTCAGAATTTGATATAGCTCCCACTTTGTACCTATAGACTATGTGTAGGGTATTATAAAGTCGGCACCGTCCGACTTTTACCTTACCTTGCTGGCACCCTGCAATGGCAGGAAATCGGTTTAGATATAGATATAACTCCACGGACATACATTATCCAATTTGCATTTATAGAACCGTAACAAACTCACTGCGACTTTTTTAGGAATTATAAATTTTTTGTCCGACCTTTTCAAAAATCTTATAGGTAACCCTGATTATGGCCCCAAGGTTATTTACTGTGCGCAATGGTGTTCACACTCTTTGTGCTAGTGTTAACACCATATCATCTCACGCATTCCGTTTTCGCCCGGATCTTCATCTTCAGGACCTTGGGCACTCAATGAAGTTCTTGACAGTTAAACCAAAATACTTCATACAAAATTTCAGCCAAATCGGATGATTTTTGCGCCCTCTAGAGTTTCATTAAGTCAAAATCCGATATCGATTTATATGGAATATATATCAGGTTATAAACCAATTTGATCCATACCTAACACAGTTTACCTAGCACAATTTATGGTCGAATTAAAACACTTCATTCAAAATTTCAGCCAAATCGGACTATAATTGCGCCATTTAACGGCTCAAGAAGTCAAAATCCGAGATCGGTTTATATGGGAGCTACTATATCAGGTTATAATCCGGTTTGGACCATACTTAGCGCAGTCGTTGATGGTCAAACCAAAACACTTTGCGCAAAATTTCATCCAAATCGGATTATAGTTGCGCCCTCCAGCGGCTGAAGAAATCAAGATCCGAGATAGGTTTCTATGGGTATTCTTTGTGCATGTCTTTGCAACGCAAGGAAGTAGAAGAGCTAGACCCTGCGAGAAGTATACCGATTGGCTTAAAATCACTTCCTGATTCGATTTAGCTATGTCTGTCAGTCCGTCCATGTATTCTTCTCATAAAGGTACAGGTCGCATTTGTTGTCCGATTTTCATAAAATTTTGCACAAGTCACTTAAAAAGGGTGATGACTTTGGGAGCTATATCTAAGTCTGAACCTATTTTGCACAATTATCAGGACGTCAAAAAAAACACTTTATGCCAAATTTGATAAAGATCAAAATTGTGGCTTTTACGGTTTTAAAAGGGCATATCGTATGAAAGATATAAATTGGAGCTATATCTAAATCTTAACCGATTTTGATGAAAGTTTGCACTCCTATTAAAACATTACATAAAACATCTCATGCTAAATTTTGTAAGGATCGCACCAAAATCGTGGATACTTGAGCCTTAAACGGCCACGTCGGATGAAAGATCTATATGGGAGCTATATCTAAATCTAAATCGATGTTGATAAAATTTTTCACACATATTGGGGCGTCAAAAAAAGCTCTTAATACCAAAACTGATAAAGATTAGACCAAAATTGTGGCTTCTACGGCTTTAAAAGAGCATATCGGATGAAAGATATGTATGGGAGCTATATCTAAATCTGAACCGATTTTTATTAAATCAACAGCGTTCGCTATTGGACCAAAATAATGATTTGTGCAGAATTTTATGAAAAACGGACAACAAATGCGACCTGTACTTTGATTACATAAATACATGGACAGACAGACAGACGGACATAGCTAAATCGTATCAGGAAGTGATTCTAAGCCAATCGGTGTACTTATCGGTGGTTTTAGCTTTTCTCCTTCTCAGCGTTGCAAGCAAATGCACAAAGTTATAATATCCTGTACCACTGTGGTGGTGTAGGGTATACAAATCTTACAAGGTTCTATTCAGTTTAATAGGTCAATAGGCAAAATTAAACTTTGACTAGATTTCAACATAGGTTTCATATATTTAAAGAAGTATGTATGTTAGGGTATTACATAGTCGGCTCCGCCAAACTTTTGCCTTTCCTTACTGGTTTTGTGTTCTATTTGTAATAGAAACAGATTACCCTATGATCTGCTGCCGGACCTTATCCGATTGTATGAATAAGGAAAAATCTTAAATTTTCGGTCAACTTTTTTTCTGTGTATTGAAATATCTCTTTTTTATGCCCACTACCATAGGATGGGGGTTTACTTATATATTCATTCCATGTGTAACACCTCGAAATATTGATCGGCGATCGCATTAGGTATATTTTTATATTCTCCTTCGTCTTGACACTTTGAGGCCGTCCGTTCGTAAAAATCACGATAACGATCGAACGCGTAGGGCTAGCCTTTTGAAGCTAGCCTTACTATTGATGATGGTCGTTGGGGATTGCAATTGGGCCGTAATGGTTCAGATTTAAATATAGCCCCCATATAAACCGAACTCCCGATATGATTTCTTCAGCCCCTGCAAGCCGCCATTTTTGTTCGATTTGACTAAAATTTAGCATGTAGTGTTCTGTTATGGCATCCAACAACTTTGCCAAGTACGGTCCGAATCGGTTCATAACCTGATATAGCTCCCATGTAAACGGATCTCCCGATTTGACTTCTTGAGCCCCTGGAAGTCAAAATTTTTGCCCGATTTAGCTACAATTTGGCATATTGTGTTCTGTTATGGCCAAATCCAGTTCGAATCGGTCTATAACCTCATACTTCTGAGCCCCTGGAAGCTGCAATTTTTTTCCGATTTGGACATGTAGTGTTCTGTTTTTACTTCCAACAGCTGTGCAAAGTACGGTTCGAATCGGTCTATAACCTTATATAGCTCCCATATAAACGGATCTCCCTATTTGACTTATTGTGCCCCTGGAAGCCGCGGTTTTGGTCTGATTTGGCTTAAATCTTGCACATAGAGTTCTATTATGATTTTCAACAACTGTGGCAAGTACGATTGACATCGATTTGTAACCTGCTATAGCTCCCATGTAAACCGATCTCCCTATTTGACTTCTTGAGTCTTTACGAGCCGCAACTTTTTCCGATTTGCTGAAATCTAAATCAGTCTATGACCATGTTTAGCTCCAATTTAAACCGGTCTCTCGATTATCTTGTTACGGTTCCCCGAAGCTTTAATTTTTGCCGGTTTGACAGAAGTTTGCTACGTAGAATAAAATTATGCCCTTCAACTAAATTTAGTTTGTATAAATTCTTAGCAGATTCCAATGTGGTGGGTTCCCAAGGTTCGGTCTGGCCGAAATTAGCACGCTTTTATTTGTTTTCCTTTCATAATGTCAAAAGTAAATTTTTAATTCAAAACATATCATTTAATGTAAGCTTCCAAGCAAGGCGCACGTCTTGCTTCCAAGTTACGAATATTTTAGGCATTTAGATAAGCAAAACAAGTCAACAACTACCAAACTAATTTGATTTCTTAACCTTTATGCTATTACCTTTTCAGATCTTCGGAGGCGCAGGATTTTTAAACAGAGCTTTTTGTCGAATTTATCCCAGACATACCCATAAAAAGAGCATTATCATCAGCAACCGCTTTTTTTTAACTAAAAATTTTGCCATAATACTTTTTAATTCATCTTAGTTTTGGTCATACTACCGTCCTCTCTTTCGCCATCATCGCCATGGTTATGGTCAGTTCTGCGGTTCTTGGTGCTGCTGTGGGCAGTGGTTTGGCCCTTATGGTGGCCGTTACCATCGTTATGTATCGTTATTATCTGCTGCGTAAACGTGGCAAGGAATGGGATGAGCTTGATCGCTGGGAGGAGACACGCATTCTGCGCAAATTGCAATTGAAGGTAAGTTGTGTGTGTGGTGGGAGGAAATTATTATTTTGAGTATTTTGAATTTTTAAATTGAAATTTTCGGAAACGAAGTGTAAGTGACATGTTGGGGAAAACCAAACATGAATATATGGACATTAATGGTTTTCGTTTGAAAAAGAGCATCCTTTTAGTATGATATGTGGTGCGCTAATATTACGTGGTTTAGTCTATTTATGTAAATACAATATGGCAAAAGTGTATACGCATGGGGAAATTGAGAGGAGGGAAGAGGTGGGAAAATGCAAACAGATATATGAAAGCTCAAAATAATAATTTAACAAGTAAAAGCGTTCTAAGTTCGGCCACGCCGAATCTTAAATACCCTGAACCATGGAACGCATTTGCCAAGTTATTTGAATGACTTTTTATACCCTCCACCATAAGATGGGGGGTATACTAATTTCGTCATTCTGATTGTAATGACGAAGTATATATATTCTTGATCGTCGTGAAATTTTATGTCGATCTAGGCATGTCCGTCCGTCTGTCCGTCCGTCCGTCCGTCTGTCTGTCGAAAGCACGCTAACTTGCGAAGGAGTAAAGCTAGCCGCTTGAAATTTTGCACAAACACTTCTTATTAGTGTAGGTCGGTTGGTATTGTAAATGGGTCATATCGGTCCATGTTTTGATATAGCTGCCATATAAACCGATCTTGGGTCTTGACTTCTTGAGCCTCTAGAGTGCGCAATTCTTATCCGATTGGAATGAAATTTTGCACGACGTGTTTTGTTATGATATCCAACAACTGTGCCAAGTATGGTTTAAATCGGTCCATAACCTGATATAGCTGCCATATAAACCGATCTTGGGTCTTGACTTCTTGAGCCTCTAGAGGGCGCAATTCTTATCCAATTGGAATGAATTTTGGCACGTAGTATTTTGTTATGATATCCAACAACTGTGCCAAATATGGTTCAAATCGGTTCATAACCTGATATAGCTGCCATATTAACCGATCTGGGATCTTGAATTCTTGAGCCTCTAGAGGTCGCAATTATTATCCGATTTGCCCGACGGATTCTCTCATGACCATTAACATACGTGTTTATTATGGTCTGAATCGGTATATAGCCCGATACAGCTCCCATATAAATCGATCTCTCTATTTTACTTCTTGAGCCCACAAAGGGCGCAATTCTTATTCGAATTGGCTGACATTTTACACAGGTCTCCAACATATAAAATAATTGTGGTCCAAACCAGACCATATCTTGATATCGCTCTAGTAGCAGAGCAAATCTTTTCTTATATCCTTTTTTTTGCCTAAGAAGAGATGCCGGGAAAAGAACTCGACAAATGCGATCCATGGTGGAGGGTATATAAGATTCGGCCCGGCCAAACTTAGCACGCTTTTACTTGTTCAAATATATATATGAGCTCTATCAAGTTAATAATCGATATGGACCGTACTTGCCGTGGCTGTTAGAAGTCATAGAAAAATATCACCTCCAAAAATTTCAGGCAAATCGAGTGATGATTGCACCCTCCAGAGTCTCAGAAATCAAATTGGGAGATCGGTTTATATGGCTGCTATATCAGGTTACGAAGCAGAATTTCAGTCAAATTATTGTAGATAAGAATTGCGCCATCTAGAGGCTCAAGAAGAAAATCGCAAGATCGGTTTATATGGCGGTATATCGGGATATAGACAGATTTAGGCCATACTATGCACAGTTGTTGGAAGTCATACCAAAACCACATGTGCAAAATTTCAAGCAAATTCGAATGGTGGGGTTACGGAACCACACGTACAAAACGCTTAATGCACTAATTAGGCTAAATAAATGAACGCATGCGACTTGCAACAAAAAAAAAAAAAGAGAAACAAAGCCGACAAAACGAGCAGTCACTGAATAGTGTTTTATTAGATGACTAGTGTGAAAACTTCTAATGAACTATTTTAATTGCTAATTTTTCTTTATTTAATAAACCGTTTAATATTATATTGGGTTGCCCAAAAAGTAATTGCGTATTTTTTAAAAGAAAGTAAATGCATTTTTAATTAAACTTAGAATAAACTTTAATCAAATATACTTTTTTTACACTTTTTTTCTAAAGCAAGCTAAAAGTAACAGCTGATAACTGACAGAAGAAAGAATGCAATTACAGAGTCACAAGCTGTGAAAAAATTTGTCAACACCGACTATATGAAAAATCCGCAATTACTTTTTGGGCAACCCAATACATGCGCTTACTTGAACAAAAGGTAGTCAAACCTTATTTTCATTTTACTCATTTGAAATACGGTTTGGCCAGAAAATTCGAAGTATTTGTGCCAGACAGCGATTTATAAAAGCTTGGATTTTGCCGATAGTCGCTTATGTCAAGCTCCTGTTTAAGATTCTGATTTTTATGTTTTGTGAGATGTCACAGCATCTCCAAACTTAGTTGAGTTTAAGAAAGGCGCTTCTAGCCTTGTTTATATCCATAGGGTGCATCAGCATTTGTTGCTTCAAATATGGAGTTTAATAAAATTAACAAGTAAAAAGGCATTAAGTTCGGTCGGTCCGAACTTTGGATACCCACCACCTCGGGTATATATGTAAACCACCTTTCGTCAAAATCCGGTGAAAAATTCATACCTTATGCCCCATAGTAGCTATATAGACATATGATACGTTTTAGACCAAATACTTATAAGTATAAGTCATTGTTCAATTGCTCCTTTTATTGGGCCAAGACTTTAAATCGAGATATTGGTCTATATGACAGCTATATCCAAATCTGGATCGATTTGGGCAAGTTGCAGAAAAATGTCGAAGAGCATAACACAACTCACTATTTTATGGCCCCAAAACCTTAAGTCGAGAGAGAGAGAGAATTGCTATATGGCAGCTATATCAAAATCTGGACCGATCTGAGCCAAATTGAAGAAGGAATCAGACAATGAATGAGCCTTTGACAAATTTGAACCGATCTGAGCCAAATGGGATGTCGACTGACCTAACACAACCCACTATCCCAAATTTCAGCAAAATCGGATAATAAATGTGGCTTTTATGGGCCTAAGACCTTAAATCGGTGGATCGGTCTATATGTCAGATATATCCAAATCTGAACCGATCTAGACCAAACTTAGTAAGAATGTCGAAGGGCCTATTTCCCTATTATACTGCTTAAGCGCCCTATAGGGGCTTAAGCAGTATGATAGGGAAATCGGTTTATATGGTAGTTATGTATATCAGGTTATGAACCGTTTCAGACCATATTTGGCGCGTATGTTGAAGGTCACAGGAGAAGTTGTTGTACAAAATTTCAGCCAAAACAGGTAAGAAATGCGCCCTCTAGAGGATTAAGAAGTACAATCAAGAGATCGGTTTATATGGCAGTTATATTAGATTATGAACCGATGTAGACCATGTCAAAACAAAACACTGTAACGTGATTTTGTCGAAGGCTGAGGTAAGTTCAGTCGTCTCCAGTGTCAACTTAAGGACGACACAAACCTTAAGTGGTAACACAAGTTAATTGGAACCGAGAGAGAATTCAATCTACTTGTGTTATGTATGTGTATGTGGCGGAGGGTGAATAGGTTATCATCTTCGGTTCTTGCTTATGAGCGTTCGGTTGTAGAAGCGTTTCCTTGCTGATGGTTGAGGGCGTTAATGTGGACTCGACTGGTGTAGTCTCGGCGGCGCGGCCCTCGCAAATTCAACAACAAACTATCTACGGCCGGTCAAATTTCAGTTAAATCGGTTTTTAAATGCGCCTTTTTTAGGGCCAAGACTTTAAATCGAGATATCGGTTTATATGGCAGCTTTATGCAAATCTTGATCGATCTAGACCAAATTGCAGAAATATGTGGAGAGGCTTAACTTAACTCTCTGTCCCAAATTTCGGTAACATCGGACAAAAAATGCGCCTTTTATGGGCCCAAAACATTAAATCGAAAGATCGGTCTATATGGCAGCATTGTCCAAATCTGGACCGATCTAAGTAACATTAAAGAAAGATGTCTTAGGGCCTAACACAACTCACTGTCCCAAATTGCGGCGTATTCGGACAATAAATGCGACTTTTATGGGCTCAAAACTTAACCGAGAGATCAGTCTATATGGCAGCTATATCCAAAATGGCTTTTATGGTCCTAAGACCCTAAATCGGCGGATCGGTCTATATGGGGGCTATATCAAGATATAGTCCGATATAGCCCATCGAACTTAACCTGCTTATGGACAAAAAAAGAATCTGTGCAAAGTTTCAGCTCAATATCTCTATTTTTGAAGACTGTAGCGTGATTTCAACAGACAGACGGACGGACATGTCTAGATCGTCTTAGATTTTTACGCTGATCAAGAATATATATACTTTATAGGGTCGGAAATGGATATTTCGATGTATTGCAAACAGAATGACAAAATCAATATACCCCCATCCTTCGGTGGTGGGTATAAAAAACACCCAATGTTACACCAACACTAGATGGTCTCCACATTGATCGTTCGCACAACTCATTAGCGGAGTTCTTATGGGTATACTAGTAAAGACAAGCCTTGTATGTGTGCGTGTGTATGTCTGATCGAATCAGCAGTATGTAGTAGTCACAAGCACATGCGAGGCAGGTTCGTGTGACGGAATGAAGTAGCATAGAAATAAACAAATCGTATGTATGGGCAGAAAAGAGAGTATGCACGATTCATAGAACGTGTCGAAAGTAGCTGATAAATGTAAATAGCGCGGGATGAAGAGTAACGATGTACGGCCAAATATAATTTGTCACGATATAACACTTCATGCAAAATTTCTTCCAAAACAGATAATAATTGAGGACTTTAGAGGCTCAAGAAGTCAACATCCGAGACCAGTTTAAATGGCAGCTTTTTCAGGTTATGAACTGATTTGTACTATACTCATCAAAGTTGTTGGAAGTCAAAACAGAATACCGCATACAAAATTTCAATCAAATCAGATAAGAATTGCGCCCTCCAGAGGTTCAAGAAATCAATATCCAAAATCGGTTTATATGTCTGCTATATCAAAACATGAACCGATAAAACCCATTTAAAATTCCAACATACCTAAAATTATAAAAAGTATTTGTGCAAAAATTAAAGCGCCTAGCTTTGAAAGTAAAAGTGCTTGTGACAGACGCTCGGACATGGCTTAATCGACATAGAATGTAATGACGATCAAGAATGTGTATATACCTAATGGGGTCTCAGAACAATATTTCGATGTGTTATAAATGGAATGACGAAATTAGTATACCCCCACCCCAAGTTGGAGCGTATAAAAATGCGGCAAAGTTTGAGGGGCCAACAATTTATGTCACAAGCGTAGCCAGCATTAGTATGGGGATAGCCACCGCTGATAATTTTTTTCAGGTTCTCGCCAGGATTCAAACCCAGGCATTCAGAGTCATAGGCGAATGTGCTTACCTCTGCACCACAGTGGCCACCTACATTATCTGTGGGATAACTAATAGAATATCGAAGATCATAAGTGTACTCCACATACATACAAATTGTTTATCAAAGTCAAGCCAAAGGTAAATCAAGTGTTTCAAACAGAATAAACAGTACTAGTTCTCGCATACCCTCTATGGTAGTGACTATAAACAATTGCATTCTGCCATTTAAATATAGGGCATTGCCATTTGTCCATTCGAGAAAAAATTAATTAAAACACAAGTTAGAAGCATTTCGGCCGGGCCGAATTTTGGATAACCACCACCTCGAATATATATGTATTGCAAACCTTTCGTCATAATACAATGAACATTGCATCATTTAAGATCCAATTGCAGCTATCTATCTAAATACAGTCCGATCTCCACCATATTCGAGAAGGCTATGTTAGGGTCTAACACAACTCATTGTATCACATACAGTGGCTAAGATAAGTCTACATACCCTTTCGCAAATAGCAGCTTCGTAAACTGACAGTTACTTTCTGAGGGTATAAGAAAATCCAATAAATTTTAACTGATAATAGTACTGGTGACCTTGCTGAACAATTATATAAAGATTGGAAACTTGGAAGAAATTGTTTATGGTATACAAATTTTGTTTTATAAAATGCGTTTTTGTGTGGGATATGTAGACTTCTCTGTGTCACTGTACAGAGGGAAAAAAATTCACTTTTAGTGTGCCTACGAATTTCAATGGGAAGTTCGGAATATGTATATACAGCTATATCCAAATATAGACCGATCTGAACTCTATATGGTTCTGGGTAAAATTTCAACGAAATCGAGCAATAAACGTGCTTTTATTGTCCCAAGAACTTAAATCGGGAGATCAGTACATATACGGCTATATTCAAATATAGCCCTAAAGTAACTCATTGTGCCTAATTTCAGCAAAATCGGTTAATAAATTCACCTTTTATGGCTCTAAAAACTTAAATCGGGAGATCGGTATATATGGCAGCTATATGTACAACTGGACCGATCTGCGCTATATATAATACGGCTGTGAAGGAGCCTAACACAACTCGCTATCCAAAATTTCTGCGAAATCGGACAATAAAAGGTCCAATTATGCGTCCACGACCCCTCGGCGGATGGAAAATTTCCAACGAGGATCGGGAGGAGAAGTCCCTCAAGCGTCTTGGAGAGAAAGGAGATTGGTCAGTACGACTCCTCCATACTCGGCTTCCTTCCAGGCTTCAGTAGCGGAATTACTCTGCCCCTCTTCCAGACATCTGGTACTGTAAGAGTGTTCAAAAACAGGCTGAGGACGGTTGTAAGGTACTCGACACCAGGTTGATCCACGTAACATCGTCCACGGTAAATTGTGATGGCTGTCTTTCTGCTCGGAGACCACCGGCTAGTATAAAGCGATAGGCTGCATAGTTAATGATGGTACAGCGTTAATTTCCTCTCGGTAACTATCACGTTTGTGGGGGCGTCAGTTTACTGAAGCGGTGATTGGTGTACTCTCTGAAGCCGGCCCAATCGGCCTTCTTTTGATTGACAAAACGTCTGGCAATCAGAGGTTATGAAGTAGGATAGTCGGTCGATTGCAAGAATTATGGGGAGATGAAATTACGGTTTGCCAGGTTACGTCACTCAACAGATCAGGGGATGCAAAGGAAATGTCTGGCGAGCTGCTGCAACTTCTCGTAATCTTAGCAGGGGCTCATCCTCATTCAGTGTGCAAATGTGGAGCCTTCAATCTGCTCTACCAAAGCTATGCCCCGCTGGTCATTACCTGGGGGAGAATGCCATAAAACGTGACGCGCCTTAAACTCTCCTAGAATCAGACGATTATGGTCATACAGTAGCCCACTTATGTCGGCCTTGTAAGCTTGACCATTAACTGGCTCACAAATATCAGCCGGCGGTATGTACACTTTGTATAGCTCTATCTCGGCAGTACTGGACCTGACTGCTATCCCCATGCACTCCATGTTAAGGTCTCTAGCGCCAGGCGCAAGCGTGATGGGACTATACTGCACATAATGGTGTTTTACGAAGGCCAATCCCCCATCTCTATTCCTTAAGCGAGCCTTACGTAGCACATTGTATCAGTGACAACTGTGCAGGCTGCAGGTGTTGGTCAGCTTTGTCTCCTGGAGCGCTGCAACCAATATGCCCTTCCGTCTCTTAAAATCGACCATCACGTCGATATTGCCCCGAAGTCTGTTGCAATTCAATTGCGAGAATGACACACTTCCCGGAACTGACAATATTCGGGCTAGGATGCCTATATTGCCGCACGGGAGAGGTCTGGGGGGTCACACAGTCTGAAGGCGAGGACGCAGAAGGCGACAACGATGATGCTTGTAACCCAGTGCTGTCTATGTTCCACAGCACCTTGCAACATATTCAATTCACCGGTTACACCTCACTTCAACGACCGGTTCTGGCAAACCGAACAGAACCTGGATCCGGGGTTCTTTTCAATTCCGTCACGGGCCAGAAGCGTGCGCGGAAGGAACCCCGGGATGTGCCTCTCCAAAGACGAAAAAAGGACAAACACGTACACTTATTTTTATAGAGTGTAGCGTTATTCCAACAGACGGACAAGGCTAGACCGTCTTAGAAATGTACGAAGATGAAGAATATATATACTTTATAGGGTCGAAAATCTATATTTCGTTGTGTTGCAAACGGTAGTGCAATATGAATATACCCCATCCTTCGGTGGTGGGTATAATAAGCTTAAAAACTTTTAATGAAAACAATTCTTGTGTCATCGAGATGTTTTATATTTTCCAGGAAGTTAATGTTTTGCAAAAAAAGTGCCTATAATATATGTTATAGTGTACGCATTTTATGTAATGAAATTCTAGGAAAAACTATTTTGGCCATAACATTCATGTTTATCATACTGAAAGAAAAAGAGCAATCAAATTAAATTTTTATTCATATATGCGCATTTTTTTAAGTAATGCGAGTCTGTTTTAAATATGTCCTGTCCAGCAATAAAAAGTTCTTTTCAATCGTTTTATGCATACATTTGTAACGATGTTTATGATTTGAAAAATAGCTAGCTAGGCTATAATTTATATTAAAAAAAAAATTATCTAAAAGTGTAATGCATACTTTAAGGAGTTCGAAAATTTAATTCATATTTTTGTTAAAAAGAAATTCTACTACAATGTTTAAAAGAAAGACTCAATAAATATAAACTTCAAAACTTCAAACCTAACAAGTAAAAAGGCGTTAAGTTCGGCCGGGCCGAACTTTGGATACCCACCACCTCGGATATATATGTGAACCACCTTTCCTCAAAATCCGGTCGAAAATTCATAATCGGTTTTTATGGCAGCTATATGCAAATCTTGATCGATCTAGACCAAATTCCAGAAATATGTGGAAGGGCTTAACTTTACTCTGTGTCCCAAATTTCGGCAACACCGGACAATAAATGCGCTTTTTATGGCCCCAAAACCTAAAACCGAGAGATCGGTCTATATGGCAGCTATATCCAAATCTGGACCGATCTGAGCCAAATTGACGGAGGATGGTGAAGGGCCTAATGAGTTGTAACTCATTGTCCCAAATTTTCGCAAAATCGGATAATAAATGTGGCTTTTATGGGCCTAAGACCCTGAATTGGAGAATCAGTCCATATGGCAGCTATATCCCAATCTGAACCGATCTGAGCCATATTGACGGAGAAGGTCGAAGGGCCTCACACAACTCACTGTCCCAAATTTCTGCGAAATCGGATAATAAATGTGGCTTTTATGGACCTAAGACACTAAATCGGAGGATCGGTCTATATGGCAGCTATATCCAAATCTGAACCGATCTCGGCCAAATTAACGTAGGATGTCGAAGGGCCTTTCACAATTCACTGTCCCAAATTTCAGCAAAATCGGGTAATAAATGTAGCTTTTATGGGCCTACGACCCTAAATCGGAGCATCGGTCTATATGGCAGCTATATCCAAATCTTGACCGATCTGAGCCAAATTGACGGAAGATGTCGAAAAGCCTAAGAGGGGAGGCTCAACGAACGTACACAGAATCAGAGCTATTGGAGAGTAGGTTATGTTACAGAGGTGACATTTTTCTACGTCTTGAAAGAGAAAGCTCAGTGGAGCGGGTTTATAGTCGAGTCCAAGTGGCGTGCCAATGAGCACACAATTTTTTCGTTTTGTCACTCGATTCGTTCGCCAAGTCATTGAAAACAGCAGATTTTATAAACGTTTTCAATGACTTGGTAAACGAATCGAGTGACAACAAGTAAAATTGTGAAAAGTTCGGCCGGGCCGAATCAAACATACCCTCTGGATTTCATTTGCCATTTTTTGCCCGATATCTCTTTATAGGCAAACAAAGGATAATGGATAAAAATTGCAAAGCTATTGGAGTTATTTCAGGTTGTCAACCAATTTGGACTATATCAGGTTATGGACCCATTCAGACTATATTTGGCAAGTATAATGTTTTGCCAAATCGCATAAGAATTGCGCCCTCTAGAGGCTCAAAGAGTCAAATTAGGAGATCGGTTTATATGGGAACTATATTAAGTTTTAAACCGGTTTGAAACATACTTAGCACAAATGTTGGAAGTCATAACAAAATATCTTATACAAAATTTGAGACAAATCGGATAAGAATTGCGGCGTTTAGGGGCTTAAGAGGTCAAGATCCAAGATCGGTTTATATAGCAGCAATATAAAAAAATAGACCAATATGACCCATTTAAAATCCCTACTGACCTACACTAATAGAAAGTATTTGTGCAAAATTTCATGCGCCAAGCTTTATCCCTTCGAAAGGTAGGGTGTTTTTGACAGATGGACGGACCGATGTGGCTAAATCGACTTAGAATGTCAAGACGATAGAAGATATACATATATACTTTGTTGGGTCTCAGATGAATATGTCGATGCTTTACAAAGGGAATGACGAAATTAGATTTTGATAAGCCGTAAGTTTTTGTACTGAAGTCTTAAATGGATAATGATTATTGTCGCAACTATTATTGAAAGAATATCCATTGCTGAAAATTGTTTCCGATATTTTTGGCATGGGTAAGTCGAAGATGCCTACCCATGGGCAACTGTGACATTTGATAGGCCGACAAAATTGGAAATTCGATTGAATTTAAAAATAGACGAAATGATGGCAATATGATGGGAACCAACAGCAAGCATCACCAACAAAAACTTCAGCGCCATCTACTGGGAGATAGAAATTATTTGAATAGCCAAGCAAACCCGAACAAAGAAAAAGAGCGAGAGACAATAGACAATAGTCTAAAAGTTCTTAACAAACATGGCCGCAAAATATATACGTAACTAAGTGAATACAAAGAAGAGTAATTTAAAAAATTGTTACAATTCATATATATAACAAGTAAAAGCGTGCTAAGTTCGGCCGGGCCGAATCTTATATACCCTCCACCATGGATCGCATTTGTCGAGTTCTTTTCCCAGCATCTCTTCTTAGGCAAAAAAGGATAAAAGAAAAGATTTGCTCTGCTATTAGGGCAATATCAAGGTAGGGTCCGGTTTGGACCACACTTAAATTATATGATGGAGACCTGTGTAAAAAGTCAGCCAATTCGAATAAGAATTGCGCCCTTTGGGGGCTCAAGAAGTAAAATCGAGAGATCGATTAATATGGGAGCTGTATCGGGCTATAGACCGATTCAGATCATAATAAACTCGTATGTTGATGGTCAAGAGAGGATCCGTCGTACAAAATTTTAGGCAAATCGGATAATAATTGCGACCTCTAGAGGCTCAAGAAGTCAAGATCCCAGATCGGTTTATATGGCAGCTATATCAGGTTATGAACCGATTTAAACCTTATTTGACACAGTTGTTGAAAGTTAAAACAAAATACGTCATGCAAAACTTCAGCCAAATCGGATAGGAATTGCGCCCTCTAGAAGCTTAAGAATTCAAGATCCCAGATCTGTTTATATGACAGCTATATCGGGTTATGAACTGATTTGAACCATACTTGGCACAGTTGTTGGATGTCATAACAAAACACGTCGTGCAAAAATTCATTCAATTCGGATAAGAATTGCGCTCTCTAGAGACTCAAGAAGTCAAGACCCAAGATCGGTTTATATGGCAGCTATATCAGGTTATGAACCGATTTGAACCATACTTGGCACAGTTGTTGAATATCATAACAAAACACGTCGTGCAAGACTTCATTCCAATCGGATAAGAATTGCGCACTCTAGAGGCTCAAAAATCAAGACCCCAGATCGGTTTAAATGGCAGCTATATCAGGTTATGGACCGATTTGAACCATACTTGGCACAGTTGTTGGACATCACAACAAAACACGTCGTGTAAAATTTCATTTAAATCGGATAAGAATTGCGCCCTCTAGAGGCTCAAGAAGTCAAGACCCAAGATCGGTTATATGGCAGCTATATTAGGTTATGAACCGATTTGAACCATACTTGGCAAAGTTGTTGGATATCATAACAAAACACGTCGTGCAAGACTTCATTCCAATCGAATAAGAATTACGCACTCTAGAGGCTCAAGAAGTCAAGACCCAAGATCGGTTTATATGGCAGCTATATCAAAACATGGCCCATTTACAATACCAACCGACCTACACTAATAAGAAGTATTTGTATACTTCCTTCGGAAGTTAGCGTGCTTTCGACAGACAGACGGGCGAACAGACGGACGGACGGACAGACGGACGGACATGGCTAGATCGACATAAAATGTCGCGACGATCAAGAATATATATACTTTATGGGGTATATATAGTATATATATAGCCCCATCCTATGGTGGAGGGTATAAAAATCAATTTGTTTTTGCTTGTAGGTTTGTTTGCTTGTTTGCCTGTTCCGTATAGAATCAAAAACGACTAAACCTATTTTCTCGAAATTTTCACAGATGGTGCATAATGATCCCGTGGTGAAAATAGGGTACTAAATTTTTTGATATTTGAAGGGGGGCTTAAATGAATGGTATTTGAGCGTAGAATACGAATCTGATCTCCAGATGTGCGACCAAGTGTTTAAGAGGCCGCCCCGAGAACATCCCCCAAAGGTATTTGGAAGTAAAGCACGAATCTGATATCAGTGTTCGGGAAAAGTGTCTATGGGGCCACCCCACCCCCATAACACAACCCAAATAGGAAGTATTTGCTGACCATTGCAATATGAGGCTTAAATAAGAGGTATTTTAGAGTAGAACACGAATCTGATATATATTTATATATTTTCAAAGCCAAGTCACTGAGTGGCCGCTCCTTCCCCTAAACCGGTCATATTTGCCGACTTTGGAAAAATGGAGCTCAAATGAAAGGTATTTTTGAGTTGACCATGAATCTGACATCAACATTCGAGACCAACTGTCTAGGGGACGTCCCACCAACATAACAACACTCAATTAGGACGTATTTGCTCACCAAGACAATTTGGGTCTTCAAGACAGTGGAGCTCAATATTCATAGTTTTTAGGGCCCATACCCCAAACCGGACATATTTGCTGTCTTTTTCAATTAAGTTTAAGTGAATGGTATTTGAGATTACAAAACAAATTTGATATCCAATTTTGAGGCCAATGGCAATATGTGGTGAAAATATATGAGAATAGAGCACGTTGTAGATATATTTTCAGGGCTTAGTGATTGGGGGACCACCCTACTCCCCAAAAAACCCCTAAATCGGGCATATTTACCGACCATGTCAATGTGGGGCTTAAATGAAAGGAAATGGGGGGTAGAGCAAGTATTGATACCCACTTTTGGGGCCAATTTTCTAGGGGTCTACCTCTTTCCCACAATACCCCACAAACAGCAATTTTTTACTGACCATCGCAATATGGGCCTCAAATAAAGGTATTTGGGAGTAGAATACTATTTTGATTTCCAAATGTAGGACAATGTATTTGGGGCATCACCGCTTCCCCGATGCCAATATGTGGCTCAAATGAAAGGTATTTAAGATTCGAAAACTAATTTGATAACCAATTTTGGGACCATGTGTGGGGAGTTTACAGGATGAGGCGTCCCGATCCTGTAAACTCCCCTCAAAACCAATGGCAATATGGGGTTTAAATAAATGGTATTTGAGAGAAGAGCACCATGCTGATATTTTTTCAGGGCCAAGTGTCTGGGCGACCACCTCACCCCCTTAATCAGACATCATGAGAATATCGGGCAGAAATAAAGTATTTTAACATCCAAACTTAAATTCGTAGACCAATAAATATCATATGGGATTCAGATAAAGGCACTTATATTGTTAAACAGTTTGTCAAGCGATTTTCGTAGCATGGTATTTCACTAAATGCTCTTTAATTGTCAAAAACAAATATTCAAGAAAAATTTTGTTCCATATAAAGTAAAAGAAGGCGCAGCGGAGCGGATAAAATTTCGATTAGAATAATAAAACGAGAACTAAGAGAAAATTCATACAGAATTTAATCTTAGAAAAATTTTTGTTAAATGTATGTCTTTCGGAACAATTTTTATAAAAAAAATTCCCAAGAAAATTCCATGAAGATTTTGGCTTAAAGAAACTTTTTCGAAAAATCACAAACAAAATCTCTTAAAAAAATTACATTGCTCTTTGGTCTTTAAAATAATGCATTAACCTATTAACTACGATAAATAACCAAGAATAGAGCTGCTTTAGAAAAATTCTAGCTCGAGCTAGAAAAATGCTATCGTAATGAAATTTGGATTAACGTAAAGTGGACGACTGAAATGAGTTATAATAATTTTTTCCGTCATGTTTTGGGGAGAGAATTGGCTTGTCAAAAGTCGGCAATTGTTTATATCCCAAAAACCGAATGAAAAATTTCACACAATTCTTAGGAGCGAGATTTCTGGAATCCGTTTTAATATATTGTTGCATTTGATAGTTTCTATATGAAAAAAATAAATTTATGACAATAATCCTACTTCTTTTGACAGCAAATGCGATTTTATGCCAAAATCATTAAATTCAGCTTTCTTAGCTAAATTGTTATAAAATATTACAAAAAAAAAAAAGAATTTTTTTTTGTAGAGGCTTAGAAAATAAAAATATTTTTTTTTCAAAAATTTTTAAAATTTAAAATATATAAAAAACTGCTACGTCAATATAATTTTCCCAAATTATGAATATATATAAATTTCATTAAAATCGAACAACGGAATCGAGGGTCAGGTGTAATGGTTTAAAAATATTTATTCAAATTTGTCTATAGAAAAATATTTATGCAGAAGGTAGTGTCACTAAATGAAAAATTTCATTGAAATTTTGGCTTTAAAAAATTATTTCGAGGTTAGGTTGTCTTTAGAGAGTTTTTCGACGAATTTTTCCTTAAAAAAATTCACTAAAAATGTTATTGGTTTTTTTTTATAAAAATTTTGTCTTTGAAAAAACTCGGATTCGAAGCCCCACCCTCTATGACCCTGCCTGTACCACAGTAGCGGTGTATAAAAACGGCAGACTCACTTCCAGCACAATGGTTAACTTGCATGTTTTTAGGGACACTGGCTTCATTATCTGAAATTCAGTACTACTTACTTTCTTCGCTATTGAGCATAAACTATTAAAAAGAGAATGGTCTTTAATTTGATGTATGACACGGGCAAAACGCTTTAGCCGTTTCCGAGATATTAGTCGCGGAAATTCCTTAAGTAGTCAAATAACCAAAAAATTGAGATTTTCAAAACTTTAAGGCCTCATCAGATCGTGTTAACATCTTCCAATCTAACAAAATGATACTTTTTAGGGGTGAGCCGCCAAAAATATTTTTCAAAACCACCCTTATGTACATCATAATAGGGCGTGTGAGTATTTTCCCATTACTGTGGAAAATACTACAAATATATTAAAAGTAGGTTCATACAGCACACTTTTGTATGTATTTATAATTATTACTTTTCATTTAATATTTTTTATATTTTTGTTTTTATTTATTTTTTTTTTTGGGTTTAAACTTAAAATTCTTGATTTTGATGTTCTAATGTACTGTGTTCTAAATGTTCTAAATAGCATTAACAATTTGATTGATTGGTAACGCAGATTTGCATAGTTGAAAAATACCATTATTAATCTCTTGGTTGATGTCTTAGCTAATATGTGTAAGTAGATTAACATTGATGTGGCAGCACTTTTTCCTATTGGGAAATTGCTAATAAGAGGAAAGAAATGAGGAAATTTTAAGCCCATTGGAATATTCTCACTTTGGACTTTTCGACAAAAAAATAATATAGGGAAAATATACTTAAATGGGTTTGAGCACCAGTATTTTTAAGCAGAGCAAGTAAAAGCGTGCGATAAGTTTGGCCGGGCCGGATCTTGGGAACCCACCACCAGGATTATGCAACAAATTTATGCAAAGTGAATTTAGTTGAGTTTAGTTTAAGCAAAGCTAATTTAGTTACATACCAAACCTGCAAAAAGTAAAGCTTCTAGGAACCGAACAAGGATAATCGATTTCGATATCGTGATTTCGACAGACGGACGGACATGGGTAGATCGGCTTAGAACGTTGGGACGATCATGAATATATATACTTTATGGGGTCTTAGACGAATATTTCGAGGTGTTACAAACGGAATGACTAGATTAGTATACCCCCATCCTATTTTGGTAGGTATAAAAATATGTCTTGTGAGAACGGGTTGGGATATCTCTTTGAAATTTTGAATGGTTAGAGCTGAGGTGTAAGCAAAATTGTGTGTAAAATTTCAAGGCCCTAAGTTGTACGGGTATTTTGAAACATTTTTGGGGCTGTCAAATCTTCGTTTTTGGTCCGATTTCCAAATTTCTTGTCTTCCTTAGGGGATATTCGATTAATTTCTTTTTGCAATTTTGACCGAGACCTACTTCGTATTTTGCAATTTACGAAGGAATTTGCGATTTGATTTTCATTTCTATACATGATTTGGCTTCGTTACAAAATGTACAAAGATTCTGTGGCAAAAAAAATTCTCATCTGATTATACAGTTTGCAATTCAAACAAGTAAAACCGAATCTTGGTAACCCACCACAATGAATTATGGTAAAATATGGGAGCTGTATCTGGTTATAGAACGATTTGAACCGTACTACGGTTGTTGGAAGTCATAACAGAACACTATATGCAAAATTTCAGCCAAATCGGATAAAAATCGCGGCTGGTAAGGGCTCAAGAAGTCAAATCGGGAGATCGGTTTATCTTAGGGTCATATCATGTTTTTAACCGATTTAGACCGCACTTCAAACAGTTGTTAAGAGTCGTAACAGAACACTGTGTACAAAATGTCAGCCAAACCGGACGAAATTAGTGGCTTCCAGGGGCTCAAGAAGTCAAATCGGGAGATCGGTTTATATGGGAGCTATACCCTAAACGAAACCGATATGTCCCATTTGTATTCCCCAATGACCTACATTAATACTAGGTATCTATACAAAATGCGAATGCGTAAAGCGCCTAGCTTTCAGCCAAATGAGCCCTCTAGAGGCTCAAGAAGTCAAGATCCCAGATCGGTTAATATGGCAGCTACATCAGGTTATGCGCCGATTTACAGTTGCACAGTTGTTTGAAGTCCTACAAAAACAAGAATAAAAGAAAAGAATTGCTTTGCTAATTGAATTTTGGAGACCACAGTAGAAGTATATGTGTAAAAATTCAGCCCAATCGAATAAGAATTGGGCCTTTTAGGGGCGCAAGAAGTAAAATTGGGAGATAGGTTTAAAGGGAAGCTGTATCAGGCTAAAGACCGATTCAGACCATATTTGATACATATGTTGGAGGTCATGGAAGAAGCCGTTGTACAAAATATCAGCCAAATCGGATAATAATTAGGCGCTCTTGAGGATCAAGAAGTCAAGATTCCACATCGGCTTATATGGCAGCTGTATCAGATTATGGACAGATTTAAACAATATTTGTCACTGTTGTTGGAAGTCATAACAAAACACCTCATACAATTTCAGCCAAATCGGATAAGAATTGCGCCCTCTATCGGCTAAAGAAATCCAGATTCTAGATCGGTTTATATGGCAGCTATATCAGGTTATGGACTCATTTAAACCATACTTGTTACAGTTGTTGGAAGTCATAACGAAACACGTTATGTAAAATTTCAGCCAAATCGGATAAGAATTGTGCCCTCTAGAGGCTCAAGAAGTCAAGACCCCATATGGGTTTACATGACGGCTATATCAGGTTATGGACCGATTTGAACCATAATTGGCACAGTTGTTGGAAATCATAATAAAACACCTCATGCATGATTTCAGCCAAATCGGATGAGAATTGCGTCCTCCAGTGGCTCAAGAAGTCAAGATCCCAGATCGGGTTATATGGCAGCTATATCACAACATGGACAAGTAAAAAGGCATTAAGTTCGGTCGGGCCGAACTTTGGATACCCTCCACATCGGGTATATATGTAAACCACCTTTCGTCATGCTCCGGTGAAAAAATCATAATCTATGCACCCATAGCAGCTTTATCGAAATATGGTCCGGTTCCGACTAAATTCGGCACTGACATTGAGTGGTCTGATAAATACAATGTCAATGTTAAATTTTGTACAACAAAATCTTGGTCTTTTTAGCAGCTATATCCAAATATAGACCAATCTGAACCATATAGGACTTGGATGTCGAAAAACCCAACATAAAGAGATACCGAGCAATGAACTTGACAAATGCGATTGATTTTGGAGGGTATATAAGATTCGCTCCTCCCAACACTTTTTCTGAAAGCCTTCGTTATGAAATCTTTGGTTCGACCAGGAGCTTTGAAATGCTACTGAAGCGAAGAATGTGGCCTACAGAGCCGCCCTGCAATCAGTAGCAACGCGCTAGGCGAAGCAGAAGTATTGAAAGAAATGGAGGTAGGAGAAACGTATATTCCACAGAAAGATGGAGGCAACAGAAAGATAGAGTGTGAACTAATCCAGATGTTCAGGAGTAAGAATGAAGTCTGGAACTTTTTACCAAAAAATAAAAAAAACAGCAAACATCACTGAAGGCTTTGGGACAGGCACGTCTTCCTGCAGAGACCAATAGTGAATCTTGTAAAAGATACATATAGTGTGCTATATCTGATAGTGGCGGTAACGAGTAAGGAGAAAGCTGCAGAACCAGTCCTTGATTATGGTATAGAATGTATACCACCTTGTCAGAACGAGGACCACACAGGAGATACACGGTTGAAAAACAACAAGGCCCCAGGAACCGATGGGTTTCCAGCTGAATTATTTTAGACCGGAGGTGACATGCTGACCGTTTATGCACCTACGAGATCTGGCTAGAAGAACACATACCCGAAGATTGGAACCTCAGGATACACCTCATACAAATTACTATCGAGAGTACTGTGCAAAAGATTGAAAACTAAAGTCAACGAAATAATTGGACCCTATCAATGCCGTGACTTGGGCAATCCACCATAGAAAAGATATTTACATTGTCCGATCCTGGAAAGGACAATCAACAGCCCTTTACGCTCACAAGTATTTCAAGCTATGTCTGATTTTGGTAATGCTAATTTGCCCATGAAAATTTCATTAAGAAACGGGTCCAAACATTCCACACACCACACATTGAGTGCTGTCCGATTCAAGCTTAAGCTCAGTGAAAACTGACCTTCTTTTTATAGCCGAACATTTTTGTAGAAGAGTTTGACCTGCTACAAATTCGAAGACTTCTTCAATGAATCACCTGATGTTTAAAGAACTCCATAAATTATTCATTCCAGTGTTGTGAGTAATCTCATATCAATCAGTGCTGTGCGATCCAAGTTTTAAGCTTAGTGATAAGGGGTCTCTCTTTTACAGCCAAGTCCGAACGGCATGCCTCAAAGCGAAAGTACTCAGTCGAGAAGTTTTGTATGACTGAATACATCACAAATATCGTCTGGCATTAGTGATAGATAAATCAACACTAATAATTGTTTCTTCGTGTTCTCGATAGGTTTGGGAAACATCTAAGGATTACAAGTTATTTTAAGACGAATAGTTTAAAATACTTTCAAAAGGGGGAAAAATCTCGCCCCAACGACACGATGTAAAGTTTTAAAAACGAACATACGAGTGTTTTTGCTCTTTTCTTGGTGCAATTTTCGAAAACTTAATATATTTAAGTTCTTAGTGAAATATTCCTATGCCGACGGTAAGTCACAAGACACTAACACTGCGTTTGATCGAATATCCGAGGAAACTTAACCTGGTACAGGACATCTTCATGTTTGTGCTATTAGTAAACAGAGATTTTTACACCCACCACACTAGGATGGGGTATACTTACCTAGTCATACCGTTTGCAACACCTACAAAAATGGACCCCATAGAATATATATTTAATATTTTTGATCGTCCCGACATTCTGAGTCGATTTAGCCATGTCCGTCCGTGCGTCCATCCATCTGTCGAAATCACGATAGCGGTCGAAAGCGTAAAGCTAGCCGCTTGAAATTTTGCACAGATACTTAATATTGATGTAGGTCGTTGGGGATTGCAAATGGGCCATATCGGTTCAGATTCGGATATAGCTCCCATATAAACCGATCTCCAGATTTGCCTTCTCGAGCCTCTGGAAGCCGCAATTTTTGTCCGCTTTGGCTGAAATTTTGCACAAAGTGTTCTGTTATGACATAAGTACGGTCCAAATCGGTCGAGAACATGATATAAGCTCAAATATAAAACGATCTCATGATTTAATTTCTCTAGTCCCTGGAAGCCGCCATTTTAGTATATATTTTTGATCGTCCCGACATTCTGAGTCGTTCTTGCCATGTCCGTCCGTCTGTCGAAATGACGATAGCGGTTGAATGGGTAAAGCTAGCCGCTTGAAATTTTGCACAGATACTAAATATTGATATAGGTCGTTGGGGATTGCAAACGGGCGATATCGGATCAGATTTGGATATAGCTCCCACATAAACCGATCTCCCGATTTCACTTCTTGAGCCTCTGGCAACCGCATTTTTTGAGCGATTTGGCTGAAGTTTCGCACAAAGTATTCTGTTGCGACTGCCAACAACTGTGTTAAGTACGGTCTTAATCGCTTAAGAACCTGACATAGCTCCCATATAAAGCAATCTCCGCTGGAATGCGCAATTTTTGTCCGATTTGGCTGAAATTTAGCATGCGGTGTTCTTTTATGACTTCCAACAATTGTGCCAAGTACGATCAAAATTAGTCAAGAACCTGATATACCTCGATCATCCGTGTTCGGTTCCTAGAAGCTTTAATTTTTGCTGACAGTTTGGCAGAAGTTTGGTATGTAGAATAAGATTATGCCCTTCAACTAAATTTAAATTTTTGGCAGAATCCATGGTGGTGGCTTCCCAAAATTCGGCCCGGCTGAACATAGCACGCTTTTACTTGTTTTCATTGATTTATTTTGTTCTATTTGTTTTTTGTGTTTATTTCATTGAAAAGTGTTCAAAAAGACTCAAATCTCTAGCATGCCACATACCACTTCGACCGGTGTTGTTTTCCCCAATAGTTTATAGACAAAGGCGAGTATACAGAGTAGTATAAAAGAAAGGACTTTCCATTATCCCAAGAATATACCTCAAAAACATATGGAAATTATTAAAACAAATACCATAAGCATGAAGCACGAGTTTTATTTCGTATAATCAAAAAACAACCCTCAATAGCCTCTATCCTTTTGGAGTTAAGAATTGTAATTTGGTGGTTATCATTCATTCATTCATTAATGTATGGTAAATCTTAAAAGACTTGAGAGCAGAGAACACATGCCTATAACAAGGTTATCATTGTTGTTTCAATTTAATTCAATGATGACGCCTGCCGGCAGCCATGTTGCCATGTTCACAGCAACATTTGTAACCATTGCCCAAGCCTGGTGTTGGCTCGCTCACCAGGGCTGTAGAACAACACATAGCAGATCACATCCCTTTTCCACAATGGCGGCTGGCGATGTGTTGTCCCCGTTATGGTAGTTCAACAATGTGCTATCGTAACGAATGAATAGCGAATTGGATAAAAATCAGCTCGTACCATCATCATCAGCATTAGCATTGAGTGCACGCAATGCAATGAAGTATAGAGATACACTTAGAAAAATCGACGAGCAAATATGTTCAAACTATAAAAACTATATATATATATATATATATATATATATATATATATATATATATATATATATATATATATATATATATATATATATATATATATATATATAAATACATATATATATATATATATCACAGCTACATCTAAATCTGAACCGATTTCCATGAAACAGTAATGTCAAGAGTCAACTGAAATCCTTCCTGCCAAATTTCGAGAGAATCGGTTTACAAATGACTTATTACTAAAAATCGGACGAACATATATATGGGAGCTATATCCACATCTGAACCCATTTTTTTCCAATTTCAATAGGCTTCATCTCTAGGCCAAAAAACATGCCTGTAGCAAATTTGAAGACGATCAGATGAAAACTGCGACCTGTAATTTGTACACAAATTAACATGGACAGACGGACAGACAGACATAGCTAAATCGAATCAGAAAGTGATTCTGAGTCGATCGGTATACTTATCAATGGGTCTATCTCTCTTCCTTTTGGGGTGTTAAAAACTAATTCACTAAGTTATAATACCCTGTACCACAGTAGTGGTGTAGGGTATAATTATATCAAACCAAAAACAAAAATTTACTTTCAAGATAAAATTAAATCACATTTTCTTTTAAAATATAATTTGTAGTGTACTTTTTTTTTTTTAATAAAACTAAAATTTAATAATAATTTCATTAAAATTTAAATTTCCGATCTTTCGATTTGACTTCTTGAGCCCCTGGAAGCCACAATTTTTGTCCGATTTAGCAAAATTTTTGCGCAAAGATAACAATTGTGCAAAGTAAAGTCAAAATCGGTCTATAACCTGGTAGAGCTCCCATGTAAACCGATTTGTTGATTTGACTTCTTGAGTCCCTATAAGCCTCAATTTTTGTTCGATTTTGCTGAAATTTTGTATGTGGTGTGCCGTTATGACTTTCAACAACTGTGCCAAGTACGGTCTAAATCGGTCTATAACCTGATATAGCTCCCGTATAAACCGTTCTTCCGATTTCACTTCTTGAGCCTTTAGAAACCACAATTTTTGCCCGATTTGGCGTAATTTTGCACGTGGTGTTACGACTTTTAATAACTGTGCCAAGTACGGTCGAAATCCGAGAAAAGCCTAATATAGCTCCCATATAAACCGATCTCCCGATTTGATTTCTTGAGGCCCTGGAAGCCTAATTTTTGCCCGATTTGGCTGAAATTTTGCACATGGTGTTCCGACTTTTAATAACTGTGTACGGTCCAAATCCGAGAATAGCCTGATGTAACCCCTTCAACTAAATTTAAATATATTTTTAGCAGAATCCATGGTGGTTGGTTTCCAAGATTCTGCCCGGCTGAACTAAGCACGCTTTTATTTGTTCTTATTAGGTTAGGTTGAAAAGAGCGTGCAGATATTAATCCACCCCATGTCACATACACCTTAGCCAGTAATCGGCTTGTTCTGCGCTTTAAAAACCCAAAAGCAACTTCGAAAAGGAAAATTTTAAGTTAAGAATTCCGTGCTACTTACAAAATACTGAATTATTTTCCATACCACTTCCCTAAGTTGGTTCATGTTAGGTATCGTGCCCCCACCTTTAGAACCTGTGTCTGACGGCCACGAAAGCCAGGCAATGACATAGGAAATGCTTCAACGTCTCATCATCTTTATCAGTCTATAACCTGATATAGCTCTAATATAAACCCATCTACAGCTTTGACTTCTTGAGCCCTTTCAAGTCGCAATTTGTGTCCGATTTGGCTGAAATTTTGTATGTGGTGTTATGCAGTGACCTCCAACAACTGTTTCAAGTACGGTATAAATCGGTCCATAACCTGATATTGTTTCCATGTAAACCGCTCTCTCGATCATCCTCATTTTGTATTAAGTTTCTATACATTGGTGCACAGTGGTCTGTATCCGCTTTGTAGTTTATACGTTCGTCGTATATCCATTTTCGACCCGACAAAGTATATATATTTCGGACCGTCGTAAAGACGATTTAAAGATGTCCGTATGTCTATCCGTCTGTCCGTCCGTCAGTTGTAATCGCTCTACTGCCTTCAAAAATTGAGATATTGGACTGAAATTTGGCACAGATACGTCTTTTTCATGCACGCTGGTCAAGTTCTGTAACGGGCCATATCGGACAATATTTAGGAATAGCTGCTACATATTTGCCATTTCGCTGAAATTTGAAACATAATGTAGTTTTAGGTCACTAAATATCTGACCCAAATATGGTTCAGATCGGACTATATTTAGATATAGCTACCGATCTGCCGTTTTATATGGGAGCTATATCAGGTTATAGACTGATTTGGAACGTATTTGGCACAGTTGTTGGAAGTCGTAACACCGCATGCAAAATTTCAAATTTCATAATAATTACGCCCTCTGGAGACTCAAGACATCAAGATCCCAGATCGGTTTATATGACAGCTATATCAGGTTACGGATCGATTTTAACCATACTTAGCACAGTTGTTAGAAGTCATAATGAAATACGTCATGCGAAATTTCAGTCAAATCGGATAAGAATTGCGCCCTCTAGTGGCTCAAGAAGTCAAGAATTAAGATGGGTTTATATCACAGCTGTATCAGGTTATCGACCGATTTAAACCATATTTAGCACAGTTGTTGAAAGTTATACTTTAACACGTCGTGCAAAATTTCAATTTCAATTTCAAGAAGTCAAAACCGCAGATAGGTTTTGACCTGATATTGCTGTCATATGCAATATCAGGTTATATACCAATTTCAAACTTACTCAGCACAGTGTTTGGAAGTCATAATAAAACACCTCATGCTACATTTCAGCCAACTCGGTCAAGTCAAGACCTAAGATGGGTTCATATGGCAGCTATATCAAAACATGAACCGATATAGCCCATTTACAATTCCAACTGACCTACACTAATAAGAAGTATTTATGTAAAACTTCAAGCAGCTAGCTTTACTTCTTCGAAAGTTAGCGTGCTTTCGACGGACAGACGGACGGACATGGCTAGATCGACTTAAAATGTCATGACGATCAAGAATATACAATATATACTTTAGAAGAATATTTCGAGGAGTTACAAACAGATTGACGAAATTAGTATGCCCCCATCCTATATTGGAGGATAGAAAAACGGATGAACCGATTCCCTGGAAATTTCCCATTTTGTATAGGTTTGTCTGGAAGGTAACATAGGCTATATAATTTTTAGATATCGGAAGCGGTTAGGACCCTCCCCCTTACCCCAAAAAATGCCACCAAAACCAAAAGTGGACCGATAGGCACAATGTGGGTAATAAATAAAAAGTGTTGGAGACTAGAAAACGAATGTCATACTAAAACTTGGGTCCAAGTACCCAATGGGCCGCCCCAACCCCAAAACTTCCCTAAACAGATATACTCGACGTTCATGTCAATATTACACGCAAATGAGTCTTATATACCGCCAAATGGGCATATTAGCCGACCATGGCTATATGAGACTTAAATGAATGGTATTTAGTAGTATATTACGAATATAACATTAAAATTGAAGATCAAGTCTATGTGGCACTTTTCCTCTTAAAAATACATCAAATAGTTTAGTTGACCCATTATGACAATATGGGACACAAATTAAAGGTTTTTGAGAGTAGAAAACTAATTGATATCAAATTTTGTAGCCAAGTGTTGGGGGTACGCCCTAAAGCACTCCCTAAACTGAACTTATTTCCCGACTATGCTAATATGGAGCTCAAATCAACAGTATTTTGGAGAATCTGATATTTTTGCACTCTTACAGTCACCAAAAACAAAACTTGGTTTCTATTGTAGGGGTTGGGTGACTCGCTGCCGCAACAAACCTACCAACTGCCTCAAACGAAAGGTGCTTGAGAGAAAACAAGTTAAAAGGCGTTAAGTTCGGCCGGCCTGAACTTTGGATACCCACCACCTCGGATATATATGTAAACCCCCTTTCGTCATAATCCGGTAAAATATTCATAATTTGTGCGCCTTTTATGGGGCCAGACTTTAAATTGGGAGAGCGGTCTATATGGCAGCTATATCCAAATCTGAATCGAACTGGGCCAAATTGAAGAGGGATGTCGAAGAGCCTTACACAACTCACTGCCCTAAATTTCGGCGACATCGGACAATTAATGCGCCTTTTACGGGTTTAAAACCTTACATCGAGAGATCGGTCTATATGGCAGCTATATTCAAGTCTAGACCTATCTTTTATTAACCCAAAACCTTATATCGAGAGGTCGGTCTATATGGCAGCTATATACAAATCTTGACCGATCTTGGCCAAATTAAAAAATTATGTCGAAATTCTTAACTCAACTCACTTTCCCAAATTGCGGCGAAATCGGAAAGTAAATGCGCCTTTTATGGACCCTAATGTCTTGGGCCCATGGAGAGATCGGTCTATATGACTGTTCTGGACCGAGCTGGGATAAATTGAGTAAGGTTGTCGAGTGGCCTAAAACAACTCATTGTGCCAAATTTCAGCAAAATGGGATAATAAATATGGCTTTTATGGGCCTAAGATCTTTAATCGGCAGATCGGTCTCTATAGGGGGGCTATATGAAGATACTGTCCTATAAATAGTCTATCTTCAAGCTTAACCTGCCATTGGACAAAAGAAAGAATCTGTGCAAAGTTTAAGCTCAATATCTGTATTTTTTAAGACTGAAGCGAGGGACAGACAAACGGAAATGGGTAGATCGTCTTAGATCTTTACGACGATCAAGAATATATATACTTTATAGGGTCGGAAATGGATATTTCGGAGTGTTTCAAACGGAAGGGCAACATGAATATACCCCCTTCCTTGAGTGGTGGGAATAAAAAACGAAACTATTTAGGGTGGAAATTGATTGATTTTCGGCAAATTGATACTCATTTTCGGCACAAAGACCGTCGGGTCCATCCCACTATTTACCAATACGGTAATAAAGAACTAAAAGAACTCAGGCGTTCAGCGTCATTGTCGGACAAAGGCAATAGTGGCACGAATTCGATATCCATATTCCACCCTACAAAGATATTAGAGAGTTTAAGACGGCGCAGTGGAGCGGGCCCGGTTCGGCTAGATTTGAATAAAAAAATATATAATGATTAAATCGTCTCTAAAGATTCAATTTTAATGAAATCTCATAAAAAACAAATCTAAACCAGACTTAAAATATTCAAATCCAAATCTGTATTATTATTTCTTGAAACATAAAAATTTTGTGAAAATTTAATCAAATTAAATTTTTTATTAAATTTCTTTAAAAATAAAATTTTATTGAAAATTTCTTAAAAAAAATTATCTACAATTTTATTACAAATAAAATTTTGAATTTCAGATAAATCCAATTTTATTCAAAAACAAGTAAAAGCGTGCTAAGTTCGGCCGGGCCGAATCTTATATACCCTCCACCATGGATCGCATTTGTCGAGTTCTTTTCCCGGCATCTCTTCTTAGGCTAAAAAGGATATAAGAAAAAAGTTGCTCTGCTATTAAAACGATATCAAGATATGGTCCGGTTCGGACCACAATTAAATTATATGTTGGAGACCTGTGTAAAATTTCAGCCAATTCGTATAAGAATTGCGCCCATTGGGGCTCACGAAGTAAAATAGAGAGAACGATTTATATGGGATCTGTATCGGGCTATAGACCGATTCAGACCATAATAAACACGTTTGTTGATGGTCACGAGAGGATCCATCGTACAAAATTTCAGGCATATCGGATAATAATTGCGACCTCTAGGGGTCAAGAAGTCAAGATCCCAGATCGGTTTATATGACAGCTATATCAGGTTATGAACCGATTTGAACCTTATTTGGCACAGTTGTTGAAAGTAAAAATAAAATACGTCATGCAAAATTTCAGCCAAATCGGATAGGAATTGCGCCCTCTAGAAGCTCAAGAAGTCAAGTCCCCAGATCTGTTTATATGATAGCCATATCAGGTTATGGACCGATTTGAACCATACTTAGCACAGTTGTTGGATATCATAACGAAATACTTCGTGCAAAAATTCATTCAAATCGGATAAGAATTGTGCCCTCTAGAGGCTCAAGAAGTCAAGACCCAAGATGGGTTTATATGGCAGCTATATCAGGTTATGGACCGATTTGAACCATACTTGGCACAGTTGTTGGATATCATAACAAAACACGTCGTGCAAAATTTCATTCTGATCGGATAAGAATTGCGCACGCTAGAGGCTCAAGAAGTCAAGACCCACGATCGGTTTATATGGCAGCTATATCAGGTTATGGACCGATTTGAACCATACTTGGCACAGTTGTTGGATATCATAACAAAACACGTCGTGCAAAATTTCATTCTAATCGGATAAGAATTGCGCACTCTAGAGGCTCAAGAAGTCAAGACCCAAGATCGGTTTATATGGCAGCTATATCAAAACATGGACCGATATAGCCCATTTACAATACCAACCGACCTACACTAATAAGAAGTATTTGTGCAAAATTTCAAGCGGCTAGCTTTACTCCTTCGGAAGTTAGCGTGCTTTCGACAGACAGACGGACGGACGGACGGACGGACGGACGGACGGACGGACGGACGGACAGACGGACGGACATGGCTAGATCGACATAAAATGTCACGACGATCAAGAATATATATACTTTATGGGGTCTCAGACGAATATTTCGAGTAGTTACAAACAGAATGACGAAATTAGTATACCCCCCATCTTATGGTGGAGGGTATAATTAAAAAAAAAAGTCCTTAAAAAGTATAAGTTAATGAAATTTTCTTCAAAAATAAATATGTGATATAGTTTTAAATAAAAATTAAATTTCAGCCAAATTTAAAATAAATTTTTAAAAATTTTCTCATTTAGAATTTATTTCCTCTTTGCCATACATTTGTGTTCTCAGTGTAGTCTATTTCGCTGTTTTTTTTTTGAGTATTTTAATATTTTATTCATTACCTTGTTTTGGGTTTCCTTCAATTGTTGTCTCATTTCATTTTGATAGTGTCGCCGTATTGATGATGGTTTCAACATTGCCACAGCGTGTCCTTATAATTTATGGCATTTTCACGGTTCTCTCCCTTCCCACCCCTTTAAACATTATTATGGAAAAGTTATAAATATTATGTTCTTAGTTAAATATGGGATGATGGGCTCTTTTCCCGCAACTTTAATTCTTGCATTCTATATTCATACAAGGCGGCAGAGGGTGAGATTTATTTCGATAGGGGGGAACAAATTTGTCATGCCAAAAATGCTGGGAATCTGAATTTATTTTATAAGGCAGAAGGTGGTAGGTGGTGATTTTTTTCCAACAACGACCCTTAACTTTATGTGGTGTTTATATGCATTTGGAGTACCATCCTTTATAAATTTGTATTTATGTTACATTTATCTTGAATTAATTTAATCGGCTAAATGTTACGGGTAAACAGTATTTGTGTGAATAGGCTTGGCTTTATTTAATTTAAAATAGCTTTTAAAATTATATTAAAAATAATTTAGACAAATTATAAGCGAAGAATAGTTCACTACACAATGACAAAACAAAGTCCAAGATGGGAAAAGATAAACATAATTTACAAAGGAAGAAATAAGTTTAACAAGTAACAAGTGAAAACGTACTAAGTTCGAAGGGGACGATATTGCGATTATTAAATAAAGAGTGATTTTACGACTATGACATAAAGTCGTCAGCCAGTCCAATATATAGCAATATGACAATTTATGAGTTTAAAGAAATTCTGTGGTTATTAATTGACTACAATGTATTTCTGCCTTGACGTACGCTATCATATTCTTCCATTCAAGACATTCTCCTCCATCTAGTTTTTATACCCACCACCGAAGGATGGGGGTATATTCATTTTGTCATTCCGTTTGCAACACATCGAAATATCCAATATATATATTCTTGATCAGCGTAAAAATCTAAGACGATCTAGACATGTCCGTCCGTCTGTCCATCTGTCCGTCTGTCTGTTGAAATCACGCTACAGTCTTCAAAAATAGAGATATTGAGCTGAAATTTTGCACAGATTCTTTTTTTGTTCATAAGCAGGTTAAGTTCGAAGATGGGCTATATCGGACTATATCTTGATATAGCCCCCATATAGACCGATCCGCCGATTTAGGGTCTTAGGCCAATAAAAGCCACATTTATTATCCGATTTTGCTGAAGTTTAGAACCGTGAGTTGTGTTAGGCCCTTCAAAATCCTCCGTCAGTTTGGCGTAGATCGGTCCAGATTTGGATATAGCTGCCATATAGACCGATCCTCCGATTTAGTGTCTTAGGCCCATAAAAGCCACATGTATTATCCAATTTTGCTGAAATTTGGGGCAATGAGTTGCGTTAGGCCCTTCGACATCCTTCGTAAATTTGGCTCAGATCGGTTCAGATTTGGATATAGCTGCCATATAGACCGATCCTCCGATTTAGAGTCTAAGGCCCATAAAAGCCACATTTACTATCCGATTTTGCTGAAATTTTGGACAGCGAGTTGTGTAAGGCCTTTCGACTTCCTTCGTTAATTTGACCCAGATCGGTTCAGATTTGGATATAGCAGTCATATAGACCGATTTCTTGATTTATGGGTTTGGACCCATAAAATGCTCATTTATTGTCCGATGTCGCTGAAATTTGGGACAGCGAGTTAAGTTAAGCTCCTCGATATACTTCTGCAATGTCGCACAGATCGGTTCAGATTTGAATATAGCTGCCATATAGATCGATCACGAATCATGAAATTCACGATCATGAAATTTTCACCGAATTTTGATGAAAGATGGTTTACATATATACCCGAGGTGGTGGGTATCTAAAGTTCGGCCCGGCCGAACTTAACGCCTTTTTACTTGTTTAAAATGTATTTTTAAATAATTGCAATTTTCCGAAATAACGCCGCCTATATACTCCCAGTATTGGACATATTCCAAGAAAATGTTGCAAGTTTTCGACAGCTTTTTTTAAAGATTAAGTTCTTCTGCTCTGGGGTTTTCCTCTGTCACTCTCTACTATTATCCTTAAAATCAAAGTTTAATAGTTTTGGTGCCGCAGAGTATTGAACTCATGATCTCACGTTTGGTAGTCTTGCACGCATCCTCTAGCCTACCGACATCGTCTTCTTCCTAACGATGAAATGAATAAATAAGTACTGTATAGTAATAAGTGTCTCAATTAATTAAATTAAAACATCTAAAAGCGTACTAAGTTCGGCCGGGCCGAATCTTGAGACCCCACCACCATAGATTCTGCTAAAATATGGGAGCTATATCTAGTTATAGACCAAATTGGACCGTACCGAATTGTGGCTTCCATTGGCTCAAGAAGTAAAATCGGGAGATTGATTTACTTGGAAGCTATATCCAAATCTGTACCGATGGCCATTTGCAATCCCCAACGAACTACATCAATATAAAGTATCTGTGCAATTGCAAGCGTCTATCTCTACGCGTTCGACCGCTATCGTGATTTCGACAGACGGACGAACGGACTGACATGGCTAGTTCTAGTCAGAATTTGTACTTTATACTTTATTGGGTCCCAGATCAATGTTTCGAGATGTTGCAAACGGAATGACTAAATTAGTATACATCCATCCTATGGTGGTGGGTATAAAAATAGTTAAAAAGCACCTAAACAACTTCTTTCTGAATACGAAATTCATATTTTTTATGCCGAATTTTCTAAAATAAGTTTAATAAAACAAGTAAAAAGGCGTTAAGTTCGGCCGGGCCGAACTTTGGATACCCACCACCTCGGGTATATATGTAAACCATCTTTCATCAAAATTCGGTGAAAATTCATACCTATGTCCCATATCAGTTATATCAAAATAAGTTCCGATTTGGACCATATACTAATAAGTACACTAGCTATATCTAAAAATAAACCGATCTCAACTATATACGACACATAAGTCACTGGGGCTTTTATGGGGCCAAGACTTTAGATCGAGAGATCGGTCTACATGGCAGCTATATCCAAATCTGGACCGATTTGGACCAAGTTGCATAAAAATGTCGAAGAGCCTTACACAAAGCAATGTCCCAAATTTCGGCTAAATCGGACAATAAATGCGCCTTTTATGGTCTCAAAACCTTAAATCGAGAGATCGGTCTATATGGCGGCTGTATTCAAATCTGGACCGATCTGTGCGATATTGCAGAAGTATGTCAAGGAGCTTAACTCAAATCGCTGTCCCAAATTTCGGCGACATCGGACAATAAATGAGCATTTTATGGGTCCAAAACCATAAATCAAGAAATCGGTCTATATGGCAGCTATATCCAAATCTAAACCGATCTGGACCAAATTGAAGAAAGATGTCGAATGGCCTAACACAACTCACTGCCCCAAATTTCAGCAAAATCGGATAATAAATGTGGCTTTTATGGGCCTAAGACCCTAAATCGGAGGATCGGTCTATATGGCAGCTATATCCAAATTTGGACCGATCTGAGCCAAATTGACGAAGGATGTCGAAGGGTCCAACGCAACTCACTGTCCCAAATTTCAGCAGAATCGGATAATAAATGTGGCTTTTATGGGCCTAAGACCCTAAATCGGCGGATCGGTCTATATGGGGGCTATATCAAGATATAGTCCGATATAGCCCATCTTCGAACTTAACCTGCTTATGGACAAAAAAAGAATCTGTGCAAAATTTCAGCTCAATATCTCTATTTTTGAAGACTGTAGCGTGATTTCAACAGACAGACGGACGGACATGTCTAGATCGTCTTAGATTTTTACGCTGATCAAGAATATATATACTTTATAGGGTCGGAAATGGATATTTCGATGTGTTGCAAACGGAATGACAAAATGAATATACCCCCATCCTTCGGTGGTGGGTATAAAAAAAATAATATTAGTTGCAAGTCGTGAATGGCATGGGAGTTTTGTGCTCTACATGGTAGCACGCCTATTTTTGCAACTACCACAACAAAAGAATTTGTTGAAAGTCAACAAATTTTCAATAATTTTGTCTGTCATGTCTCTTGTAGAGCCTTACATACATACTTCAAAAAATACTGTCTTCGATTCATTTCTAAAATTCGTTGAGAATTCAAAGTTTCCCATACAAGTTTGGTTGTTATTTTTTTCTAAGAGTTGTTTTTTTCTGTGTGTATCACATTTCAACGAAATCGGATAATAGCTGTGGCTCTTATATGCATAAGACCTAAAACCGGGAAATCGGTCTATATGATCGGCAGATCGGACGGACATGGCTAGATCCACTCAAATGCCAAGAATATCAAGAATATATGTACTTTAAAGGGTCTCAGGCCAATATTTCGATCTGTTGCAAATGGAATGACTTGATTAGTATACCACCATCATATGGTGGTGGGTATTATAAAACCTTGTTTGTTGAGTAAGCATTCGTAAATTGTACATAATCCAAGCAAACGCGAAAGAAAGAGTCTTAAGCAAGTTAAAGTGGGTCGAATCTTATATACCCTCCACCATGGATCGCCTTTGTCACGTTCTTTGATAATGACAAAAATTGCATCCTAATGGGTTTGCATAGAAGTTTTATTAGGTTATGAACCGATTAGGACCATACACAGCTGTTGAAAGTCATAACAAAACACCTCATACAAAATTTTAGCCGAATCGGATAAGAATTGCTCCGTCTAGAGGCTCAAGTTGTCAAAATCAATTGACGGAAACCTAGTATTGCCATCTGGTGGATCATGTTACACGGTTGGATCAAAACTAGTGAGCGTGAGGCTTACATCGAGTGAGCGTGAGGCTTACCCAGGGACGGAGAATGTGTGGGGTGGTGTGGTGTTAATGCGAGGACGTCGAGTGTGAACGGACAGTAAAATTGCCTAAAGGGCAATAACAACAAGGACGGTAGTCACGAAGAGTCTTGCAGTGTAAGAAGGAGATAAACGCCTTTTCTAAGGATGGTACAATCCGCATCGTTTGGGTGCCGGACCATAACGAAGTAAGGGAGAATGGAAGGGCAGACGATTTGGTGGTGAAGACCAGAGGTCGACGCAGTCCGAATTAAGCGCGTCGACGACGAACTTGCATGTATCACTGTGGAACAGCCTAACCGTCGGTAGGACGACGAAAATCCTATGGGGTGATCCGGATCGTGAGGGGACGAGACTATTACTGAATGGAAGTAAGAATCAGGTGAGGTATTCGTTTAATAGGAACTTTATTTGTTTTTTTTTTTTTTAATTTTTTAAATTTGTTCTCCTTTATATTCGATACATTTTCGCATACATCAATGACTTAAAATGATTGGAATACTTTAAAATTTCCAAAGAATTAACTACACGTGTCCAATTACACACAAAAGATCCAAGAATTGAATAATGCGAATGAACAATTGCCCGTAACACCTTGGAAATTGTAATGCAGCACAAAGCCTTCAACATTGATTTTAGCTGAAAGTAAAACAGAATGGTTTTCAAGGAAATCCCTTCTATTCGGCCATAAGCCAAAACGGAAGCTGCCGACTTGCTGTCTAGTAAGAATAAAAAAGGCGGTTTAGATCATCTATGAGTACTTAAGAATTAAACCTAAAGGCAAACAAAGTCTTTGCGAAACAAACAATAAATGGCAAACAACTGACCACTGCATTGTGTTTACTTTTGTTGGTGGCCTGGTCAGGTATGAAATCTTGCCAGCCCAGAAGCACGCTTCAAGCAGACGCCTAGCAAAAATCGTACTGCCAAAAGTTACTACAAAAAATTTTAACAAAAAACCAAATTTTAACAAAAAGAAAAAAAACTAAGGGCAGCTGTTCCCGGGAAATTCATTCATTCTTCAGTCAATCAATTGCAAGGATATCAAGACTTTGCATGAAAAGGTCTTGGCCAATTTTTTATTTATAAATTCGACATTAAAATGTGTTAAGTACCTACTTATAAATGTCATTACATACCAAAGAAAAACACACAAAACTCCACACATGCGCACAGCTAGCATGCCATATCATACCACCACTACCCTTATCGTATAAAGGGCATTGAGCACAAAATGAAAGGAGACCCACCTCCGTGACAAATTTTTCATGTTTATTGGTTTATTGTTGAAATTACACAATTAACAAGATTTTATTGCCACTTAAACACAAGAGAGGAGAAAGAACCAACAAACAACAACAATAATCATATGCCTCTATACAACAGGACATTTGGTTTTATTCTCCTTCCGAGCAGTCACCCTTGTGTGCGTGTGTCCCTTTTTTCATTCATTCTTAGGATGAATGATTGAACTCGTGTTCTTTGCAGAATCACTTTCAGACTTTCTTTTAAACCGTCTTAAACTGTCTCCTCTTGAGCCGATTCAAAAGTCACAAAAGAACAATTATCAAAAAATAAAATTTTTGTGCGTTTGTATCCCTTTATGCAACGATATAATAAAACAAAAACTGTCTTCGTTTTCTCTCCCTTCTTAAATGGTATTTGTCAAATAAACGACAACATCAACAACATTTGCCGCCAAAATTTCGTAGAATTTGTCCAACCAAAAAATGGCATACAGGAGACAAGAATTACTGCCAGACATATTGTCGTCTGGCTTTACTAAATCCCCATACACAGACAGATTGAGAAATGTGTCATACTTTGTCTCAGTAGGAAAAAAGACACAAGGATTAATCAGCTTATTGCTGACTTCAATTTTCCAGGGATGTTATTTAATTGTGCGACAATTTGAATTTTTTACGTAATTGTCATAGGTGCAAATTTTCTTTTAAATGGATTTAAAGATTTGCAAAGTTTTTTTTCTCATAAAAAAGAAACTTTTAACCGAAGGTGTTCCTTGAAGGAAATAATTTGCAAAAAAATTAAAGTAGGCTAGATTAGGTTGAACAATTAAAAGCGTGCTATGTTCGGCCGGGCCGAAACTTATATACCATGGATGCATTTGTCAAATTCTTTGCCCGGTATCTCTTTAAAAGCAAACAAAGCATAATGGATAAGAATTGCTTTGCTATTGAAGCTACATCAGATTATGAACAAATTCAGATCGTACTTGGCTTGGATGTTGTGCAAAATGATGATTGTGCAAAATTTCGGGCAAATCGGATAAGAATTGCGCCCAATAGGGCTCAAGAAGTAAACTAGAGAGGTTTATATGGGAGCTATATCAGGCAATGAATCAATTCAAACAATATTTGGCAGGCATTTCTTTTTGGAAGACATCGTTGTGCGAAATTTCAGCCACATCAGACAAGAACTACGACCTCTAGGGGCTCAAGAAGTACAATCGGGAGATTGGTTAATATAAGACCCATATCAGGTTTTAGATCGGGCCCATACTTGGCTCAAGAAATATGAAAGGGAGATAGGTATGCAAAACATACTCAGCACATTTGTTGATCATCATACAAAACGTCATAGTGAAGCCAAATCGGATAAAAAATACGCACTCCAGACGCTCAAACTCAATTCAGCCTGGCTGAATAAGGTTTTCCATAGGAAACCTTTAATTCAGCCTGGCTGAATAAAGATTTCTATTAGAAACGTTGTGGCTGGAACACTTGGAGCAACTATTGTATATCTTAGATACCGGTTTGGGAAAGCTGTGTTCTACTGTTAATCCACTCTTGAACTTCGGTTGAAGGGAGCATGGATTTCGAATACTACATGGGACAACATCGGCTTGGCATGCCATCACCTCATCTATTTGGCGTGTCTTCAATCAGCCCAGACAATGTGATAGACAGAACCTCCGTTGGCCAGCCCTATCGAAAGCATTCAACATGCCAAACTATTTGAGTTCATTGCCAACACGTCCCTCCAGTCAGGCCTGAAAAGATAGCGGGCAAATTATCTGTATGGTCACCAGTCATTTATGGAATTAAGGGATATAAAGTCAAAACACCGAAGAGTGAAGCGGGGAGTTGCTCAAGGCAGGGTTATATCTCCGGCACTGTTTAACCTCTACCTATCTTGCATTCCACCCCCTAGACTAGACGGCATAGAGATCGTATCATATGCGAACGATTATACGATCATGGCATTAGGCTCCCACCCATTGTTGACATTTGCGATAAGTTAAACGTCTATCGCATCGAACTTATTTCGCTGCAAGGGACCTGAAGATCTTCGACACCAAAACTTAAGCCACATTGTACTCTGCAAACAAATGTGAGGTGAATAACGAGCTGAATGTGAAAGTCGATGGAGTAACGATGCCGACCATCAAGTGGCCCAGAATACTTGTTGTCATATATGCCAGCTCTTACATATTATCCTCAATTGCCACAGCAATTTGCGATATGTCAAGGGTAGAAACAAGGTCCTCAAGTCACTTGCCTGCAGCACTTGGGGTGCTGACAAAGAACTCTTGTTGACCTCTACAAAGGAATATTGTAAGTTATGCAGCGGATTCGTCAGCTATGTGTCAAGCAGTGAAATAATATTCAGATCTGTCAGAATGCCATTATGTGAACTGCGACGTGCCGTCTCCTCAGTTCTCACTTGGAGACAACGATCCTACCCGTGCGAAGACAAAACTGCATGCTGTCCGAGCAATACTTTCTGGGCTGTTATCGCAGGTAACATCCAAACCATCATCTTGTGGATAAGTATCCATCCGCTAGAGCGAGAGGTTCAGCGCGGGTCTAAACAACATTCACGCAGACATGGTAGCAGGTGCGTTGAATAACTACCGGATGAATGTGGTCTTTGGATAACGAAAATCAACCTCACCCAACAAACAAGAGTAGTTCTGGCTCAATTACGATACGGTAGATGCAGCAAAGCCTATAGAGAAACTTCAGGATGTGTGTCCAGATAGTTACCTGGGACAACACAACGTACGTCACCTGTTTAACAGACCCACCCGACTCAGACCCAGATCCCATTGGACGCACCTCACCTTAGTCGCAGAGTTCCTGGATCTGGATATTCAATAGAACCAAGCAGACTAAAAATTGAACACGACTCACTGCTACAACAACAAATCCCTTTTACGGCAGAACAATATTTGGACGAAATATTCTAAAAAATTTTAATTTCTATAAAATTTCTCTCATAATTGAGATATTGAATTTCCGCTTTATGTAAGTTGAAGAGTAAGAAAAATGCAAATGTTATATCTGTTGTGTGATGAATAATTTTCTCACAGACAATAATTCTTGGTATTATAAAGGCATTTTTAACCCACCATCAATTCTTGTTTAACCGGAACTCATGCTACCACAAGAATTTACACGTTATTCATTATCACTCAAGCAAGGAGCATATATGCTGCTGCACCCCATGTTTCCATGGATAAAATCTGATACATCTTTCAATGTGTATTTGCAAATTGGACTAAAATCAAATGAAAATATGAATGAAATCAAAGGCAAGAACAATCCCATTCGCATTTAACAAAAGCAAACAGGCAATCACACACATGAGTATATGGTGAAGATCTTTCGAAACGGAAGCCAAGCCGAAGGATCTGCCTTGGGCTACGGAAAACAAAGATTAAGGGTTACCAATATTATCATTGGTCGTCCAACAAACTGATTGCACGGCGTTTCCTTGCCTATCTCTCTCTTAAAAGTAATCATAATTAAGGGTTAATTGAATCAAAGCCTTTATTTCACTTTGAATAAGGGGATGGACAAAGGATAAGTTTTCCTTATTGTTGGTGCTATTGTTTCCTATTTGTTTGTGTAAAGCCGCAACATTTTATTTGTTAAACATTGGCTTACTTCCGCTTAGATGTGAGTGAGAAAGTATGCGTGTGTGTTGCCATAGTGTTTCTGTCATGATAATTGACAGTGACATTTACAGAGTTGTTATGTTTTTGTTTTTTTTTTTTCTTTTCTTCAATCCTTTAATAAAGTCGAGATGGTTTTAAAAGGCAGTAAAATATTAGCTGAAGATGTAGAATTTGAGAAACAAATATAATTCAATCCAATGTTAGATTCAAACTACAAATATTAAATGGCAAATTAAAAAGGTTGTAAGGCTGCAAGATCTGTAAAGCTTCCGCCTTTTTATATAACGACTAAATTAGGATGTACATTTCTATGCAAATAAAATTCCATCAACATTTTTAAACTTAACTGTTGGCTACTTGGAGGTCACCGCAGCACAGGAGTTAGCATGTCCGCCTATGACGCTGAAAGCCTGGGTTCGAATCGTGCCAGGAACATCAGAAAATTTGTCAGCGGTGGTTATCCCCTCCTGATGCTGGCGACATTTGTGCGTTACTTTGCCATGTAAAAACTTCTCCCCAAAGAGGTGTCGCTCTGCGGCACTCCGTTCGAACTCTGTTATAAAAAGGAGGTCCCTTATCATTGAGCTTAAAATTGAACAGCACTCATTGATTTGAGAGTAGTTTGCCGTAGTTCCTTAATGGAATGGTCATGGGCAAATTTGCATTTGTTCGCTACTTGGATCGATTGTTCCGACTCGATTACAAAAAGGAGGTGCGTTTTCATTGCGTTTAAACTTGAATCGGACGGCACTCATTGATATGAGGGAAGTTTTATCCTTTTTCTTAACCCTTTGAGGACGAAGAATTAACCGCTCGGTAAAGTTTTTTTTTTTTTTGCAAATTCATTCTTAGAATAGTCATATTTACTACTTTAAAGTGTCGCCAAAATGGTATAAATGTTACTCCTTCTATAAAAAGAAATCTTGGGACATATATATCCCATTTGTCCTTAGAATTCATAATAAATCAGATCGTGTACCTTGTTTAGACTTCCAGAATTTAAAACACCATTACAGTCATGTATGCACTTCTTTTGGTGGGGGTGGTGGGGTATACAGTGAGCGTCAAAATGAAGCGTAGAAAAGAATTTGCTTTTAAAAAATATTGTGTAATATCTAAATTTACTAGTTTTACGAAATAGAACAAGTAAAAACCGTGTTAAGTTCGGCCGTGCCGAACTTTGGATACCCACCACCAAGGATATAATAATCATCCTATTTTATTATAACTCCACTACTATATCCGTAGTTATATCTAAATAGGAGCTGGTGTCGGTCAAATTTTATTCAGGTCAGGAGAACTCGCAAGTAACATATTCAGACAATAAAACTGCTTTCTATGGGATTACGACCCTAAATTGGATAATCGGTCGATATGACAGCTTTATCTATATAGTCGGATCTGACCCATATTTGGGTCGGATGGCGGGCGGCCTTAACCTACTCACTGTTTCAAATTTCAGCAAAATGGAGTAATAACTAACCCTTTAAGTTTGGCTGTTAAGTTATACATACGTGCTTACATACCGCTCATACAAATTTCTAAGTAATTGTTGGAATTCACGCCGTTATAGTATCAGCTTGCATTTGTATTGATGGATCGTTGATTGCTGAGGCTCTGAAGGTGAAGGGAGCAGCCTTGGTAACAAATTCAACCACTTTTTTCAAAAATATCCAATTGAAATCTTAATAATACCACAAAAAACATTGGAAATTATTGGAAATATGTTAACCGGTTGCTGCTAAGAAAAGTCTACCAGGTCAGAATCAAAACAACTACAGCTGATCTAGCCGCCACGTGAAACATCTGTCAGTAAAAGGTGGAGGCCGAGACTACACAACATTAACCAATATAGAGCGTTCACACATCAAAACATTTCTAAAACCAGGCTCACACGTTAAGACGGCCTTCTTAAACTAAAGTACCAATTTTTTTTGTAACATTCGAAAAAAATACGTTATAAAACAAAACAAAATGAATACCCCGAAGAGAACACTACGGGAAACATCGCCAGAGGAAGCAACTGCTTTTAAAAGGACTGCCCTTGTAGGAAATATTGAGGTAAATGAATTAATGATTATGATGCAAAAATCTATGGAAGCAGTTATGGATGAAAAGATCAAAACTCTTTGTACAAAAACTGATGTTGAAGATCTTAAACAACACATAACAGATATTGACATTAAAGTTGAGAGTCTAAAAAACGAAAATCTGAAATTGAAGGAGGAAATAAATCAGCTTAAATTAGAAAGAGAAAAAGATCAACAACAAATAAGAAGATTAGTTGACCATGGAAGACGCAAAAATGTTATATTTAGGGGTCTAGTTAAAGAAGGTACCCCCATTAATTCTGTTCAGAATATATGCAAGAATGTACTAAAATTACCCAATGTACTAGTGACCACTGCTAGGGTAATACACACGGCTTCTAACAGCAAAATATCAGTTGTAGCCGAGATGCAAAATCAAGAAATGGCTGAATTAATACTCAAAAACACTGTGAAACTGGCAGGATCAACTGTAAAAATTGAAAGGGATCTAAATGAAAATCAACAGGTCGATCGAAAAGTTATGATGCAATTGAAAACTGACATTTTATTGAAAAGCAAAACTCACAGAGTGATGGTAAAAAATTCGTCTATTAAGATTGGTACGCAATGGATGTCGTGGAATAGCAACAAAATACTTGTCAGTGGAGATAAGAAAGCAGCAGATATACTGAAAGAACTATATGGAGAAATCATCGAAGACGTGAGTTTAAACTATCACCAATTGCTTCAAAAATCGAATCAAAAAAACTAATAAGAAACAATGTGTGTACCTTTAAAGACTTAGATATAAGTTATCCTATAAACATAAAAATATTGTCTTATAACATACATGGCCTAGCAAACAAGGTTCTATTTGCAGATTTCTTTGCCTATATAAAAACTATGGATATCGTTGCTTTACAAGAAACCCATGTCTGCGCTGATAGCTTTGAACGCTTTAAAATTTACTTCGGAGAGTTTGAGCAGAAATGGATACCAGCTACGAGACAAAGTAATTACGGAAGAGGTATAGGAGGATATTTTCTGGGAATCAAAAAGGATTTGCGGATAAAGGGTTTCAATAGTACATTCCAAACTATAGAGAATATGTGTGTTATTTGCATAAAAACTCAAAACACGGCATTCACTATTATACCTATCTATATGAGATCAGCAATGTGGGAAGAAACATACGAAATCGTAAAAAATGTAACCCGGCACAGTGAAGTTGTAAATCCAATAGTCATTGGAGATCTCAACGTCAGAATTGGGAACATGCAGATACTCCTAGATGAGGTATATAAAGAAGAATTTTCGGCAGGTTTTGAGAAAAGAAAGTCCAAGGATATTATTATAAATAACAGAGGAAGACAGTTTTTGGACCTGTGCTATGACTCTGGATTGTTTGTTATCAACGGTATGACGGCGGGTGATGAAAATGGAGAGTTTACGTTTGTTAGTGGCGTTGGCGAATCAGTTAACGATATATGTGCCGTCAGTCAAGATCTTTTGAAATTTGTAGAAAAATTTAATGTAGATGATAAAATGTGGTCAGACCACTTTCCAATAATTCTGACTCTGAAAATGCTTACAAAAGAGAACAAATCAAAACTTTTACCTAAATTGCATTGGAACCCCAAAGGTTTAGCAAAATACCAATCCAAAGTATCATCAGTTTTACAAGATAGAAAACAAACAACAATATCGTTTACCTGCGGAGACATAGTAAAGATAATAAAAGAGGCTCACTATGATGTAAGTGTAAAAAGCCAAGAATTCACTCCAAAACAAAAATGGTTTAATATAACGTGCCATAAAACAAGAATACTTGTTCAGGCCACACTCAAGAAATACAGGGCCAACAGTAGCGAGGAAAATAGACTGGAGTATCGGGATCAAAGGCAAAAATATAAGGAAATCTGTCAAAAAGCTAAAGACTCTTACTATAAAATCATAGAAAGCAACCTAGAAAGAGTGCAAAATAGCAAAGAGTGGTGGAAAATTGCCAAAGAAATAAGAAACACGAACTACTATCAAGAAATTAAATCTTCTGCAGAAGATCTACAAACACACTTCAAAAATCTATTAAATCCTCACCAAGAGCAATCAGACATCCAATATGCACACAATTTGCAATTTTATCACGAGCTGGACACGCCAATAACACTGTCGGAAGTCAAAAAAGTTTTGAGTAAAACAAAAGACCATAAGGCTCCTGGCGAGGATAGAGTGCCATACGAATTTTTTAAAAATGCACCAAATGATCTATTGGCAGAAATTGTGAATACGTTCAATACCTTGTACGACTCCGGTTGTGTTGATGAATCATTACTCAGGACTATCATTTATCCAATTTTCAAAAAGGGGGATAGAACCTTGTCGTGCAACTATAGAGGTATTGCATTTATGAATTGTATTGCAAAAATAATGATGGGCATACTTAATGAAAGACTGTCACTATGGTCGGAGAAACATAAGATACTAAATGAGTATCAAGCAGGTTTTCGTAAAAATTATAGCACGTCTGACAATATTTATAACCTATCCTCAATCGTACATTTGAATTTCAGCCAAAAAAAGAAAACGTATGCTTTTTTCGTTGACTTTAAGGCGGCGTTCGATAACATTTCAAGGAAAGCGCTCATATTCAAACTGCAATCGATAGGCATGTCAACGAAAGCTGTAAGATTTATCGAAAACGTTTATAAAGACACAACATCAGCAGTGTGGACCGGAAATGAATTGTCGGAATACTTCAATACTTCGTCAGGTGTCAAACAAGGATGCCTACTCTCACCGCTATTATTTGCTCTGTACCTAAATGACCTGCATGACACTCTAGAAGGCGGAGTTAACCTAAATGGATTAAATGTAAGATTACTTCTATATGCCGATGACATCGTAATACTAGCCGATGAACCAAATGTGCTACAACAAATGATCTACAACTTGGAAGAGTATTGTAAACTATGGACAGTCGAAGTAAATTTAAATAAATCAAAAATTATGGTATTTAGAAAAGGTGGGAGAATAGCCAGAAATGAAAACTGGACATTTAAATCGAATCCTGTGACGATAACATCGGAATATTGTTATCTAGGAGTAACATTAACACCATCCATGAGCTTTAGCAAGCATGTTGAAAAAAGGAATCAAGCAGCAAAAACTAGTATAAATAGCACATGGAACGACTTTCTAAAAAAACAGGATGTACCACTTCAATCTAAGTGGAAACTCTTTCTAGCCGTTAGCAGATCAATACAATCATACGCTGCGCAAGTATGGGGTTACAAACACTTTGAGGAAGTTGACAAGCTGCAGACATATTTCATCAAGAGAATGCTTAATCTCCCAGATTGCATACCAACATACGCCATAATGCTAGAAACTTCCATCGAAAATGGACATATATTTACACTAGATTTAAACATAAGATATGTGTTTAAAACGCTATTTGAGTACGACGAATCTCGTCTACCATTTCTTCTTTCAAAGAAAATACTGCAGAACAAATTATCCTGGGTAAAACGCCTAAATGAAATGGGAGCGGAACATGATATTGAGTGGTCAATAAACAATCTGAACAAAACAACTTGGAAAGAAAACGGAACTAAACTGCTACAAGCACTAAGAGTAAAGAATTATAATATATATATGTCGAGAAAGCAGAGCACAAGTAGGATATACAGAAATGTAGATCCTATGCAAGGAGCAAACTATTTAAAAACATCATATAAGATCGAAGACATAAGATGCATACTACAGATCAGAACAGAAACAACGATTCTAAATGGTAATATATACAGGAACAATGGATCCGAAATATGTTCGCTCTGCAACACAATGGAGATAGAAAACGTGGAACACTTCATAGGCCGGTGCCCGGTGTTAAAAGAAATTAGGAAAATATATTTTAACAAGGAAATATTAACAGAAAACGAAGTAATAAGTCTTCTTGATGGCGCAGTTGTAGAATGGACACGGCTTGCAAAATACACCAAAATGGCTATGAGATACAGGCTAAATCTGATAAATGAATTCAACTATTAAACTGAATATTATCTGTATATATATGTATAACAATAGCAAAACCCCATATGCAGACTAACGACAATATGTCATGTCTTAGAGATTAATATTAAGTATTTATTTATATATTGTACAAAATCTTACCACACATTGTATACATAAAGAATTATGAAAATAAATACTACTACTACTACTACTACTACTACTACTAACCCTTTTATACGACAGCTATATCTAAATATAGTCCGATCAGAACCATATTTGGATCCTATGTTGGGAGGCCTTAAACTACTAACTGTTTCCAATTTCAGAGATATCGGATGAAAACGAAAGCTTTTATGGGCTTCAGACCCTTTATCGGCAGATCGGTCCAAATATTGTCCGATCTGAACAATATTTGGGACGGATATCAGAAGGCTTAAAGCAATTCAGTGTTTCAAATTTCAACGAAATCGGAGAAAAACTAAATCTTTTATGGGCTTCAGACCCTTTATCGGCAGATCGGTCTATATGGCAGCTATATCTAAATAAATCTAAACCATATTAAGGTCGAATGTCGGGAGGCTTTAAGCAAATCGCTGTTTCAAATTTCAGCGAAATCGGGTAATAAATATAGCTTTTGTGGGCCTTATATTGCTATGGTCGGTACATATATTCGATTTGGTGGTATTTGGGATGGACTCCTCATGTATCAGATTCGTGCTCTAGTCTCTAATACCTTTTATTTGAGCCCCATATTTTCATTATTGATTTATATTTGCTTTTGGCGGGCTTTAGAGGTGGGACGACCTCCCTAGATATCCCACACTATATCTGCATGTTTTTGAGTTATTATAAACAAACTAAATTTTGCTTAAATAGTCCCACCTATCTCCGAGATCTGGCGTTTTTGAAAATAGGGTAAGGGGAGGTTCCGTCCCATAAAAGTTTTGATGTTAGATCTACCTCACTCTCTTGGTTTTGGTGTTGGATTGGAGTAGCCAATGCCTTTACCCCGAAAGTGGATAGTAGATTCATACTCTACTCCCAAAAACCACATTTGTGCTACATATTGCTATAGTCGGTATTTATGTTTGGTTTAGGAGGAGTTTATAAGGTGAGGCGTCCCTGAAACACTTGGCCATAAAACAGATATCAGATTTGAGCTCCTTTTTGCCATAATCCGCAAATATGTCCAGTTTCAGGGGTATGTAGTGTGGGACGGCCATCCACGCATTTAGCCCTGAACAAGTAAAAGCGTGCTAAGTTCGGCCGGGCCGAATCTTATGTACCCTCCACCATGGATCGCATTTGTCGAGTTCTTTTCCCGGCATCTCTTCTTAGGCAAAAAAGGATATAAGAAAAGAATTGCTCTGCTATTAAAACGATATCAAGATATGTCCGGTTCGGACCACAATTAAATTATATGTTGGAGACCTGTGTAAAATTTCAGCCAATTCGTATAAGAATTGCGCCCATTGGGGCTCACGAAGTAAAATAGAGAGAACGATTTATATGGGATCTGTATCGGGCTATAGACGGATTCAGACCATAATGAACACGTTTGTTGATGGTCATGAGAGGATCCGTCGTACAAAATTTCAGGCATATCGGATAATAATTGCGACCTCTAGGGGTCAAGAAGTCAAGATCCCAGATAGGTTTATATGGCAGCTATATCAGGTTATGAACCGATTTGAATCTTATTTGACACAGTTGTTGAAAGTAAAAATAAAATACGTCATGCAAAATTTCAGCCAAATCGGATAGGAATTGCGCCCTCTAGAAGCTCAATAAGTCAAATCCCCAGATCTGTTTATATGACAGCTATATCAGGTTATAGACCGATTTGAACCATACTTGGCACAGTTGTTGGATATCATAACGAAATACTTCGTGCAAAATTTCATTTCAATTGGATAAGAATTGCGCTCTCTAGTGGCTCAAGAAGTCAAGACCCAAGATCGGTTTATATGGCAGCTATATCAGGTTATGGGCCGATTTGAACCATACTTGGCACAGTTGTTGGATATAATAACGAAACACGTCGTGCAAAATTTCATTTCAATTGGATAAGAATTGCGCTCTCTAGTGGCTCAAGAATTCAAGACCCAAGATCGGTTTATATGGCAGCTATATCAGGTTATGAACCGATTTGAACCATATTTGGCACAGTTATTGGATATCATAACAAAACACGTCGTGCAAAATTTCATCCCAATCGGATAAGAATTGCGCACACTAGAGGCTCAAGAAGTCAAGACCCAAGATCGGTTTATATGGCAGCTATATCAGGTTATGGACCGATTTGAACCATACTTGGCACAGTTGTTGGATATAATAACGAAACACGTCGTGCAAAATTTCATCCCAATCGGATAAGAATTGCGCACACTAGAGGCTCAAGAAGTCAAGACCCAAGATCGGTTTATATGGCAGCTATATCAAAACATGGACCGATATGGCCCATTTACAATACCAACCGACCTACACTAATAAGAAGTATTTGTGCAAAATTTCAAGCGGCTAGCTTTACTCCTTCGGAAGTTAGCGTGCTTTCGACAGACAGACGGACGGACGGACGGACGGACAGACGGACGGACATGGCTAGATCGACATAAAATGTCGCGACGATCAAGAATATATATACTTTATGGGGTCTCAGACGAATATTTCGAGTAGTTACAAACAGAATGACGAAATTAGTATACCCCCCATCTTATGGTGGAGGGTATAAAAAATAGCAGCATTGTGGTCTACTCTCAAATTCCATTTATTTCAGCCCCAATTGCCTTTGTTTTAGGGGGAGTTTATGGGGTGAGACGACCCCCAAACAAATGGCCCCAAAATTGGATACTATCAAGTACTTATTATTTATTGCCATAGTAGGCAAACATGGCTGGTTTGAAGGAAGTTTAGGGGACGGATTTTGCACGATTTTGTTTAAGCATTTTGAAGGTGGCAATCAAGATATACCCTACACCACCACTGTGGTACAGGGTATTATAACTTTTTGCTTTGTTTGCAACGCTCAGAATGAAGCTAGACCCATTGATAAGTATACCGATCGGCTGAGAATCACTTCCTGATTCGGTTAACTATTGTATGTCCGTCTGTCCGTCTGTCTGTCCATGTATTCTTGTAATCAAGATACAGGTCTCATTTATTGCCCGATTGTCATGAAATTTTGCAATTGCCTCTTTTTTGACCCAATCAAAAACGCTATTGTTTTTGAATAAAATCCATTCAGATTTAGATATAGCTCCCGTATATATCTTTCATCCGATATGGACTTTAAAGGTTATAGAAGCCACAATTTTCGTCCGATCTTTAAAAAATTTAGCATTTAGCATTTTATGTCATAATATTTGTGCAAAATTTCGTCAAAATGGCTTCAGATTTAGATATATTGGGTTGCCCAAAAAGTAATTGCGGATTTTTTAAAAGAAAGTAAATGCATTTTTAGTAAAACTTAGAATGAACTTTAATCAAATATACTTTTTTTACACTTTTTTTCTAAAGCAAGCTAAAAGTAACAGCTGATAACCGACAGAAGAAAGAATGCAATTACAGAGTCACAAGCTGTGAAAAAATTTGTCAACGCCGACTATATGAAAAATCCGCAATTACTTTTTGGGCAACCCAATAGCTCCCATATATATCTTTCATCCGATATGGAATTTTAAGGCTGTAGCAGCCACAATTTCATTCCGATCTTTACAAAATTTACCATGAGATGTTTTAGTTGACGTCCTAATATGTGTGCAAAATTTCGCTAAAATCGGTTCAAGAAGCTCCCATATATATCTTTCATCCGATATGGAATTTTAAGGCTGTAGCAGCCACAATTTTTGTCTGATCTTTACGAGATTAAGCGCGTGGTGTTTTATTTGACGTCCCATTGCGCGTTAAAAATTTCATAAAAATCGGTACAGATTTAGATATGGATCAAGATATATCTTGTAGTTGTAGTTTTAGGGCTGTATAAGCCTAATTTTTTTTCGATCTTTACAAAAATTAGCATGAATTGTTTTATTTGACGTCTTCATATGTGTGCAAAATTTCGTCAAAATCGAATTTAGATAGAGCTACCATTTTGGTCCGATCTTTGCATTTGACGTTTTATTGCACGTTCCAATACGTGCTCAGAATTTCGTAAAATCCGGCCTGATTAAGATATAGCTTCCATTTATATATTTCTTCCGCTATGGACTTTTAAGACAGCAAAGCTACAATTTGGATCAGATCTCTACAATATTGGGCGCGAGATGTTCTATTTGACGTTCCAGTATGTGTGCAAAATATCATCAAAACCGGCACAGATTTATACATTGCTCTCACATATGTATATCTTTTATCTGATATAGTGGTTAAAGGTGTAGAAATCCAAAATAGTTGTCCTATCGTAAGAAAGTCTTACAAGGTTCTATTCAATATATATTAAAAGGAGTACGTAGATTAGGTGATGTAGGGTATTATATAGTCGGCCCTACCCGACTTTAGTCTTTCTTTACTGGTTTTGCATTGGTTATCTACATACACAGTCATATTTTAAAGCTACCACATTTTTAAATATCCGCAGGGCCCCTGTGTCTATCCCAATTTGAGTGTAAAAAGTACTGCTGAACGGCAGAACGTGACCCAGATACTTGAATCCTTATATCAACATTAGATTCGAACTCTACTGTTATAGACCTTTCTTTAAATTCACATATTATTCCGATCAATCTACACGTCCTATTGAAGGGTATTTAGTGAGTGGGCCGGTCCCAGACTCTGTCTCAAATGTGTATTGCAGACTCGTAGGTAACTCCCATAGTCCTTTCATTTGAGACCCATTATGTGACATTGGACATTGATGCCCGATTTGCGGGTTTTTGGGGTGGGGAGACCCAGCAGACCACTTGGACCAAATTTTTAAACGAGATGTATACTCGACTTCTTAACAGCTTTCAGTCCCATATTGTCCCAATCGGTAAATATGTCCTGTTGAGGGGTTTTGGAATGGGAGTGGGAGTGGGCGCCTCAGACACCAAGGAATACATTTTTATATCAGGTTTTTACTCTACTTTTAAGTACCTTTGATATCCATATTGTCCCAATCAGTAAATATGTCCTGCTGGATGATAATGGGGGGGGGGGGGGGGGGTTGGGGAAGCCGTTCAGACACCAAGGAATACATTTATACGTCAGATTTGTATTCTACTTTTAAATTTGCAAGCTATTTGACCCAAAAATTTTATACAAATTTCTTGTTCTTGGGGTACCATAAGATGATATGCTAAATTTCGCTTAATTGGGTCCGCTCCGCTACCAATGCATCCAAAAAAAGTCACGGTTTGGTGCGGTTTATAGGCTGGTGGCATCATTGGAGCGTACTTCTTCAAATATGATGCGAATCGTAATGTAACTGTAGATGCGAATGTGAGCGATACCGTGAGATAATATCCAACTTTCTTTTTACCCAAAATGGCAGAGCTTGACTTGCATGACATGTGGTTTCAACAAGACGCTGCCACATGTCACACAGCACGCTTAACAATGGACTTATTGAGAGGCAAGTTCAGTGATTTGCCACACTCTTTTACTGATTTTTTTCAGGAGACTTGTTTATTTAAAAGAGCAGATTTTGTTAGTTGAAACAGCAGTACGAAATGTTTGCTAATACAGCAGTAATATCTGCTGTCCTATTTTCAGCAGACACAAACTGCTGTTTTAGCAAACATTTTTGCTGTTTTGAAAAATAAATTTGGTTGAGTGCAACATTGAAGCATTTATTCGAGAGATACCGGCCGAATTGTTGGAAAGAGTATGCCAAAATTGAACTAAGCGGATGGAGCATTTGAGCAAAATTTAAGGTGGATAACTAAAGTATTTGAGCAAAATTTAAGGTGGATAACTATTTTCGCTCGTATGCTATCATGATTTCAACAGATGGAGGGTCACATGGATCGACTTAGAATGCAAAAATAGTCAAGAATATATATCAAATAGAGTCGGAAATCGATTTATTGATGCGGAACGGGTAAAAATATTTTCCCATATGACGCCGCGAGTATTAAAAAAGATTTTCAGGCTGAAATTTTGGCCTGGGCAAGTCAAAAAAATTGAAAATTTCGACTTACTCGACAAATATCGGCTTAAATCTATTTCACGCTACAGTTTTTCAACAGCTCTATGCTATTACATAAAATAATGGAAGGTGACATCTAAGCATTCGTAACCCTTTGCAAAACTCATCTGAAACCCGAAATTGAACTGTATATTCAGCTTTCAAAGAGTTTCCTTTACAATAATGTTAGCTACTGCAATGATAACTATTCCAACAGGAAACTGCATTTACGGTTTTTGTGTGTGCGTTTTTTTTTTAATAAAAATGTTTGTTTTTACCTTAGAAATGAATAAATATAAAAAAGTCAAAACAGATTATTACCCTTTAAATTACACTTGAGGACGAATGTGACATATATTTCCCATTAGTGTAGCAAGTGTAAAGGGAAAGGTATATCGCCAAATCAATTTATGTAAAAAGATGCTGATACGGGAGGCATTATCACCAACAATACTAAAAATTTAGCTCCCTAATCTATCAAATCTTCGAAATACAGACATTTAAAATTAATGAAAAACGAATGCAATTTTTTATATTTGACATCTTACCAAAACGAAACGGGAATAATATATTTAATATTTGTGGCGGAATTCTCTATCGATTAAATGCATATTTTCAAAAATCGAATCCTTTTATATATGCGGATTTTAGAGCAAAAAATACAAAAAGCGACATATATGTCCCATTCGTCCTCAAAAGGTAAATTGAAGACAAATTTCCACAAAACCCGATTCTACTAACTACCATGTTTATGCATGTGGCAAAGTCTACAAGTCTCAATCAATTATCAAATGTTTTGTTGAACTTTAATAGAAACTTTCTCAAAAATTTTACTTTCATGAAATTTTAAGGTTATAGAATTTTTACAGATAAAATGAAATCAAATTTTAACAAGTAAAAGCGTGCTAAGTTCGGCCCGGCCGAATCTTGGGAACCCACCACCATCAATACTGCAAAAAATTTATTCCAAATAAATTTAGTTGAAGGCCATAATTTTATTCTACATACCAAACTTCTGTCAAACCAACAAAAATTAAAGCTTCTAGGAACCGAACACGGATGATCGCAGACCGCTTTACATGGGAGATATATCATGTTATAGACTGATTAGGACCGTATTTGGCAGAGTTGTTGAAAGTCATAACAAAACACTACATGCCCAATTTCATCCGAATCGGATACAAATTGAAGCTTATAAGGCTCAAGAAGTCGAATCGGGTGATCGGATTATATGGGGGCTATATCAGGTTATTGGCCAATTCGGATCGCACTAAGCAGAAATGCAAATCATAACAGAACACTACATGTAAAAACAATCGAACGTAGTAAAGGAGAGAAAATCTGTTTTTGAGCCGAGGCAGAAATGGTTCGATTGGGGGTGTTTTCGTTTGCGGGCAAGCATGATGAAGAATTTGAGAATGTACAGACGTTCACATACACTGATAAATCGAAGGCGTTATTTTTTATCAAGGGCTAAGTTTCGGTCTCTATGCAGTAAGAGAAAACAGGCGTATTATAATAATAATCTGAGAAAATTAGACTATATAAACTGTAGTAAGGACTGGTGGGCTCTGTCCAAATCGTTAAAAACCCCTTCTGCCTCCCACAGAGGTAATCTTAATGCAGACCAGTTCAGATGCCACTTTGAACAGATTTTGCAGTATACGGATGAGGAGCAAGCAGTGAGCTGGTGTATACCCTTTTTATGGGACCCCTTTCTAGATTCCCCTATAGAATTCGTCGAATTACTCAATGTCATTAAAAAGCTGAAAACAAACAAGTCTCCAGGGCAGGACGGCATACCCTACGAGTTTTATAAATATGCTCCCCATAATTTTTTGAAGAATGTTCTCCTTATTTTTAATAGGATTTTTTTACATGTGGATATACCAATATCTTTCACACAATCTATATTGATTCCCCTTTTTAAAAAAGGCGATCCTAACATTGCTTCAAATTATAGAGGATTATCGCTCATGGATACAATTTCGAAAATTTTCAATACCATCCTATTAAATCGTATTACAGGTTGGCTGGAACGTGAAAATATCCTTAACGAATTTCAAGCAGGTTTTAGAAAGGAATATTCAACGGTGGATAACATTTTTAACCTTGTGAATACTGTATATCTCAATATGAATGATAATAAGCCCACTTATAGTTTTTTCGTCGATTTTTCGACAGCATTCGATTTGATACCTAGAAACAGCCTTTTTTACAAATTATCAGGTATGGGTTTATCTACGAAGGTAATAAAAATATTACAAGGTCTGTATAATAATACAACTACAAAGATTTGGGACGGTTGCAGTTTTTCGAAGGCATTTAGCGTAAATTCGGGTGTGAAACAGGGATGTATTCTAAGTCCGACACTGTTTTCATTATACATCAACGATCTACCAGACGAATTACCGGGTGGAGTCAGTGTCGCAGGTTGTAATATTAAAGTATTACTTTACGCAGATGACATAGTAATTCTATCTGATTCCCCCAATGGTTTACAAACGATGATAAACTCTTTGCAAGGGTATTGCACTAAATGGCGTTTGAAAGTCAACTTATTGAAATCGAAGATACTTGTTTTTCGTAGAGGTAGTCGAATAAAGTCAGGTCTGAAATGGTATTATGATAATCAAGAGATTGAGATTGTAAACCGATACACCTATCTTGGAGTTGAACTTGCATACAATTTATCATTCAATACTCACTTACAGACTAAACTTTTGTCTTCCAAGATGGCTATAAATTCTACATGGTCGAAATATTTAGCCCAACCTAGAATATCGAAAAGTAATAAATTGAAGATTTTCACAGCATGCTCTAGATCAATAATGTTTTATGCATCACAAATATGGGGTTTCCAGAAATATGAATGTGTGGAGAAACTGCTAAGATTTTTCATTAAAAAAATGTTGTACCTTCCAAATAATACGCCAAACTATATCATACACTTAGAAACTGGTCTACCCACTTTATATATGTCTACGTTAAAGAATCATTTTTGTTATGTCAGCAGAGTTCTGCGTTTAGGATCACACAGATTACCACGAGTACTTGCAGAAAAAGTTTTGGAGTTGAAAATATATTGGGCGAAAGAATGGTCAAATATATGCGAAAAGATACAATACTTTCCTCCCAATCATAACGTCCCCGTTTGTTATTATTGGAAGGAGATTATTGACAATTTGAGTACTCACGAACGTAATGATTTTTGTAGCAGTGCAAATAACTCGCAATTCCATGATCTTTATTCTTGCTTACAATACAGTCAAATCCCTTCTTGTACTGCAGATCTATCTGCATATGCAACAGGTTTGATTATAAAAGCTAGAGGTGGCCTGCTGGACTTGAATGCCAAACATTTCACTGGAAGAAATAACTCAAATGTATTTTGTTCAATTTGTAATTTAAACCAGCCCGAAGACACATTACATTTTATTGGAGCTTGCCCTATTTTAGCAGAATACAGAACAATATTTTTTGGCAAGCGTGTTCTTGAAGAGAGTGAAGTTATTCAGATACTAAATGGCACGAATTTTCTTTCACTGTACAAATATATTATTGCAAGTTGTAAATATAGAAAATTAATTCTAAATGAATACAATATCTAATCACATATGAATTCTTTTTATTGTATAACTTAATATGAGAAAATGGCAAACAGCAAATCGCTAAGCCAAACATAGATGTAGAATACGAATCATTTATATATAATTTATCGAGGAAGTAACATAAGCAATTTGTAAACTCATCTATTAATTAAATAAAAAAATAATAAAATAATAAAACATGTAAAATTTCAGTCAAATCGGACATAAATTGCAACTTGTAAGGGCTCAAGAAGTCAAATTGGGAGTTAGGTTTATATGGGAGCTATATCAGGTTATAAACCGGTTTAGACTGTAATTGGCTCAGTTGTTGTAAGTCATAACAGAAGACAGCATGAAAAATTTCATCCAAATCGGACAAAAATTGCGGCTTGTAAGAGCTCAAGAAGTCAAATCGGAAGATCGATTTATATGGGAGCTTTATCCAAATCTGAACCTATTAACCTACATCGATATTAAGTATCTTTGCAAAATATCAAGCGGCTAGCTTTACGCGTTCGACCTCTATCGTGAATTCGACAGACGGACGGACGGCCTTCTTGAGACAATCGAGAATATATATACTTTATGGGGTCTTATACGGTAATTTCGAGGCGTTACAAACGGAATGACTAGATTAGTATACCCCCATTCTATGGTGGTGGTTATAAAAAAATCTAACCAAAAAGTTTTAATAAATTTGAGCTTGTACTCATTGTACCATATTTGGTTTGGATGTTGGATACCATAGTGGAAATCATGGTGCAAAATGTCAGCCAAATCGGATTAGATCGTTTCATATGAGAGCCATAGCAGGTTATGAAGCGATTTAGACCCTACTTGACACAATCATTGGAAGGCAAAATAAGACATTTCATGCCAAACTTCAGCCAAATCGGACAATAATTGCGCCCACTAGGGGCTCCAGAAAACAAGATCTGAGATTGGTTTATATGGGAGATATATCAGGTAATAAACCGATTTGGACCATACTTGGCTCAATTGTTGAAAGTCACAACAAATCATCTTAAACAATATTTCAGTCAAGTCGAATAAGAGTTGCGCCCACTCTGGCTCAAGAAGTCAAGATCCGAGATCGGTTTAAATGACAGCTATAACAGGTTATGAACCGATTTAAACCATACTTAGCACAGGGTTTGGAAGTCAAAACAAGACACTTTGTGCAACAAAAGCGAATAATAATTGCGCTCAATCGGTTTATATGGCAGTTATATCTGTTTATAAACCGATTTCAATCATATTAAGTACAGTTGTTGAAAGTCAAAACAAGACACTCCATGTCAAATTTCAACCAAATCGGTTAAGAATTGCGCCCACTTCAGGCTCAAGAAAACAAGATCCGAGATCGGTTTATACAACAGCTATAACTGGTTATGAACCTACTTAGACCATACTTAGCTTTGGAAGTCAAAACAAGACATTTCATGCAAAATTTCAGCCGAACCGAATAATAATTTCGAACACTAAAGGCTCAAAAAGTCTTAAACATGATTTTTGATCAATATTTTGATGTGTTACAAACGGAATGACGAAAGTAGTATTCACCCCATTCTATGGTGAAGGGTATAAAAATTACGGAAAATTTTTTAATTTAAAATTGTAATAATTTTTATACCCTACACCAATACTGTGGGTATTATTACTTAGTGAATCAGGGTATTATAACTTAGTAAATTAGTTTGTAACACCTAAAAGGGAAGAGAGATAGACTCATTGATAAATATACCGATCGACTCTGAATCACTTTCTGATTCGATTTAGCTATGTCGGTCTGTCTATCCGTCCGTCTGTCTGTCCGTCTATTCATGTTAATTTGTGTACAATGTACAGGTCGCAGTTTTCATCCGATCGTTTGTAAACCGATTCTTTCGAAAGTTGGCAGGAAGGATTTTCTTTTGACTCTCGACATTACTGGTGGGTTTCATGGAAATCGGTTCAGATTTAGATATAGCTCTCATATATATATATCGCCCGATTTTAACTTCTAGAGTCACAGCAAGCGCATTTTTGACCCTTCTTGCCAAAATTTTGCAAAACGCTTTCCTCGACGACTGCCACAGTATCTGAGGAGTTTGCTCGAAGTCGTTTCAGATTGAGATATAGCTCTCATATATATGTTCGTCCGATTTTGAGAAATATTGCAAAAAAGTGCTCATTTGTTAATCGATTCTGTCGAAATTTTGACTCTCAATATTACTGGAGAATTTCATAGAAAACGGCCCAGATTTAGACATAGCTGGTGTGCCAGATTTGCACACCAAGAGCCACTGCAAGCGCATTATTTAACCAATCTTGCTAAAATGTTGCAAAACGCTTTCCTCGACGACTACCACATTATCTGAGAAGTTTGCTCGAAATCGGTTTAGAATTAGATATAGCTCCCAAATATATGTTCGTCAGACTTTAGGTAATTTGCCATAATGTTGTCAATTGGGAACCGTAATTTTTATAGTTTGAACATATTTGCTCGCCGAGGTCCTTCAAAATTGGTTCGCCAGCATTAGGAGGGTAGGTGTAGGGTATTTTTATATAGTTTGAACATATTTGCTCGCCGAGGTCCTTCAAAATTGGTTCGCCAGCATTAGGAGGGTAGGTGTAGGGTATTATGCAGTCGGCATCGCCCGACTTTTGCCCTTCCGTACTGGTTTTCTTAAAAAATCTGATTTCCGTTTTTTCTTTGAAATAAGGTCATAAATGATTTTTATACATGCTCATCACACTAATGATACTTAAACCTTATGTTGACATTAGCGTATTATTATGGGTGACCTGAGTATTTTGTTTTCAAATACCATGTGTAAAATCCGGTTATATTTTATCCCCTTTTACTTTGCTTCAATGATTAAGAGTTTCTGTTTGCCTTTCGGTTTCTCCTCCAAAGGATTTAAAACACAAAAACGAAACAAAACTTGGAGTGGTTGATGGCAGCAGTTTGGTCGCCTGTTTGTTGATGATTGATAAAGTGTTTTCTAAACATTGTTAACTTATTAAAATGTTGTAATTGTATTAATAATGGATGGTTTGCGCGCCCTTAACAATACCAGTCGAAATGGAAACAATGGACGTTAACGGCAATCAGGACTCTGTAGGTTTTTTAGATCTCTAGAAAGTGATTTAGTGAGCCAGGGGAGGACTTTTATTATGATTGATTGGTTTAGGATAAACTATGGCTTCCATGGGAAATGCTGATTTTCAATTACGTATTTAAGTTGATAAAAGCCGTAGAAAAAACACATGTTACGAATGTCACTGTGTACGAATGTCGGGGCAAACTTTTCACATATCAATGAATGCTGTCCAATTCAAGAGTTAATCCCAGTGATAAGCCGAGTCCGACCGGCGTGACGCAGACATGTCGCCAGCATTAGGAGGAGATAACCACCAATGAAAATATTTTCTGAAATTCTCGCCAGGATCCGAACCCAGGCATTCATGCTAACCTCTGCGCTACGGCCGATCTTGATCGTAGTCGGCATGAATATTGAGGAGCCTAACGCAACACATTGTACCGAATTTCAGCGAAATCGGACAATGAAAGTTGCCTTAAAAAACCTAAGATCTTAAATTGGCATATCGGCCTATTTGAGGACTATATCAAGATATAATCAGATAAAGCGTATCTTCGAACTTAACCAATGTTCGGTCGGGCCGAACTTCGGCACCGACATTGAGTGGTCTAATAATTGTTAAATTTTTCAGAGGAAAATAATGTTATTTCTATTAGCTATATCTAAATATTGATCGATTTGAAGCCTATACGACACGGATGTCGAAAAGCCTAACATCAGTCAATGGGTCATATTTCAGCGAAATCGGATTATATGAAGAGAATGTGGTAGGCCCTAGCACAACTCACTGTCCCAAATTTCGACGACATCGGAAAAAACCTTAAATCGAGAGATCGGTCTATATGGCAGCTACATCCAAATCTGGACCGATCTGGGCCAGATTATAAAAGAATGTCGAGGGGCCTAACATAATCTACTGTCCCAAATTTCAGTGAAATCCGACAATAAATGTGGCTTTCATGGACCTAAGACCCTAAATCGGCGGATCGGTCTATATGGGGGATATATACAAATCTGGACCGATTGAAAGAGGATGTCGAAGGGCCTAACACAACTCACTGCCCCAAATTTCGGAAAAATCGGATTATAAATGTGGCTTTCATTGGCCTAAGACCTGAAATCGGCGGATCGGTCTATATGGGGGCTATATCAAGATATAGTCCGATATAGCCCATCTCCAAACTTAACCTGCTTATGGACGAAAGAGAATCTGTGCAAAGTTTCACCTCAATATCTCTATTTTTAAAGGCTTTAGCGTCATCTGTCAACAGACAGATGGACAGACGGACGGATATGGCTATATCGTCTTAGAGTTTACGACGATCAAGAATATATAAACTTTATATGATCGAAAGTGGATATTTCAACGTGGTGCAAACGGAATGACACAATGAATATATCCCCATCCCTCGGTGGTGGGTATAAAAAAGCCCACAATAAAAAGTATGTTTGTTTCATTTGTCGATATAGCTCCCACATAAACCGATCTCCTAATTTGACTTCCTGAGCCACTGGAAGCCGCAATTTTTGCCCGATTCGGCTGAAATTTTGCACATAGTGTTCTGTTATGACTCTCAAAAACTGTGCCAAATACGGTCCAAGTCGGTCTATAACCAGGTATAGCTCCCATTTTTTAGCACAATCCATGGTGGTGGGTTCCCAAGACTCGGCCCGGCCGAACTTAGCACGCTTTTACTTGTTTATTTCATAATTTTTTTTTTTTTTTTTTGCATTTTGAAGGTAGTAATACAAGTGTCAAATTTAAATTTGATAAGTTTTTCGCCTTCACATCAAGTTAGGCCTTTTGACCAGCTAAGCAAAACATGTGCAAGAAAAGATTTGCTCTTAGTCAAAAAAAAAAAATGTTTTAAACCCACCACCGAATATATTCATTTTGCCATTCCGTTTGCAACACATCGAAATATCCATTTCCGACCCTATAAAGTATATATATCCTTGATCGTAGTAAAACTGTAAGACGATCTAGCCATGTCCGTCCAACTGTCTGTTGAAATCACGCTACAGTCTTTAGAAATAGAAATATTGAGCTGAAACTTTGCACAGATTTTATTACCGTTCATAGGCAAGATTTCGGACTATATCTTGATATAGCCCCCATATAGACCGATCCGCCGATTTCAGGTCTTAGGCCCATAAAGGCCACATATATTTTCTGAATTTGCTGAAATTTGGGACTGTGAGTTGCGGTAGGCCACTCGATATCCATCTGCAATTTGGCACTGATCGGTTCAGATTTGGATATAGCTGCCATATAGACCCATCTCTCGATTTAAGGTCTTGGGCCTATAAAAGGCGCATTTATTGTCCGATTTTACCGATATTTGGGACAGTGAGTTTCGGTCTTCAATTTGGCCCAGATCGATCCAGATTTGAATATAGCTGCCATTTAGACGGATCTCTCGATTTAAGATTTTGGGTCCATAAATAGCGCAATTATTGTCCGATTTCGCCGATATGTCGCCCTTCGACATATATTGTAAATTTTTAATAGATCGGTTCAGATTTGGAAATAGCTGCCATATAGAGCGATCTCTCAATTTAGGGTCTTGGGCCATAAAAAGGCGCATTTTTTGTCCGATTTTGCCGAAACTTGGGACAGTGAGTTGCGTTATGGCCTTCGACATCTTTCTGCAATTTGGCCCAGATCGATTCAGATTTGAATATAGCTGCTATATAGATCGATCTATCGGTTTAAGGTCTTGGGCCCATAGGAAGCGAATGCGGCCGAAATTTGGGACAGTGAGTTGTGTTATGGCCATCGACATTCCTCTTCAATTTGGCCCAGTCTGTTCAGTTTCGGATATAGCTGCCATATAGACCGATATCTCGATTTAAAGTCTTGGCCCCATAAAAGGCGCATTTAAAATCGGATTTCGCGGAAATTAGACACAGTGACTTAAGTTAGGTTTTTCGACATCCGAACAATACACGTCCAGTTCGATTCAGATTTGAATATAGCTGCTATATAGATCGATCTCTCGGTTTAAGGTCTTGGGCCCATAGGAAGCGAATGCGGCCGAAATTTGGGACAGCGATTTGTGTTATGGCCATCGACATTCCTCTTCAATTTGGCCCAGTCGGTTCAGTTTCGGATATAGCTGCCATATAGACCGATATCTCGATTTAAAGTCTTGGCCCCATAAAAGGCGCATTTAAAATCGGATTTCGCGGAAATTAGACACAGTGACTTAAGTTAGGTTTTTCGACATCCGAACCATACACGTTCAGATCGGTCTATATTTAAATATAGCTACCAAAAACACCAATATTTTGTTCTACAAAACTGAACAATGACTTGTACTTATTAGACCACTCAATGTTCGTGCCGAAATTGGTCCAAATCGGACCATATTTCGATATAGACGCCATGGGGGCATAAATAATGCATTTTTACTGGTCTATGACGAAAGGTGGTTAACATATATGTATTATGGGTATCCGGCCGGGTCGAACCTAACTCCATTTTACTTGATTATTTTAAAATACAGTGTACTCGGTTTATATTCCACACTACGTCTGGATTTATAGGTTGCATATCTTTGGCTCTAAATTATTACCAAAATCCTTAAATAAAGGACTAAATCTTTAAGTATGAGTAAACTTTTTTTTTTTTGAGTGCTTTACAACTACCTCAACTAAAGAATTTGTAGAAAATCTACAAAATTTCTACTATTTTGTCTGTCAAGTCTCTACAAACCCACTTCAACAAATAACACGCTCAACTCTGTGCTTAAATTCTTTGAGAATTTCAAGTTTCACATGCAAATTTGGGAGTTGGTTTTTTCTAGGAGGTATTTTTTACTGTGTAGGTCGCTCAAATGTCAAGAATAGCTACTTAAATGGCCTAAGAGCAATCTTATTTGATATTACAAACCAAAAGAGTACACACCCCTTGTTATAGTGGAGTTTTTAAAAATTCAAATTTATTTTAAGCAAAACGAAAAAATGTAAAACCACAATTTTTCAATTTTATCCTTTAGAAATGTGAGCAATATTCTTTAAAAATTCCACTAAAAAAAACTTTTAAAAAAGACATATCAATACATAGACGACCAGATTATAGGACGATCAGAGTTGCAAGTAAAAGGGGACTTTTGTTTTATATTTTTCTTTTTTTTTGTCAATTTAAACCATAATCACATCACTACAAGTGCGATTCATAAAATAAATACAAAAAAATTATTACAAAATAAATGTAGGTCCTTTTTGCTGACCACAACATGGTTTCGGTGTTGTTATGGTCTTATTATACCAGAAAAGTGACAATAAAAGATGACTTGACAGTTTTTTTTATGAAAGTCACAAAAGACAAATAAATTGTTTTATAGCAACACATTTAAAATAAAATGACAAAATTCACATATTTTCTCCTGTAACTGTCCCTAAGGCTGACCAACAACACATCGTAAATTCATTACAAAATACCTGAACTGAAGAAATGTCCTTCAATTCACATGGACATCAAACACAAATGAATTTAGCAGTAGACAACAAAAAACACACAAACATTAAGTTTCATGAATGAAAAGGTACTTCAAACCATGAATGGCCGCAATACAAAGGCAAACAATGACCAAAGAGCATGAAATGAGTCAATGAGCCGCCAAGCCATAAGAAGAACAATAAAACTGCAAGATCACTGCAAGTGCATTTGTCCGAAAACGGTTTGAGACCAAAAAGGTCCTTAAAGGCTATGAGCTGAAATGATCCTGCCATGATCCTTGTTGGAGTTCTTTGTCATGCCATTACTCCACTCATTCATTGATTCTATTATTTCTAAAAATTTTTGCAATTGTTTCAGTTTTTTAAGACATTCTTTCATTACTCCGAGTATTTTATATCATTACAAATGGATTTTAGGCATTTTTCTATTTTCTGTGTGTCTGCGTTTTTTTTTTTTTTGTTTTGCCAAAAGCGGCTTCTGCCATTGATGTTTTAGGGTTTTGCAGTTTTCTATTTGAGTTTTCTGGGTGATCTGTTTTCTTATGAAGGTTCTTGGTTTTGTATTCGAGGTCGATTGAAAATAATAGATGCATTTAATTGTTTAGGTGACAATTTCTTGGGGTTTATTACGCAAAGTAATGTATGGATGAGTTTTGTTTTCTTAGCTTAAAAAATTACCTTTTTTTCCAGTGGTGCAGCAGCAAGCAAAAATTTTTGAGGTTATATGCCAGACAGCTTGTCGCCTAAAAATTAGAAAAAAGATAAGCCTTACGTTCATTCTACTCAAAATCGAGGAAGGTGTAATGGATACCATGATAAAGAGTAGGACAACCCGTGAACTGCTCAAATACAAACAGCTCAAATACATGCCTATGTCAAGGGAAGGTCAGTGGAGACTGCTCTGCACGAGGTTCGGCCTTAATTAGAAAAATCCATTGATGCCAAGACGTACACATTTTCAGATATCGAGGAGGCTTTTAACAATGTGCGGACCGAGACATTGATCCAATCCTCAAACCAGTACCGGGGGGACCGAGTTCTTAGAGACTGGATACGCCAGATGCTAAGGGACTGGTGGATAAGTTATAAGTCGCATGACGTGAATATTAGGCACAGGGCATGCCACAGGGGGGTCATCTGCCACGCAAACGATACCATAATATATCGAAGTAAGGATGCGAACCAACTATGCAGAAGGACTGAAAGGGATGGCATGCATCTGGGCTACACCTAGAGGTCTCAATGTTAATCCAGAGAAAACAGAAATCTGCCTGGTCACGAGGAAGATGAAAGTGGGCCAATTTGACGCTTCAATGTTTCCTCAACAGAAAGATTGCGATATCTGCCAAGGTCAAATACTTAGGAGTGATCTTGAACAGGAAACTGAATTGGAAGTGTCTCATTCCGGAGCGTACCGAGAAAGCTCACAGATGATCATCTTTACGGACGGTAAACTGACCATCATGGCAATTATAAACAGGACGGTAAGATCACGAACAGTTTTGGAGGAAATTAACACCTTCTCTGAAGATGGCAAGATGGTTTGACCATCAATAACTGTGCCAAGTATGGTCCAAATCGGTACATTACCTAATATAACTCCTATATAAACATATCTTGGATCTTGATTATTTGAGCCGCTAGAGGGCGCAATTATTATCCGATTTGGCTAAAATTTTGCACGAAGTGTTATGGTTTCACCATCAACAACTGTGCCAAGTATAGCTCAAATCAGTTTATATCCTAATATATATAATATTAGGATATAATAATCGATATAGCTGCCATATAAACCGATCTTGGGTTTTGACTTCTTGAGCTCCAGAGAGCGCAATTCTTATCCGATTTGGCTGAAATTTTGCACGTGGTGTTTTGGTATGACTTCCAACAATGCTAAGTATGGTTCAAATTGGTTTATGACCTGATATATCTGCCATCAGGGACGTTGCCAGGGGTGAGGGGGGCCCTTGGGCCCGAGCCTCACCCAAAATGATATTGTTAAAAAAAATTTATTAAATTAAATTTATTTTAACCAAAAAATGTCTGTAACATTTATTAAAATTAAAAAATTTCATATTTATAAAATTCTACAAGGAAAACATTCTGCTGAGCCTTGGACCGCGCAATATTCTCTAATGACAAAACTGAAACACGGGCCGGACTCCCCCTAGAAATTATTTTTATTGTTTTTAAAGGCAACACTTTAATTAAATTTTTAATTAAATTTTTCTAAAAACAAAATTTATATAAAAATATTCAATATAATTTCTTCTTAAGACTAAATTTTAATGCGTTTTTTAAGGACTACACTCAACCAAATTAGTTTTTGAAAACAGCACAAATGTTAGCTAAAACAGCAGTTTTTGTGTGCTGAAAATGGGAGAGCAGACATTAATGTACGAAAATCTTTAATGAAGTTCAATGAGTGAAATTGCATGGTTACAAAAATATTAGGTATTAAGTTGGTGTTTCAAAGTGAAATACTCATGTTTTTCGCAATTACTTTTTTGAAAAACTAGAAAAATATCACTGATTACATAACACTTTTATTAACATTTTATCATACACTCATAGAAAAGTTTGCCGAAAATAGCTAACACTGTCTGATGAATGTTAGCAGTTAATTTTGCTGCTATTGTAGCAGTATTTCTGCTACCACCGCAGTAGTACTGCGATTTCAGAGTAGCAGGGTTACTGCTGAAAAGTCTGTTTAATTATGAAAGGGGTGTTAGAAACAAGTAAAAAGGCGTTAAGTTCGGCCTGGCCGAACTTTGGATACCCACCACATCTGGTATTTATGTAAACCACCTTTCATCATCATCCGGGGAAAAATGCATAATTTATGCTCCATAGCAGCTTTATCGAAATATGGTCCGATTTGGACCAATTTCGACACAGATATTGGGAGGCCTTATAAGTACAAGTCATTGTTCAATTTTGTAGCACAAAATATTTGCCTTTTTGGTAGCCATATCCAAATATAGACTGATCTGAACCATATAAGACACGGATGTCGACAAGCCTAACACATGTTACTGTGTCAACTTTCAGCGAAATAGGATTATAAATGTGCCTTTTATGGGGCCAAGACTTTAAATTGAGAGATCGGTCTATATGACAGCTATATCCAAATCTTAACCGATCTGGGCCAAATTAAAGAGGGATGTCGAAGTGCCTAACACAACTTACTGTCCCAAACTTCGGCGAAATCGGACAATAAATGTGCTTTTTATAGTCCCAAAACCATAAATCGAGAGATCGGTCTATATGTCACCTATATACAAACTTGGACTGATCTGAGCCAAATTAAAGAAGGATATCAAGCGGCCTATCACAACTTACTGTCCCAAATTTCGGCGACATCGGACAATAAATGCGCCTTTTATGGGCCCAAAACCTTAATTCGAGAGAGATGGCAGATGTATCCAAATCTGGACCGATCTGGGCCAAATTGAAGATGAATATCGACTGGCCTATTTAGAATGTAGCGAGATTTCAACAGACAGACGGACGGACGGACATGGCTAGATCGTCTTAGATTTTTGCGCTGATCAAGAATATATATACTTTATAGGGTCGGTAATGAATATTTCGATGTGTTGCAAACGGAATGACAAAATGATTATACTCCCATCCTTCGGTGGTGGGTATAAAAATAGAACACATATGTAAATGTGTGCATCAGTGGAAGTTTATAACCTTCATAACCTTTTTTCTTTAAATTTAGATACAAAAGGTCATACCAGTCATGTGCACATTAGTAGAGCAATAACAAAAAATGCAACCTAGCTCAGCTGCACTTCGAAATGTATACCAATGGATGGATCAGGTAGCTTCTTTACAGAATTATTCCCCACACTAAAATCAATTCTTCCAACAAAATTTCTAAAAAAAAACTAAAAAATGCCTAAAGTAATCAAAACCATTAAGGAAGGGCAAAAGTCGGGCGGTGCCGACTGTATAATACCCTACACCTACCCTATAAGTACAATGTGGGTCCCATATCCAATTTTGATGGACCTCGGCGAGAAAATATGTTGAAACTATAAAAATACGGTTGACAAATGACAACATTATGGCAAATTAACGAAAATCTGACGAACATATATATGGGAGATATACGAAATAGGTAAACTTTGCATAGGGCGAACGGGTAGAGCTAGAACTTTGAAATTTGGCTTAAATGATTATTGTTAAGAAATAAAGGGGGTAGAAAAAATTATCGATGTCTTGACAAATATACGATAAGTTGTACCAAATAAAAAATGTTGAAATCGTACCAGGTGTTCAATAAAAAGTACTTAAATGTTATAATTGGTAATATTTAGTACTTTCTTTGTAGATTGAGCTACATATCTGAAATTTGGGATACAGGCACATTTTGGTACCAAAACGTACAATATGGCACCTTCTTTACGGATTGAGCTACAGCTCTGAAAATTGGAATACGGTTACATCTAGGCACTATGAACCGAGCGTCAAGAAGATTTTTGAGATATTCGTTCTTTTTGGTAATTAAACATACAAATCAGTACTTTATTTACAAAATGAGCTACATCTGTGACATTAGAGATACAGGTACATCTTGGCAGTATGTAACGGATGACTAGAAGATTAAATTGAAATTTGTACATTTAGATATTAAAACGTACAAAATGGTACATTGTTTACGAATTGAGCTAAAGAGCTCAAATGTGCGATACAGTTACACCTTTACAGTATGTGTCGGCCAACTACGTCAATTTCTATTGACGCAGCAATTTTTTCAAATATTTAGATTTTTAAAAATTTTTCAAAAAAAAAAAACTTTTTATATCCTAAGCCCCTACAACAAAAAAATAATTTTCTTAATATTTTATGAACATCTAGCGAAGAAAGCTCGTTTAAATGATTTAAGCAAGAAATAGAATCTGATCTCAAAAAAAAAAGGCAATATAGAAAAATGGTGACGAAGTTAATGCGAACACATTCCGTACATGAGTTCGGAATAGAAGCGACATGTCGCTGCATCAAGATAAATTTCCCACACTTTCAATTGCAAAATGCAATTAAATGCTCACGAAATGGGCCGAATCAACTCTGCTTCAATACTGTTGTCTTTATTGTGTGTTGTTGTTTGACTTTTCTGCACACCCAAGGAGAATATCGTTCCCATACACCCCTGCTATAACCATTTTACCATTAACATTCATTTTATACAGGCAGGACTAATTTTTGCATGTTATAAATCCAATTTCCTTCAAACAAGTATCAAGTTTCTCGTACCATTCTTTGATTGACTGTTTGGGAACGTATAAAGATTTCTTTAACCGTTTGGATATTTGTTATTCTCGAACATCGCCGGTTGTTGCTTATACATTTCTTCATGCAGATCCCCATTCAAATATGAGCTCACCACGTCTAGTTGATGCAAATGCATTTTGTTCTGCAAAACTATACTCAGAAACAACTGTAGTTAACACAGCTTCCGCCCCACAGATTTTGCGCTTGATTAGCAGTATCAACATAGATCGGGCCATCACCACTGTAGCACGATTTGCCCTTTCAGCAACACCATTTTGTTGAGGTGTATACGCCACCGTCAACTGTCGCACTATTCCATGTTCTTGAAGGTATGAATCGAATTGGTTATTGAAAGAATCAACTATTACCACTTCTAAGAATTTTAATCTTCTTTCCAGTTTGACGCTCGACTTCTTGCATGAATATCATAAATTTTTCAAGAACTTCGCTCTATGCTTTTATGAAGTAGACGAATATACGACGAGACTTGTCATCAATAAAAGTAACAAAAAAATATCTGGAACCACGCACAGATTGCACATTAATCGGACCATATGCATCCGAATGAATCAATTCCAGTATTTCTTTAGCTCGACGTGATATTGTCCGGCCAATACAAACAAATTATCGACTTTCTTAGCTTTAAAGGTAACAAAGCCATCAGTATCCTTTACTTTAACATCATTGGAATTAAATGTGGCAGTTAACCCTTTTCAACAGCTTTACTGATTGAAATAAAATTTCCATGCAGATCCGGTGATTACAAAACTTCTTTCAAACGCACTTCACATTCTGCATTGTTTACCACTTCGCCTTTGCCAGTTGCAGACAAAAAAATTGTCACCAGCCTGTCAATGTACCCCACGTCTGACTTAAAGACACTAGATGCTGCCAGCATTGTACTTGACCGCTGCTCATCCTGTTTCTTCTCACGGCAATCTCGAGCAAAATGTCCTTTTCGTCCACAATTATGACGCCTAACCGAAAAATTCTTCTTGCGCTTTGAAATTTTGTCCTCGGTTAATTTCGCCTTTTGCTAAAACTTGCAACGAATACTTGCTGTGAACCACTAGTCATTGGCACTTACACGGCGTTCACCTTGTTCCAACAGCTTTAGCTTCAATGTATGACGGTAATTGATCCGGAGTTTCCTAGGGACAATAAAATCACTTATTATCATCGGTTAATTTCTCCATGATGGCCTCGAATTTGTTAAATACGTTGTCATGTCTTCATTATTTGCCATTCTTAAACTCATCAGCCTATCGTACAGCATTACCTTCTGGACTGGACCTTTCGGTTTGCAGTCCTCGGCTTATTTGTTATAAATTTAACGGAGCGACCACTGCAGTGAGTTTAAGGGAGCTTTCTCATTGGTCATGTGGCGGCTACGGACACTGTGTTATCCTTGATACAATATCCGATGTTCCAAGCAGTGTAGATTACACCTTACCTGAGCCGCTTTTTGATCAAAATCACTGAACCACTCTTCCTGATAGAACCGATTGGAACTACGATATTCCCGGTAACAGAATTCACGGATGGTTCCAAACTAAACGACCAGGTGGGCTTTGGGGTGTAACTAAATATCTAGAACTGGTCATATCGAAGATGCTACCCGACCACTGCAGTGTGTTTTAAGCAAGGATCCTTGCAATAAAGGAAGTGGTGGAATGGCTGAGATATAATGTCATTACGACAATTGGCACATATATCCCTGGAAAACGTATTTCTGAACACAAGCTGTCCTCGACTGTCGATCGAGATCTCTCAACGAGATGGCTGAACATTTCAAAATTCACCTGTTCTGGGTGCCGGGCCACAGAGACTAGGAACTACCTTACACACTCCAGGGACAGTAGAATCTGTGGGTATGCCTCTAGCGATATGTAAACTAAGTTTTCAGGACCAGGACCGAAGGGCAACGAATGATAGATGGTCACAAAAAGAGAGCTGTGAGTATTCCACAACTATGTGGCCTCATCTAGTCTTGAAAAGGTCTACTGCTTTGCTGTCTTGACTGGAACAGATGTCTCAGTCGTTGTGTCCGTCATGACATGTCACTGTGTAATCGGAAAACATGCTGACAGATTGAATGTTGCCAGCAACGACTTTTGCAGAAGCTGTTGGGACATCGAGGAAGAACAAACTGTAGAACACCTTCTGTATGTGTGTCCCGCACTAGCAGTTAGAAGGAGTTCCACTTTAGGTTCTCATTTCTATAAGAACCTGTCTGATTTAGCGGATGTGAACATTCGCAAGTTATTGGGCTTTTTAAAGCGATCTGGATGGTTTAACGGTAGGAACTAGATGGCATCTTCCTTCTTCTGTTTCTGTGGTATCACAATAGACGAAAACGTCTAAGTGAGTCTGATGGCAGACTGCCACTTAAACCCAATCTAAACCTAACCTAACGGACCTCTTTACCAATGGTTGGAATCTCCCCGGTCATCTAGGGTTTTTCTAGGCTGATTTCCTTTCTCGATGAGCCAAAGAAAACAATTATCTTCGACAAACCTCACTAATGCAGTCGTGATTTTGTTCATATTGTCGTTAATGTCTCCAATACTTGGACAATTCAAAGTATCTTGCCCAAGTTTTCCTCTTAGTAGTCTTCCAAACGCCGTCCAGTTGGTTTACATCTTATTCCGAGAGCTATTCTAATCATAATGTAACGATAGTCCAAGAAGGAGTGCTTCATGGAGACCAACCAATCCTGAACTTAATCGATTAGACTTTCCCAACATATTGTCACATCTAAAACCTTCTCCGTGATCCTATTCTCAAATGAAGCTGTGTTACCTACCTTAAATGCTATAAGATCATTGATATTCAAATATTGTCTGGTCTTGGCTCCGTTTAGTAATGTTGATACTATCTCACAAAATGTTGCGAGATTTCACACGCTATGAGTACCTTACTTCCTGTTTGTGTTGCTTCTTCACCAGTCGTTGCAGCTCCGACGTAGCTGGTTGTGCCACCTTCCTGTCTGACAACTCTGGGAAATGACAAATAATGTAGGTTTATCTGGATAACCTCGATCATTGGTCTTCCAGAAAACGGGCTGCTTAGGGATAGGTGATGGTCTCATCGAAGGATTTCTTTTCCTAAGGCTCTATAGAGTCTCTTGTCATTGCACTGCCTAATGTTCTAAGATCTAGATCTTCGCATATCTAGGGAAAGAGAAGTACATTTCTTGAAGAAGGCAGCCTTGGACACATAGAATGCCATTGCTTTGACATTTCTAGATAAGTTTGTCTAAAATTCATCGCTTCACACATTCGTTTCCATACAAAATGTTCTCAAAATTTGATTTTTAAGAAAAAATCGTAAAATTTTGGATTTATTTATTTTATTTTTTATGTAATCTTTTTTTCAAAATTCAATTTTTTTTCTTAATTTGTATTTTGTTTTGTAATTAAAATTGGATTTTCTTTGTCAAAATTATTTTTCTTTTAAATGCATAGTTTATCTAATTTAATGTCTCTAAAAATCCTTATTTAAAATTCAAAAAACCCCTGTTTCTAATTTAAATTCCATAAATTTGAAATACAAACTTAAAGATCATTCAAAAAAAGCTATCCGCGCCAAAGGCATAGAATCCATTTCTCAAAAGACCATGAAGCATGCAATTTTTTTGAAGGACTGTGAAACATTTTTTTGTCCAACTGGAAGATTTAGACAAAAAAAAAGAGAAGAAGGCCTCATGCCAATGTTAAAAGTGACAATGAATTTAAAAAAAAAAGATTTCAAGCAATCTACTTTGAACAAGCATCAGTCTTTTAATTTTACTAATTACAATCGACATCGAAATGTCTGATACCTGCATTCAAAGGACTTGTCTTAAGGGCGGAGCATAACATTTAAGCTTGCAATTTGAAATCATTAACACAAGACAAGAAATATGTCGTGTGGTGGTGGCAAAGGCAAACTATTTGTCTAATTTGTCAGAGGCTAGAGGGCCTTTGAATAGAAAATGAGATGCACACACACACACGCACAGCCAAAATCAAATTCATAGAACATTGACAATGGTGACTGGCTGAAGGTCTGCTGCTGAATGGAAGGATGAATGGATGCAACAACAACCCTCAAATTATAATTTGTTGTGGTAGGAAGTTGGAAGGCATTGTCCTGACTAACTATGGCAGCCACAAAAACAACAAAAACCTTCCTAGGCTATGAGTATTCCAAGGGTAGTTTTATCTTTTTCTTGCTTTGCTAAGGGTGGTGGGCTATATAAGGAGAGATCTTGAAGGCTGAGAGCATCAGTTCACCCCAAACAGTGATCGCTACAACATCTCTTGTATTTAAAGCCATTTAAAAAAAAAAACAATTTTTTTATTTCGCGAAATTGTTTGACCAACATCAACGCTAAAAAAATGTCTCGCTCATTTCTAATGGATTCTCTACTCAGTGATTCAATGCCTCTGAAAAAGGATACTTTGGGTTCACCCACAGCTTCAAGTCCAGTGGCAACTGCGTCACATGCTGCCGCGGCAGCTGCAGCAGCAGCAGCCATTTTGCCCCAAATCCCGATGTTGCCCTATCCAGCCAGTTATGTGGGAAGCTATCTATTTTCCTTGGGTATACAACAACAACAGCAGCAGCAACAACAAGCAGCGGCGGCAGCAGCAGCAGCCTTGCAACAACAATCTTATCACCCATATGCATCAATCTTGGCCCAGAAACGTAAAGCAGCCATCTCCTTTGACTCATATGGGCCCATATCCGCCACCACAGTATTGCCTTCAACTGCCACAATACCCTATGGTACCATTTTGCCTTTGGGTGGAGATAATGTTTATTGTACCTCACCATCAGCCTCCTCGTCCACCTCCACCATGGATTATCCTTCGAATGATGAGCTGCAACAACAAACAAAACGCTATCGCCATGATTCCTCGTGCTCACCTTCCAGTTCACCTTTGAAGTCCATTGCCAGCCATCCCATTAGAGCCGAAAGCAATTCCTCACATTCTCAATCTTCCTCGGCAGGTTCATCTTCAGTGGATGTAACCCCAGTAGTCTCAGATTATGCCGATTCCAGCAAACGCATACGCACTGCTTTCTCAAGTACCCAACTTTTAGAATTGGAGCGTGAATTTTCCATGAATCCTTATTTGTCACGTCTAAGACGCATTGAAATTGCCAATCGCTTGCGTCTTTCGGAGAAACAAGTCAAAATTTGGTTTCAAAATCGTCGCGTTAAGCAAAAGAAGGGTTCAGAATCACCCACCTTTAATATGTCGGGTAATACCCCATGCAGTCCATCCCAGTCTCCTACACAACAAAGTGAAGATTCACCAACAAAGTCTTCCGGTAAATATATCTCTGTCAAAAAGGAACATTAAGATGGAATTTTTATATAAAAAAAAACTTTTTAAATTTTGTAAATTATTTAGTTTAGATTTGGATGTTATGTATTTTTAAGTAATGTTTATTTGTAAAAATATTAAATATTTTAAATTTTTTATGATATAAGAAAATATATAAGACAAACAAAAATTTGAAAACTAATTCGGATTATTTTTAATTAAACCAGTAAGGAAGGGCAAAAGTCTGGCGGTGCCGACTATATAATACCCTACACCTACCCTATAAATACAATGTGGGACCTATATCCAATTCTGAACCAATTTTGATGGACCTCGGCGAGCAAGTATGTTTAAACTGTAAAAACTACGGTTGACAAATGACATGGCAAATTACCCAAAATCTGACGAACATATATATAGGAGCTATATCTACTTCTAAACCGATTTCGAGCAAACTTCTCAAATAGTGTAGTAGTCGTCGAGGAAAGCGTTGTGCAAAATTTTGGCAAGATTAGTCAAACAATGCGCTTGCAGTGGCTCTTGGGGTTAATATCTGGCCATATACATATATGACAGCTATATATAAATCTGGGCCGATTTGTATGATATTCACCAGTTATATTGAAAGTCATAATAAAAACATTTCTTGCCAAATTTCGACAGAATCGGTTAACAAATGACCATTATATTGCATTATTACTGAAAATCGGACGAACATATATATGGGAGCTATATCCAGATCTGAACCGATTTTTTCCAATTTCAATACGCTTCTTTTCTAGGCCGAAAAACATGCCTGTACCAAATTTTAAGACGATCGGATGAAAACTGCGACCTGTACTTTGTACACAAATTAACGTGGACAGACGGACGGACATAGCTTAATCGAATCACAAAGTGATTCTGAGTCGATCGGTATACTTATCAATGGGTCTATTCCTCATCCTTTTGGGTGTTACAAACTGATTCACTAAGTTATAATACACTGTACCACAGTAGTGGTGTAGGATATAAAAATTGGTGTTAAGAGCCGACGGCAAACCATGTATGGGAAACTAACAATTAAAAAAAAGTAAAATAAAATGAAATAAAACAAGTAAAAAGGCGTTAAGTTCGGCCGGGCCGAACTGTATCAAATTTCAATGATATCGAATTATAAATGCGCCTTTTATGGGACCAAGACCTTAAATCGAGATATCGGTATACATGGCAGCTATATCCAAATCTGGTCCAATTTGGGCCAAGTAGCAGAAAAATTTCGAAAAGCATAACAAAACGCACTGTCTCAAATTTCGGCAAAATCGGACAATAATGCGCCATTTATGGCCCCAAAACCTAAAGCCGATAGATTGGTCTATATGGCAACTATATACAAATCTGAAGCGATCTGGGCCAAATTAAAGAAGGATATCGAAGGGCCTAACACAACTCACTGTATTACATTTCGGCGACATCGGACAATAAGTGCGCCTTTTATGGACCCAAAACTTTAAATCGAGAGATCGTTCTACATGGCAGCTATATATAAATCTTAACCGATCGGGGCCAAATTGAAGAAAGATGTCGATGGGCCTAAGACAACTCACTATCCCAAAAATCAACAAAATCGGATAATAAATGTGGATTTTATAGGTCTAAGGCCCTAAATCGGAGGAATAGTCAATATGGCAGCTATATCCAAATCTGGACCGATCTAGGCCAAATCGAAGGATGTCGAGGGGCCTAACACAACTCACTGTCCAAAATTTCAGCAAAATCGGATACTAAATGTGGCTTTTATAGGCCTAAGACCCTAAATCGAAGGATCGGTCTATATGGAGGCTACATTAAGATATAGTCCTATATAGCCCATCTTCGAATTTAACCTGCTTGTGGACAAAAAAAGAATCTGTGCAAAGTTTCAACTCAATATCTCTATTCCTAAATACTATAGCGTGATTTCAACAGACAGACGGACGGACATGTCTAGATGGTGTTAGATTTTTATGCTGATCAAGAATGTATATATGTTAAATGTTTGCCTTTCGGAACAAGTTTTATAAAAAAAAATTTGGCATGGAAATTCTATAAAGATGTTTGCTTAAAGAAACTTTTAACAACTTTTCGTTTAAAGCAATAGAACAGCCTTGGAAAAATTCTAGCTCGAGTTAGGACAGAGGTACCATAATGAAATTTGGATTGGCGTTAACTGGACGACTAAAACCAGTTACACCCATTTTCCTTCCATGATTTGGGGGAAAATTGGATTGTTGAAAGTCGGCAATTTTTTATATCCCAAAAATCAAAGGAAAAAAAATTCTCAACATCCTTGGCTCTCATATGAAAAGATAGTTTTCTGTTATGATTTCCAACAACTGTGCCAACAACGGTCCAAATCAGTCTATAACCTGATATAGCTCCCATATAAACCGCCTCAATTTTCAACAATTGTGCCAAGTGCGGTCTGAATCGGTCTATAAAGTGATATAGCTTCCATATAAACCGAAGCCTCAATTTTCATCAATTTTGCATGTAGTACGGTATAAATCGGTCTATAACCTGATATAACTCCCATATAAACCGATCTCCTGATTTGACTTCTTGAGCCCCTGGAAGCCACAATTTTTGTCTGATTTGGCTGAAATTTTGCACATAGTTTTGTGTTATGACTCCCAATAACTGTGCCTAATACGGTCTAAATAGAGTCCAAATTGGTCAAGAACATGATATAGCTCCCATATAAACCAATTGCCTGATTTGACTTTTTGAGTCTTGAGTGACAAGCCGCTATTTTTATCCAATTTGGCTGACATTTTAGGTTATGACTCTCACCAACTGTACCAAGTACGGTCCAAATCGGTCTATGACCAGATATAGCTCCCACATTTTAGCAGAATCCATGGTGGCGGGTTTCCAAGATTCCCCCAGCCGAACTATTTAGTTTATTTTAATCCCATATTCCAATGGTCGCTAGATATGTCTTATTTGGGAATTACATACCAAAATACCTTTCATTTAAGTACCATATTGCCATGGTCGGGGGTGTTTTGGGGAGTGGGCCAGACCCCAGACGCCTGACCCTGAAAGTAGATGTCAGATACGTACTCTACTCTCAAATACCATTTATTTAAGACCCCTATTGACCAATTCGGCAAAAATGTCCGTTTTCGGGGTGGAATAGACGTGGCCCTGAAAGTGGATACATAAATGATTCGTGATTGTCATGTTTGTGGGGTGTCTTGGGGGTGAACCACCAGAGGATTGGCCATACAAATAGATATCAGATTCGTATTTATACTCGCAAGTACTTTTTATTTGAGCCCCATATTGCCATAGTCAGGAAATAAGTCCAGTTTGAGGGGGGCTATTGCAGATGGGGGGAACTCCCAGAGAATTGGTCTCGAAATTGTATACCGATTTCGTGCTCCACTCATAAATATATTTCATTTGAGCACCATATTGGATGGTCAGTATATAAGTATTTCCGAATTGAGCGGTGTTTTCGGGGGTGGAAAGTCCCTCTCAACACTTGTTCCCACAATTGTATATCAGATACGTTTTCTACTATAAAATACCTTGCATTTGAGTCTCATATAGTAGTGATTGGTCTATATATATTTGCTGGATTTTGGGGTTGGCCGACCCCCTTAGGCACCCAACCCGAAGGATAGGAGAGCACCCAAAATTTCTCTTAAGTCAGACCACCTATCTCCGACATCTGGCGTTTTTAAAATATCAAAAAATTAGGTACCTTATTTTTCACCACAGGACCGTTCTGCACTATATGTCAAAATCGGAAGAAAATCAGTTCAGTCGTTTTTGAGTCTAAACCCAACATATAAACAAACAACAAACCATTACTAAATTCACGAACTTAGCACGCATTTATTTGTTAAATATTCTTTATAATTTGTAAGCCATGTAATGAGGGAAAGATCACATATTTTGCTGCAGACAGGATCCCTGTTCGAACCTAGCTTATCATATGCTTGTAACCTCACAGAAACATTGGCTATTCTTGGCATGCCATCCTAATATTTCAGCAGCATTTCATTTTGCATAATATTTCCACCTTTGGCAAAAATTAATAACGTAAATAAAATTTAAAATGTCATACCGGAAGTTTTAAAGTCCCTTTAATCTGCTAAATAATACAATAATATGTATTGTCATTTCGTCAATTCAATAACAAATAGTTATTCAAAAATTGACTTAAAAAGCAGAAACATAAAATATTACAACTCAATTGAAATAAGGATTTTGTGCAGCAAATCCTTTAAAACCGATAAATTGTCATGTCACAAAGGTTGTCAACCATACAAAACTATTGCAGAAATGGTCTCTTTTTTTTCGGGCAAACCTATACAGTTTTGCTGCACATTTGTCAGGTTAAAATTGTTCACACTTATCAGCTCTAGGCTGATGTCCTTTCAAAATTAAATGCTACTCACAATTCATGGACACTCGTATATGATTTGTTAGTCTGTGGGGTATTGTTCATTTAAGCCCAGCATTTGCATTTAGCAAATGAGATAATCCGACAGGCATTTCTAAACCTTTCGGGATAAGCTGTAGTAATTGTTCTGCGTTAAATACTTCCGTATGAGAATGAAATCGTAACAGAAGTGTAGCAACGATGTACAATACTCATTAAATGGTGAGGAACTAGAAAATTGAAAATCGCGTTAAAGTATAAAATTAGAAAATTGGAAATGTTGTTTGGAATATAAAAAATGATTCATTCGAGATATCCTCTGGAATTCGTCATGATGAGGATTAAGTACTGTGACGATATTTATTGTATTCTAATGAAATTTTCTACCAGCGCATAGATAGAGAATACGACCGCTTCGCCGCACATGATATTATTACAGTCCAATAGAAAGAAAATGTAGCCTACACGAGATAATCCACGTTGTGATAATCACGTTGTGATAGATGGATGTCATTCATCCAGCGTGGTAGACGTACGATCGATCCGAGGAGCGAACATAGATTCGGATCATCCTAAAGCTGCAAACACAGCAGATGGCAACAGCATACTTCACTCGACTAACCGAATTGTTTGATGAAAGCAATCCCTGTCCCGATGATATAACGGCGCAGTGGCAATTCTTTGCCCACTCCTTGAAACCCGTACTTGGGTACCAGAAACCTCCCCAAAGAAACCCATGGTACGAACATACTGTCTAAAAGCTACTAAAACCAAGAATGCGGCAATGCATCCAAGTGTTTCGGTTTCTGACCTCCATATCTAAACTACCTACATCAGGCCGAAGATGGAATAGAATTCACATGTATGGGCTGGAGCTTCCAAACCATCCTTGGAACTTCTAGACTGCGTTCTGAAAAGAGCGCTGGTGTTAATTGACGACGGTAGAGTATCCAACTATATTTTTCCCTTGAGCAGGTTGTGTGACGCTGTTCTATCGATTCTTCCATGGTGTGTGCTCCATAGATATTAGTCTTCTTATTACTGATGTAAGGATGTTCGTCAAGAATACTAGTCTCTCTAGGAACTCAATTCATTCAAAGGCCACCTATGGTGCTGAATGCCTGGTTTCGAATCCTGGCGAGACCTTTAGAAAAAATGTTCAGCGGTGGTTTCTCCTCCAAATGCTGGCAACATTTTTGAAGTACTAGGCCATGTAAAACTTTCTCTCCAAAAAGGCACGCCGTTCGGACTTGGCTGTAAAAAGGAGGCCCCTTATCATTTAGCATAAACTTGAATCGAACATTGATATGTGAGTTGTTTGCCACGGCTCCTTATTGGAATGTTCATGGGCAAAATTTTTAGTTTACAATTCAACTTCGTGCCAATATCGTTCTACCTGAATATGACATTTGGAAATTTTTAACAAAAGTCATTAAACACCACTTTCTCTTTGCTTCTTCCAATTTCTAAATTTCCTCTTGCCAATGCAATGCAGTGTATACATAAGAGACTTACCCTGCGTGTTGGTTAAATTAAAAATAACAAGTATCAAGTAAAAGCGTGCTAAGTTCGGCCGAGTTGAATCTTATATACCCTCCACCATTGATCGCATTTGTCGAGTTCTTCAGACCCTTAATCGGCATATCGTTCTATATGACAGCTATATCTTAATATAGTCCGATCTGAACCATATTTGGCCCGTTCAAAAACTTAACCAGCATGCATCAAAAAGGCGTTTCTGTGCCAACTTTCAGCTTAATATCTCAATTTTTGAAGGCTCTAGATTGATTACAATGGACAGACACGGGACATCGTTAAATCGTCTTAGAATTTTACGACGATCCGAAAAAGTTATATATTTGTAGGGTCGGGAATTGATATTTCGATGTGTTGCAAACGGTACGACTAAATGAATATACCCCTATCCCGTGGTGGTGGGTATAATATCCTATGGTGGTGGGTATAATATCCTATTGTGGTGGATATAATAGAAGTTGAAGGAGAGGTATCGGGCGAGAGAGGATAAACGTATATTCAGCAGAAAGAAAAAGGAAATGGAAAGACCTGAGTGTAAGCGAATTGAGATGTACAGGAATCAGAATGAAGTCCGGAAATTCCAGCAAAGAATCAAACATCAAACCGATGGCTATGGTTCAGGCACTTCCTTCTGCAGAGACAAAGAAGCAAATCTGATAACTGATACACATATTGTGCTTGAGGTATTGAAAGAACATTTTTCTCAGTTATGGCGACGTAGAGGATACCGCAGAAATAATTCTGATTATGGTATAGAATGTTTACCTCTTAGTCAGAATGCGGTCCAAGTTGCAGTACCCCGACTGAAGATCGGTAGCAGCAGCAGATAGGTTGCTTGCTGAGCTATATAATACCGGAGGCGACACGCTGATAAAAAGTATGCATCAGCCTCTCTAAACGATCTGACTAGAAGAATGCATATCCAACGATTGGAACCTCAGCATACTCTGTTCCGTACACAAAAAAGGGAACAGCATGTGTCAATTACATAGGAATAAGTATCATTCCCATCGCATACAAGATACTATAGAGCGTACTGTGTGAAGGATTAAAGTCTAAAGCCAACGAAAAACAATGTGGCTTTGTAAACGCAAATTTTTCCCACGAACATTCCATTAAGAAACAGGGACAAACTTCTCACATATCAATGAATGCTGTTCGATTACTGAATCGAATTGCTGAAAATAGCAAACAATGTTTGCTGAATATTAGTATTTAATTTTGATGCTATTGTATGTAATGTCATTTGTGGCAGAACTACCAATGACATTACATACAACATTCGATGAAGCTAAAGAATAAGCACTTATTTGTAATAAAAGAAAAAATCATTATTATAACCTTGGTATTGATAAAAATGCCATTAAGAAACTGCTGGCAAAATGACCACTTTGTGCTGTCTATGCTGTCCGTTAAAAGGTTAAGATCAATCATAAGGGACCTGCATTTTATTGGCGAGTCCGAATGGCGTGCCGCAAAGCGACACCACTTAGTAGCACTAGGAGGAAAATACTGTGGCGTTATTTATATAAAAAACATTTTTAATTTTTTCTACCTACCCACAAACCCGTTGATTGTTCCGCATGCTGTGGGCGTATTTTTAAAGAAATAAAAAATTTTTAAATATTTTTGAACTGTTGGTATGCTTGTGCGGGGGCACTTTCCTCCTAGGACATCGTAATTTGAAAGGATGCCTAAAATAAGTAGTTATTAGTTTTTGAATGAGCTTACCATTCTGATTATTCGGTAATGAGAGTTTTGCTGGGTAGGAATTCAATAAATTGTGAATGAAATTATAATACAACCGTTAATTATCTTTTCACACCCTCCTCGCAAATAAGTCAATAGATTTTCTACAAAAGCAGCCAATTATATGCTTATATGGTCATTGAAGACTAATACAGTCATAAATTAATTTGAAGGTGTGATTTCTTGTTGATCTTATTAACACTGTCCATGCCTGAGTATCCCATTTAAAGATCAATGTAGATGCTGCTTTGCTGTCTATATGTCATCACAGCTGTAAAATGTTTACAGCTGAATTTTTAGCACCTCAAAAACTCTTGTAATTGCTGGAAAATCCAAATTTCCCAAATTTTTATGATCCATATCTAAGGATTCGCGTCCATCACAGTTTTATGCACAAAATCACAAATAAATATCGCCTCGATCTTCAAGCACTCAAGCCCTATTCACTCTCTCCACGCAGCAGGATTTAAATCAATTCAAATATTAATGAATGAGTTACACAGCCAATTGAGAATACAAAAACTGGGTACTCGAAACATAAGAGGGCTCATCTTCGCAAGAATTTACACTAACGGCAGGCATCAACTTGAGTTTGGAGTGGACAACACTTGAAAGAACAATTTTTAGTTTATGGCAAAACAATTCAAAGACTCGGCAGGTTAACTTGCCCTTTGCCTTTCGGCCTTTGACTATCACAGGTAGGCAATATGCTGAACTATAACAGGTAGGCAATATGCCGAATTAAGAATTCCGCAATGAATTTTCATTGTAAAATCACCGACAGAGTTATTGAGAGTGAGAGACAAAGAAACTGTAGAAATTCTTAAGATCTATAGGAGTAGGTGCAACTGCGTTTATTACCCGCACAAAACATTTAAACCAAGGGTATCTATAACCAGAGCCAAGGGCCCATATAAGTAGTATAGCTAACATTCTAAGTCATACAAATTGTAGAAAAAAACAATTGTTTGCTCGAAAAACAATACACCATAGCAACTTGAGGTAATATAGGAATCTTATTCCGCCTTTTTATGCTCAATTGCAACTGAGTTGGCAAAATTTGGCTAATTTTGACGAGTATTTTGTGATTTTTTTCCTAGGCGCTTTACTGGAATTTTTGCCTAATCATTAAGGCTGAAATAATTGCTTAACCTTTTTTAAGAGATATTATCTTTGTATTAGATTCTTAATTACTTTGACAACTTCAAGTGTCGTGGGAATGTCACTGACAGAGTCCTTGCTGATTAATTGAAAAGATAATGATTTTTATTTTTTCCATTACAACGGATTAGTAGAAAAATTTGCGGTTTTTGTTTTATTCAACGGACAAAGACCTCACAGAAGGTTCTTTTTATACCCACCACTCAAGGATGTGGGTATATTCATATTGTCATTCAGTTTGCAACACATCGAAATATCTATTTTCGACCCTATAAAATATTTATATTCTTGATCAGCATAAAAATCTAAGACCATCTATCCTTGTCCGTCCGTCTGTCTGTTGAAATCACGCTACAGTCTTTAAAAATAGAGACATTGAGCTGAAATATTGCACAACTTCTTTTTTTGTCCATAAGCAAGTTAAATTTGAAGATGGGCTATATCGGACTATATCTTCATATAGCCCCATATAGACCGATCCGCAGATTTAGGATCTTCGGGCCATAAAAGCCACATTTATTATCGGATTTTGCTGAAATTCGGGACAGTGAGTTGTGTTAGGCCCTTCAATATCCTTCCTCAATTTGGCTCAGATCGCTCTAGATTTGGATATAGCTGCCATATAGACCGATCCGCCGAGTTATGGTCTTGGGCCAATAAAAGCCACATTTATTGTTCGATATTGCTTAAATTTGCCACAGTGAGTTGTGGTAGGCCAATCGACATCCTTCTTCAGATCGGTTGAGATTTGGATATAGTTGTCATATACACCGATCTTTGGATTTAAGGTCTTGCGCCCACAAAAGGTGCATTTATTGTCTGATTTTTCCAAAATTTGGGACAGTGAGTTGTGTTAGGCCCCTCGACATCCTTCTTCAATTTGGCATAGATCGGGCTAGATTTGGCTATAGCTGCCATATAGGCCGATCTCTTGATGTCAGGATTGGGCCCATAAAGGCGCATTTATTATCCGATGTCGCCGAAAGTTGGGACAGTGAGTTGTGTTAGGCTCTTCGACCCTTTTCTGCAACTTGGCCCAAAACGGTCCAGATTTGGATACAGCTGCCATATAGACCGATATCTCGATTTAAAGTCTTGGCCACATAAAAGGCGCATTTATAATCCGATTTCACTGAAATTTGACTCAGTGACTATTGCTAGGCTTTGCGACATCTGTGTCGTATATGGTTCAGATCGGTTTATTTTTAGATATATCTACTAAAAAGACCAATATTTTGTTATACACAATTAGTCCAAATTGGAACGCATTTCGGTATAGCTGCTATGGATCATAAGGTATGCATTTTTCACCGGATTTAGACGAAAGGTGGCCCGGCCGAACATAACTCCTTTTTACTTGTTTCCATTACAAGAGATTAGAAGAAAAATGTGCAGTTTTTGTTCTTTTCAACGGATATGGACCTCACTGAAGGTTTTTTTATACCCACAACCCAAGGATGTGGGTATATTCATTTTGTCATTCCGATTGCAACACATCAAAATATCCATTTCCAAACCTATAAAGAATATATATTCTTGATCGTCATAAAAATCTAAGGCAATCTAGTCTTGTACCTCCGTCCGTCTGTCTATTAAAATAACTCCACAGTCTTTAAAAATAGTGATATTAAGCGGAGACTTTGCACGGATTCTGTCTTTGTCCATAGGAAGCTTAAGTTCGAAGATGGGCTATATCGGACCATATCTAGATATAGCCTCCACAGGGGTCGATCTGACGATTTAAAGTCTTAGGCCAATAAAAATCACATTTTTTATCGGATTTTACTGAAATTGGAGACAGCGAGTTTTGTTTGGACACTCGACATCCTTCTTCAGTTTGGAACAGATTTGGTTATAGCTGCCTTATAGTACGATCTCTCGGTATAAGGTCTTTGGTCCATAACAATTTATTGTCCGATTTCGCTGAAATTTGGGACAGTGAGTTTTGTTAGGACACTCGACAACCATCTTCAGTTTGGCCCAGATAGGTCCAGATTTGGATATAGCTGCCATATAGACCGATCTGACACAATTTGACACAGTGACTTATGTTAGGTGTTTCATCATCCGTGTCCAATATGGTTCATATCGTTCTATATTTGCTATAAAGATGCAAAAAAAGACAAACATTTTACCTAAATTTAACAATGACTTGTATTTATTCGACCAAATTTGGTCCAAATCGGACCATATTTGCTTATAGCGCATACAAAATGAATTTTTCAAAATTTTATCCAAGGAAGAGAAACAAGTAAAGACATATTAAGTTCAACCGTGCCGGACTTTGGATACTCAAAACCATAAATATAAGGGCCCAATCTGGTCATATTTGGTTCGGATGTCGAGAGGCCTAATACAAGTCTCAGATTCAAATTTTAGCGAAATCGGGCAATATATGAGACTTTTATGGGATAAAGATCCCAAATTGAAAGAAACATTCTATATTTCAGCCAGGTTTAAATATAGTCCAATATGGCAGCTATATCCAAATATTCTCCTGCTTGACCCGTACTTGGCCCATCTCTCCAAAATTTCAGGCAAATCAGATAAAAATTGATCCCTCTAGAGGCTCAAAAAGCAATTGCTGATTTTTTAGCTATTATCTTTTTGGCAACACTGGTTTAAACAGCTCACGCACGTTTTGTGTTTTGTTTCACTGTCAAGCATATTCAGTTTGGCCTATAATTTAAACATGAATCGTCTTACAAACGAACAACGCTTGGAAATTATTGAATTTTATTATCAAAATGAGTGCTTTGATGAGAAAGTTTTAAAGAAAGAAATTGTGTTCAGCGACGAAGCTCATTTTTGGATCAATGGGTACTTAAAGAAGCAGAATTGTCGATTTTGGAGTGAAGATCAGCCAAAAGCATCAAGAAAAAGTCACAGTTTGGTGCAGTTTATGGGCTGGTGGCATCATTAGACCGTACTTCTTCAAAGATGTTGCGAATCGTAAAGTAACTATGAATGGTGGGAGCTATAGGGAAATTATATCCATCTTTTTTTGCCTAAAATTCATGTCATGCTTTACTTGCATGACATGTGGTTTCAACAAGACGGTGTCACATGCCACACAGCACGTGACACCGTCCATGTATTCTTGTAATCTAGGTACAGGTCGTATTTGTCATGTCATGATTTTGGCCAAAATCGGTTCAGATTTGGAAATAGCTCGCCCGATTTGCACTTAAATGGCCGTATTTTCAACCGATCTGCACAAAATTTGGCAAGGATTGGTTTGCTGCTGATTTTAACATATCTGCAAGATTTCATCAAAATCAGATTAGATTTAGATGTAGCTGTCATACATATGTATCGCACGATTTGCACTTAGATGACCGTATCAACTACCATTTTCAACCGATCTGCATGAAATTTTCCACGGATTGTTCTGTTACTGATCCTAACGTATCTGCAGAATTTCATCAAAATTGATTCAGATTTTGATATAGCTCCCATATTTATGTATCGCCCGATTTGATCTTATACGGCCATAGCAGCAACAACTTTCGAACGGTCTACTCGAAAAAAATTCTGTTCAGATATAAATTTCACTCTCATATGCATTTATTGCCAAAATTTATAATTGTAGGGTAGGTGTAGGGTATTATATAGTCGGCTCCGCCCGACTTTAGCCTTAACACTTAAAACCTGCGCTGAATTTGATCTGAATCGGTATCTATCCCGATATAGCTTCCCATTTTGGCCTTAATTTTTGAAAAAAAAAACTCAATAAGACAATTTATTCGTGCAGGCTTTGGCCAATTGTCTTTTTATACCCTCCACCATAGGATGGGGGTATACTAATTTCCTCATTCTGTTTGTAACACCTCGAAATATGCGCCTAAGACCCCATAAAGTATATATATTCTTGATCGTCATGTCATCTTAAGTCGATCTAGCCATGTCCGTCCGTCTGTCCGTTCGTCCTTCCTTCACTCCGTCCGTCTGTCTGTCGAAAGCACGCGAGCTTTCGAAGGAGTAAAGCTAGCCGCTTGAAATTTTGCAGAAAGACTTCTTATTAGTGTAGGTCGGTTGGGATTGTAAATGGGCCAAATCGGTACATGTTTTGATAAAGCTGCATATAAAACGATCTTGGGTCTTGACTTCTTGAGCTTCAAGAGGGCGCAATTCCCATCCGATTTGGCAGAAATTTTGTACAACGGCTTCTCTCATGACCTTCAACATACGTGTCCAAGCAACTTTATAAAACCCAAAATATTCGCTAAGACTCGGGAAGATCTTAAGACTACCGTGGCTAGCGAAATCCTAGGACGAATACTGTGCAGTATTGCCTTATTCTTGTCTAGGAATAAATTTAAAATAAAATCTAAATTATTTAAAAACTAAGGTAAAGCCCTATGGTCGGACAATTATCCTGTCCAGGAGGACTCATCCCTTACAATTGGCGCCCAACAGAAAATTTTAGAAAAATCGTTTTTTTTTCAAATTAAATTGAAAATTTAAATCACCAAAGCATCAATTGGTCATCATATATTGGACTCATAAGCAACGGTGGATTTATTGGTCATCATATATTGGACTCATAAGCAATCATCATCTGTGTTGTGGTTGTTGTGTGATCAATACGTGTTGTTGTTGTAAAATTAGACATCGGTAATCTGCAACGGAAACGATTGATGTGAGGTATGCCAAAAACAACCATGAATTCACTGAACGCTTTAAGCCCGGTTTCAGAGCAAGCACTCGCTGAAGGTTCAGGCACTTCTTCAAAAGTTCCAAATTGTCCTCAAACCCCATTTAATGCCTCATCTACTGACAAACAAAGTTCTGCTTCTATGCAAAATAACTCCGTCTCAAATTGTCCTCAAACCCCATCTAATACACCGTCTACTAGTAAACAAAGTTCTGCTCCTTTGCAAAGCAACCCCGTTCAGAAGCAATCGAGATCCAGTTTTAATTCCGTCCCCTGTGAGCCTCTCAGAAAGCCAATTTTCTCATCTTTTTGTTAATTCCGCCTGTCAAGAAAGTCGTTCAACTTGCTCTTGCAGCGCACGTTTCAACAGTGGTCGAAACACAGCAAAATTTGAAGATTTAATAGCTACGATTTTAGTGTACAAGGAGGCCGAAAATATGTCAGATTCCATGGCTCTTCTTAGTCTCCCTTTGCTACTTGAAGGTTATGTATCCTCTTGGTGGCAAGGCGTCAAGTTGGAAGCCGGAACTTTTTCAGATGCTATCGCATTGTTGCGTGATGCTTTCTCGCTACCAAAACCAGATTGGAGAATCTACTCTGAAATATTTCAATATTTCAAGATAAACAGAGACCTTACGAGTTGACTGATAGCTTTGTGTGTAGAAAGAGAAGCTTTTTCGCCCAATTAAAAGAAAGACTTCCAGAAAGCACCATTATTAACATGATTTTTTCACAAATAAGTGTTCAAATCCGAGAGAAAAATCCTCGTGAAAGCGTCAAGTCTTTCCAAGAACTTCTATACAAAGCTCGAGATATCGAACTGTCAACAAATTAAAATTAAACTGGGAGTAACAAATCGGTTAATTCCTAAGAAAAACCACAGATACGTTGCTCTTACTGTAGGAAGAAAAACCATACAGCGGATGTGTGTTACAAACGCATTGAAATAGGGAAAAGGGGAAAACTCGAAGGAATAAGATAAATTTTTATGGGTGTGGCGCCGTTGCATATTACAGATCCAATTGTCCAACCTGCAATAATCGTAACGTCTTAGAAAGCCCAAAAACTCTAGATTTCCAAAAAGTTTTTCCAGAAATAACATTTGCAGATGGAACTGTTCGAAAAGAGGTTGTCTGTTCTACAATTGTGGACATTATTATAGGAAAACGGGTAAAACGCATAAGGTTTATCTGTCTTCCAAATGCCCAGTGTAACAGGACACTTTTGGGCATTGACTTTCTAGAGCAGGCTGGCATTGTTATGGATTTAGCCCAAAGGGTCTGGTATTTTAAGGACAAAGACGGCGAATATTAAAGGCATCGGAATTAGCCAAGCCCACATACAAGATGCACAACCGAAGTCATCTTCAAATTTACAGGAGTTTATGTCATGGTTTGAGTCCAATTATGAAGAAAATCCACCGACATTGGAACAGTTGCACTCATATCCCGAAAAAAATTCGACTGGAGATTTGTTAAAAATTTTTGATAATTCACTGACAAATGGATTCGAAATGCCTAATCAGCTGATTTAATTCCTCCTTTGAAGAAAACTCATAAAGATTCAGAATCTTGGAGCCCTTTGGCATTTGAAGAGAATTCCATCGATTTTAATATATGTGGCGACGAAAATTCATATCTGGTAGAAACCCAAAAACAGGAGCTGCTTTCCTTTTTGACATCCCATGAGGATATATATGAAAATATAAGCTCGCCCATTAATGGTATAACGCACAAAATCGACATTGGTAGTCATACACCTATATCAAATTCGCCATATAAAATTTCACCAGCTATGAGACAAAAGTTGAAGACGGAAATAAATTCCATGTAAGCAAGGGCATAATTGAAGAGGCTGAATCCCCTTGGGCTTTTCCTATCCTTATACCGAAAAAGGATGGTGCCATTCGATTCTGCGTCGATTACCGAGAATTAAACGCAATTTCAGTTACAGATACATATCCATTGCCACGTATGGAGGACCTTTTACACGCAGAAAAAACAACACCATATATGTCAATCCTCGATTTATAATATTATATTGGCGAATACAGATGGCAGAAGACGATAGTTAAAAGGTTTAAAAAAAGGCTTAAATTCATTGGATTTCACCTTAACAAGGATAAGTGTTTTTTCACTAAGCCGGAAGTGAAATGCTTGGGCCACATTTTAACACAAGGTGGCATAAAAATAGATCCTGAAAAGTCATCGGCAATCTTGAATAGACCAATTCCTAAAAATGTAAAACAGCTTATGTCTTTCTTGCAAACATGTTCCTGGTTTAGAAGGTTCATACCTGATTTTGCCGAAATATCAAAACCATTATCAAACCTAACAAAGAAGCTTGCTGTGTGGAAAAGGTCCGAAGAGGAAAATAAATCGTATGAAAAGCTAAAAAAATTGCTCTCATCACCACCAATTTTGCAACAAGTGAACTCTTTCACTTGTTGCAAAATTGGTGGTGATGAGAGCAATTTTTTTAGCTCTTCATACGATTTATTTTCCTCTTCGGAAATATATGCCGATGACTTTTCAGGATCTATTTTTATGCCACCTTGTGTTAAAATGTGGCCCAAGCATTTCACTTCCGGCTTAGTGAAAAAACACTTATCCTTGTTAAGGTGAAGCCGTTCTTCTTAAGTGCTGATGCAAGCAATTATGCTATCGGGGCTGTTCTACTTCAGGGGGAGACTGAGAACGAACAACACCCAATCGAATATGCCAGCCGCCTTCTCTTACCAGCGGAACGAAACTATTCCATGACAGAGCGCGAAGCTTTAGCTGTTGTGTGGGCAGTTTAGATACATTATCCAGACCACCATGTTCTCACGAAGTATGCATCGAATCCTGCGAATGTAATGCAATAGATATTGACTTTCCGAGAAAAGGACTTGAAGACTTTCGTGAAGCGCACTTAGAAGATGATGATTTAAGGCACATAATTGCATCATTCGAAAAGGATGACGAGGATGTTATTAGACATACAAATCGTGGATATGTAATGCTTGATGGAGTTCTGTATTGATATTGTGGTGAACAGGATTCAGAGAACGGACAGTTGGTTCTTACAAAATCACTTCGTGATGAAATTTTATATAAATACCATTAGAATCCAATATCTGGCCATTACGGAAAAGATAAAACTACTAGCCGAATAACAGCAGTATTTTATTGGGCAGGGGAATGTAAACGTTATAAGCCTTCAAACATGAAACCGTCCGGATTATTACAAACGATATCCACTAATATTTTGTTTGGGAATTAAACAAACATTTACCCCTTTCTATCATCCGCAATCGAATCCGGTGGAAAGGAAAAATCGCGATTTGAAAGCGCAACATTCCATAAGCGTAGACCATAAAAAATGGGATATAATGCTACCAGCCATAAGATTAGCAATGAATACTGCAAAATGCGACAGTACGGGACGAACACCAGCGTATCTTACATACGGAAGAGAGCTTCGAACATCAACGGAAGTGCATGATGACTTTAAGGCTACCGTAAAGGCTGAAAATTTTGTTCCACAAATCACACCATATTTGTTAAAACTAGCTGATACTTTGGAAATCGCCAATGAAATTCAAATTAAAATGCAGGGCAAAAATAAGAAGTTTGTCGATCTTAAGCGTAAAAGCCAGCCAGGCTTTCAAGTTGGATGTAAAGTTTTGGCAGCAATTCATGTATTAAGCAAAGCTAAAGATGGCATAACATCAAAGTTCGTTTCAAGGAAAGATGGGCCTTATGTAATTATTGCAAAGGAAGGTTCCGATTGCCATAGTATTGCGGCTTTTAATGAACCTAATATACCAGTAGCGACAGTACATTCGTCAGTATTAACACCATATGAAGGCGAAGAAATGGATCCTGTTTATCCAAAACGTAAACGAGGTCGCCCTTCCAAAGACAGCCATGAACAACATAATCGACAACAAGGCGAGCAGCATGGTGGGCACCACGAGCAGCCTTGTCAGCGACATGAACAGCTTCGTCAACATCATAAACAGCAACAACACGATCAGAATTGTCAGCAGCATGAACAGCATCGTCAACCACATAAACAACAACAACATTACCAAAATAGTCAACAACAAACCGAACAGCAACATCAGCAGCAGCAGAGACAACAGGGTTACCAACCAAGTATTCCACTTTAGAGAAGTGCACAATCACAAATTGTGATTTTAATATTACAAAATCATACTTAAAAAGTCAATGTCTTTAGTAAAACCTTATTCTCCACGCCCAACTGTAGAACATATTTAACGAAGATAAGAAAGAATATAGCTATAGACTCAGAAATTTAGAAATTTGCACGTAACACACGAAATTCTTTTGTCCATCTTAAAATAAGGTTTTGTAACAAGTTCTCAGCAGATCCAAAATCAATTATTCAAATATAAAGATAAATTGTAATTAAACCATGTACATTCCCTTGAATTATCTTAGACTTTTGCTGACTTAAGTCTAAGTGGTTGTGTTTGGTGTCCTTTGCAAGACGACCAAAATAAAAACTTAAGCAGACCACAAATCGAGAAAACAAAACAATAAACAATACAGCGTTTAAATTTTCTACATATATTTCGCGACAAACTGTCTGGCTTGGAAATGTCCTTCAAACAAGTAAACAGATGTAGTCACTCTCTCTCTCTCTCTGTCTCTCTACCTCGCTTCATCCTTTTGTAATTCTTGTTCACTTACTTGTCTAGAAGTCATTTTAGAGGAAATATTCAACACCTGTGTGTTGCATTGATGGAAAGAGATTCGAAGGAACTTTTCCAACGACAACAACAAATACAGCTTAATGATGCTCGTATTTTAAGGATCATAGAAAAAACAACAGCTAGGGTAATAAAAGGAATTCCCTTTCTTGTCTTAGGCTATCACTCCATCGCATATGGAAGAATTGTAATACATTTTCTCGCTCACACATAGCAGGCTCTGAACATGTTTCAATCAACAGAGTTGCCATATTGAATGTTTTTCAATGAAAGCAAAACTAAATAAAAACTTTAAGCAAAGCAATATATACAAAAAAAATATGCGTTATTTAATACAGAATAAGTAAAATAAAATATTATGGCTCGTCTCGAACGAGAAATAAGCGAAAAATTGTGAAAAAAGTTGGTTTTCGTCCTAACAGCCACACAAGTTGGGAATAAAACTAAAATGCATAACTAAAATAACAGTGAAATGAAAAAAAAATTAAATAAATCAAATAATTGAATTGAATTGAATTGAATTGAATTGAATTGAATTGAATTGAATTGAATTGAATTGAATTGAATTGAATTGAATTGAATTGAATTGAATTGAATTGAATTGAATTGAATTGAATTGAATTGAATTGAATTGAATTGAATTGAATTGAATTGAATTGAATTGAATTGAATTGAATTGAATTGAATTGAATTGAATTGAATTGAATTGAATTGAATTGAATTGAATTGAATTGAATTGAATTGAATTGAATTGAATTGAATTGAATTGAATTGAATTGAATTGAATTGAATTGAATTGAATTGAATTGAATTGAATTGAATTGAATTGAATTGAATTGAATTGAATTGAATTGAATTGAATTGAATTGAATTGAATTGAATTGAATTGAATTGAATTGAATTGAATTGAATTGAATTGAATTGAATTGAATTGAATTGAATTGAATTGAATTGAATTGAATTGAATTGAATTGAATTGAATTGAATTGAATTGAATTGAATTGAATTGAATTGAATTGAATTGAATTGAATTGAATAGAATTTAATTTAATTTAATTTAATTTAATTTAATTATTTTTATACCCACCACCGAAGGATGGGGGTATATTCATTTTGTCATTCCGTTTGCAACACATCGAAATATCCATTTCCGACCCTATAAAGTATATATATTTTTGATCAGCGTAAAAATCTAAGACGATCTAGCCATGTCCGTCCGTCTGTCTGTTGAAATCACGCTACAGTCTTTAAAAATAGAGATATTGAGCTGAAATTTTGCACAGATTCTTTTTTTTGTCCATAAGCAGGTTAAGTTCGAAGATGGGCTATATCGGACTATATCTTGATATAGCCCCCATATAGACCGATCCGCCGATTTAGGGTCTTAGGCCCATAAAAGCCACATTTATTATCCGATTTTGTTGAAATTTGGGACAGTGAGTTGTGTTAGGCCCTTCAACATTCTTTGTTAATTTGGCTTTGATCGGTCCAGATTTGGATATAGCTGCCATATAGACCGATCCTCCGATTTAGGGTCTAAGGCCCATAAAAGCCACATTTATGGTCCGATTTCGCTGAAATTTGGGACAGTGAGTTATCTTAGGCCCTTTGACATGTTTCTTCAATTTGGTCCAGATCGGTTCAAATTTGGATATAGCTGCCATATAGACCGATTTCTTGATTTATGGTTTTGGGCCCATAAAATGCTCATTTATTGCCCGATGTCGCCGAAATTTGGAACAGTGAGTTAAGTTAAGCCCCTTGACATACTTCTGCAATATCGCGCAGATCGGTCCAGATTTGGATATAGCTGCCATATAGACCGATATCTAGGTTTAAGGTTTTGGGGCCATAAAAGACGCATTTATTTTCCGATCTCTTTGAAATTTGAGACAATGAGTTTGGTTAGGCTCTTCGACGTCCTTCTTCAATTTTGCCGAGATCGGTCCAGATTTGAATATAGCTGCCATATAGACCGATCTCTGGATTTAAGGTTTAGGGCCCATAAAAGAGGCATTTATTGTCCGATTTCGCCGAAATTTGGGACAGTGACTTATGATAGGCTTTTCGACATCCGTGTCGTGTATAGTTCAGATCGGTTTATTGTTAGATATAGCTAGTGTACTTATTAGTATTTGGTCCAAATCGGAACATATTTTGATATAACTGATATGGGACATAAGGTATAAAATTTTCACCGAATTTTGATGAAAGGTGGTTTACATATATACCCGAGGTGGTGGGTATCCAAAGTTCGGCCCGGCTGAACTTAACGCCTTTTTACTTGTTATTATTGAATTAACGCTCTTTAATTAAAAACAAGTAAGAGTGTGCTAAGTTCGGCGGGCCGAATCTTACCAACCCACCACCGTGGATTCTGCTAAAATATGGGAGTCATATCAGGTTATAGACCTGTTTGAACCGTACTTGGCACAATTATTCGAAGTCGTAACAGAACACTATGTGCAAAGTTTCAGCCAAATCGGACATAAATTAGGGATCGGTTTATATGGGAGCAATATCCGAATCTGAACAGATAAGGCCCATTTGCAATCCCCAGTGACTTACATCAATAGGAAGTGTCTGTGCAAAATTTCAAGTGAATAGATTAACGCTATCATGATTTTGACAGGCAGACATGGCCAGATCTACTCAGAATGTCGAGATGATCAAGAATATATGTACTTTATGGTGTCCTAGATCAATATTTTACAAACGGAATGACTAGATTAGTGAACCCCCATCCCATGGTGGTGGGTTAAATTAGTACATATAACAAAGTAAGTTACAAATATGGCAACACTGCTTTTGTTACGACCCCTTAATCTACTCTCTGTCTTATTCACCCACACATCGTTGTTGGTGCCTGCTGACCATTGCCATTGTCCTTAAATCCTTTGTGTATTACTATCATCATTCATACAGATCTTTTGTCTTTGATACTCAATGACAATTCATTCATTAAAACGTAACAAAAATTTTCCTTCTTCTGTCAAGTTCATACTCTCTCCCTATCTACGTGTTGCCAAAATTGTAGTATCTCCTTGTTCTATACAGTTTTTGATCGTTTTTGTGTTTTGCTGCTCTACATGAGCCTCAATTCGTTTCCTGGTATGCTTGCATTGCCTTAATATTGTACAAACGATAGTAGTTGTGTTTTGGATGACTTTTCGGGTACTTGTGTTTCGAGAGCCTAACACTTCAAACTGAAGAGGATCTTTTTCATTCATTCAAGTGCAGATGAGTGCATTGTTGTTCATTTTCTATTACATTTGTTTTTATTGTTCGGCTTTGGCCAAATGAATATCTCAGCGGGGGCGTGTTCTAAGGCAATAGCACCGCGGGTTATATGGTAGGCTCAGCAAAATGTTTTGGAATTTAAAGGATAATTTGGCATAAAATTGTACATCTGGCTGGCATCAGATGTTCATTTTTGTGTATGTACGATAAAAGGTTAGAATGGTCAATGATTGCTATTTCTTGGTAGAGTAAGTGTTCCCTTGGGCCTGGTAAAATGGTATACAGGTTGTGGCATTTTTATACCCATCACCATAGGATGGGTGTATACTAATTTCGCTATTCCGTTTGTAACACATTGAACACATTGGTCTAAGATCCCATAAAGAATATATATTCTTGATCGCCATGACATTTCAAGTAGATCTAGCCATGTCTGTCTGTGGAATATACGCAAACTTTCGAAGCAGTAAAGCTATATGCAAATAATAAAACGTTTATTGTAACCGTGTAACGTTTCGCTTTCACATATCAAACGTAAGTTCGTAGTATTATGGAACGTAACTAACTTTGTTTACTGTTAACCCTTTAGGAGCTTCGTATACGGCAAAACGACCTTCCATTTGTTGTAAAACCGAATACTCTTTAATTGCAATAGTGATTCTATATCCGCAAACCGCTTACCGGATCGAATATTCTTCTGTGTCTCTCCTACTAGAGAGAAAGGGTAAGTATTTGAGTGTATAGATCAGTGTTTGGCAAAATATTTACTTTATTGCACATTGTACGTACAAAGAAAATAATCCCAAGCAGACCCATAGGCGTGCAAATAATTTGAATTGTATGCTCGTCACTGGTATAGACACATTCTCACACACAACATTTTTTCATGTTTTGTTTTGAATGACCAAAGCGTAGTTAGAATATTGAGCAGCTCGAACGACTGCGGATGGTAAACTCAGAAAGTGTAAATTTTTAAAATTTCGGTACAAAAATGATAGTATGTCAAACAACAAAAATCATTAGAATAACAAACAAAAGGGTGCCAATCACAAGAAAACACAGCAGGAATTTCTAAAGCACATAAACATGTACGCGGTAATAAAATATCCATCACAAAATAGGTATTTAAATGTGCGAAAACAACAACAACGAGTAAAAGCGGGCTAAGTACGGCCGGGCCGAATCTTATATACCCTCCGCCATGGATCGCATTTGTCGAGTTCTATTCACGGCATCTCTTCTTAGGCAAAAAAGGATATAAGAAAAGATTTGCAATGCTATTAGAGCGATATCAAGATATGGTCCGGTTTGGATCACAATGTTGGAGACCTGTGTAAAATGTCAGTCAATTCGAATAAGAATTGCACCCTTTGGGAGCTCAAGAAGTAAAAAAGAGATATTGATTTATATGGGAGCTGTATCGGGCTATAGACCGATTCAGACCATAATAAACACGTATGTTCATGGTCATGAGAGAATCCGTCGTACAAAATATCAGGCAAATCGGATAATAATTGCGACCTCAAGAGGCTCATGAAGTCTAAATCTCAGATTGATTTATATGGCAGCTATATCAGGTTATGAACCGATTTGAACCTTATTTGACACAGTTGTTGAAAGTAAGAATAAAATACGTTATGCAAAATTTCAGCCAAATCGGATAGGAATTGCGCCCTCTTGAAGCTCGAGAAGTCAAGTCCCCAGATCTGTTTATATGACAGCTATATCAGGTTATGAACCGATTTGAACCTTATTTGACACAGTTGTTGAAAGCAAGAATAAAATACACATAGTCCATAAAGTCTGCGTTCATGTGACAATTTCTTTTTTAATGATTAAACAATTTCAAGCGACTAGCTTTACGCGTTCGACCTCTATCGTGATTTCGACAGACAGACGTACATGACTAGATCGACTCAGAACGTCAAGACAATCAAGAATATATATACTTTATGGCGTCGTAGACTAATATTTTGAGGTGTTACAAACGGAAGGACTAGTTTAAAATACCCCCATCCTATGGTGGTGGGTATAAAAATAAGCCAAAATGTGTTATGTTGCTCACAGGCATTTGACAAGCTTAACAGGGTTTTCAAATAATGTAATTTTACAGCTAACAGCAACATAGAACATAGCTTTTTTTGATATATTTATGGACAAAGGATATATTTAGATATTCTTTGTCTGTGCTTTTTCTTAGCTTGAAAGCTCATGTCGAAGGTGCACATTGCCACAGAGTAAAACCATCAAAACTTTGAAAGCGAAAGTCCAAAAAAAGCTCAAGCTTTTTCAAGGAGAACTTAAAAGACCAAGATGTTAAAAAATAACAGCAATGCTACCAGTTGCCAACTACTTCATTAGCTTTAAACAGCGTCACTGCAGAAAAACGCTAAAAAGCTTTTCAAAGCCATGGGTGTAAGTAACAGCAAAACCTAAAAACTATTTCTTTTAAGGTTTAATACAAATTTTTAGAATCTCTTTTTTTCCAATAAAAAAAAACAACTTGAAAATTAAATCATAATAATAACCTACATATACCCTATAAGTACAATGTGGGATCTATATCCATCTCTGAACCAATTTTAATGGACCTCGGCGAGCAAATATGTTCAAACTATAAAAACTACGGTTGACAAATAACAATATTTTGGCAAATTACCCAAAATCTGACGAACATATATATGGGAGCTATATCTAATTCTAACCCGGTTTCGAGCAAACTTCTCAGATAATGTGGTAGTCGTCAATGAAAGCGTTGTGCAAAATTTTGGCAAGATTGGTCAAACAATGCGCTTGCAGTGGCTCTTGGTGTGAAAAGCTGGCGATATACATATATGACAGCTATATCTAAATCTGGGCCGAATTATTATTACTGAATTATTACTGAAAATCGGACGAAAATATATGGGAGCAATTTCAATAGGCTTCGTCTCGAGGCCAAAAAACATGCCTGTACCAAATTTGAAGACGAAAACTGCGACCTGTACTTTGTACACAAATTAACAAGGACAGACGGACAGCGAACGGACATAGCTAAATCGAATCAGAAGGTGATTCTGAGTCGATCGGTATACTTATCATTGGGTAAATCTCTCTTCATTTTGGGTGTTACAAACTAATTCACTAAGTTATAATACCCTGTACCACAGTAGTGATGTAGGGTATAAAAAATTTTGCCAATATTTCTTATTAAAAAAAAATTTTAAGAAAATTTTATATTAAAAATAAGAAGTCAAGTCCCCAGATCTGTTTATATGACAGCTATATCAAGTTATAAACCGATTTGAACCATATTTGGCACAGTTGTTGGATATCGTAACAAAACACGTCGTGCAAAATTTCATTCCAATCGGATAAGAATTGCGCACTCTAAAGGCTCAAGAAGTCAAGACCCAAGATCGGTTTATATGGCAGCTATATCAGGTTATAAACCGATTTCAACCATACTTGGCACAGTTGTTGGATATCATAACAAAATACGTCGTGCAAAATTTCATCCCAATCGGATAAGAATTGCGCACTCTAGAGGCTCAAGAAGTTAAGACCCAAGATCGGTTTTTATGGCAGCTATATCAAAACATGGACCGATATGACCCAATTACAATACCAACCGACCTACACTAATAAGAAGTATTTGTGCAAAATTTCAAGCGGCTAGCTTTACTCCTTCGGAAGTAAAATGTCGCGACGATCAAGAACATATATACTTTATGGGGTCTCAGACGAATATTTCGAGTAGTTACAATCAGAATGACGAAATTAGTGTACCCCCCATCTTATGGTGGAGGGTATAAAAATTATATATAAAAAAACAGACGAATAGAAAGCATCGAACGAAATGGTCTTGAGCCGGATAATATCCTGCAATGGAATCTAAATAAGGGTATGGACCGAATTAGATCATAATTGACACAGTTGTTGGAAGTCAAAATAAAGCACGTCGTGCAAATTTTCGGCCCCGTCAAACGTCATGCAAAAATTGGATAAGAATTGCATCTTCTAGAAGCTCAAGAAGTCAAAACCCAAAATTGGCTTATATGGCATCTATATCAGGTTATAGACCGATTAAACAATACTTGGTACAGTTGTTCGAAGTGATACCAAAATATCACGTGCAAAATTTCAGCCAAATCTGATTAGAATTGCTAACTCTACAAGCTCAAGAAGTCAAGACCCAAGATCGGTTTATATGGCCCAGTTGTTGGAATTCAAAACAGAACACATCGTGTAAAATCTTAGCTAAATTGGACAAAAATTGCGGCTTGTAAGGGCTCAAGAAGTCAAATCGGGAGATCGGTTTATATAGGAGCTATATCCAAATCTGAACCGATATAGCCCATTTGCAATCCCCAACGACCTACATCAATATTCAGTATCTGTGCAAAATTTAAAGCAGCTAACTTTACGCGTTCGACCGCTATCGTGATTTCGACAGACGGACGGACATGGCTTATTCGACTTAGTATACCCCCATCCTATGGTGGTAGGTTTAAAAATAAAATGTCGTTTTAATGGCAATTTTAATGTTCGTTTCATACAATTGAATCACCCTTAAAAATATGTTGTAAAAATTTTGTTTCGATGGAAAATTCTTTCACAATTTAGCTATAGCTAAATTGTCCATTAAAATATTTTATACTGATTTTTATACCCTCCACCATAAGATGGGGGGTATACTAATTTCGTCATTCTGTTTGTAACTACTCGAAATATTCGTCTGAGACCCCATAAAGTATATATGTTCTTGATCGTCGCGAAATTTTATGTCGATCTAGCCATGTCCGTCCGTCTGTCTGTCGAAAGCACGCTAAAATTCCGAAGGAGTAAAGCTAGCCGCTTGAAATTTTGCACAAATACTTCTTATTAGTGTAGGTAGGTTGGTATTGTAAATGGGCCATATCGGTCCATGTTTTGATATAGCTGCCATATAAACCGATCTTGGGTCTTGACTTTTTGAGCCTCTAGAGTGCGCAATTCTTATCCGATTGGAATGAAATTTTGCACGACGTGTTTTGTTATGATATCCAACAAGTGTGCCAAGTATGGTTCAAATCGGTCCATGTTTTGATATAGCTGCCATATAAATCGATCTTAGGTCTTGACTTCTTGAGCCTCTAGAGTGCGCAATTCTTATCTGATTTGAATGAAATTTTGCACAACGTGCCAAGTATGGTGCAAATCGGCCCATAACCTGATATAGCTGCCATATAAACTGATCTTGGGTCTTGACTTCTTGAGCCTCTAGAGTGCGCAATTCTTATCCGATTGGAATGAAATTTTGCACGACGTGTTTTGTTATGATATCCAATAACTGTGCCAAGTATGGTTCAAATCGGTTCATAACCTGATATAGCTGCCATATAAACCGATCTGGGATCTTGACTTCTTGAGCCTCTAGAGGTCGCAATTATTATCCGATTTGCCTGAAATTATGTACTACGGATCCTCTCATGACCATCAACATACGTGTTTATTATGATCTGAATCGGTCTATAGCCCGATACAGCTCCCATATAAATCGATCTCTCTATTTTACTCCTTGAGTCCCCAAAGGGCGCAATTCTTATTCGAATTGGCTGACATTTTACACAGGTCTCCAACATTTAATAATAGCAGAGCAAATCTTTTCTTATATCCTTTTTTGCCTAAGAAGAGATGCCGGGAGAAGAACTCGGCAAATGCGATCCATGGTGGAGGGTATGTAAGATTCGGCCCGGCCGAACTTAGCACGCTTTTACTTGTTACCTTTGCCACCATAAGGCCAAAATAGCACTCCATCAAATGACCTTGAAAGAAAATCTTGTTTCCTCCGCCATTTCATTATTGCCAATCAATAAATCATCAATAATCCAAGGCAATAACCGGCTGCTACATCATTGACTGTGAAAACGAAACGTATCTCATGCAAATTCGAAGTATGCAAATATTTTTGCACACAACAAAAAATAAATAAATAAAATAAGACTCTATTTATAAAGGTCAACAGAAATAAATGCCCCAATCAACCGCCCAATCCACATGTTAAACGAAAGTTAACATCAATACTTCTAAAGTGGATCTAAAAATGAATTTGTGTTTGTTTGTTTGTTTGTATGTTTGTTTCTTTGTTTATGGGTTGCAAATTTGTTCCGTATAGACTCAAAAACGGCTGAACCGATTTCTTTCAAATTTTCAAAGATTGTGAGGAATGATCCGGTAGGAGCAATAGGCTATATAATTTATTGATATCGGTATCGGGGCGGACCCTCCCCCTTACCCTAAAAGTACGACCCCAAAATAAAAGTGAACCGATCGGGACAATATGGGATTCAAATGATAGGTATTCAGGAGTAGACTACGAATTTCATATTGAAAATTGGATTCAAGTAACTGGTGAACCGCCACGACTCCAAAACCCCCTAAAATAGGCTTAAGGGACTTTAATCACAATATGGGACTCGAATGAAAGGTATTCGGGAGTAGATTACGAAAATGGTCAAGAAGGAGGAAAAGGCTTTTTAGTTTGCCGATATTGGAAGGAGGCGGACCCTCCCCCGTTACCCTAAAAACACCACTTTAAATCAAAAGTGGACCGATAGGGACAATATGGGTACCTAGGGCGGCTGCCCCACTCTAAAACCTACCAAACATATATTTAGACCAATCACGGCAATGTGGGACTTAAATGAAAGGTATTTGGGATAAAAAAACTTATCTGATATCCAATTGTCGGACCACGTGCTAGGGGGACCACCCCAAGCCCCAAAACACCTCTAAATCGGACATATTTTCCGACCATGGCAATATGGGGCTTAAATAAAAGGTATTTGAATGTAGAATACGAATCTGATATCCAAATGTGGGACCAAGTGTTTGGGGGGACGTCTCTCACCAAAAACATCTCCCGAAGGAGACAAATTTACGACCATCGCAATATGGGGCTCAAATGAAAGGTCTTTGGGAGTAAAGAACGAATTTGATATTAATATTCGGGAAAAGTGTCTATGGGGCCACCCCACCCCACAACACCACCCAAATAGGAAGTATTTGCTAACTATTGCAATATGAGGCTCAAATAAGAGGGTTTTTAGAGTAGAACACGAATCCGATATATATTTTCAAGGCCAACTCACTGAGTGGCCGCCCATTCCACAAAACACCTTCAAGCCGGTCATGTTTGCTGACAATGGAAATATGGGTCTCAAATTAAAGGTGTTTGGGAGTAGACCACGTATCTGATATCAACATTAGGGACCAATTGTATAGGGGACGTGCCACCAACATAACAACCCCTAACCCTGATCTTAGAGAGCCTGGAACTAAGTATTGATAGTTTTTAGGGCCAATACCCCAAACCGGACATATTTGCTGACTTTTGCAATAAGGAGTTTAAATGGGATTAGAAAACGATATCCAATTTTGAGGGCTATGGCAATATGGGGTTCATATAAATGATATATATTGATATATGAGAATAGAGCAAGTTGCTGATATTTTTTCCGGGCTTAGTTTTTGGGGGACCACCCCAATCCCCAAAACACCCCTAAATCGGGCATATTTACCGACCATGTCAATGTGGAGCTTAAATGAGAATTGTAGAGCAAGAATTGATACCCATTTTCGGGACCAATTTTCTGGGGTTCTACCACTTTCCCAAAATACCACACAAACAGCAATTTTTTAGTGACCATCGCAATATGGGGCTCAAATAAAGGTATTTGAGATTAGAAAACGAATTTTATAACCTATTTTGGGGCCATGTGTTTGGGGAACGCCTCATCCTGTAAACTTGTGTTTAAATAAATGGTATTTAAGAGAAGAGCACGATGCTGGTATTTTTTCAGGGCCATGTATCTGGTGGACCACTTCACCCCCGAAGACACCACTAAATTAGACATCATGAAAATATCGGGCTGAACTGAAGTATTTTAAGAATGGAGTACACCTTAGATCCAAACTTAAATTCGTAGACCAATCAAGATCATGTGGGATATTGTTAAATTGTGAGTCAAGTTTGCATGGCATTGTATTTCACTAAAAAATCATTAATTGTCGAAAATAAATATTTAAGGGATAAGTTTGTTCCATATAAAGTAAAAGAAGGCGCAGCGGAGCGGGCCCGGGTCAGCTAGTAAAGTATATATATTCTTGATCAGCGTAAAAATCCTAGACGATCTAGATATGTCCGTCCGTCTTTCTGTTAAAATCACGCTACAGTCTTCAAAAATAGAGATATTGAGCTGAAACTTTGTACAGATTATTTTCTTGTCCATAAGCAGGTTTAGTTCGAAGATGGGCTATATCGGACTGCATCTTCGTATAGCCCCCATATAGACCGATCAACCGATTTAGGGTCTTAGGCCAATAAAAGCCACATTTATTATCAGATTTTGCTGAAATTTGGGACAGTGAGTTGTGTTAAGCCCTTCGATATACTTCGTTCATTTGGCCTTCATCGGTCCAGATTTGGATATAGCTGCCATATAGACCGATCCTCCGATTTAGGGCCTTAGGCCATAAAAGCCACATTTATTATCCGATTTTGCTGAAATTTGGGACATTGAGTTGTTTTACGCACCTCGATATCCTTCGTGAATTTGGCTCAGATCGGTCCAGATTTGAATATAGCTGACATATAGACCGATCCGCCGATTTAAGGTCTAAGGCCAAAAAAATCCACATTTATTATCCGATTTTGCTGAAATTTGGGACAGTGAGTTGTGTTAGGCCCTTCGGCGTTCTTCGTCAATTTGGCTCGGATAGGTCCAGACTTGGATATAGCTGCCATATAGACCGATCCTCCGATTTAGGGTCATAGGCCCATAAAAGCCACATTTATTATCCGATTTAGCTGAATTTGGGACAGTAAGTTGTCCTAGACCCTTCGACATCTTTCTTCAATTTAACACAGATCGGTCCAGATTTGGATATAGCTGCCATATAGACCGATCTCTTAGTTGTAGGTTTTGGTGCATAATGATCCCGTGGTGAAAATACGGTACAAAATTTTTTGATATCTGAAGGGGGAGGGGACCCTCCCCCTTACCCTAATTTTCAGAAACTCCAGATCTCGGAGATGGGTGGTGCGACTTAAACGAAATTTTGTGTGCTCTCTTATAGTAACCTACAAACAATAATTTGGTACTCAAATTTCGGTTGGGGTACCTAGGGGGTCCGCCCAACCCAAAACCTACCAAATATATATATACACCAGTCACGCCAATATGGGACTCAAATGAAATGTGTTTAAGATTACAAAACGTATCTGATATCCAAATGTCGGACCAAGTGTTTGGGGGACTCACACCCACACCCTCAAAACACCCCTAAGTTGGTCCTATTTATCGACCATGGCAATGTGGGACTCAAATGAAAGGTATTTGCGAGTAAAATACGAATCTGATATCCAAATTTGGAACAAAGTTTTTGGGGGTCCTCCCCTTCCCCAAAACACCCCCCAAACAGGACTTATTTACTGACCATGGCAATATGGGGCTTAAATAAAAGGTCCTTGAGTGTAGAATACGAATCTGATATCCAGATGTGGGACCAAGTGTTTGGGAGGCCGCCCATCCCCGAGAACATACCCCAAAGAAGACAAATTTACCACCATAGCAATATGGGACTCAAATGAAAGGCCTTTGGAAGTAAAGCACGAATATGATATCAATATTCGGGAAAAGTATCTATGGGGCCACCCCACCCCCATAACACCACCCAAATAGGAAGTATTTGCTGACCATTATAATATGAGGCTCAAATAAAAGGTTTTTTAGAGAAGAACACGAATCTGATATATATTTGTAAAGCCAAGTCACTGAGAGGCCGCCCCATCCCCCAAAGCGGTCATGTTTGCCGACTGTGGAAAAATGGAGCTCAAATGAAGGGTATTTGGGAGTAGACCACGATCTGGCATCAACATTCGGGACCAACTGTCTAGGGGACGTCCCACCACCATAACAACTCCCAAGTAGGACGTATTTGCTCACCAAGACAATTTGGGGCTTCGAGACTGTGGAGCTCGATATTCAATGTTTTTAGGGCCCATACCCCAAACCGGACATATTTGCTGGCTTCTTTAATAAATGGTTTAGGTGTATTATTTGAAATTAGAAAACTAATTTGATATCCAATTTTGAGGCCAATGGCAATATGGGGTTCAAATATATGAGAATAAAGCACAAACAGCAATTTTTTTACTGACCATCGCAATATGGGGCTCAAATAAAGGTCCAGTTTTGGATATAGCCCCCATATAGACCGATCCGCCGACTTAAGGTCTTAGGCCCATAAAAGCCACATTTTTTATCAGATTTTGTTGAAATTTGGGTTGTGTTAGGCCCTTCGACATTCTTCTTCAACTTGGCCCAGATCGGTTCAGATTTGGATATAGCTGCCATATAGACTGATCTCCCGATTTAAGGTCGTGGGCCCATAAAAGACGAATTTAACTTCCGATTTCGCCGAAATTCGGGACCGTGAATTCAACATCTTGGCGCAATTTGGCCCAGATCGGTCCAGATTTGAATATTGCTGCCATATAAACTTATCTCTCGATTTAAGGTTTTGGCCCCATAAACGTGTATTTATTGTTCGAGGTCGCCGGAATTTGGGACAGTGAGTTGTCTCAAGGCTTTAAACAAACTTCTTCAATTTAGCCCAGATCGGTCCTGAGTTGAATGTAGCTGCCATATAGACCGTTCTTTCGATTTACGGTCTTGGACCCATAAAAGGCGCATTTATTGTCCGGTTTCGCCGAAATCGGAACATTGAGTTGTGTGACGTCTTCGACATCCTTCTTCAATTTGGCCAAGATCGGTTCAAATTTGGATATAGACCGATCTCTAGATTTAAGATTTTGGTCCCATAAAATTCGCTTTTATTGTCCGATGTCGCCGAAATTTGTCTTAGGGCCTTCGAAGTCCTTCTTAAATTTGGCCCAGATCGGTCCAGACTTGGATATAGCTGCCATATAGAGGGATCTCTCGATTTGAAGTGTGGGCCCATAAAAGGCGCATTTATAATCCAATTTTGCTGAAATTTGACATCCGTGTCGTATATGGTTCAGATCGGTCTATATTTGGATATAGCTACCAAAAAGACCACTATATTGTTCTACAAAATTGGACAATGACTTGTACTTATAATACCACTCAATGTCCGTGCCGAGTTTGGTCCAAATCGGACCATATTTCGATATATCTGCTATGGGGGCATAAATTATGCATTTTTCACCGTGTTATGACAAAGGTGGTTTACATATATACACGAGATTGTGGGCATCCAAAGATCGGCCCGGCCGAACCTAACGCCTTTTTTTTTGTTTGTTATTCTAGGGTCTTTTAAGCGTAGATCATGTCAGCTCCGATTTATATAAAATCATTGAAACAAGCAAAGTAACTGATGTCAACCATTAAATTTATGTAATGTAGGTCTACGCTCCATGTAAGGACATATAGTCCTTGTTTTATTTCTACCAAAAAGTGTAGTGTGCGTATATATTAGCATTGTATCTAAATTTGATTCGATTTACTTAGATTTATCACATATTTTCCTCATTTACCAACATCTGTGGTACACTTCGGTCTAAACGGCTGTTAAGTATATATAAATCTGAACCGATTTAGTTTGAAATTCACCGTATATCTTTTCCTTGGTATCGGCCACATCTGAGACAAATGCATCCCAATCGGTTGTTATTTGTAGGTGTTATAACATTTAAAAAATATTTCAGAACATATATATATATCGGATATATTACCAAATCAGAACAGAGTTAACTAAAAATCTTCCTTTCAACTTCCTTCCTTATAGCCTTGTCCGAACGGCACACATTGGGAAATTTAACCTCAAAAGTGTCGTTTAACTCAATGGACAGGCCGATCATCACTCTCCAATGTGCGCCGTTCGGACACGCCTATAAAAATGAGGCCCCTTATCACTGAGCTTAAAACTTGAATCGGACTGCGTTCATTTACATGTGACAAGTTTGTCTCGGTTACAAAGGGAATTTTTAATTTATTTTTATTTTATTTACCATTCCCATATATCTTTCTGGGTCCCTACCATTCTATAAAGTTTTTCATTCTTGACAAATTAATAAATAATTAAACATACAACAAATAAAAATCATTCCCGCTCAAAAACAACAATTTATGGAGTAAACTTACGATTAATTACAAACTAAATTAGCACCTTTTAGCAAATCTTGGTGTAACACGCAATCTTTTCTCTAACACCATACGTACAAAACTTAAATGTGCTTTAGTATACCTCTAGTTAATTGTTTTATAGCATACTTTTAGGCTTGGGGAAAACCATAGCTAGATTGCGTGTATGCATGTGTGCGTGAGAGTGATTTTGCTTTTTTCATGCCCTCCACCATAGGATTGGCGTATACTAATTTCATCATTCTGTTTACAACTCCTCGAAATATTCGTCCAAGACCCCATAAAGTAAATATATTCTTGATCGACATGACATTTTATGTCGATCTAGCAATGTCCGTCCGTCTGTCTGTCGAAAGCACGCTAACTTTCGAAGAAGTTCCGCTAGCCGCTTGAAATTTTGAACAAATACTTCTTATTAGTGTAGGTCAGTTGGGATTGTAAATGGGCCATATCGGTCCATGATTTGATATAGCTGCCACGTAAACCGATCTTTGATCTTGACTACTTGAGCCTCTAGAGGGCGCAATTCTAACCCGATTTGGCTGAAATTGGGCATGACGTGTTTCTTTATGACTTCTATAACTATACTGAGTATGGTTCAAATCGGTCCATAACCTAATATAGCTGTCATATAAATCGATCTGGGATCTTGACTTCTTGAGACTCTAGGGGGCGCAATTATTATCCGATTTGGTTGAAATTTTGTGCAACGGTTTCTCCCATGACATGACTGCACCCATATAAACCAATCTGCTTATTTTACTTCTTGAGCCTCTAAAGGGGCACTATTCATATTCGAATTTGCTGAAATTTGACACAATGACTTCTACTATGGTCTTCAATATTCAATTCAATTATGATTCCAATCGGACCATATAGATAGCTTCAATAGCATAGTTGTTTGCCTAAAAAGAGACACCGGGAAAATAACTCGACAAATGCGATCCATGGTGGAGGGTATATAAGATTCGGCCCGGCCGAACTTCGCACGGTTTGACTAGTTTTTTTTTTTTTTTTTTTTGATTGATGCGTGAGAAGAAAAAGTTTGCATTTAAATGCTGACATCTGTCTGACTGCCCGGCTGACGCCTGCCAGCACACTAGGGACGCGATTTATTATTTATGCTAAAATATGAGTGCTTATAAAGGGTGATTTTTTTGAGGTTAGGATTTTCATGCATTAGTATTTGACAGATCACGTGGGATTTCAGACATGGTGTCAAAGAGAAAGATGCTCAGTATGCTTTGACATTTCATCATGAATAGACTTACTAACGAGCAACGCTTGCAAATCATTGAATTTTATTACCAAAATCAGTGTTCGGTTCGAAATGTGTTCAAATTTTGACAAATTTTGTTCAGCGATGAGGCTCATTTCTGGTTGAATGGCTACGTAAATAAGCAAAATTGCCGCATTTGGAGTGAAGAGCAACCAGAAGCCGTTCAAGAACTGCCCATGCATCCCGAAAAATGCACTGTTTGGTGTGGTTTGTACGCTGGTGGAATCATTGGACCGTATTTTTTCAAAGATGCTGTTGGACGCAACGTTACGGTGAATGAACACATTTCGAACCGAACACTGATTTTGGTAATAAAATTCAATGATTTGCAAGCGTTGCTCGTTAGTAAGTCTATTCATGATGAAATGTCAAAGCATACTGAGCATCTTTCTCTTTGACACCATGTCTGAAATCCCACGTGATCTGTCAAATACTAATGCATGAAAATCCTAACCTCAAAAAAATCACCCTTTACAAAAACTCCTTTAAAAATAATATATTTCGAGTATTATATGAAGCAATTGATGTTTTCTTTTATTTCGAGCAAACGAACCAAGTTATGAGAAAAATTAAATTATGACAGAGATTTCATATAAGGAAAAATCATTGTTACTTTATTTCAGCCCTTTGAAAAGAAACTATTGCCGAAGACTGCTTGATGTAGTCTTTAACAAAATGCCATCGGGCAGGATGAAAACAATTAAACAACAAAAATAAGCCAAATTTCGCCCGCTCTGCTGCGCCTTCTTTCACTTTATATGAGCAAAATTTTCCTTGAAATATTTATTTTCGACAATTAAAGAGCTTCTAGTGAAATACCATGCTACGAAAATAGTATATCGCTTGACAAACAGTTTAACAATATGAGTGCCTTTATCTAAATCCCATATGATCTTTATTGGTCTACGAATTTAAGTTTGGATGTAAGGTGTATTCCATTCTTAAAATACTTTATTTCAGCCCGATATTCTCATGATGTCTGATTTAGGGGTGCTTTCGGTGGTCCCCCAGACACTTGGCCCTGAAAAATATCAGCATCGTGCTCTTCTCTCAAATAGCATTTATTTAAACTAATTTTGCAATTGGTTTTGAGGGGAGTTTACAGGATGAGGCGCCCGCAAACACATGGCCCCAAGATTGGTTATCAAATTGGATTTCTAATCTCAAATACCTTTCATTTGAGCCACATATTGGCATGGTCGAACAATTTTTACCCTTTGGGGGGTGTTTTAGGGACGGGGTGATGCCTTAAATATATGGTCCTACATTTGGATATCAAATTCGTAATCTACTCCCAAATACCTTTATTTGAGCACCATATTGCGATGGTCAGTAAAAAATTGCTGTGGGGTATTTTGGGAAAGGGGTAGACACCCAGAAAATTGGTTCCGAATGTGGGTATCAATTCTTGCTCTACCCCCCAATTCCTTTCATTAAAGCCCCGCATTGACATGGTCGGTAAATATGCCCGATTTAGGGGTGTTTTGGAGAGTGGGGTGGTCCCCCAAACATTAAACCCTGAAAATATCTCATCAACTTGCTCTATTCTCATATTGGGTTGCCCAAAAAGTAATTGTCGGTAATATAGTAGTAATATAGTCGGCGCTGACAAATTTTTTCAACGGCTTGTGACTCTGTAATTGCATTCTTTCTTCTGTCAGTTATCAGCTGTTACTTTTAGCTTGCTTTAGAAAAAAAGTGCGCGAAATTTTGTTTACATTTGTTTGTTTGGCGTCAATTTTAATATGGGTACCACATGTATTGAAAGAAATTCATTTAACAAACCGAATCAACGCTTGTGATATGCACCTTAAACACAATGAATTCGATCCGTTTTTAAAACGAATCATAACTGGAGATGAAAAATAGATTGTTTACAACAACGTTAGTCGAAAACGATCATGGTCCAAGCATGGTGAACCAGCTCAAACCACTTCAAAGGCCGATTTCCACCAAAAGAAGGTTATGCTGTCTGTTTGGTGGGATTGGAAGGGTGTGGTATATTTTGAGCTGCTTCCAAGGAACCAAACGATTAATTCGGATGTTTACTATCAACAATTGGACAAATTGAATACAGCCATCAAGGAGAAGCGACCAGAATTGGTCAATCGTAAAGATGTCATATTCCATCAGGACAACGCTAGACCGCACACATCTTTGGTCACTCGCCAAAAACTGAGTGAGCTTGTGAATTCTAAAGCAGTTTCTCGAGATGAAGTGGGTCTCAGAAACTACCAGAATGTCTATACTTTGGTTCCGTAGAAAGTGCACAACTTCTTTTTGTACCCACCACCATAGAATAAGGCTGTACTAATCTAGTCATTCCGTTTGTAATACCTCGAAATATTCGTCTAAGACCCCGTAAAATATATATATTCTTGATCGTCTCGACGCTAGCGGTCGAACGCGTAAAGCTAGCCACTTCAAATTTTGCACAGATACCTAATGTTGGTAAAGGTCGTTGGGGATTGCAAATGGGCTACATCGGTACAGATTTGGATACAGCTCCCATATAAACCGATCTCTCGATTTGACTTCTTGAGCCCTTACAAGCCGCAATTTTTGTCTGATTAGGTTGAAATTTGGCATGTAGTGTTTTGTTATGACGTCCAAAACTGTGCCTAGCCTAAATCGGTATATAACCTGATGTAGCTCCCATATAAACCGATCTCCCGATTTGACTTCTTGAGCCCTTACAAGCCGCAATTTTTGGGCGATTTGGCTGAAATTTTTCATGCGGTGTTTTCATACGACTTCCAAAAACTGTGCCAAATACGGTCCAAATACGTCTATAACCTGATATAGCTCCCATGTAAAGCGGTCATTCGATCATCCTTGTTCGGTTCCTAGAAGCTTTAATTTTTGCTGGTTTGGCAGAAGTTCGATATGTAGTATAAAATTGTGGCCTTCATCTGGTGGTGGGTTCCAAGATTTGGCCCGACCGAACTTAGCACGCTTTGTTTATATTACTTGGGACATTATTTTTGGTTGAGAATACATGGAATTAATATGTTTTGATTGCGCATCATTTCTGGCATCATAGTTTGCACAAATTTATGTATAGAATTCTCAGGGGACGATTTAACGTGTGGTTCTTCTTAATTTTTAAGCGATTGGCCGTATAATATATTGGTCGTATATATTGAACTTTATTTTTTAGTTGATTTTTATCATTATTGCAATTTGTAGTGGTTTTACGTGTAGATTCGGTCGGCCCAGTTGTTAAAAGGTGTTTAGTGGATTGATTTATTGGATAATGGTGAACACGAGAGCGAACGAAAGAAAAAATTTCGCGGTTAAGTATTGACTATTGTCGCGCTTTGTTTGGATTTTTGCATTAGTTTCCACTGACTCATGCGCCTATCATTGCATTGTAAGACTTTAGGTAAGCACTTAATATTAATGTAGGTTACACCTTTATTATAAGGCGAACAACACTGTAGATGATAGAGCGTCCAAATCGCTTAGTAATGTTAAAATTTAATTTTTCTTCGCAGTGACTTTAAAACACGTCCACACACGAAGAAAAAGAAAACTTAAGTGTTGAATAAAAATAACAACACATTGGTCTAAGCTGGATGTAATCTAAAAACAAAATGAAATATTTTTTGTGACGAAAGAAGCGCAAAAACAAATGAATGCACATACATATATACAGCTGCAACATGCTCACATGAAAAGCTATTCGATGGCAATCAAAGATCGACTGGATATCAAGTTTTGGCTTGGTGTGAGTTGTTGATGGTAGATGTCTTTTTGAAGAGATGTGGGCTATTGGATTTGGATCTTTTCTTACTGCGCTAATAAAGGGTGATTTTTTTGAGGTTAGGATTTTCATGCATTAGTATTTGACAGATCACGTGGGATTTCAGAAATAGTGTCAAAGAGAAAGATGCTCAGTATGCTTTGACATTTCATCATGAATAGACTTACTAACGAGCAACGCTTGCAAATCATTGAATTTTATTACCAAAATCAGTGTTCGGTTCGAAATGTGTTCATTCACCGTAACGTTGCGTCCAACAGCATCTTTGAAAAAATACGGTCCAATGATTCCACCAGCGTACAAACCACACCAAACAGTGCATTTTTCGGGATGCATGGGCAGTTCTTGAACGGCTTCTGGTTGCTCTTCACTCCAAATGCGGCAATTTTGCTTATTTACGTAGCCATTCAACCAGAAATGAGCCTCATCGCTGAACAAAATTTGTCAAAATTTGAACACATTTCGAACCGAACACTGATTTTGGTAATAAAATTCAATGATTTGCAAGCGTTGCTCGTTAGTAAGTCTATTCATGATGAAATGTCAAAGCATACTGAGCATCTTTCTCTTTGACACCATGTCTGAAATCCCACGTGATCTGTCAAATACTAATGCATGAAAATCCTAACCTCAAAAAAATCACCCTTTAGAAAGGATAGAATAACAAAACTCAACGTTTCATTCGGAGGACATGCTTAATCGCAATCATTGCTGCCCGCCCGAATACATTTAACACACCACATTGTTGAGAATCTGAAAAGGGTTTTTGTAGGCAAAGAAAGAAAAAAAAACATATTGGTCTAACCTGGATGTAATCCAAAAACGAAAAAAATTTTGCCATAAAATTTTTGATAACATTTTCTATAGAAATAAAATTTTGGATAAATTTTCTATAGTCAAAAATGTTGACAACAGTTTTATAGAAATTAAATGTTGGCAAACTTTTCTATAGAAAAATTGTTTTGCTTTCCGCTACTTTATTTAGATTGTTTCATTTTGTTGTTGGATTTATTTGTCCAGCTAAAATTAATATAGGGTTTGTTTTTGTTAGGATTTCAAATAGAAAACAAAATAAGTTTCAGGTGGTTGCGATTAATGCATTGGACAGGCTACAGAGATAGCGACTTCGAAGTAAACCAAGCTCCATCCTAAGTCTGCTTTGCCTCAAAGTAGTTTCACAAAATTTCAGTAAAAAGTGGTTGGTATGTGATGCGATCTCTGGCTTTCAATTTGCAAAGAATATCTCCAATCGTTGAGCTCGTCTCGAAAGCGAAACAAAAAAAAAAAAGATTTCTATTGTCAAAATTTTCTATAGAAATAAAATGTTTCTATGAATGTAAAATGTTTCTATATTTTCTATAAAATAGTATGTTGACGAAATTTCCATAATCACCCTCTGTAAATATCCAACCTTCTTTCCAAATCAATATAATTGTTAATATTATGAAAAATGATTATGAACTCGATATGGCAATAAAAGTTCACTGACATTTCCCCAAAAAAATGTTTCGCATCATTGGTATCTCCAGGAAACCAATATATATATTATTCATTTATATCAAATATTCATAATGGTCTATGAATGTAAATGCCGTAAAGATAATGATGATTAAAAGCAGGAAACATTTGCTGACAAATTTGTAATACGATTCCAAGTATGAAAAAAAAGAATGTGGATTGTAAGTCTAAAAGAAGGCATTACTTATTTTTTTAAAAACTTATGATTATATAAGGCATTGTCAATTTTGTGAGCACAAGTGGACAGCATTTCTTAATAACACTAAATCCAAAGGTATTCCTAAAGGCAGGTTGTTGACTTTAATTTTGTAATGCCTTATTATAAATTTCGTTTCTATTGAAGGGAAATTGTGGTGTTGTATAACTATGTACGTACACATGTAACTGTTAGTTTATATGTCATTGAACTTTAAATCGATGCCAACTGTTGTCTGCTTAATCTCCTAAAAATATATTCTGAATGAGAAAAAAACGTTTTTCTGTTATTCTCTAAAAATATGCTAAATTTTTAATGAAACCGTTTGTAATTTTGTATCTTAAATTGAAACATTCGCGTACAAAATACCAGTTGAATGTTCCGAGTTGTGAGGGAAATAACACATAAAAATGTTATACAAATATGGTGCTAAAACAGATCCCTGCAGAACACCACAATTTAGATTTGAAAAAACCGGCAGCTGATTTTTGAACAGAACGCTAAATTGTCTATTTGTAAAAAAGCTTTTAAAATGTTTTACAACCTGAGGACTAAACCCAATCCTTATCATTTTTGTCAATATACCATAATGAGAATCTTAATCAAAAGCCTTTTGAACGTCAAGAAAAACAGCAACAGTGCATTTTTTGCTTTCAAATTCAACACAATATCATTAGTGAATTTTGTCATGGCATCAACTGTGGAATACCATTTTTGGAAACCGAATTGTGAGTTTGGAATATAAGGTAAAGTAAAGATTTTACAACAAAGATATAGGTCTCAGTTTAAAAACCTCGTCAGTATTGGTTTTTTTCTTAATTGGAATTATCTTAGAAATTAGAGTCTGGAAAATACCGGCTGGAAATGCAGATATTTAAAATGATTGCTAAATATTCAAATGCTTTAGTTGGAAGATTACGAATAATAAAATTAGAAATATTGGGTTGCCCAAAAAGTAATTGCGGATTTTTTAAAAGAAAGTAAATGCATTTTTAATAAAACTTAGAATGAACTTTAATCAAATATACATTTTTACACTTTTTTTCTAAAGCACGCTAAAAGTAACAGCTGATAACTGACAGAAGAAAAAATGCAATTACAGAGTCACAAGCTGTGAAAAAATTTGTCAACGCCGACTATATGAAAAATCCGCAATTACTTTTTGGGCAACTCAATAGTATCAATACCAGGCGATTTCTTATTTTTTATATATGTGGAAATATTGAGAATTTCATCCAAAGTTGGAAGATTTTCCAGTCTCTCTTGATTTTTAGCATTTGATTCAATCGAAAATGAATAACTGTGTTGGGGAACGTTTTCAATGAAGTCATTCACAAAATCCTCCCTTACAGACGAGAAACGAACGGAATTATTTATTATAAATATTAGAGAAATACGATTTCAAATGAAAAATACATTCCGTCTCATTTGTTATTATTGCACTATCAACAGATAATTTATCCAAACGTAGACATTTTTGATGACCAACAATCTTGAAAACGGCCCTATGCGCCCTTGGCCCGGCTTAATTTATCTAGGCTTATCTCAAATGTTCAAGTTCATCCTGCCTCTTAATAATAACGCTTAGTAATTGGATTTGCTTAGATAAAGTGCGATATTCTGGGCTGCGTCTGTTACTGGACACGCGATAAATTCTTTTAATTTCTTTTTGCCAAGTATATTTAATTCTGTATAAAACAGACATCAAAAATTTTCTGTTACCCAATTAAATTTTCGTAGAATTAAGTTCTGAGACAGAACTGACAGCATAAGTAAATTTTTGATGTACTCATCAATTTCATGGTTGCTCAAATTTCTACTTGAAGTGGGATAATGATTTAAAATTCCTTGAGTAGCATCTTGCTTGAAATAATTTCAATTTGTGCTTTTGTAACTTATAAAAGTATGAGAAGGCTGCAAAACAATTTCGAAGCTTGGAAGAGTGACGTTAAGTTGGAGAGGGTAGTGATCTAAAAAACTGGATAAATATGAGGTCGAACAAACAGTTTTTGGCAGGTCGGGTGTATTAGAACAAAGAGAAAATGATCCAAGTAAGATGAACCATTTGGTAATGTAGGACAGTATGAAGATATTCTGATAAAAAAAGTGTGGATGCACTTGAAGGAAGTCATAAAAACAGTTTCCATTTAAGTTATACATAAAATCACCCCATGAAATATATCTACAATAGCATTGAAATTACCACCTATAAATGTGAAATCAAATCTCCTACAAAAAATTACCTTAACAGGACAGAGAACTTAAAATTTGCAATTGGCTTGAATTGCCAGGAATATAAACTGAGCCTAACAAAATTTTTCTAGGGACGCCATTTATAGAAACATCCATAGAAATAAATAAATTAGGGAAACGAAACCCTGGGATGACTTTTTTTTTGAATTTGAAATGTTGCCTAAGTAATATGGCCACGCCTTGGGCGCTGTTATCCCTTCGAAACTGACAGCCTTCAAAACTTATATTACCTCCAGGACTCAAATGAGTTTTCTGTAGGAAAGCAATGTCAATATCATACTTTTAATTAAATTGTATAATTCATATCTACGAGCATATTCAATAAGTGACCTGACATTAAATGCAATCAAATTCAGAACATTACGGACCATAAACTCGATTAACTTCGCGTAAGAGGTCTTCACATCGCTATATAGCCTCTTTCTTTGAAATTGTTTGATACTCCCTCATAAAATTAGCAATTTTATCTTCCAGCAAAATCACTTTAGGAGGGCAAAGTTCGTTAGCAACTTTCAAAAGTTCTTCAATGATGACCAGAAGTACCTCCATGATGACCAGAAGTACCTCCATGAGACGCATCGGAGTAAGACACATGGGGTTGAGTAAAAGAGTTGTTTTTGCCTTCTCTTTTCTCGCCAAGGTAACTGCTCTAGCTTTCTTCTTAAGTTCAACATACTTTTTATACTCTGGGTAACCTCTTAAACTCATGGGGTGACCGATATTCCACAATTGATGCAAAATGGTAAATTTCCTTCGCCCTGCACAAATTTACACTCACCTTGTGCATGGTTCTGACCGCATTTTACACAAGCAAAATCTACGTTGCAATTCTGGCACATATGCCCCCATTGTTGGCATCGCCAGCACTGAATATCTCTCATGTTTCTTTTCGGTAATTCCTAAGATACCCTTTGATGAAATATACATATATCTTTGAGCCTTAAATTCAATTACGGATTCTCCAGGTTGCAGTGTTACCAAAAAAAAGCCCTGTGTCAATGTTGTTTTTCTTGGAGTATGGAGTGGAAAATTTAGAGAAACTATGAACTGTATCAGGTACTGAGGCACATTAGCTCAGTGTGTATTTTGGGATCCTGCAAATAAAGTTTACTCTTGTGTCTGCTCTTGTTGGCAATCTTGAATACACTTTGCCTACACTTCAAGTCTTCAATTAAGTTATTCATACCAACACCAAAAAGAAAAATTGGAGGACAGAAGGACCGCCTATTCCCATTTGATTTTCTATATCTAAAGTCTCTTTTGATGGAGTTTTCTTTTGATACGTTTTGTTAGATTTAATATCTAAATCTCCTAGCATTGCAAATCTATTGGAAGATGCTTGAATTTTGGCAGATGCATTGCTTAAATCTATCTTACGCATGTTTGTATCAGCAATTAGTTTACGTTTCTTTTGCACCTTCTTCGTTAGTAGCGGTAAAATCATCGTTATCCATATTGCTCTCAGCGCTGGATGTCATAGGTCTTGATGTATTGACTTCCGTTGAGTTCGTATTTGACAATTTCTTAATGTCAATTGATGACAATTTTTCATCATTCGTTACTAGATTAACAGGATATCCATTGTTGCTTTTAGAGGATGATGATGCAAACGTCGATGGTGTAATGTCTTGCTCCAAAAATCCGAATTTTGAGAGACACATCCGTGTCCGTGTCCATGTCCCTAGTGGACATGCTTCACGCAAACGTTTTCCAATGGCTTATTTACAATTGCTTTTACGGCTATTTTTATCAGGGGGTATATTCTCGGCAGCATCGCTAGCTTTCATACCTAGTAGGCTCAAATTCATGTTCAAAATTCAAAATCCAGAAAACTCAATTTTTATTTTATTTATTATTTGTGTCAAGGAAACACGTCTGCTCTGTTTGAATATTTCAAACGGAATCTTGTAAACCATATTTCTGTTTTAATGGTTGACATGGACGAATTTGTTACTCTCCCAAAAATAGGTTCTCCTTTTTTTATTGAAACCTTTAGTTCATAAAGGTTAAAAAGAAATACGACATTGTAACCTTGTTTTTATGTAAAACTTGTTTTGAATCGCTTACTCATAACTTTCTGTCAAATATTTCATGTTTAATTTCAACATAGCGTAGCATGTTTCTTGGTATAACTCAAAAACAGATGTTCAATACAAAAAGTCGTTGATTTTAGTGTCAAACTCATACCAAAACCCTTCCACATCATTCAATTTATTGTTAGATTCTGGCAATTTATATCAACAACTTGTTGCTCCACTTACTACAACCAAAGATTGTGGGTAAGAAATTTTGTGCCTTTTGTTATTGTGTGTTTTGGTTACTCCACTCATATTTGTTGTGTGTGTGCCTATTAGAACCATGAAGAAATGCGGTATGAGGAAAACAAACCAAATTTGATATAACTCCCTTCTTTCAAATTAAGGAAGCTATTGGCGTCTTTGCAACAGTATGTTTTAGGGCTCGTACACAGAAAAAATTAAAAACTATGTTCTTTTTATACCGTCCACCATAGGATAGGATGGGGGTATACTAATTTCGCCCTACTGTTGGTAACACCTTCAAATATGAGTCTAAACCCCATAAAGTATTTATATTCTTGATCGTCGTGACATTTTAGGTCGAACTAGCCATGTCCGTCCGTCCGTCCATCTGTCTGTCGAAAGCACGCTAACTTTTGAAGGAGTAAAGCAAGCCGCTTGAAATTTTGCACAAATACTTCTTATTAGTGTAGGTCGGTTGGGATTGTAAATAGGTCAAATCGGTTCATGTTTTGATATAGCTGTCATATAAACCGATCTTGGCTCTTGACTTCTTGAGCCTCTAGAGGGCGTAATTCTCGTCCGATTTGACTGAAATTTTGCACATAGTGTTCTGATATCACTTTCAACAACTGTGCGAAGTATGGTCTAAATCGGTTTATAACCTGGTATAGGTGCCATATAAACCGATCTTGGGTCTTGACTTCTTGAGCTTTTAGAAAGCGGAATTCTTATCCGATTTGGCTAAAGTTTTGCATCATGTGTTTTGATATGTATAAATCGGTACATAACCTGATATTGCTGCCATATTAACTGATATGGGATCTTAACTTCTTGAGCCTCTAGAGAGCGCAATTCTCATCCGATTTTGCACAAATTTTGTACAACGGCTTCTCCAATGGCCTTCAACATACGTATGCAATATGGTCTGAATCAATCTATAGCTTGATACAGCTCCTATATAAACCGATCTCCCAATTTTGCTTCTTGAGCCCCGAATCGGACTATAACTTGATATAACTCCTCCTCCGTCCTTATTCATTATTTTTTGTTTGCCTAAGAAGAGAGACTGCGCAAAGAACTCGACAGATGCAAACCTTGGTGGAGGGTATATAAGATTCGGCCCGGCCGAACTTAGCACCCTCTTACTTGTTTTTTATTAATTAGTCTTAAGTCTACAGATAACAAAATCCTAACTGACTAAATTAACTGCTGAGCTTTTAAGAATATTGAGGTATAAATACTATATAAGATTCAAATATAAAATTAACTTCCATTTTATTGATTCACTCATATTCACAATTAGATTATACAATTTGTTGAATTCAAGGAAGAGGCTGCGCAAGGGGTCATTAATTGCATAATTGGTGGTATAATAATTTATTTGAAGTAGTTGATAATTACGAAATCATTAGAAAAGTTACATTTAACATAACGCGACGGCTTTTCAGAGTTGGTAATTTAATAAGATTCAATCTGTAATTATAGCAAGGCAAATCCTGCTGGTTCCACCCACAATTCAAGAGGCAAAATATTAAAAAGTGTTTCTGAATAGATTCAATTGTATTGCAATGAATAAGGTAAACTGGGTCCCACAAAAGAAATATACAACCGCTTAGTGACTAATGGATCTGAGAGTTCTTTACTCCAGCGTTAAATAAAGCCTAGGCTTTTATATACCTTGTTTATATTTACATAAATATGCTCGAGGAAGTTTAGACAGTAATCCAAAAGGATCCCCAGATTGTTCATAGATGAGACAGATTCAATTAAACGGCCATTAAAATAATAACTTGATTGTATACTACCTAGTCTAAAAAAGGTCATATGCTTACTTTTTGCACCAGTCAAAAAAACTGTTAAGATCAGATTACAGTAAACTTTGCTACGTCTCGCGAATATACGACAGGAATATTTTGACATCGTCCGCATACATAGGTACTTTAGAGTGGAGTACTACATTCGGCAAGTCATTAATGAAAAGTACAGGACCAAGATCTCACATTAATTTTATTAGACACTGCACTACCAAATTTCACCATTTGTGATCTGCCGATAAGGTACGACTTCATTCAATTTATAACGCAGGATCGAATTCCATGTAATGCAACTTGGTTAACAACAATCAATGATTCATCTGATCGAATGCCTTACTGAAAGCAGTATAAAAACAGTCTGTCTGGTATTTCTTTTTTAATCCATCGTTCACAACCGTAGTGAGCTCTACAATATTAATTCATGTCAAGCGATGTTTTTGAAAACCATGCTGGTATTTTTATAAAATAGACGATATATGGAATGATACTGAACCTGTTACAAGTTTCTGAAATAATTTTGGTATAGCATTAAGCTTCGCAGTTTTTCAGCAGGAGATACAAGTTGCCTACCGTGGAACTTGTCTCCTTGGGTGAAGATAATGATCCATTTACAGAAAGCGCAAAATGCCTGGGTGTTTTGCTGGACAGGAAATTGAACTTCAAATCAAACATTTTGGAAAGGGTAAGAAAGGTACTCTTGCCCTATACGCCTACAAAAGAGCCATTGGCAAAAGTTGTGGGTTTAGGCCGCGCGTCATGCAGTTGTCAGACCTATAATGCTATATGGTGTTGTGAGACTAGTAACTACCCTACACATGCCAGGGATACTGAAATCTGTGGGTATGCCTCTAGCGACATGTAACTTAAGTTTTCAGGACTAGAACCGAAGGGCAACGAATGATAGATGGTCACAAAGAGAGGGCTGTGAGCATTTCAAAACTATGTGGCCTCATCTAGACTTGACAAGGTCTACTGCTTTGCTGTCATTGGCTGGAATAGATGCAGAAGCTGTAGGGACATCGAGGAAGAACAAGCTATAGAACACCTTCTGTATGCGTGTCCCGCACTAGCAGTTAGAAGGAGTTCCACTTTAGGTTCTCATTTCTATGAGAACCTGTCTGATTTAGCGGATGTGAACATTCGCAAGTTATTGGGCCTTTTAAAGCGATCTGGATGGTTTAACGGTAGGAACTAGAAGGCATCTCCCTTCTTCTGTTTCTGTGGTATCACAATGGACGAAAACGTCTAAGTGAGTCTGCCATTAAACCTAACCTAATTTAAGCTTCGCGATACTTCTATAATTGGAAACGTCAGTTATCTTAAACGACTTGAATTAAGGAAGAATGTCGGTTTATATGACAGCTATATGTAAATCTGGACCGATCTGGGTTTAGAAAGATGTTGAAGGCCCTAATACAACTCACTGTGCCTAATTTCAGCAAAATCTTATAAAAAATATGGCTTTTATGTGCCTAAGACCTTAAATCAGCGGATCGGTCTATATGGGGGCTATATCAAGATATGGCCCATCTTCGAACTGTGCAAAGTTTCAGCTCAATATCTATATTTTATAGACTGTAGCGTTTCAACAGACAGTTGGACGGACATGGTTAGAGGGTCTTACATTTTTACGTCGATCAAAAATATATATACTTTACAGATTCGAAAATGGATATTTCGATGTGTTGCGAAGGGAATGATTAAATAAATATACCCCCATCCTTCGGTGCAACTTGTCCAATTTGCAAACTCTTTGGAGATCATTACATCAACGTTTATTGTTAATAAATCCATTTTATATTTCATAATCGTTATTTATTCATAATCGTTAATTTCGACCTTGCTACTGAAAAATTCGTATATCAAAATGTGGAATTTTCTAAAGAGTTCATTCTTTCTGTTCTTCAATTTCGACAACGCGCAGGAGTATGGCACGGAAGACCAACATTCGTAAAGGGTACTCTCTGATACATAATGTCCTAGAGTACGATAGAACTTTTGTGCATTTCATCTAAAGCATTCATTGAATGAAGAGTAGTTCAGTCCATTGAACTCAGAAGTGAATTAAATTTAATGTATGCTGTCTTTGAGAAGCAATATACAGACTTATTACACCCACCACCATAGGATGGGAGTATACAAATCTAGTCATTCCGTTTGTAACACCTCGAAATATTCGCCTAAGACCCCATATAGTATATATATTCTTGATCGTCTCGATGCTCTGAGTCGATCTAGCCATGTCCGTCTGTCGAAATCACGATAGCTGTCGATCGCGTAAAGCTAGCTGCTTGAAACTTTGCACAGTGTTCTGGTATTACTTTCAACTACTGTGCCAAGTACGGTCTGAATCGCTCTATAACCTGATATTACTCCCATATAAACTAATACCCAGATTTGACTTCTTGAGCCCTTACAAGCAGCAATATTTGTCCAATTTGGCTAAAATTTTGCATGTAGTGTTCCATTATGACGAATCACTGTGCCAAGTACGGTTTGAATCGGTCCGTTATCTGTTATGACTTCCAACAACTCTGGCTAGTACGGTTCAAATCGGCCAATAACCTGATATAGCCCTCTTTTAAACCGATCTCCCGATTTGACTTCTTGAGCCCTTATAAACCGCAATTTTTGTCCGATTCGGATGTAGTGCTTTGCTATGACTTCCAGAAACTCTGCCAAATACGGTCCAAATCAGCCTATAACCTGATATAGCTCCCATGTAAAGCAGTCTCTCGATCGTTCTTATTCGGTTCCTAGAAGCTTTAATATTTTTTTTAGTTTGACGGATGTTTGGTATGTAGAATAAAATTATGCCCTTCAACTAAATTCATTTTGTAAACATTTTTTGCAGAATCCAAAAAATAGTTTTTTACTTGCTTTGATATGATTTCCTAGGGCATGGATTGAATTACGTATAAAACATAAAAAATAATGCTTCTAAAAGAAAAGAAAAATTGTCGATTTCATTTTGAGCCTTACTTTGTTGCCGGCGACACCGCTTGTAATTTCTATACATACATATTTAAAATGAATCATAATAAATACCAATCTTACATCTTAGATCAACATGTGTTATCTTCCATCCTCAGCGCCAAAGTCATTATAATCTATATATGGATAAAAAAATAGTAAAATAATATGATTATAATTTAATTATAAATATTATGTTTACATTCTACAATGTCCTTCAATTTGTTGCGTTTGGCATTTATCCATTCTATTTGTTCACATACGGCATTTTACTGCATTACACTCTTTCAGCGCAAATTTTTTCTCAGTATATTTGTTTACTTTTAAAATTATAACAAAAAATTACATTTTATGCAAAGATAAAAACCACACTTTTTTTTCTTGCCTCGCCAATTTGTGTCTCTATGGGATAGAAGCTAGACATATATTTGACTCATTCGCACCTCGTATTCGGACTTCGGTTCCGAAATCGTAACGACATCTTTACTGAAGTTATATGGAGTGGTTAACATGATTTTGGAACGAAACGTCGAAGTCTCTAAGAGACTTCCGTTTCGTTTTCGGAACGAAATCTGAAAAAAAAATATTGGGAAATTCGGAAAGGGAAATTTCTTGCCGAAACTTCGAAAATAATTCTGAACGATTTCGAAAGTAATTTCGTATAGAAACCGCATGTTCCTTCCGAAACTTTGTATACAATTCTGAACAATTTCGGAAGTATTTTCGTATGAAATCGGGCGTACCTTCCGAAACTTTGTACAGAGATCAACCAACAAACTGAATTGATTTTTTCATTGATACGCATAATAATAGACAAATAAAGATATATAACCGTTGAGCACAGAAAAATATCTATATTTCGGAATAGGTACTGCCTATTACGTAAAATTTTTCAAACCTTTCAGGAATAGGCTCAAAATGGACTAGAAAGATCCAACAACTGCGGTGATGACATCGGACCGTAGAATGTTGTCCGCCCTTCCTATAGGTCTGGGTGCCTCGGCACGAGAGTAATGCTTCAATATCCGGCGTTACTACAGAAGAAGGCCGACTATCTGGCGCCCCATCTAGCCACTATTTTCACAGCGTGCCTAGGGCTTGCATATACTCCGAAAGTCTGGTTAGAGGCACGCCACAGGGGGCATTTTATCGCCACTCCTACAGATGACCACCGTAAATGACCTATTACGGATGCAGACTGGGGAGGTATTTGAATCTGTCTACTACGAAAACAATGGTTTCATACTTTTAAGGGGTAAGGAACCGAACCAGTTAGGTGTATGTCCATAGCGGCATGGAGCGTTTTAATATTCGCACCATTTTTCAACCTAAGCTATCCCAATGAAGACACAACAACAAAATCTGTCTTTTCTTCTTTCCGCTATATAAAACTGCAGTTTTCTAAACACTAAATTCGACCCTTATATTATCAAAAATATACAACAACAAAATGATCTTTGCAGAGAAACGCACACACAAGATAAGCATAAAAAACAGTTACCTAAACAGGCAACCTATGCTAATTTCGTTTTCCTCCTGGCAACATTGTAAATGTCATTCGCAAAATGATCGTAACGAGGGAAATACGAGGGTTGCCTTTTATATTTCGGTATTGGAGAACCAAAACAAATATTAATCATCGAAAATTGTTTTATTGTTTTTCAAAGCACTTTTGTCACTCTGATTGAGGTATCTCCAAAACATGCATTCCGATCGCATCAACCGCTTCTTCAGGCGTCGACCTCTCATTTTATTTTCTACGTACGATAATAAAAAGAAGTCATTCGATGCCATGTGAGGACTATACGACGGATGACTCATCAAATCGATGTTTTGAGTGGTCAACAAGTAAAAGTGTGCTAAGTTCGGCCGGGCCGAATCTTGGAAACCCATCACCGTGGATTCCACTAAAAATTTAAACAAACTAAATTTAGTTGCAGGGCATAATTTCATTCTGCATACCAAACTTCTGCCAAACCAGCAATATCGAAGGTTCTAGGAACCGAACAAAGATAATCGAGAGACCAGTTTATATGGGAGGTTATAGACCGATTTGGACCTTACTTGGCACAGTTGTCAGAAGTCATAAGAGAACACTATGTGCAAAAATTAAGGCAAATCGGATGAAAATTGAGGCTTCCAGGGGCTCAAGAAGTTAAATCGGGAGATCGGATTATATGGGAGCTATACTAGGTTACAGACCTATTTGGACCGTACTTAACACATTTGTTGGAGGTCATAAAAACACCATGTTCAAAATTTCAGTCAAATCGGATGAAAATTTTGGCTATCAGGAGCTCAAGAAGTCAAACTGAAAGATCGGTTTATATGGGAGCTATTCCAGGTTATTGACCGATTTGAACCGTACTTGACATAGTTGTTGGAGGTCATAGCAAAACACTATGTGCAAAATTTCAGCCAATTCGAATGAAAATTGCTGCTTCCAGGGGCTTAAGAAGGAGATCGGTTTGTATGGGAGCTATATCCAAATCTGCACCGATATGGTCCACTTGCAATCCCCAACGACCTACATTAATATTTAGTATCTGTGCAAAATTTCAACCGGGTTGCTTTAGCCGTTCGACGCTATAGTGATTTCGACAGACGGACGGATGGACGGACATGGCTAGGTCGAATCAGAATGTCGAGAGAGTCCAGAATATATATACTTTATGGGGTCACAGATCAATATTTCGCAGTGTTTCAAACGGAATGACTAGATTTGTATACCCCCATCCTATGGTGCTGGGAATAACAATGCAGATGTTTGGAAGACAACTGACAAACAAATGGTTGTGTACCACTCAGAATTGGCTTTTCTGCGTTGTTCTAGTAGTATGATTGCGACATATCCAGTTTTACCGAAAAACAGGCGATTATTTGCTTGGAAGTACTTCGTGTGCAAGCAACTTTTGTTGAATTTGGCTCATCTTGAAACACCCATACAGTCGACTGCTGTTTACTTTCGGGCTCATACGCGTAAATCCGCGGTACATCACCTGTCGCGATGTCATAGACATGTTTTAAAGCACCGTAATCATGTTTTTGGAACATTTCTTTCCACCAAGCGACACGAGCCTTTTTTTGAGCTATTGACAAATAGTGTGGGATCCAACGCGAAACAATTTTTTGCCTTAGGTTGTTTCAATCTCACGAAATGTCCCATGACGATCTTGTAATATCAGTTGACGCACGTCCAAACTGATTTTGGACGACCTTCACGAAATTTTCTAGGAGTGAACTACGACCTCGGTTGAATTCACCATACCATCGATAAACACTGGTCCCTAATGGAGCTTCATCGCCAAAAATTCAATTAAGTTCATCGATGCACTTTTGTTGAGTTAATTCACGTCGAAAGTTGTAAAAAATAATCGCATTTTCACTATTGAATTCTAAGGGGAGATAAGTAAACAACACAAATAGCGCTCATGTGTCAAAACGTTCTGGGAACGTGTAACTTCAAAAATGTCAAGCTTTACGATAGAACTGCCAGATGGTAGATTGCAATACGAGGGTTGTCCAATCCCGAAATATAAAAGGCAACCCACCCTTCTTCCCCTATTTAATGAAACCGTACTTTCTTTTGTTAAGGAATACATTCTTTACCTAGTAGTAAAAACAAACAACTATAAAAAGATAGTTTAAAAGTACAATAGAGAAATAAACATGTAAAGTACAAGTAATAAAAATATGAATCCCATGCTGCATGCATAAACTCGCCAGGATTCGAACCCAGGAACTCAACGGCAAAGGCTAACATGCCTCTATGCTACGGTGGCCTTCAACGGTTCACAAACAAAAATATACAAACAAGCAAGCACAAAAAAGACAAAAACATTTGACAACGAGTTGAAGTATCATTCAGAATTTTTTCCGAACTGTCGAGAACCCAAAATAAATCCGTCAAAGTTCAGAATTCTTTACGAATGCCATCAGAACTAACGGTTCAAACAATTTAATATGTAAAAAACGGAGTTCAGACTTCGTTCAGAATTCCTTCAAAACTGTCGGAACAAAAATTCCTTAAGACAAACCGTTCAGAATTCTTTCCGAACTGTCGGAAGAAAAATTAAAAAAAAAACCATATGGAAAGAGGGTCTGAGATGGTTCCGAATTCTTTCAAAACTGTCGGAAGAGAAGTTCCTTCCGACAAAAGGGTGCAGAAATCGTTCAGAATTCTTTCCAAACTGTCGAAAGAAAAATTAAAAAAAACCCATATGGAAAGACTGTCTGAGATGGCTTCGAATTCTTTCAAAACTGTCGGAGCAAACATTTCTTTAGAAAAACAGTGCATAAATTCCTTCCAAACGAATTCTGAACGATGTCGGAAGAAAAATTAAAAAAAAGCCCATATGAAAAGACGGTCAGAAATCGTTCAGAATTCTTTCAGAACTGTCGGAACAAAAATTCCTTCAGACAATCAGTCCAGAATTCGTTCAGAATTCCTTCCGTATTGTCGGATGAAAAATTAAAAAAAAAACCCATACGAAAAGGCGGTCAGAAATCTTTCAGAACTGTCGGAAAAAAATTCCCTCAGAGTGCTGAACAGAATTCGGAACGAATTCGGTAAGATCTTGTCGGCAGACTTCAGAATTTGTCCGGATGTGTCTGACATCAGGCATTTGGTTTGCTGGGTAGCCATGCCAATTTGTGTCTGTTAGACATATATTTGAAGCTAGACATATATTTGACTCGTTCGTACTTCGTTTCGCATTACATTCACGCATATGTAATGCGAAAAGAAGGGACCACAATATAAACTTGGACAATACACTATTTATAATATTAAATAACAATTTAATTTGTAAAATTAAAAATATCGTCCCCTAACCGACGAAAAATCGTGAGTGCCAAATTTTGAGATTTTCAGTTTTTAATAGGAATCCATAATTTACGACCGTTCTTTTCGCATTACATATGTGTGAAAGGGACCACAATATAAACTGGGCCAATATACAATTTATTGTCGGAAACCTCGTTTGGTATTAAATGGTTTAGAAGGATTCTTTTCTCTTCTTACTGTGGAACGCGTGTCAGCAAGTGTCATCCTGAAGAGTCTTATTAATTTCGCAGGGATACCAAACTCAATCACGGCTTGAAATACCGTTGAATGTAAAGGAAAGCGTCGAAAGCGTCTTTGTAGTCAACAAAGAGATGGTAGGTGTTGATTTGCCCTTCTCGGGTCTTTTCCAGGATTTGGCGCAGTGTGAATATCTAGTCCAGGGCGGATTTACCAGGTCTACAGCCGCATCGATAGGGCCCAATTATCTCATTGACTTTGGGTTTAATCTTTCACATAGTACGCTCGAGAGTATCTTGTATGCGATGGGGAGGAGACTTATTATTCTGTAGTTGGCACATTCCGTCTTGTCTCCTTTCTTGTGTACGGGACGTAGTATGCTGAGGTTCCAATCATAGGGTATGCGTTCTTTTAGCCAGATTGCGCAGAAAAACTGTTGCATTCGCCTTACCAGTGTGTAGCCTACGGTCTTCAGTCGCCTCCATAGTTCAGCGGGTAACCCGTCGGCTCCTGCTGCCTTGTTGTTCTTTAGTCGGGTCACTGATACTTTGACCTCATTCTGACTAGGAAGTAAACATTCTATACCATCATCATTGATTGGTTCTGCGGTATCCTCTTCGCCGCCAACGTCGGACACTAGTAGTTGGGTAAAAAAATTTTTTCCATATCCTCATCATGTTATCTGTGGCAGGAGGATGTGCCTGTACCCAAGCCATGTTTAATTCTTTGGTAAAATTTCCGGACTTTATTCTGACTCCTGTACATCTCATTTCGCTCACACTCACGCCTTTTCATTTCCTTTTTCATTCTGCGGAATAGACGTTTCTTCTCTCTCCTTTTCTCCCGATACCTCTCCTTCATGTGGCTACTGATTGCAGGGTTGCTCTATATGCTGCATTCTTGGCTTCAGTAGCATCTCGACACTCTTGGTCGTACCATGGGTTTCGTGGAGGAGGCTTCCGGTCACCAAGTACGGATTTCGCGGCATTTTCGATGGAGTGGGCGAAAGTTTGCCAATGCGCCATTATATCATCGGAACAAGGAGTGCTTTCATCAAGCAGTTGGGTCAATCGAGTGGAGTATGCCGCTGCCATCTGTTGTGTTTGCTGCTTTTCAATGTCCAGCTTCCGTGCGGTGTCAGATCGTATTTTCCTCGCCATGTTCCAACGAGTGCGAACCTTTGCTGCGACAAGGTAATGATCCGAATCTATATTCGCTACACGGATCGATCGTACATCTAATACGCTGGGTGAATGCCTTCCATCTATCAGAACGTGATCAAGGTTCCTCGTGTTTTGATCGGGTGACAGCCATGTGGCTTTGTGAATATTTTTATGTTGAAATCTGGTGGTAATAAATACCATGTTTTTTGCCGCGGCGAAATCTATAAGCCTCAACCTATTACTGGACGTTATCTCGTGGAGGCTAAACTATCCGACTGTTGGATCAAAAATGTCTTCCTTCCCTATCTTGGTATTAAAATCTCTCAGAACGATTTTAATATCATGGGCGGGGCGGTCATATTCTTTCTCTAGGCGCTCATAGAAAACATCCTTGGTCTGCTCGTCCTTGTCTTCCATCGGGGCATGGGTACAAATAAGGCTGATGTTGAAGAATTTGGCTTTTATACGGATTGTGGTTAGCCTCACATCCACCGGAGTAAAGCTTGAGACAAGGTGTTTCAGTCTCCGACTAACCACAAATCCACAGCCAAATTCATGCCTCGTGGTATGGCAGCTATAGTATAGTTCATCCCCGTTTGGTGTTGTAGTGACGCCATTCCCAGTCCATCGCACTTTCTATAAGGCGGTAATAGCTGCCTTGTACTTCTTTAATACATCCGCCAGCGCGTATACTGCACCTTCTCTATAATGAGTGCGGACAATCCTGGTGCAGATCCGCAAATCATGGTCCTTTTTTCGTTTCGGTGGGTCGTCAACGTTGGGGGTCCGTTTCTACTATTGCTTTGTTTCTCATAGTTTTCGGGGGGCGGGTTACTGGCCCAACGCCCCAACCGCATGGGTTTTGTAGGATTGTATTCCTCGGAATAGGTGTTACAAAAGGTTAGTATACCTCCATCCTATGGTGGTGGGTATAAAAATATCCTTCCCTAACCGCCAAATAGATTTGTGTGTTCCTTATAGACTCAGAAAAGGCTGAACCGATTTTCTTGAAATTTTCACAGATGGTGCATAACGACCCCGTGGTGAAAATAGGGTACTACATTTTTCGATATCTGAAGGGGGGGCGGACCCTCCCCCTTACCCTAATTTTCAGAAACGTCAGATAAGAAAACGTATCTTATATCAAATTATCGGACCAAGTGTTAGGGGAACCACCCCAAGCCCCAAAACACCCCTAAATCGGGCATATTTACCGACCATGGCAATATAGCACTCAAATGAGAGGTATTTGCGAGTAGAATACGAATCTGATATCTAAATGTGGGACCAAGTTTCTGGGACTCCACCCCTTCCCCAAAACACCCCCTAAACAGGACTTATTTAGAGGCCGCCTCTCCTCAAAAATATCCCCTAAAAGGGACAAATTTACGACCATAGCAATAAGGGGCCCATACGGCAATAGTTAGGTACAAATTTTCCCTGTCATCTTTTCCTTCAAAATAGGTTTTTTTTTATAGATTTTAAAAAGGTTTGGAAGAAGACAAGAGTGATTAATGAAGGTGGTCTCACGCGAACAACTGAAACCAGTTGGCCAGTTTTACGTTATTAATATGTCAGTTCTGGGTTTCACACCAAACTACCCCAATGCCTATTTTAAAATCAGTAAGGAAGGGAAAAAGTCGGGCGGTGCCGACTGTATAATACCCTACACCTACTGGGTAATTTTGATGGACCTCGGCGAGCAAATGACAACATTATGGCAAATTACCCAAAATCTTACGAACATATATATGGCAGCTATATCTAATTCTAAACCGATTTCGAGCAAAGTCAGATATCTATCTATATATATATATATATATATATATTGAAATCATAAAACTAGTTTGAGAGCAAATTACAATGAGCGCAAAAGAAAAATTTCATCAAAATACTGACAAGCGGTACAAATTTCTGTACGTGTGTGTGTGTTTTGGCAAGCAGTATAAAATTCATCACTGACTTTAACCAAATCTCACCGCCGATGGTTCGGTTCCTGCAACCAGTAGCGATCACAATTTTCAAGAAAAGTTTGAGATATCTATACCACTATCACAGCAACAGAAGAATTTTGAAAAAATGTGGGGTGACCCCCCTCCCCAAAAAAAAAAAAATTAAATCCTGGCTACGTCCCTGACTGCCATTTATACCGATCTCTTGATTTAAAGTCTTGGCCCATAAAAGGCACATTTATAATCGGATTTGACACATTAACTTATGTTAGGCTTTTCCATATCTGTATCGTATATGGTTCAGATCGGTCTATATTTGGATATAGCTACCAAAAAGACCAACATTTTGTTCTACAAAAATGAACAATGAGTTGTACTTATTAGACCACTTAATGTCCGTGCCGAATTTAGGCCAAATCGGACCATATTTCGATATAGCTTTTATGGGTTGATAAATGGTGCATTTTTTTTGTTACATTAATGCGAGGTGGTGGATATCCGGGCCGGGCCAAACATAATGTCTTTTTACTTGTTTTTTATATAAAGTTGTTTGCTCCTTTCATTACAGGAGATGGTAAATTTTTTTGTTCCATGAAGCCATGTTCACATGTTCAACCTTTAAATGTTTTTCTTTTTTTGTTTTTCTTTTAGCAAAATTCTTTTGTATTAAAAACAATGACCTCTTCATCTATGGTGTCCTCTCAAACCACACAACTACACTCCGCTTTCAAGGTGAACATACAATGGAGTTTTTTAAAGTGCTTTTTGCAACACTGCGTTGAAAAATACAAAAGCTTCGATAACGCCTACGTCAATTCCACGACATTTAACATACACATACAGACACCTCACATAGAAACAAAAACTTGGCACAAGAAAAACGAAAGCTTTTCTCTTTTATATTTTCTTTTAAGTTACACTAGACTATCATGATGTGTCAAAATTGAATTTATTGCAGGGAAAAAAGGTTTATCTAAATGAAAGGCGATTTTTATAAAGCCTAAAATTATGCTGCAAATATATAGAGTTGAAAGTTTATGTAAATTTGGCAGTAAAGATAACAAAAAAATGCTTTTGAAACTGCTCCACTCAGCATAGTCGCTATGCGGCACACCTTTCAGACTCTATATATTACAAAATTAATTGATAATTGTTCAATAATTTTTGTCAATAATTGTTTTAATAGATTCCTGAATTTTTTCAATTACTATAGTGATTGAAATTTAGGAAAATTTCAGTTAAAAAATTTATTGATTCAATCATTTTTATACTCAACACCAAAGGATGGGGATATATTCATTTTGTCATTTCGTTTGCAAAATGCATCGAAATATCCATTCCGTCCGTTTGTCTGTTAAAATCACGCTAAAGTCTTAAAAAAAAGAGATATTGAGCTTAAACATTGCACGGTCCAGATTTGGATATAGCTGCCATATACACCGAATTTTCGTGTATATGGCAGCTATATCGACAGACAGACATGGACTCAGAATGTCGAGACGATCAAGAATATATATACTTTATGGGTTTCTAGATCAATATTTCGAGGTTTTATAAATGAAATGACTAGATTAGTATACCCCTATGGGCTATGTAAGGGTCTGGCACAATTCATTCATTCATCGGTTAAAAAATGTATCCGTTATGGGCCTAAGAACTTAAATCGGGAGATCGGTATACGTATATGACAACTAAATCCAAATATAGACCGATTTGATCTATATAAAAACAAGTAAAAGCGTGTTAAGTTCGGCCGGGCCGAATATTGGGAACGCACCACCATGGATACTGCTGAAATGTGAGAGCTATATCTGGTTATAGACCGATTTAGACCGTTCTTGGCACAGTTGTTGAAAGGCAAAACAGAACATTATTTGCAAAATTTCAGTCAGCATTCAGCATTCAAGAAGTCAAATCGGGAGATCGGTTTATATGGGAGCTATATCAGGTTATAGACTTATTTGGACCATACTTGGCGCAGTTGTTGGAAGTCATAACAAAATATTACATGATAAGTTTCAGCCAAATCGCACAAAAATTGCGACTTCTAGGGAACTATTTCCAAATTTAATCCGATATGGTTTATTTGCAATCTCCAACGACCTATATCAATATTATGCATCCATGCAAAATTTTAAACGGCTAGCTTTACGCGTTCGATCGCCTTCGTGATTACGACAGACAGACGGACTGGCGGACAGACATGGCTAGATCGACTGAGAATGTCAAAACGATCAAGAATTTAAATTCTTTAAGGGGTCCTAGATGAAATGAACATTCCACTAAGGAACTGGGGCAAACTTCTCACATATCAATGAGTGCAGTCCAATTCAAGTTTAAGATCAATGATAAGGGGCCTCCTTTTTATAGCCGAATCCGAACGGCGTGCCACAGTGCGAAACCTCTTTGAAAAGAAGTTTTACATGGCAATTTTTTACTGTCTACTTTTGGGATGATCCATAAAACAAAACCTATTTCCAGGATGATCGTTGCACGACAAACATTTTTCCCGCAATATCATTGAACCATATTTATTCTTTGTATATTTCTACATATTTTTCTGTAGACAAAACTTCGCTTTCAAATTTAACCTAATTTTAATAATTTATTTAATATTCAGTCACCTCTTTGCCTTTTGCTCATTTCAGGTACGTTCAACAGAAACATTATATTCAATAGAATGGTAAGACAATATATATTTTTTTGGAACTGATAAACTTGAAAAACTATAAACCACAAAAAATGTATTCTGGAAGCTTATTGGATTTGGCGCTGGCCGAGCTATTCTAAACCTAATATAGCGATTGTCGGAGAAGGAATGCTCCATGAAGACCCCCAATCCTGAACCTCAACGATTAAATTTTCCGAACATATCCTATTAACCTACCTAACACTGTTAACAAAGGTAGCGGTGTTACCTATATTAAGCGTTATGAACCTATGATATTGTTCAGTCCAGAAACTTTGTTCCATCCATGGCTCCAGAATTAAGGCAATATGAATCTTGCTCTTGTGATTTTCTCCATCAGAGCATGTGTAACTGTCTCGCTCCGCTTTCAGAGTACTTGAAAGCGGTGAGCTATTTTTCCTTTTCATCACTTTAGCAGTATGGTATGAAAAACAATTAAGGATATCGTAAGTAGCACGGAATTGTAAAATTTTCTTTTTCGGTGTTACTTTTTAGTTTTTAGAGCGCACTGCAAGCCGATTACTGATTTAGGAGTATGCCTAAAGTGGCATGAGGCAGATTAATATATGCACCCTCTTTTCAACCTAACCTAACCTATGCTCTTCGGGAGATCTGATTCTCTTCCCAGTTTCCCTAGAAGTGCCTAGAATGTCAGTCCTATCCCTTCCAGCATCCTGCCTTTCCGCCCGATTGCGCTATCGGTGCATACTCCTATGTCTCCTTCGTCGTACCCGGATTGCTTTCTCGTTCTTCTTGCGAGCTTAGCGAAGCCCTCGCTCACTTCTGTCATCATCTCTCGATTCGGCTGCGATGACATTTTCAATAGAAAATTTTGTCGAACATAATTTCTATAGAAAATGCCGTGTCCAATTTAATTCTATAGAAAATGCTGTTCCCTCATTCAATTTACAGCATTTTTTCTGTAAAAGTCTTTAGGGATAATTAACAATTTCCTCTTAATTTTAAATGATACTAACATGCAATTATTTATTATGGCAGAGAAAATAATTGTCCCTCACAATCATAATCACGTTTCTTCAGAGTGACTTAAATCACGTTTCTTAAGAGTGACTTTGCTGGCACCTGACCTATCCTAGCCTTTCCCTACCTCATCTGCACATAATGCTTATAGACACCAAGCAAGTGTGAAATATCGTGTAACAGGTTTTTCTATATTCGACACCATTTGTTTTTTTTTTTGTGAAAGCCTAAAAGCCAACAAAAAAGGGAGGAAATCTTAACTTTGTTCATATTGTGGTTGATGCCATGTTTTCCCATTTTTATTTTGCCTAAGCCCCAAAGTATGCAACAGCTGTTAAAAATGTGGGCGAAAAACAAACAAAAACCATAAAGACGACTGACATTTTCTCAGCACTTAGCAATACAAAAATGCCATTTGTGGGTGCTCTCTGGCTTCTGATGCTCTCTCTCTTTATGGCTCGTTTTCTCCCCCAATTCTCACTGTCTGTTATTGATGTTAAATGTCTCTGTTGATTGGGACTTTTTTGAACCTTTTCCCCCCTCTTTCACTTGCTTGGTTCCATTTGCGAATTACGCACATGCTCATACTTGACCTCACTATAGGAATGTGGCAACAAGTTGTGAAAAGCTTTTCATTTACGAAGGGGGACAAGCAAAGCTTTTGCTTTCCTGTCTGCTCTTTGGCAAAAATTGTTAATAAATTTCAATGTCATAGACAAACTAAAACCAAATACACAGCAGCAAAGGTGTCGATACATAGACAGGGAAAAAATTGACAACAACAGAATTAAAGGGAAGAGACCACAGAACAACGTGAACTCACATCTTTATTAAACAACTTAGAGATGGCTCTCATTGCGATTACAAAAACAGGGTAACCTAAACAAGGAAATCTAAGAACATATCTTAAAAGGGTTCTTATTTTGTTTTTCTATTCTGAATAGAAACAACAACAAAAACCCATTGCATACACTTCCAAAAAGAAAATAAACTCACTTTGTGGCCATAATCAAATGATGCACACAAATAAAAAACAAATGTTAACAAAAATACGACGAGAAATAAAGAAATTTACAAAAAATGTTAAAATAAATATAAAAAAATTCACATATGTAATCAAAATTTTTGGCCAAAAATAAAAAAAAATTGCTAAAAATTAATTTGTACCGCAAATAAATTCTATAAATTTTCAATATTTAAGAATTTTAACAAAATTTTCAAAAAAATAATAAGATTTTGAAAAAAATTCCCGTCAAAATAAAATTTTGACAAAATTTTCCATACATATATAAAATGTTATTAAAAAAAACTTAATATTTATTCAAATTTTTGTCAAAATAATTTTTTAAAAAAAAATTTAAAAAATAATTTTAAGATTCCAATTTTAAAGCAAAGTTTATCTGAAATCTTTATTCTAAAGAATTTTTTTGTCAAAATTTTATTTTAAGGAAATTTCTTAGTAAAATCTGTTTTTTAAAGAAAATTTTTACAATTTAATTCTAATTAAAATTTTGTGAAAATCTTATTATTTTTTTTTTTTGAAATATTAAGAAATATTAAGTTCTATATTTAGAATTTACTGTTCTACAGAAAACTTTGACAAGATTTTAGTTCTTTATTCGTCAAATCGAAGACTCCACACCTATTATGGCCGATGAGTTATTCTAATCAAATGACGAAACGCGTCCCACAGTGGTTAGTGTGTGTTGTGATTTCTGGCTTTCCTTTTCCGTTGCAAAAATATGCTATCATTAAGCTCGCCTTGAAAGAGAAAAAACGAAAAACTGTAAAATAAAACAATGTTTGCCCTAACAGGCAAAAAAAATTAAAATAAAAATTCGGCAGAGCCCGGCCGGGATTCGAACCTGGGCACACGGAGCAGCAGCGAGAGCCGTTGCCGTTGTCTAGCGTTCGAGGCCATCAATACAACTTTTAAACACAAATGGCATGTGTATGCCATGGAAGCTTAGTAGTCGTATAGAAAAGAAGTCTATCCCCATGTCGTGGAAAAACCGCTAGTGTTAAAGGTGTTAGACTTGTGTTAGTGTCGTGCTTACATCGTAGACAACTTTTCGTGGTATGTTCGACATAAGTACGACCTAGCAATGTATGACTCTTAAAGTCTCTACACCTTATATGGACGATAAATTATTCTAACGAAATGACGAAACGCGTCTCATAATGATTGATGTGTGTTGTGATCTCTGGCTTTGCAAAAATCTCCGATCATTAAGCTTGTCTTGAAAGAGAAACAAACGACCAACTAGAGTGGGTTGTAAAGTACACATCTCAATTTGAACAGGACTTTTAAAGACGACTTGCTCCACAGGATTTCTTATGCGCCATAAATCTTCATTAGCGGAATTTGTCAAATGGATGATGGTGCATTATATACCAACCCAATGGTCTGCGCTTGTGGAGCAAGTTTGAGCTTTACAACCTACTCTAAGTTTGTGCTTTACAACCTACTCTAAGTTTGTGCTTAAAACCTATGTAAAACACCATGATCCATTTGACGAATCCCGCTGATGAAGATCCCTGAAGAATCAGATATCAAATAGCAAGTCAAATGCTTAGAGTTCTTTGCTGTGATATTCTTTGAACATAAAGCATTGAAAAAAATGGTCTATAGCCGGACAATATTTTGCAATCACAATTTTATTTCTATAGAAATTTTTGACCAGAATTTTTTTTCGAAGATTTTTTTATTTTTTGATTTGCTTCCATTTCGAATAGAAAAGCAAAACAACAAAAACAAAAAGTCAAGGCAAACTGTGATGTGCAAAATGCAATGGACAGGGTAAAGTCAACACGATTTCGGCCTTACCATGGGCCTCATCAGACTGTTTTGCCACTAAAAGATTACATGCTTCCACCTACTCACCAATAAGTGAGCACGGTTCGATGAAATTTTGTCAAAATTTTATTTGTACAGAAAATTTTGTCAAAATTTTATTTTAATAGAAAATTTTGTCAAAATTTTATTACTATAGAAAATTTTGTCCAAATTGTATTTCTATAGAAAATTTTATCAAAACTTTATTTCTTTAACAATTTTTGTTTATACTGTATTTCTATAAAAAATTTTGTCAAATTATTTTTTCTTTAGAAAATTTTGTCCAAATTTTATTTCTATAGAAATTTTTGTAAAATTTTTTATTTCTATAGAGAATTTGTCAATATTTCTGTAGAAATTTTTTTCAAAATTTAATTTCTATACACAATTTTGTCAAAATTTTATTTCTATGGAAAAATTTGTCAAAATTTATTTCTATGAAAAATTTTGTCAAAATTTATTTCTATGGAAAATTAGCTGTACTGGGTCCACTCCGCTGCGACAACCTTCCCTCTCCAATACCCTTTAGCTGAGCCCTATATTGCCATTGTCTGGAAAAATGTTCCGTGTTGGGGGTGGGACATCCCATCGCACAATTCGGCCCTGATATGGACATCAAATTCGAGCTCTACTCCCAAGCAGCATTCTGTTGAGTCGCATATATTCCATCTGCAGTAAATAAGTCCTGTTCGGGGGGTGTTATCTGGGTGGGGTTGGAACACCAGACACTGGGTCCTGATAGTGGATATTAAATTCGTAGTCCACTCCCAAATACTTTCCATTTGAGTTCCAAATTGCCATTTCCGGTAAATATATCATGATTGGGGATGTTTTGTGAGTGGGGCGTCCCCCCAGTTACTCCATCCCAAATTTGAACATTAAGTTTTTGTTTTTAGGTAACTATAAGGTTTTAAACAAAATTTCTCTGAATTCGCCCCAACCATCTCCGAGATCCGCGGGAACGCCCCTCCTTCAGAACTTAGCATGCCTTTACTTGTTATGTACAAGATAGTGGAACCGGGCCCACTCCACGGCGCCATCTTTTACTCTCTAAAACCATTTATTGGATCCCTATATTGCCTTGGTTAGCAAATAAATGGGTGTGTTTTGGGCTGCCCTTCAGATATTTCGCCCCAAATGTGAATATCAATTTCGAGCCGCTTTCTTTTGAGCTGGTAAATATGTTCGGTTTACTGGGTATTGTTGGGAGGCGGTGGTCACCCAGTCACTTGGCCTTGAAATAATTATAAGGTTCTCTCTCTACTCTCAAATATCTTTCATTTGAATCCCATATTACGATCAGTAAATAAGTCTTGTTTGGAGGTTGGTGGACCCCCAGAGACTTGGTCATAAAAGACTGTATCAGTTTCATGCGTCTGACAGACTTAGGTGCATGCCCATCGTAGCATGGGGTGGATTAACATCCGCACCCGCACTGTGCTTCACAGGATCATTTGTGTAGTCAGTCTTCAATTATTATCATTGCAAAATGAAAAGTCTAACAATGAATCACACATTCGCAATCTTTTTCTACCAAACCTAAAATCAGACACAACCGCAACTTAATTTCGATATTTGATTTTGCTATATTCAAAGTATCGACAGCTTGTCAGAACAAAGATGATTACTATATGATCAAATTTAATCACTCTGCCCTCTATTTGTTGATTTTGGCATTTTCATTCAGTTGATTTAAATGTATGAACCCAATAGGTGGCGCTGGAGTTGCTTAACACCTATATATATAATTGCCATAAATCGAAAATGCCATATTAAACGACTAAAGACCTAATGTACCGGTGTATAAATTTTGTGGCCATCCTTGAGCAGATGAACCCTGGTTTCGAAACCTGGCGAAACAAAAGAATACATTTTGTGGTGGTTGTTCCCTCACTACAAGTGCCGACACTTCTTAGTAATTAAACCATTTAAAACTTTTGAAGAAAAAAGTGTTGCCCAGGCCTCTGGTGGGCTAAGCACCAAACGGATATATACACCAATCAGCACAACGAAGGATACAAATAAAAGGTATTGAAGAGTAGAAAACGAGTCTAAAAGACAATTTTTGGGCCAAGGGTTTGGGGAGTCGCCCCACCCCCAACCCCCGAAGAGGACACATTTCCCGACCATGGCAATATGAAGTTCCAATGAAGGTCTTTGGGAGTAGAGTATGAATCTTATATCAACTGCTGGTATCAGGTGTCTGGAGGCCGCACACCCCCCTAGCAACCCAAAAAGGGCGTATTTTCCGAACATCACGAATCTGATATTTTTCAGGGTCAAGTTTTTTGAATGGCCGCGCCATCCCCTAAGCACCTCACCAAAACACAGATATTTGCCGGCTATGGCAGTATGAATAGAGAATAGAGCACGAACCTCAACATCAACGTTTGGGACCAAATGTCTAGGGGCCGTCCCACCATCATAACACCCCGCAAATGGATTTATTTACTGATTTGTGAGTAGAGCACCGGACATATTTGCCGACTATAGCAACAAGGGGCTCAAATGAAAGGTATTTGAGAGTAGAAAACTAATATTACATCAAATTTTCAGAGCCAAATATTTGGAGGACGTCTCACCTATAAATTCCCCCTAAAATAAAGGCAATATTAACTTCAAATAAAAGGTATTTGGGGTATTTAGGGGCCATTGTGCTATGCTGATATCTTTTCTGGGCTAAGTGTCCCCCTAAATATCACCCAAACTGGACATATTTGGATACTATATCAATAAGGGGCTCACATGAAATGCATTTGAGAGTAGAGCACGAATCAAACATCTGTTTTATGGCAGATAAGTGTTTGGAGGACGCCTTATCCCATAAACTCCCCCTAAACCAGACATACATATATACCGACCATGTTAGTATGGGACACAAATTAAAGGTATTTGGGAATAGAGTATGCATCCGATATCCACTTTCGGTGCAAAGAGTCTGGTGGCGATATAATCCACCACTATAACCAAATTGGACATATTGACCGACCATGTCAATATGGGACTCCAACGACAATGAAACAAACCATAGGATTGGGGTATACTAACATCGTCATTCCGTTTGTAACACATTGAAATATTGGTCTAAGACCCCATAGAGTACGAGTACATATATTCTTGATCGCCATGAAATTTTAAGCCGATGTAGCTATGTCCGTCCGTTTGTACATTTGACCGCCCGTCTATGGAAAGCATGCTAACTTCCAAAGGAGTAAAGCTGATGCTTGAAATACTTCCGCACATATATTTGCTATTTGTGTAGGTTGGTTGGGATTGTTAATGGGTCATATCGGTTCATGTTTAGATGTAGTTCCCATGTAAACCGATCTCCCAATTATACTTCTTAAGCCCCGCAATTCAAAAAAGCACAATTTTTATTAGATTTTTCTGAAGTTTTGTACTAAGACGTTTTCTATGACATTTAACAGATTCGCCAAGCAGGAATCGGTCTAAAACTTGATTTGGCTGCCATTTAAACCGGTCTCCCGATTATATTTCTTGAGCCTCTTGGGGGTGCAATTCTTATCCGATTTCGATAAAAAATTTTACTATGATGTCTTCTATGACATTCAACAGACCATATATAGCTCCCATATAAAACGACCTCCCGATGTGACAACTTGAATCTGTAGAAGGCGCAATTTTTATCTGATTTTACTGAATTCTTGACCGACCTCCCGACTTGAATTCTTGAGCCTCTAGAGCGACCAAGTGCAATCCGATTTTGCTTAAATTTTACACATTATCTTCGCATACGGCCTGCCACATACCTGGCAAATAAGGCCAGAATTGGTCTAAAACCTGATCTGACTGACTATGATGACCAACATCCAAGCCAAGTATGGTCTGATTCGGCTCATAATATGATAAAGCTCCAATTGCATAGGAATTGTTATGCATAATCCATTGTTTGTCTATAAAGATATAGAGTAGCAAAGAACTTGACAAATGCCATCCATGGTGAGGGTATATAAGATTCGGCCCTGCCGAACTTATCACGCTTTTATTTATTATATCCACATTAGGGGACACAAAAGGTGCGTGGCGACAAATTTCTTATCGTAATATCGGTCTCAAATATAGTCTTTTAAGAATAGGCTACATCTAACAATCAAACATGAATGACCCCATTCTATTAAAAAAAATTTTAAATTTTGTTTAAGTATTCCAAGGAAAAATTTGTTCCATATATTGTAAAGAAAGGCGTAGCAGAGCGGACCCGGTTTAGTAAAAAATTTTATTTTTTATAACACTAGCTAGACAGGGCCCGCTTCGCTGCGCCTTCCTTCACTCTTTTATTTTATCTGAGCCCCATACAGGCACGGTCAGAAAATAAGTCCTGTTTGGGGGTGCTGTTAAGGCCTTTCAGATATTTCGCCCAAATGTGGATATCATATTGATGCTCTATTCCCTAATACCTTTCATTTGAGACTTATATTGCTATGATCGGTAAATATGTCCGATTTGGGGGTATTTGAGATGGGTTTTGGGATGGGGCGTTCTCCAGGTTATTTGACCTCAAAATTTAATACCAATTTCGTGTTTTTTGGTAAAAAAAAATTGGTGCACCCATCTTCGAGATCTGACATTTTCGAAAATGTGGGTAAGGCGGAGGGTCCCTTACCCACAAATTTTAAGAAATTTGTTTGTAAATTCAATTTTACAAAATTGTTTCTATACATTTTATTTTTGGTGAGAATTTTGTCATTTCCTTTGAAGTTTTTTTCTCCATGATGGCAACCCTGCCTATTCTTAACTTTTAGTAAGCTTCCATCTGAGAGACAATCAGATACAGATGGCTTTGTGAAGTTCACCAGACTTCACAGTCGCTCTTAATCGCTTTTTTTAGGAGACACTGTAAACGCAGTCCCACTCACACATGCACACACACAAACGCAGACATAATTTTAGAGACAACTTGTTGGCACCAAGCTTAAAAGTAAATTTATGAGTTGGTATTGTATGAGTTTGTTGTTGAACGAACATACACACCTTTTGGGCTGTTACTTGGAGTGTAAGGACATTGGGAAAACAAACACAACCACACAATAATGAAACTTATAAAACGTGCTAAGTTCAGCCAAACCGAATCTTTGAAACCCACCACCATGGATTCTGCGTAAAATTGACACAAAATAAGATTACTTCAAAGCATAATTTTACTCTACGCACGAAATTTCTGCCAAACCAGAATAATTAGATAGCTTCTAGGATCCCAACCAGGATAATCGGGAGGTCGGTTAATATGTGAGCCATATCAAGTTGAAGACCTATATCAACCTTACTTGGCACAGTTGTTGGAAGTCGTAACAGAGTACTAAATGCAAAATTTTAGCCAATTCGGACAACAATTGCGGCTTCCAGGGCATCAAGATGTCAAACGGGTGATCGATTTATATAGGACAGTATTTGAAAGTCATGAAACAACACTCCTTGGAAAATTTCTGCAAAATCGGCGGCTTCCAGTTGATCAAGATGTCAAATCAGGAGGTCGGCTTATATGGGAGCTATATCCAAATCTAAACCGATATGGCCCATTTGCAATCTTTAACGACCTACTTCAACAAGACGTATTTGTGTAAAATGGCAAGCTTTATGCGTTCGACCGCTATCGTGATTTCTACAGACGGACGGGCGGACATGTCTGGATCGAGTCAAAATGTTCGACCGATCAAGAATATATATATACTTTTTGGAGTCGCAAATAATTATTTAGTGGTGTTACAAACGGAATGACTAGGTTAGTATACCCGCCTATCCTATGGTGGTGGGTATAAAAAGAAATACGCAAAAGAAGCAAGTACAGAGGCAATCACACATACACATAGGCAAAAACCAAACTCCTGAATGTATCCTGTATGTTAAATATTTGCGCAAGAGTTTTGAATGTATCAGTAGTAAGCGTGCCGTGGCGAGTGACGATTTAAGTTAACGAAACAAAAAAAGGAAAACAAAATCGGTTAAAAAATTTATTTAAAAAAAAAAAATAATTTAAAAAAAGATATGGAAAGAATTTGAAAAAAAAACAAGTGTTAAAAAAAAAATAAATGTATCAATATTAAAAAAATTTTTACAGGCTTTCTGTTAAAAAATTAAAAGTTGCTTTGGTTTGTCTAAAAAAAAAATAGTAACAAATAACGAACTTTAAATGTGACTCCAGATGATGGTAGTAATGAAATTTTTATAAACTTTTCTCTCTGGTGTATAGATAAAAATCAAAAATCTACTTTTGCGTGTTTTTCAATTTGTTTCTTGGTGGCTTGTAAGTAAGAGTGGTTGCCTTTGCTTGGCACCACAACCAAAACAAATACCAAGAAGCTTTGTCCTGCTAATAGCAATCAAGCAAGCAACAATGATCCTGAAACTGAGTGTATTAAGTATACCGATTGGAATGTATACACTGACACGGACAACAACAAACAACAACGGCACAATACCTAAGTCTACAAATTCAGAGACAAATACCCACCCATACATACAAATATATCAACTCAAACAAACATACATACATTCACAAGACACGTAGCATTTGATATATTCTCTCATATACATTTACCTTGCATATATAGCGATGAGAATGGTGATGATTCGCACATACATACATGTACATGTATATGTAGTCACATTGATATATTTATTACATGAATTTGTATTCATCAAAGTTTGTATTTAATATTTATAAGACTGCTAATGAATTTGTATCTGCAATTGAATGGCGTGTGTTGGTGCGCTTTTTAACGTTTTTTTGGTTTTATGTCATTTATTTTCATGCTAGTATTATGGTTGGCTTAGTAACCACCACTAAATGAAGGATGCAAGGATTCTGTTTTCCTAAGTACAAGAGGCCAGAAGTTCATATTTTACACTTGCAAATATTAAAACAGCCTTTGGGAATGCAACAGATTTTCAGAAAAAAGGCACCCGAAAAATAGGCTATATAAAAAGAGAAAGATTTACATTGTAAAAATACTTAAAACTGAAAAAAAATCGAACAATGCATTAAATAAGAAATAAATTAAGCTTGCGGTCTTATGGCCTAAAAGTAGGCAACATACTAATATATGTAACGCAAAAATTTCGAAAAGATATCATATTTAAATGAAAAGATTAGGTTTCTTCAAGTTAAACAAAAATTTAAGGACTTTTCCTTTATATGGTAGGCCCCACGGTAACAAAGGTAGTAGCGTGCTCAGATGGCCACTGCGTTGTTTCGATTCCCACCAGAAGCCTTGGTCTGTTGTAACTGTTGTATCACAATGGACCTAAAAATGTCTAAGTGAGTCTGTAGAGGACTGCCACTCTTACCTTACCTACTTTGTATTGTCCAGAAAAACACATGGAGGGGATGCAACAGATTTTTACAAAAAAAAAATAAACCTTTAAATTTACTATGCAAAGAAAATTTGTATAAAAGAAAAAAGTGTAATTTAAGAAAATCAAAGACAAATATTAGTTTGGCTATAACATAGCCTCATCTAAGTGCCTTGTTGCCTTTGCAAGTTTGTATGTCTAAAAAAAGGCATTTCGCAAATAATGGAAGGATTCTTTTGTTCAAAATAAAAATACCTAACGTTGACAAATATATATAAAAATAATGTTTTTTTTATGAAGCCCTATAATAACTTTATGTTGCCTTTTGGGTAGGCAACAGATATTCATAAAAATAAAGACCACGCCCAAAATTAGAATTTGGCGAAATGAAAGCGAAGCAACTTAGAAAGAAAAGATATTTGCAAATAAGAAAAAGCGTGCTTTGTTCAGCCGGGCCGAATTTATAAGAATAGCGCCCTGTAGAAGTTCAAGAAGTCTAATCGGGAGATCGGTTTATATGGCAGCTATATTAGGTTATGAACCGATTTGAACCATACCTAGCACAGTTATTGGAAGTCATAACAAAACCCAACTTGAAATTGCCTCGACATTCCGAGTCGAACTAACCATGTCCGTCCGTCCGTCTGTCGAAATCACGATAGCGGTCGAACGCGTAAAGCTAGCAGCTTGAAATTTTGCACAGACACGTAATATTGATGTAGGTCGTCGGGGATTGCAAATGGGCTATATCGCTTCAATATAGCCCATATATATAGGATGTAGCTCCCATATAAACCGATCTCCAGATTTGACTTCTCGAACCCCTGGAAGCCGCAATTTTTGTCCGCTTTGGCTGAAATTTTGCACATAGTGTTCTGTTATGACTTCCAACAACTGTGCGAAATCGGCCTATAATCTGATATAACTTCCATATAAGCCGATCTCCCGATTTGAATTCTTGAGTCCTTGGAAGCCTCAATTTTCATCCGATTTGGCTGAAATTTTGCACATAGTGTTATGTTTTGACTTCCAACAACTGTGCGAAGTGCGGTCCAAATCGGTCTATAATCTGAAATAACTTCCATATAAGCCGAATTTGAATTCTTGAGTCCTTGGAAGCCTCAATTTTCATCCGATTTGGCTGAAATTTTGCACATAGTGTTATGACTCCCAACAATTGTGCCAAGTACGCTTCAAATCGGTCTATAACCTAAAATAGCTCCCATATAAAACGATCTCGCGTTTACACTTCTTTCTGTTATGACTTCCAACAACTATGCTGAGTACGGTCCAAATCGGTCTATAACCTGATATAGCTACCATATAAACCGATCTTCCTATTTGACCTCTCGAGCCCCCGGAAGCCGCAATTTTTGTCCGATTTGGCTGAAATTTTGAGTGCTGTATTTTGTTACGACTTCCCATAACCGTGTAAAATCGGTCTTTAACCTGATATTGCTCCCATGTAAACCCGTCTCTCAATCAACTTTGTTCGGTTTCTGGAAGCTTTAATTTTTGCTGGTTGGACAGAAGTTTGGTATGTTGAATAATATTATGCCCTTCAAAAAAAATTTATTTTGTATAAACTTTTAGCAGAATCCGTGGTGGTGAGTTCCCAAAATTCGGCCCGGCAGTACACTTTTACTTGTTCAAGATTGCAGCGTAATTTCACCAGACAGACAGACGGTCGGACTTGGCTAGATCGTCTTCGATTTCTACCACGATCAAGAATATATACATTTTATAGGGTCAGAAATAGATGTTTCGATGTGTAGCATTTTGATGTGATGTGAGAAGTTTCGAATTATTTTCAAACTATTACGGCAAAAAAAGCTAAAAATAACCGCTGCTTTAGCATGTTCGTTATTTTTCACAGTATTTTGTAAACTATGTTCTGCTAAAAATAGTCAATAAAATTTCAACTTGCTATAAAAACAAGTTTCCATTAAAAACACTTAATTTAGCAACACTGGTGTTTTTTTATAAGCTTCATTAACATAAGCGAAGAAAAATGCTGCCTTTAGGCTCTGCTTTTTTTTTGGTAAAAACATGTTATTTCGTAGTTGAAATTTAGTTTTATTTGACATTTATTTTATTACATAAACCAAGGCGCCTCAAAGTAGGCAACAAAACAACAATTTGCTGTATTCCTTGATTTTTTGTTCGTCACAATTTGAATTTAGCTTTAATGAGCAAAAAGTCACAAAATATTAGACAATAAGAAGGATAGTTAATTATATTAATATTTAAATGTTTATGCTTTTGTAATTGCAGAAAAAAAAAAACATTAAAAATTATATTGGAGTGATTTTAAATAAAACCCAAAATATTAGGAATCAATATTATGGGTTGATTCCCAATATTCTTTAGTTACTAAAACCCTTATTTTAAACACATACAAATGCTCACTTCACGGTATGCCACAGATTTTGTGTCTCTCAAGCAAAGCCTATATTGCAACCGAATAAAATTTTTTTTAAATTTTTGGTTAAAGTTTATGGCCTAAAAGTAGGCAACTAAATATTTAATATTTTTTAAAATTGGCGGATTTAAAATATACTTTTAATTTTTCATCGAAATGCTATTGATAATAATTCAAATTTTTACAAAAACTTATGAGTAGTTGTTATACATGCTGAAAATTGGGATTGTTAATCGGCTTATAATTGCATAATAGATAAAATAAAAACTTCTTTGTTACAATAAACGAAATTTTATTTATTTTTTATTTAGAATTGATCGTCTAAACATAGACAACATTTTGTCGTTTTCTTTAGTACAGTTGCAAATTGCAATTTAAACTAAAGTTTACTTTACTCATCGACGTTAATAATTCAAATGTTTACAGAAGTTTTATTATCGTAACAAACAAACCTTGACATATTATAGTTTGCATTGACCACCTAAAATTAGGCAACAAACACTTTTCATACATTTTGACATGGGCTTTAACCCTTTTTGGGGTTTTTTAGCGATATGCTATTTGTAATAATTCTTTTACAATAGCTTTATTATCATAAAAAATACACCATGAAAAATGCTAGATAGCAATGATCACCTAATAGTAGGCAACAAAATGTTTATGTAACTTGATATATAACGGACAAAACCTACTGCCATTCGGATATGCAACATATGATGATCATATGATAAAAATGTTTAATGATTGTTCTAATAAAACATCAATTAGGCGCTTTTATGGCTTAACTAGATGTGGTCTTCTTAGGATGGGAGAACATAATAACAATAAAATGTTCTGTTTTACTTGCCATCTTAAGGATTTTTTTTTTTAAATCAATATTAACTGACATTAATATATGATTTTCCAATTACAATATTTTTCAATACATGATTTGAACAACGTCAGCTCTCGAACTTTAACTTTAATGAATGTTAAGAACAGATAAATTATGAGTAATCACCTTGAAGTAGGTTGTATTAGCAATTTAAATTCAAATTTAAAGACAAACTTTAACAAAAATATTTTTTTCCATTATTTGAGCAGTTAAAATTGAAACTTAAAAAGGATATTGGGATGGCACAAGAAGAAATCCCCATGAATTTTTCTTATATGCTTGCATTAGAATTGCGCCCTCTAGAGGCTTTTGAAGAATATTCGGGAGATGAGTTCATATGGAGCTCTCATCAGGTTTTGAACAGATTAGAGCCATACTTGATATATCTGTTGGAGGTCTTAGGAAAAGTCATCGTGCAAAATTTCAGCCAAACTGCTCTGTAGAAGCTCCAGAATTGAAATCGGTTTATATGGGAGCTTAGTATGTCTGTTCGAGTTCATAGGAAATTTCATCAGCCAAATAGGATAAAAACTATGCTCTCTGTTGTCAGATTAGGGGAAATTTCTCAAAACAGGGGATATTTTTCGTGATCGGGGAAAATTTTTTCTCATTCGGAGTACGGGGATTTTGATGGGGGAAAAAGTAAAAGTTGGCGATTTTTTTGGGGGAAATTGCTCTATGCTCTCTATTGTCAGATTAGGGGAAATTTCTTCAAACAGGGAATATTTTTCGTGTTCGGGGAAAATTTTTTCTCATTCGGAGTACGGGGATTTTGATGGGAGAAAAAGTAAAAGTTGGCGATTTTTTTGGGGGAAATTGCTCTATGCTCTCTGTTGTCAGATTAGGGGAAATTTCTCCAAACAGGGGATATTTTTCGTGATCGGGGAACATTTTTTCTCATTCGGAGTACGGGGATTTTGATGGGGGAAAAAGTAAAAGTTGGCGATTTTTTTGGGGGAAATTCCATCAGCAAAGCTTTAAAATTTTATTTTCTCGAGTATACGAATTTTTCTTGTGTTTAGTGTTGGCTAATGCCTTTGGATATGTGTGATTTAATAGAAAGCTTCTTCACTTACACTGGTGTTTACTATAGAAACGCATATCCCGAGATGAGAAACTGTACATGAATATGATAGATATAGGCCTTAGTCTACCGTACTAAAGCTGGAAATTCTAGCCATGCCCAACCCGTTTATAGAAATCACGATGGCGGTCGAATGAATGAAGCAATCTCCCTGAAGTTTTGGTTCATTTGCAAAACAGCCATTTGGGCTTAGACTCGACTTGAAGTCTGAAGCCCCAGAACCTGCAATTTTTATATGATTGAGTTGGAATGCACTTAGAGTTCTATTAAGACTTCTACCCATTGTGCTAAGAATGCACCATATCGGTTTACAACCTTATATAATAGCTCCCATATAAACCAAATAAAACTATCTCCTGTCAGCCGCAGTTGTTATCGATTGAAATTTTGCATATAGTGTTTTTATACCCACCATCGAAGGATGGTGGGTATAAAAGATTCAGTCCAGATTTGGATATATCTGTCATATAGACCAATCTCTCGATGTAAGGTCTTGGGTCCATAAAAGGCGCATTTATTGTCCGATTTCGCAGAAATTTGGTATAGCGAGTTATGTTAGGTTTCTCAGCATTCCCGTTCAATATGGCCCAGGTCGGTCGAGATTTGGATATAGCTGCCATATATACCGATCTCCCTATTTAAGGTTTTAGACCCATAAAAGGTGAATTTATTTACCGATTTTACTGAAATTAGGCACAATGTGTTGGCCCCTCGAAATTCGTACCAAGTATGTTCAAGATCGGGCTATATTTGTATATAGCTGCCATGTGTACCGATTTCCCGATTTATGTTCTTGGGACATTAAAAGCACGTTTATTACTCGATTTCGCCGAAATTTTACACAGTGGACTGTGCTAGGCACTCGTGTTCAATATGGTTCAGATCGGTTTATTTTTGGATAGAGCGGTCATATACATTATACCGATATCCCAATTAAAGTTCTTAGGGCTAAAAAGGTACATTTATTAACCGATTAATGTACAATGAATTATATTACACTCTTACATAGCCTTTTTGAATATGGTAGAGATCGGACTATATTTAGATAAAGCTGCTATGTGTTCATGAATGATGCATTTGTCACTGTATTATGACGAAAAGCTTTTAATATATATATTCTAGCTGTTGGCTATCCAAAGTTCGGCCCGCCGAACTTAATGCCTTTTTAATTGTTTATTACTTACAATGACAAAATTAAAATATACCAATCCTTTAGTTGTGGGTATAAAACTTAATTTTTTCATAAAACTACACTTTAATCAGAGAGTATTTTCTTAGGAGAAAAATATTTTAATTGGGGATTTTTTGAGAAAATTTATTTGGAATTAAGTGGATCTCTCTCAAAAAAAAAAAAAAAATCTGGCAACCGTGGTGCCGTATGTTTTAAAAATTTCAATTAGCTGTGGTCGCCTAACAGCAGGCAACAACTTTTCGTAAAAAAATTAACAATTCCTTACAAACTTATAAACAATGATCATGTTTGTTTTTTGAAAACTGCTTAGAGCGCATGTAATGAAAAAAAACCACAACATGAATGAACTCTCCTCCTTACCTCCTAATTAGCTTCTTTTCGATTTTCGTTACAATTACCAATTTATTTTGTAATGCTTTAACACGGACTACAACATAATATAATATTAGTACAAGAGAATATCTGAAAACTGGTGTCTCTTTATGACGGAAGGAGTTGAGGTGTTTATATTTTCATCTAGCAAATTTGTTATTCCAAAAAACAAAGATGTTTGCTAAAACAGCAGTTTTTGTTTTCTGAAAATGGGAAAGCAGACATTACTGCTGTTTCAGCTAACATAGGGCTGCTGTAGTGGCAAACATTTCTTACTGCTATTTCAACTAACAAAATCTGCTGTTTTGATGATTGAAATTGTGGAATATTACTGTAAAGAAGCACCTGATCCATCAATTGGTAAACATTTCGAAATGTGGCTAAATTAGCTCGCATTTTTATACCAACCACCGTAGGATAGGGGGTATATTCATTTAGCCATTCCGTCTGCAACACATCGAAATATCAATTTCCTTCCCTACAAAGTATATATATTTCGGATCGTGGTAAAATTCTTGGAAGATTTAATGATATCCGTGTGTATGTCCGTCGGTCTGTTGTAATCACTCCACAGCCTTCAAAAATTGAAATATTGATACGTCTTTTGATGCACGCTGTTTAAGTTTTTGATTGGGACAAATCGGACCGTATTAGCTACATAGACCGATAGGATAAATATTGTATCCTTGTTTAATCTGGTCCAGATCGGTCCAGATTTTGTTTTAGGTGCCATATAGAACGATCTCTCGATTTAAAGTCTTGGCCCTATAAAAAGCGCATTTATTATCCGATTTCGTTGAAATTTGACGCAGTGACTGATGTTAGGCTTTTCGACATCCTTGTCCTATATGGTTAATATCGGTTTATATTTGAATATAGCTGCCGAAAAGACCAATATTTTGCTCTACAAAATTGAACAGTGACTTATATCTTTAGACCATCTAATGTCCGCGCCGAATTTGGGTGCTTAAGTTATCCAATTTTCACAGAATTGTGACGAAAGGGCGTTTATATATATACCCGAGGTGGTGGGTATCCAAAGCTGGGCTCGGCCGAACTTAATGCCTTTTTACTTTGTTATTGTTTGCTATTGCTCTGCTAATGTGCACATGACTGGCGTGGCATTTTGTATCTAAATTTAAAGAAAATAGTTATGAAAAGTATATATTCAGTGGCGACTATAAACGTCCACTGAGACACACATTTGCATACGTGTTCTATTTATTTTCTTCCAACATCTCCTTCATAATAAAGCAGCAGTCATTTTCAGCAAACAACAGACTTTTCAGCAGTAAGACTGCTACTCTGACATTGCAGTACTACTGATGTAATAGCAGAACTTCAGCAAAATTAACTACTAATATTCAGCAGAAAATGTTTGCTATTTTCAGCAAACGTTTTTCTATGAGGATACCCAGGAAAATTTCTCCAAGGACATAGAAAAAATTTACTTTTTGGGAATCTATATGTATGTTGTATTTCATACCCATACTAACTCTTGTCTCTCTTAAGATATATCGTTAGACATATTATAATGCATATTATTGCTGGACAAAATATAGGCAACGCACCCACCCCCTAGAAATAGGCTACAAGATTCATTGGAAATTCATATGCATGATTTTTAATGACACCCTTACATAAAACTAATGTTTTCAATTAATGTTGAAAATATTTGTGAAAACACATACCTTCGATGTGTATGACAGCAGTTAAATGTTTGTTTAGCACATTTTGTACATTTAAATGCCTAGGCTATACTTTTCATTTATCTCTGTATCCAATCTCTATAAACAAATACAAGGCTATTCAATTAGCATTTGACGCCAGTGTACTTTGTGGAATTGAATTGCAGAAAAATGCTTAAATTGTATTAAATAAATGGCAATGTTGAATATTCAAGCACGCATTAACACTTCAATACTCGTACATGGCAAATGAGGGCCCTTGGAGATATGCAATAAGGCACGTGTGCCAGAAATGATTTTTAATAAGTAAATGGAAAATGTTTGTGACTAAATGTTAGTTAGTTGCTGTCTCTTTATTTTGTCTTCATAACTATTGCATGAAAACATAATGATATGGAACATTATAAAATGTTTGTAAATGCCTAGAAACGGACATGAGGCATATAAGATGTGCATTTCTACTCTCTGTCACAGAGTTTTGGTGTGCCAAGTAGTGGAAAATTATTTCAAGTAGTTACTTGGTATGAGACAAGTGGCAGTGGTTCGAAAGAAATAACCTCAAATTAATATTCTTTTTCTGTGAAGAATTAAACGATTGAAAACTGGAACGACAATAAAATATATGTGACGAAAAGAAATTGCCCCCCTTATTTTATCTAATAATAAGTAAAAAGACATTAAGTTCGCCCGGGCCGAACTTTGAATACCCACTACCTAGGATATATATGCAAACCCCCTTTCGTCATAATTTTCACCTGGAAAATTGGATAACTTATGTGACCAAATTCGGCACGGACATTAAGTGGTCTTATAAATATAAGTCACTGTTGAATTTTGTTTTTCAAATTTCAACAAAATCGGGTAATAAATAAAACTTGTATGTCCTTCAGACCCTTAATCGGCATATCTGTCTATATGACAGCTATATCTTAATACAGTCCGATCTTTACCATATTTGGGTCAGATGGCGGGTGTACTAAAACTACTTTCAAACATATATCAGCGAAACCGAATAAAAAAAATAATGCTTTTATGGGCTTCATACTCTTTATCAGGAGATCGGTATATATGGCAGCTATATCTAAAGATAGTCCAATCCGAACCATATTTGGGACGGATGTCGGGAGACCTAAAACTTCCCACTGTTTCAAATTACAGCGAAATCGGATTTTAAATAAAACATTTATGGGCATTAGACCCTTTATCGGCAGATAGGTCCATGAAGCAGCTATACCCAAATATGGTCCGATTTGGCCCGTTCAAGAACTTAACCACCGTGCATTAAAAAGACGTATATGTGTCGAATTTCAGCTCAATATATGAATTACAACCGAGGGACGGACAGACACACGGACATCGTTAAATCGTCTTAGAATTTCGAAATATATATACTTTGTATAGTCAGAAATTGATATTTCGATGTGTTGCAAACGGAATGACTAATTGAATATACCCCCTGTCCTACGGTGGTGGGTATAATAAGTAAAAGCCTGCTAAGATCGGCCGGGCCGAATCTTGGAAACCCACCACCATGGATTCTGCTAAAATATGGGAGCCCATCTGGTTTTAGACCGAATAGGACCGTACTTGGCGCAGTTGTAGAGAGTCATAACAGATATGAAAAATTCAGCCAAATCGAATAAAAATTGCGGGTCAAAAGAAGTCAAAACGGTTTATATGGGACCTATATCAGATTCTTTACCGATTGCGACCGTACTTGGCACAGTTGTTAGAAGTCATAACAGAACACTATGCACAAAATTTCAGCCAAATCGAATGAAAATGAAGGCTTCCAGGAGCTCAAGAAGTCAAATCTGGGGATCGGTTTATATGGAAGCTATATCAGGTTCTTGACCGATTGGGACCGTACCTGGCACAGTTGTTAGACGTCATAACAGAACACTATGTGCAGAATTTCAGCCAACTCGGACAAAAATTGCGGCTTCCAGATGCTCAAGAAGTTAAATCGGGAGATAGGTTTATATGGGATATACAAAAATTATTGTCTTTAGTTTATTGTTTGTTTTCCCCCAATGGTTCTTAGAAGGCTTTGTGTACTCCTAAAAGCAGACAAGAAAATTAGTTCCAAGAATTTCAACGATATTTTAAGCAAAAAATGCACGCATAATTTTTTGTCAATCAATACACAAACAAAACAAGGTAAATAGACAAGCAGACAAATAAGTAGAACGAACTAACAAAAGTTCTCTACTTCAAATTCAAACATAAGCTAGGTAGCACATTTTTCAGAGAAATCCTGAACAAAATTCCAAATAACCATTATCAGCTTGTTGGTTGGCATGTGAAAGTAAAAGGCTTTCATTTTCAGGAAAACAAATTTATATTAGCTTCGACTACCCCAGAAGACCTTCGCCTTAAAAACATGCAACAATTACTTCCCTACAACCAAGTAGTCCCAAAGTAGGCAACATTCTTATGTAAAAAGCAGAGATTCAGTTAAGTTAGGCGAGACAAATAAACAATTATAATTTCCTATGCAATATCCCCTCTTGGAAACAAAAAAACAAAAGTACTTATTAGAAAGTTTTCTTTATTTTCAGGTCGCCCTTTATGAACCAGACAGGCTACTGGGGTTTATTGGCAAAAGTTACCCCATAAAGTATGCCATATATTTGCTAAAATAAAACATTAAAATCTTCATTAAGGAGTTTTCCAGTTAATTTTACTATGCATTTTTTGTTCTTCATAGCATTTAAAACTTTTTAAACCTTGATTAAATTTAGCAAATCTGTGTTTCTGCCACATCCGCTTCTTGGTATTTACCAACGTTGTGGTAATTTTCACGCCAGCAAGAATTAGTATAATGCAAAATACTGATGGGAAGCTATAACGATGTAAAACTAAAAGATGGGAATACAAAACAGGAGTAAATAAAGCAGATGGCAAAGGGAAACAAATAAAAGGAGGCTATGTTCGGGCTAAAGGAAGCTGGGATATCAAAACTTTACATAAATAGAAGATTTTGTCAAAATTTGGTTTCCATGAGAAATTTTGTTGCGTATTTATTGTAATAGAGGAACTCTTATATCAACAATTTAGTGGAATGGACGTTATTTCACTCTGCAAGAATATTCTGAAACTTGTAATGCAAATGCAAATTTGTCTATGAATATTCCATTAAGGAACAGGGGCAAACTTCTCACATATCAATGAGTGCTGTCCGATTCAAGTCTTAAGCTCAATACTAACCGGCCTTCTTTTTATAGCCGAGTTCGATCGGCGTGCCGAAGTGCAAGACCTCTTTGGGGACAAGTTTTTACATGACAAATTACCTCGCAAATGTCGCCAGCATTATAGGAGGGGATAACCACCGCCGAAAATGTTTTATGATGTTCTCGCCAGGATTCGAACCCAGGCGTCCATCGCCATAGAGGGACATGTTAACCGCTGCGTTACGGTGGCTTCCCTAAAACTTGTAATGGGTAGTTATTTAGGAAAAAAAATTTATGGAGCGGCTAAGTCGAGCTCCACTCTCTCTGAGTCTTGAGGACAATGTCGAACCTACTTAAACTTCGGATGGCTATGGTTTGCCTAGGCCATAGGCTTTCTCTGGCAAAACAAAGCGCCTTTTGAGGGCTTTGAATAATAAAAAGTGAATCGATAAGGAGAGACGCTCTCTTAATTGAGTTGTGAGATTCGCTGCACAGGCTAACACAAAAGCTACACGTCTAGATTCAGAAACGGCCAGCAGTCAGACAAAATGCTGCGGTCACTTGGAGGGCATCCCATGCGTTCCCGAGAGACTCTAGAGCAAGAAGAGGATGTCATTGGTATGCACTTGTCGTAGGTTTTTGGGGACATTGTGTCTGAGTCAAAACTCCTTTGGGAGATTAAAAGTTTTGACGCCAGGAGCGGCTGAATTAAAAGCAGTGCCCGATAGACTGTCTCATTTTGAGATATACTCTGTTTGTATCAGCATGTCGTACACACCTATGGAATGAAGAAACACAAAAGTCATTTTCATTCCAAAGGCAATTTCATTACATCACGAAGGCGAAAGATTTTCGTCTATCATCCTTTATGTTGAAGAGTCTAGAGAGTTTGATAGAAACATATCTTAGGGCAAAGATCCTTAGAGATCACCTGTCTCTCCAACAGCATGCATATAGTAAGTCCACTAAAACAGCCCTTGACGACCTCGTCGCTTTCATGATGGGTTTTCTCGTTGTCAAGGAATCTACAATGATAGCATTCCTGGACATTGAAGGTGCTTTCAATAATGTAAAACCGTCATAAATCATGAAGGAGCTGGAGTTTCTAGGCATCAACACTACCATAAGAAAGTTTATTAAAACTTTACTAACTTAAAGATGAATTACGGCAGGCCTGGGGTCTGTAGATCTAAAAAGGTGGGTAAGGAGAGGAACTTCTCAAAGGGCAAAAAAGGCAACTCTTGCCTGGGAGTTTAAACTACGTGTTATGCACTGGTTTTTCTGCATACTGCAGTTTTCATATCTATATGGTGTTGTGGACTGGTGGACGTCGCTTCAAAAGTCCATTTACTGTTTAAAACTCACCCGTAGCTAAGGGATGGCTAGCTTGTACATCGCAGCCGCACTGAGGACGACACCATCTGATGCACTGAATTAAATTCTATACCTAAGGACTACGGTAATTGTGGCTAGACAAATAGTTGCGACTACTGCTAAGGGAACTTTCTCTTTAGACATGCGGCGCCTACGAACACTGTCGCTTTTTGATTATATTTCTGATAGAAACGATTGAAACTACAATATCCCTGGTAATAGAAATTACATAGACTTCTATACGGATGGTTTCAAACTAGATGGGCTTTTTGGTGTACTTTGAAGAACTTGGACTAATCATATTGGGAAGGTTACCCGACCCGTGTATCCTTACAATTAAAGAAATGATGGAATAGCTAAGATAAAATTGTTCTGCGTGACTCACCACCGGGACATCCCAGGGAATTGTAGAGCAGCTTGTCAGATACCTTACACATTCCAGGGGAACTAAACTCTGCGGACATACCTCTAGCGAGACTTAATGGTCCTTAAGTCTCGCTAGAGGTATGTCGGAAGGGCATCGAATGACGGATGGTCACAAAGTGAGGGTTTTAAACACTTCACAATTATGTGTCCCAATTAAAACTTGAAGGGGTCTATCGCTTTGCTGTCGCTGACGAGAATAGACGTTCCATTCATTGTGTCGCCATGATGAATCACTGACTGATCGCTTAATATGCTGACAGACTGAAGGTTGCAAGTAAAGACTTTGCAGAAGCTGTGAGTACTTCGGGGAAGAAGAGACTATAGAAAAAATTGTATTTTTATAGAAAATTTTTCAAAATTTTATTTCTATAGAAAATTTTGTCAAAATTTATTCCTATAAATCTTTTGTCAACATTTTATTTCTCTAAAAAAATTTTGTCAATGTTTTATTACTGATTTCTTGGCGTATAGGTGACCTCTTGGTATTTGCATTTTAATGGTTTCGGCTGCAGGTAAGATAAAACAAAGTATTTCAGGGTGTTGTTTCAATTTTTTTCCGATATTTCGGTTGCCTTCGTCTAATCGTTTTCACAGGTTGTTTTTCTAACAAAAAACAAAACAATTAAATAAAAAGCAATTAAGTTAAGATATTTGTACATATAAAAGATTGAAAATTGACCCGACTTCGAAATTCCAAGCGAAAAACAACAAATTAATTGAAACACTTCTCAATTTAAATCTAATAAATATTCAAGAGAAGAATAAACTGACAAGCAGAACTTCATTGGCCCCAAGGATTTACGGGTTGCCTAAAATTCAAAAGAGGGAACACCATTGAGGCCAATATGTTCATATGTTAATTCCCCGTCCTATAACATATGTAATTATTTTGGAACATACAACCGCGAATTCTATATATAACATAAAGGACGCAGTTGACTTCAAGGCAAAAATTGGAAACCTCAAAATAAATAACGACGATATTTTAATTTCATTTCATTATTTCCGAGCATCCCGGTGAATTTGGCTATACAAACGATAGAGAGAAAATGGGGAGAAATTAAAAAACATACACGTATTCCATGCAACATTTTTAAGGAAATAATTTAATTTTGTATCAAGGACACATGATACTTCAAATATGAAGATAAAGTTTACGAGCAGCTCAAGGAAATGCCTATCGGTTCCCCAGCATCATCCATTATCGCCGATATTATTATGGAGGATCTACTTGACAACGTAATGGAGAACGTAGCCAAACCAAAGATAATAACGACATGTTTGGATGATATCTTCGCAGTCGTAAGGAAATCGGATGTGGACCAAACTTTAGAAGCACTAAATGCTTACCACCGACAAATAAAGTTCACTAAAGAGGAGGAACTAGAAAACAAACTACCATACCTTGACTGTATGGTACATAGACAAAATAACGTACGAAAAGTTGATTGGTAACAAAAATCGACCGCTGGAGGACGAAGTATCAATTTTCATTCTAAACACCACAGACGAATAATAACCAATACTTCAACAAATTTTATAAAGAGAGTTTTTAGGATTAGCGACACTGAGTTTTAAAAGCCAATTATTTTCATAGTCACACCATAAGACAATTGATATGCAAAGCCAAACAAAGCTACGGAGACGATTCGAAAAGGCCTAAAGATTCAGAAGGAAAAACATACAAAACTGTATCATATGTACGATAAGGAGAAGTATCAGCTAGCCTGGAAAACAAACAGGATCGTCAATGAGCTATTCAGCAAGACTATGAAAAAGAGGACAAATCGAATATTCTGTACAAAATTAAATGCAACGGGGTCAAGACAAACATATGTCCAATGGCATATTTTGGCACTACTTTGACAAAATTGAAAACTAGATTCTCTTCACACAAGTCAGACCAAAAAGCTGTAAATAAACCGCTACAGCAGAAAACCGCTCTTGCTGCCCACTGTGCCCAACTGGCCACAAACCAAACTTCAAAGACGTAAAGATTCTCATTCAGGAGAGTCATTACAAACGCAGATTAACTTTTGATACGTTGCACATTATTGATTTTCCTCCTGACGAGAGAATAAATAACAAACAAGTAAAAAGGCATTAAGTTCGGCCGGGCCAAACTTTGGATACCCACCACCTCGGGTATATATGTAAACCCCCTTTCGTCACAATCCGATGAAAATTGGATAACTTATGCACTCAAATTCGGCACGGACATTGAGTGGTCTTATAAATATAAGTCACTGTTGAATTTTGTATTTCAAATTTCAACAAAATCGGGTTATAAATAAAGCTTTTATGAGCTTCAGGCCCTTAACCGGCATATCGTTCTATATGACAGCTATATCTAAATACAGTCCTATTTTTCCATATTTGGGTCGGATAGCGGGTGGCCTAAAACTACTCACTGTTTCAAATTTCAGTGAAATTGGATAAAAAATAATGCTTTTATGGGCTTCAGACCCTTTATCGGGAAATCGGTCTATATGGCAACTATATCTTAATATAGTCCGATCCAAACCATATTTGGGGCAGATGTCGGGAGACCTAAAACTACCCACTGTTTAAAATTTCAGCGCAATCGGGTTATAAAAAGGGCTTTTGTGGGCTTCAGACCCTTTATCGGGAGATCGGTATATATGGCATCTATATCTAAATATATTTCGATCTGAACCATATTTGGGTCAAATTGTTGGTAGGCCTAAAACTACTCACTGTTTTAAATTTTAGCGAAGTCGGATAACAATAAAGCTTTTATGGGCTTCAGACCCATAGACCGGCAGATCGGTCTATATAGCGCTATATCTACATATAGAGTGCGATCTGAACCATATTTAGGTTCGAAGATGAGAGGCCTGAAATTACTCACTGTTTCAAATTTATAGCGAGATCGGTTAAAAAATAAAGCTTTTATGGGCTTCAGACCCTTTATCGACAGATCGGTCTATATGACAGCTAAATCTAAATATAGTCCGATCTGAACCATACTTAGGTCAGATGTCCGGAGGCTTAAAATAAGCCACTGTTAAAAATTTAAGCGAAATTGGGCAATGAAAAAGCTTTTATGGCCTGCAGACCCTTTATCGGCAGATCGGTCTATATTACAACTATATCTAAATATAGTCCGAACTGAAGCATATTAATGTCAGATGAAGGGAGGCCTAAAACTACTGACCGGGAGGCCTAAATCTACTGACTGTTTAAAATTTCAGTAAACTCGGATAAAAAATTAAGTTTTTATGGGCATCAGACCCATTGTCGGAAAATCAGTCTATGAAGCAGCTATATCTAAATTTGGTCCGATTTGGCCCGTTTAAGAACTTAACCAGCGTACATCAAAAAGACGTATCTGTGCCAAATTTCAGCGCAATATCACAATTTTTGAAGCCTATAGTGTGATTGCAACAGACGGATAGACTGACAGACACACGGACATCGTTAAATCGTCTCAAAATTTTCCGACGATCCGAATTAAATATACTTTGTACGGTCGAAATTGATATTTCGATGTGTTGCTAACGGAATGGCTAAATGAATATACCCCCTATCCTACGGTGGTGGTTATAACAAGCCATTCGAATCTTCCATCATTGAGCTCGTCTCGAAAGAGAAACAAACCGAAAAATTGAAAAATTGTGAAATTAAATGATCTTCGCCCTAACAGGCAAAAAAACTTAAAAGTAAAAATTCGGCAGAGCCAGACTGGGATTTGAACCTGGGCAGCGAGAGCCGTTGCCGTTGTCAAAGGCATTGATATCCCTTAAAAAAATTCACACAAATGACATGTGAATACCATGCAGTCGTATAGAAACAAGTCAATGACTTCAAAAAAATACATGCGGTGGAAAAGAACAGCTAGTGTGAGAGGTTTCAGACTTGTGATAGCGACGTGCTTTCATCATAGACACGTTTTCGCGGTATATTCGGTATAAGTACGACCTACCAATGTATGGCCCATGAAGCTTCCACAGCTAATATGGCTGAGTTATTCTAACCAAATGACGAAACGCGTCCCACAGTGGTTGGTGTGTGTTGTGGTCTCTGGCTTCATTGTTATTTTCAATTAAAATAATATAACGAGAATCAAGAGGAAATTTATATAAAATTATGGCTTAGAAAAATTTTTGTTCAATGATTGTCTTTCGGAACAATTTTTATAAACTTTTAATAACTTTGCGTTTAAATCAATAACAAAAACATGAAGATTTTGGCTTTAAGAAACTTTTATTAACTTTGCGTTTAAATCAATCACAATGGCCAAAGGACTGCCGCCAATAAACTTGGTTAACCCGAAGTATTTCGGGTCGACACAGTCTGAGTTAAGGGCGTGGGCGATGAACACACATATAACACTGAGGAACAGCGAAACAATCGGTAGGACAGCGAAAATCCTATGTGGTAATCTGGATCGTGAAAGGACGAGGCTATTACTGAAAGGAAGTAAGAAGGAGGTCAGTATAGCATTTGATATCATAACGGGATACATAGGACTCCTACTCACTTATGCAAAAATCGTTGCGGCAAGTGATAGCATGTGTAAGGCACGTCATTGCCCGGCTGTCGCGGCCAACAGACACCGGTACTTAGGTGGGTAAACAATACCAGACATGAATCAACTTAGGAGCGTGGTATGGAAAACAATAAGGGATTCTGTAAGTAGCACGGAATGTCTAACTTAAATTTTCTTTTTTGAGGTTACTTTATAGTTTTTAGAGTGCACAACAAGCCGATGACTGGCTTAGGTGTGTGTCTATAGTGGCATGGGGCAGATTAATATCTGCACCCTCTTTTCAACCTAACCTAACCTATGGCGTTAATTTTTCAATGAGTGTTCAAGTGCACAACACAAAGAGTTTGGCAATATTGATGTGTTTTGTTGTTCTTAGTATTGATAATGAATTTGTTATGGAATAGTAGAAAGTAAGTCTTTCTTTTCCCTTACTGCGCTAAGGACAGTTAGCGGACTCATTGAGCCCTGTTTAAAACACAAGCGTATTCTACACCGTACTCAATTGTCGTCGGGTATGTCGAGCACCTCAATCAATTTGACAAAGGTGATTAAAGTGCATGGCGTATCAGAAATCGCGATCCACCATGCCGGTCAAGGTGTTTTGAGAACATACTTGCCTAGATTTTGTAAATTCTTTGCTATGATATTTTTTGAATACAAAGTATTGAATATGATCTCTAGCTGGAATTCGAAAAATCACGAATATATTTTAATGATCAATGCAAAAGAGCTCAAACTGCCAAAAACATACATTTCTATATTAATTTGTCAAAATTTAATATATGCAGAAAATATTTTGAAAAATTTTTTATTAAAAAAAAAAAAAATCGAAAATTTTATATCCCAGGCGGATATTTTTCTCTAAATGTTTTTATACCCACCACCATATGATGGGGGGTATGATGGGGGTATACTAGTCTAGTCATTCCATTTGCAACACCTCGAAATATTGATCTGGATCCCCATAAAGTAAATACATATTTTGATCCTCCCGACATTCTGATTCGATCTAGCCATGTCCGTCCGTCCGTTTGCCGAAATCACGATAGTGGTCGAACGCGTAAAGCTAGCCGCTTGAAATTTTGCACAGATACTTAATATTAATGTAGGTCGTTGGGAATGGGCCATAACGGTTCAGATTTAGATATAGCATATAAACCGATCTCCCGATTTGACTTCTTTTTGAGGAAGCCGCAATTTTCATCCGATCTAGCTGAAATTTTGCACGTAGTGTTCTGTTATGACTTTCAACAACTGTGTTAAGTACAGTCTAAATCTGTCTATAACCTGATATATTGGGTTGCCTAAAAAGTAATTGCGGATTTTTCATATAGTCGGCGTTGACAAATTTTTTCACAGCTTGTGACTCTGTAATTGCATTCTTTCTTCTGTCAAGTATCAGCTGTTACTTTTAGCTTGCTTTAGAAAAAAAAGTATATTTAAATAAAGTTCATTCTAAGTTTTATTAAAAATGCATTTACTTTCTTTTGAAAAATCCGCAATTACTTTTTGGGCAACCCAATAGCTCCCATATAAACCGAACTCTCGATTCAACTTCTTGAGCCCCTGGAAGACGAAATTTTTGTCCGATTGAGCTGAAATTTTTTATGTACTGTTCTGTGCCAAATACGGTCTAACAACTGTGCCAATTATGGTCTAAATAAGTCTATTACCTGATATAGCTCCCATAGTAACCGGTCTCTCGATTATTCTTGTTCAGTTCAGTTCAGTTCAGCGTAGTCCTGATTTTATTTTTTTTTTGGGGGGGGGTTGGAAGGGGGGGGTTGTTTCTTTTGATCTCATGATTTCACCGGTTATTGTTTGTGTCGGTCAATTGGTTTTAAATGACTTTTATTTCCATAAAATGTTACGCAAATAAATTATCAAAGTTAGGAACAATAAATGTTAAATATTTAAAAAAAAAATTTACCAATTTTTTACCCTCGTTTGCGTACGTGTGCCAGTTAAATGAGAGAACGAGAAATTCAAACAAAGAGAACGTGCAAAAAAATGGGGTAGTTTGCTGAGAATGTAAAACATGACATCTGACATTTTAATACCGTCAAAGTGGCCGGCTGTTTTCAGCTGCTCGCGTGAGACCAACCTCATAAATCCACCTTGTTCTCTTCCGAACTTTATTAAAAACAATCAAAAACCTGATTTTGAAGGGAAAGATGTCCGGTAAAAACTGCATCCAACTATTGTCATATATGGCTTTAATTTGCATCATGTCTTTATAAGTCCTACAATTTTCCTAATTTATTGGACATAAAACAAGAAAAGGTGGTAGAACTAGAAATCAGTAATACGAAGAGATTTCCACGTTGTTGCAGTTGGAAACTTTTTTCATTCATAATTGATGTCATATGACCTAGCGACAAGCGTAAGTGTAATATAAAACTTAATCTCATAGATAAAAGTCCACCGACTAATACTATTTTAACACATTTCCTTAATTAAGGTGGGTATTAAGATCTTTTCTTTGTAGAATGTTTTTTTTTTTTTTTTGAAGAAAATCAATAATTGAGAAAGTAAATTTTAAAATTGTTTAAAAAATATTTTATTGTGTCCAACTCTACAGTCAAAGCCTACAGAACTAATCCTAACACACTGTGAACTCCGTATCAATTGCTTTAAATACTGTATTGTGAATTATGAAATTCCTAGAAAAAAAGGAAATGATTTCATTTGAAAAAACTTTAAATTACCCAGATGATTCGGTCTTTAAAGAAAATGTCATTGTAAAATCACAATGCTTCCAATGCCATAAACATTGGTATTCATTTGTGATTTGCAAAATCAACTCATTTTATTCCTAATGTATATTTTAAAATTTGTTCATTGTTCTAAAATTAATCCTAATGTCTGCAATAATCGACTTTGTTTTAATCATTTCTTGCCTAAACAATCATTATTGTTGCTAATGTGTAACTCGTTGATAGAAAGATAATAAGATTCAGCAAGCATACATACGTACATTTGTACGTTCATTTTTTCGTCTTTGCTTGGATTGTTACAGCTAGCCCTAAAGTTGGTGATATCGTTTTGAATTCAATGAAGATCATTAGAGAATAACTACCAAAGTGACAACAAGTGTTTCATTTCTAAGGGTCATTCTTGTACTTTTGCTGCTTTGAGTTTTTGCTTGATTGGCTGTGAAATGTGAGGCAAACAATTTGTCCATACATAATTAACATCTGCATACTCAAGTCGAACCCTTGAGTTAGGGATTCTAACTCATCTCATATCGGGCAGATTCCAGGTTTGTCAAATCAGACAAGCCTAATATGAAGGAGTAGAAAAATACCCAAGAATGGAACTGTCTTAAAGCAGCAGGTGCCATTTTATCTCAATGTAATTAAATTCACCATTCTTCGCTAAATGCTTATAAAATATTAAAAGCATTATTTTTTATTCCTGTTGTAAATACATTGTGGCTGAGGATATAAAAAGAAGATATTTTTGCTTATTCAAAAATTATAAGATTTTTTTTTTTAATTTTCTTCAAAAAAACCTGTTGTTAAAGAAATTTAAAAAAAAAAATGACTACGTCAATATAAACGCTCTAAATTATGAATATATGCAATTTCATCTAAAATGGAAAATCGAATCGATGGTCAAGCGTAATAGGTTAAAATGTTGTCTTTAAAAATATTTATTGAAAGTACGGGAAAAGCTTCTAGCAACAACACATTTTTTGCTAACTTTTAAATGTTTTTTTGCTATACTATTCTTTGAATAGGAAGTATTAAACAATGGTCTATAGCCGGACAATACCCTGCAATGGAATCTCAACAAAAATGTTTTCGTTTGACAAGTTGTTGCTGAAATTTATCGAAATCTTTCTTTTAGAAAAAAAGTTTCGAGAATGCCGGGGCTGAGCAACATTTTGCCTTAAGACACATTTCATTGAAATTTTGCCTTTAGAAAAAAATGTCTTTCGAGTTTCATCTTTACATATTAAAAATTTCATTTTGTATTTTGTGTTATTTTATACCCTCCACCATAGGATGGGGGGTATACTAATTTCGTCATTCTGTTTGTAACTACTCGAAATATTCGTCTGAGACCCCATAAAGTATATATATTCTTGATCGTCGTGACATTTTTTGTCGATCTAGCCATGTCCGTCCGTCCGTCTGTCTGTCGAAAGCACGCTAACTTCCGAAGGAGTAAATCTAGCCGCTTGAAATTTTGCTCAAATACTTCTTATTAGTGTAGGTCGGTTGGTATTGTAAATGGGTTATATCGGTCCATGTTTTGTAATAGCTGCCATATAAACCGATCTTGGGTCTTGATTTCTTGAGCCTCAAGAGGGCACAATTCTTATCCGATTGGAATGATTTTTTGCACGACGTGTTTTGTTATGATATCCAACAACTGTGCCATGTATGGTTCAAATCGGTCCATAACCTGATATAGCTGTCATATAAACCGATCTGGGGTCTTGACTTCTTGAGCCTCTAAAGATCGCAATTATTATCCGATTTGCCTGAAATTTTGTACGACGGATTCTCTCATGACCATCAACATACGTGTTTATTATGGTCTGAATCGGTCTATAACCCGATACAGCTCCCATAAAAATCGATCTCTCTGTTTTACTTCTTGAGCCCCCAAAGGGCGCAATTCTTATTCAAATTGGCTGACATTTTACACAGGTCTCCAACATTTAATTTAATTGTGGTCTAAACAGGACCATATATTGATATCGCTCTAATAGGAGAGCAAATCTTTTCTTATATCCTGTTTTGCCTAAGAAGAGATGCCGGGAAAAGAACTCGACAAATGCGATCCATGGTGGAGGGTATATAAGATTCGGCCCGGCCGAACTTGTTTGTTTTTATTTGGGACAGAAAAATAATAAAACAACGTAAAAATGTGTCGCAAAATGCATTGAGTATGCGCAATAGCTTTTATTGAAATTTTGGCTTTATAAGACAATTTCGAGGTTGGCGGAGCAAAAGTTTGTCTTTAGAAAATTTATAACGGAAATTTAAACCCTTATTATGTATGTCGTAGTCGAATTTTCGACTTCGACTGGGGAAATTATAGTTAATATATCATTGGCATTATGTGCAAAATCGTTCTTTGGTTTTTGTAAGATATGATGCTTACAAGTATCTCATCTGTCAAGTAAGCAAACACCTCGATTTTGTTCATAACACCGACAAAATAAAACCTCGAATTTACGGTAGTCGTAGTGGAATATTCAAATTCGACATACATAATAAGAGCCTTAGTCATTAGAAAAAAAATCATTGAAATATAATTTAAAAAAAAAAAATTATTTTATTTTTATTTTGTCTTTAGGAAAAATTTAAATGAAATTTTGGGGCCCGGGCTGATGAGAATGTTATGCTGAATTTTTACAATTTTGTCTTTAGAAAAAACTGTGGTGAAGTTTTGCCTTTAAAATATTACGCTGAAATTTTGTCTTTAGAAAAATTTTTATTGAAATTTATTAAACTTAAGAAGAATAATTTTGAGGTGGTCCCGTTTTGATCAAAATTTTCTCTCTGTAAAATACTATTAAAATGAAATTTTGTCATTTATATAGTTTAACTAAAATTTTGTGTTTAGAATAAATTTAATTTAATTTTTTTCTATAAACAAAATCTGGGGTCTTGAGTTCTTGAGCCTCTAGAGGGCGCAATTATCATGCGATTTGGCTAAAATTTCGTACAACGGCATCTGCATGACAAACTTGACACGTTTTCTAATCGGACCAAAACTTGATATAGCTCCAATAGCATAGCAATTATTATCTTTTATCCTTTTTTTTGCCTAAGAAGAGAGTCCGGAAAAGAGCTCGAGAAATGCGATTCATGGTGGTGGGTATGTGAAATTCGGCCCGACCGAGCTTAGCACACTTTTACATGTATTTTATTATTATTGCCTTTCAACTCACACACATGTAATTTTTCAAATGTTTCCTTGCAATACAGCAAAAATGTTTTTAATTACATACATCACTCGTATACACCCACACACGCATTATTACGTCAAGTAGAGATTTATTCTCACTTCAAAAAGCTTCAGGGCAAACGGAAGCGGAAATTGCTATAATGCACCTATTGTGTAAAATGGCAATGAGTGGTTGACTCTTCCCTACTTCAATGTATGCAACAGTTTTTCAGCAATTAAAAGTAATAGCCTGAAAGAATGCAAAGGAAAAAACTAATTAAAATGTTCACATTAACGAAATTGTTGAAAGGTGTAGCATTTGCCGGCGATGTAATTGCTAAACTTATAAGGCTAAGGTTGAACAAAGTGAGAGAAAGAGAGAATAAAGAAAATCTCTCTAGTAACTCATGTTTTTATGACTTTTCTTTTGTAATTTCTGAATAGTAACTGTTATTTATGTCTGTTTTTGTGTCTGTACTTATGGTAGTGAGTTGAACCACAACTTCCAACCACTATTTTTAGTTTAAATCGATTCTAAGCCAAGTGTTTCTCACCTCTTAACGTTTTAATAAATCTCAAGGGCTTAAAGTTTTTGCATAAACATCAGCCAACACAACCACAAAGAGGTTGACCACAATTATTGCAAACTTGCAAATTGATGCTAAAATGCATTGCAAATACAATTCATGTTTCCAATTCCCAAAAGCTTGTCCCACTAGTACTTACATTAATTAAATTAAACTTTAAAAATATACCATGTGGCTAGGCAACAACAAAATTGTTTAACAGGGGAAAATGAAATATACTCCGGCCATGAAGGTCCCTGTCAGTAAAAGCTGTCTCATTCATTCGTTCGAATATTTTCACCCAAACACTTGGACTTTTGAATAACAGTATGCAGTTGTAGACAAAAATTTAACACAATGTTGCAATTGTTGGTGATGTGATCCGTTGAACATGGATATAAACATTTCAAATCGACTTGCTTTGTTATTCAGTTCTTATGAGTATCATTGTCTGGTGAGAGAGTGTGGACAGGCAGGCTAAAAGGGTCAAAACATAAAGGCATGGTTTATGTGGACGGGCCATATTTTGAGGTCAATTTCCTTATGCCATACTATTTCATATATACATTTCGAAATTTATGCTTAAAACCAGTAAAGAAGGACAAAAGTTGGGCGGTGCCGACTGTATAATACCCTACACCTACCCTATAAGTACAATGTGAGAACTATATCGAATTTTGATGGACCTCGGCAAGCAAATATGTTCAAACTGTAATAACTACGGTTGGCAAATGACAACATTATTGTAAATTATCCAAAATCTGACGAACATACATATACGAGCTTTATCTACTTCTAAACCGATTTCGAGCAAACTTCTCAGATAATGTGGTAGTCGTCGAGGAAAGCGTTGTGCAAAATTTTGGCACGATTGGTCAAACAATGCGCTTGCAGTGGCTCTAGGAGTGAAAATCGGACGATATATATGTATATATATGAGAGCTATATCTAAATCTGAACTGATTTCAATGAAATTCACCAGTAATATCGAGAGTGAAAAGAAAATCCTTCCTGCAGAATTTCGAGAGAATCGTTTAACAAAAGAGCATTTTATTGCAGTATTACTGAAAATCGGACGAACATATATATGGGAGCTTTATCTAAATCTGAACCGATTTCGAGAAGGCGTTGTACAAAATTTTGGGAAGATTGATCAATAAATGCGCTTGCAGTGGTTCTAGGAGTAAAAATCGGGCGATGTATATATATATATATATATATATATATATATGAAAGTTATATCTAAATCCGAACCGATTTCCATGAATTTCATCAGTAATGTCGGAATCAAAAAAAAAAAAAAAATCCTTCCTGCCATATTTTGAGAGAATCGGTCACCAAATTACCATTTTATTTCAGTATTACTGAAAATCGGACGAACATATATATGGGAACTATATTCAAATCTGAACCGATTCTTTTCCAATTTCAATAGGCTTCGTCTCTAGGCCGAAAAACATGCCTGTACCAAATTTTAAGACAATCGGATGGAAACTGCGACCTATACTTTGTACAGAAATTGACATGGACATGGACAGACAGACAGACGGACATAGCTAAATCGAAATAGAAAGTGATTCCGATTCAGTCGGTATATTTATCAATGGGTCTACCTGTCTTCCTACTGGGTGTTTCAAACGCATTCAAATGCACTAAGTTATAATAACCTGCATCACAGTAGTGATGGTATAAATAGGCAAGGCGCCTGGGAGTATGCAATAGTTTTGGTTAATGTAAAACCTTGCATTAAAACACCACAAATGACAAAACAAAAAAAATCTATAACATTTTCTTTAAAAATAAAATTATGACAAAATTTTCTATAGAAATAAAATTTAGACAAAATTTTGTATAGAAATAGAAATAAAATGTTGACAAAATTTTCTATAGAAATAAAATGTTGATAAAATTTTCAATAGAAATAAATATAATAAATATCAAATATAATAATAATAATACATTTTCTATGGAAAAAACAAATTTTAGAAACATCTGTTAAAAACAAATCTGTTAAAAACTTTAGGTTTTAATGACTCTATTCTAATGATTATTCCGAAAATCTAGAGCCATTGTAGCGGTCACATAAAAGTGCAATATGGGGCTAGCATCACTTTGGAATATAACGGCAAATTTGACTATGAACATTCCATTAAGGAACAGGTTCATACTTCTCATATATCAATGAGTGCTGTCCGATTCAAGTTTAAGCTCATAGCCGAGTCCGAACGGCGTGCCGCAGTGCGACATTTCTTTGGGGAAAAGTTTTTACATGGCTGTCATACCATTTTTTTGCATACCTTACACCACTTCTGTGTTACAGGGCATTATAACTTAGTGCATTTGTTTGCGACATCCAGAAGGAAGAGAGCTAGACTCATTGATAAGTATAACGATCGACTCAGAATCACTCTCTGCTTCGATTTAGCTATGGCCGTCTGTCTGTCCATGCTAATTTGTGAACAAAGTACAAGTTGCAATTGTCATCCAATCATCTTCAAATTTATTTTTTTATTAGCTATTTTTATTAGCTAAGAGATGAAATCTATTGAAATTGGAAAAAATTGGTTTAGATTTGTATATAGCTCCCATATATATGTTTGTGCGATTTGGACTAATATTGCAATAATGTGGTCATTTGTCAACCGATTCCTCCAAAATTTGGTATGAGGGAAATCATTTTAGAAGTAGCTCCGATATATATGTTCGTCAGATTCTGAGTAATTTGCAATAAGGTTGTTATTTGTCAATCGATTGTCACAAAAATTGGCATGTATATTTTTCTATTAACTGTTGTCATTTTTCTTAAATTTTACAAAAATCGGTTCAGATAGAATTTTTTCTTCCATATACATATATACATGGCCCTTTTGCACTTAAAGAGCCGTAGTTATAATACTTTGAACAACTTAGCTCGAAATTTGATGCAGATAATATATAGTCGGCACCGCCCGACATTTTTCTTTCGTTACTTATTTCACATACTTCCTTATATATGTCGCCATCATTAGGAGGGGACAACCACCGTTGAAAAATTTTTCTGACGTTCTCGGCAGAGTTCGAACCCAGGCGTTCAGCGTCATAGGCGGACATGACAACCATTTAGCATGCACCCTTTGAAAAATTCTAGCCAAATGCCATTACAATTGTAAATGAAGTTTATTTACAATTCCAAGCATAGTAAGCACTTAGCCAGCCATCACCGCAAGCAGCATCCGGCGCCAGAAAGAACATTTCATATTTACAGAACTTTATAGTTTTTGGCTTCGCAAAACGGAAGTGAAACAAAAATCCATTTGGCATTTACAAAACATTTGTTGCATAGCCTCCAGAGGCCAAGGCATATTGTTGCATAGCAATCGGGGCAATTTGCAATAAATTTGACCATAAATTCCCATTAATACATAAATACCCCTACACACACACATACACCAAGTTAAAAAATCGTATTTGGTTTGCAAATATAAGACTATAAATATTTCTCTTCAAGGATTCTTCGGCATATGTACAACACTATGCATTGTATGTTTGTAAATCGGTTTTTGGTAAAAAAATCAACAAATGGCTACCATGAATTTATTACCGGATACAGAGATATTCTGACATATTGTGAAAGCATTCAACAAAAAATAAAATGAAATGAAACCTTAAACATGACATTGGTTGTTTCGTGTGTTTGCGTGTGTGTGTGCGCGATGAAAGTTATGAATTCATATGGATAGGGATAACAGCTGGCTTTACTGTAACAAATCCATAGAATTCTTAACCGTAGCACAGGATGAGTATTTAGGTCACAAACGGTCACTCAACAATGTTGTTTCACATCCACTTAAATGTTTATGAGATTACTTGTCTCCATTTAAGAAGTTAAATCCTTTCAATTATGGATAAACTATCAATGGGGGATACCTCTAAATGATGAGAGCTCTCCGATAGGGCAAAATTTACCGAAATGAAGGTCATTCCTATTGTTTATGAGCACCAAAGCCAAAAGAAAACTGAAATTAGTAAGAAGTAATATAAACTGGATTATTTTTAACAAGTAAAAGCGCGCTATGTTCGGCCGGGCCGAATCTTGGGAACCCACCACCATGGATTCTGCTAAAAATGTATACACAAACTAGTTATAGACATAATTAGACCGTACTTGGCGCAGTTGTTAAGAGTCATAACAGAAAAAATTGCGGCTTGTAAGGGCTCAGGAAGCCAAATCGGGAGATCGGTTTATATGGGAGCGATATTATGTTCTTGACCGATTTGAACCGTTATAAGCATAGTTGTTGGAAGTCATAACATATGTGCAAATCGGACAAAAATTGCGGCTTCCATGAGCTCAAGAAGTCAAATAGAGAGATTGATTTATATAGGACCTATAACAGGTTATACACAGATTTAAACCATACTCGGCACAGTTGTTGAAAGTCAAAATAGAACACTATGTGCAAAATTTCAGCCAAATTGAATAAAAATTTTGGCTTCCATGGGCTCAGAAAGCCATATCGAGAGATCGGTTTATATGGGAGCTATAACAGGTTATAGACCGATTTGAACCTTATTTGGCTCCGTTATTGGGAGTCATAGCAGAATACTTTGTGCAAAATTTTAGCCAAATCGGATAAAAATTGCGGCTTCCAAGGGCTCATGAACTCAAATAACTTTGTCTATTTGTTTGCAATGCTAAAAAGGAGAAGAGCTAGACCCATTGATAAGTATACCGATCAGATAAGAATCACTTCCTGGTTTGATGAAGCTATGTAGGTCTGTGCATCTGTCTGTTTGCTTGTGATCAAGATACAGGTCGCATTTATTGTCCGATTGTCATGAAATTTTGCACTTGTCACTTTCTTGGCCCAAGGAAAAACGCTATTGATTTTGAAAAAAATCGGTTCAGATTTAGATAAACCTCTCGTACATATCTTACATCCGATATGGACTTTTAAAGCTATTGAAACCACAATTTTCGTCCGATTTTGCATGAGCTGTTTTATGTGAAGTCCTTATATGAGTGCAACATTTCGTCAAAATCGAGCCAGATTTAGATATAGCTCCCATATATATATTTCATACGATATGACCTTTTAAAGCTGTAGAAGCCAAAATTTTGATCTGATCTTAGCAAGATTTGGCACTATGAGTTTTAATGTACGACACAATACGTGTGTAAAATCTTATATATAAAAATAAATTTATGTTTGTTTGTAGATTTGTTTGATTGTTTGTATGTGTGTGTGTTCCTTATAGACTCAGAAACGGCTGAACCGATTTTCTTAAAATTTTCACAGATGGTGCATAATGATCCCGTGGTGAAAATAGGGTACTTCATTTTTTGATATCTGAAGGGGGGGGACCCTCCCCCTTACCCTTATTATCAGAAACGCTAGATCTCGGAGATGGGTGGTGCGATTTAAGCGAAATTTTGTGTGCTCTCATATACTACGCTAAAAATAGAAATTTGGTATCCAAATTTCGGATGGGGTACCTAAGGGGGCTGCCCCACCCTAAAACCTAACAAACATATATTTAGACCAATCACGACAATATGGGACTCAAATGAAAGGTATTTTGGATAAGAAAACGTATCTGATATCCAATTGTCGGACCAAGTGCTAGGGGGACCACTCCAAGACCGAAATACCCCTAAATCGGACATATTTAACAACCATGGCAATATGGGTCTCAAATGAAAGGTATTTCCGAGTAGAATACGAATCTGATATCCAAATGTGGGACCACGTTTCTGGGGGTCCACCCCTTCCCCAAAACACCCCCCAAACAGGACTTATTTACTGTTTACTGTATTACCATGGGAATATGGGGCTTAAATAAAAAGTATTTGAATGTAGAATACGAATCTGATATCCAAATATGGGACCAAGTTTTTGGGGGGCCACCGCCCACCAAAAACATCCCCCAAAGGGGACAAATTTGCGACCATAGCAATATGGGGCTCAAATGAAAGGTCTTTGGGAATAAAGCTCGAATTTAATATCAATATTCGGGATAAGTGTCTATGGGGCCACCCCACCCCCATAACACCACCCAAATAGTAATTATTATCTGACTATTGCAATATGAGGCTCTAAAAAGAGAGTTTTTAAAGTGGAACACGAATCCGATATACATTTTCAAGGCCAACTCACTGAGTGGCCGCTCATCCCACAAAACACCCCCAAACCGGTCATGTTTGCCGACTATGAAAATATGGGGCTCAAATTAAAGATATGTGGAAGTGGACCACGTATCTGATATCAACATTAGGGACCAACTGTCTGGGGGACGTCCCACCACCAAACCACCCCCCAAGCCGGCAAACATGACCGTGGTGGTTTGGGGGATGTAATTGGGACTCAAATTAAAGGTATTTGGGAGTAGACCACGTATCTGATATCAACATTAGGAATCAACGGGGACTTCCCACCACCAGTACAAGCCCCAAATAGGACGTATTTGCTCACCAAGGTAATTTGGGTCTTAAAGAGAGTGGAACTAAATATTTGTAGTTTTTAGAGCCAATACCCCAAACCGGACATATTTGCTGACTTTTCCAATAAGGAGTTTAAATGAGATTAGAAAACGAATTTGACATCCAATTTTGAGGCAAATGGCAATATGGGGTCCAAATAAATGATATATAGATATATGAGAATAGAGCACGTTGCTGATATATTTTCCGGGCTTGGAATTTTCCAATCCCCAAAACACCCCTAAATCGGGCATATTTACCGACCATATCAATGTGGAGCTTAAATGAAAGGAATTGGGGGGTAGAGCAAGAATTGATACCCACTTTCGGGACCAATTTTCTGGGGGTCTACCCGTTTCCCCAAAATACCCCACAAACAGCACATTTTTACTGACCATCGCAATATGAGGCTCAAATAAAGGTATTTGGGACTCGAATACGAATTTGATATCCAAATGTAGGACCATGTATTTGAGGCATCGCTCCTCCCCAAAACATCCCCAAAGGGTAAGCATTTTTCGAGCATACCAATATGTGGCTCAAATGAAAGGTATTTGAGATTAGAAAACGAATAACCTATATGGAGCCATGTGTTTTTTTTTTTTGGGGACGCCTCATCGTGTAAACTCCCCTAAACCAATGGCAATATGGGGTTTAAATAATTAGTATTTGAAAGAAGATCACGATGCTGCAATTTTTTCAGGGCCAAGTGCCTGGGAGACCACCTCACCCCCGAAAACACCCCTAAATCAGATATCATGAGAGTAGCGGGCTGAAGTAAAGTATTTTAAGAATGGAGTACACCTTACATCCAAACTTGAATTCATAGACCAATAAAGATGATATGGGTTTCAGATAAAGGCATTTTTATTGCTAAACTGTTAGTCAAGGGATATACTATTTTCGTAGCATGGTGTTTCACTAAAAGCTCTTTAATTGTCGAAAATAAATATTCCAAGGAAAATGTTGTTCCATATAAAGTAAAAGAAGGCGCAGCGGAGCGGGCCCGGGTCAGCTAGTATATATATATATATATATGTTCGTGCGATTTGGACTAATATTGGAATAACTGTTTACCGATTCCATCGATATTCGGCAGGAAGGATTTTCTTTTGACTCCCGACATTAGTAGTGAATTTCATAGAAATTGGTTCAAATTTGGATACAGCTACTATTGGGTTGCCCAAAAAGTAATTGCGGATTTTTTAAAAGAAAGTAAATGCATTTTTAATAAAACTTAGAATGAACTTTAATCAAATATACTTTTTTACACTTTTTTTCTAAAGCAAGCTAAAAGTAACAGCTGATAACTGACAGAAGAAAGAATGCAATTACAGAGTCACAAGCTGTGAAAAAATTTGTCAACGCCGACTATATGAAAATCCGTAATTACTTTTTGGGCAACCCAATACATATATATATATAGCTCGATTTTCATCTGTAAAGCAATTGCAAGCGCATTTTTTGACCAATCTTTCCAAAATTGTGCAAAACACTTTCCTAGACGATTACCACAATATCTAAGGAGTTTGGTCGAAATCGGTTCAGTTTTAGATATAGCTTTCATATATATGTTCGTCCTAAACCATGAATGAGGAATTTTCTTATGGCTGTCGACATTACGGGTGAGATTCATAAAAATCGGCTCAGATTTGGATAAAGCTCCTATATATATATATATATATATATATATATATATATATATATATATATATATATCCCGATTATCATTTGTAGAGCAACTGCAAGCGCATTTATTGACCAATCTCTCCAAAGTTTTGCACAACACTGTCCTACACAACTACCATAATATCTAAGGAGTTTGGTCGAAATCGGTTTACAATTAGATATAGCTCCCATGTATATGTTAGATTTTGAGTAATTTGCAATTATGTTGCCATTTCTCAATCGATTGTCACAAAAAGTGGCATATATATTTCTCTAATAACTGTTGACATTTTTGTTAAGTTTTACAAAAATCTGTTTAGATCAAAGAGCTGTACACTTTGAACATATTACCTCGAAATTTGATGCGGATACTGTAACCCATAGGAAAACCTCCCCTGAAGTCCATTACAATTGGTTCATAATTATATTAAGCTCCCATTTGGCACTTATAGCGTAGGTGTAGGGTATTATATAGTCGGCACAGTCCGACTTTTGTCTTTCCTTACTGGTTTTTTTCAGCATTTGAATTCTTTTTTTTATTGTATTTCTAAAGAAAATGTGGAAGCATTTCATATCTGTTTGTAAACAAATTGTTATTTTATTTGTTACAATATTTTCTCGAAATTTTATCACTAAAATTAAACTTTTCTTGAAATATAATTTCCATGGAAATTTTTATCTAAATAATTGCGGAATTAATGTTTCAACAGAAAGTCGCCTCCCTTTCTGTGCTTTCACTTGTTAAGGTTAATCTTAAATAACTTCAACATCAAACTTCAACTTTTATTCACTTTTGAATCTCATATTCGAACCAGAAATGAAATAAACTTTAGTTAAAAAGAGAGAATAAAAATAACATCAGGACAGTCAGTAAAAGAGCACTTTAGTCAATTTGAGTTGCTTGAAGTTCCTGTTCCAAGTTAAGCTGTGTTGAGTTGTGTTTGAAGAGTGGTATGGTTGTGTGGTCGGATGATTGCTGCCAAGTCCTCTAACCTATAGAGCTCTAATTTCAACATTTATGGGATGCTGTCAAGCTAGAAACACAAACACAATGACTTCTATAATACACAAATACACACTCATACGTACTCATAAATTCCTATTTCACATTGACCTGCTAACAAGGATTGAATTTTCTAACTTGCCCTCCTTCCCCCTTCTGCCTCTGACCTTGATGATTCGAACCTTTATCGTTCTTAAGTGTTGTCATTGTTAGAATGTATGTGACATGTATAAAGTAATCAAGGATCACAAACCAATTGTGTGTAAGCTCTAGTGCGTGTTTGTGTGGGTATGTCTATGGCCTGGTTTTTATTTAACTTGTTGTCATTGGCGCCCCTTATTCGTTGTCTTTGTCATTTTATGGATTATTTTCAATTTTGTTCAAAGCCTGTGAAGAAGCATCACCATCGCATCGCGTCCATCGGAAACCATAGTGCCCGCTCCATAAGGCGATTATATGAATGAGCTTGGAAGCAACATGGTGACTGGTGGTTTGCCTAAAAGAATTGGGTAATAAAAGGCTTCAAATTCTTTACCACAACAATTGAGCAGGACACAAAAAGATTTTCGGAATTTGAAAGAGTAACAACTTTGCTGAATGCTGAGACAATAACATAAGAAAAAGCAAGTATAAAGGCCTTAACTTTGGCCGGGCCGAACATTGGATACTCACCACCTCGGGTATGTGTGCATACCTTATGCCCCATATCATCTATATCGAAATATGTTCCGATTTGGACCAAATACTTATATGTACAAGTCATTGTTCAATTTTGTAACAAAATATTGGTCTTAGCTATATATATACGACACGCATGTCGATAAGCCTAACATAAGTCACTATGTCAAATTTCAGTGAAATCGGATTATAAGTGCGCCTTTTATGGGGCCAAGACTTCAAATCGAGATATCGGTCTATATGACAGCTATATCCAAATTTGAACCGATTTGGGCCAAGTTTCAGAAGAGCCTAACACAACTCACTGTGCCAAATTTCGGCGACATCGGTTAATAAATGCGACTTAAATCGAGAGATTGGTCTATATGGCAGCTATATTGAAATCTGGACCGATCTGGGCAAAATTGAAGAAGAAAGTCGGTGGACTTAACACAACTCACTGTGCCAAATTTCGGCGACATCGGACAATAAATGCGCCTTTTATGGGCCCAAAACCTTAAATCGCGAGATCGTTGAATATGGCAGCTATATCCAAATCTGGACCGATCTAAGCCATATTGCAGAAGTATGTCAAGGGGCTTACCTAACTGACTGTCCCAAATTTCGGCGACATCGGACAATAAATGCGCCTTTTATGGACCAAAAACCTCAAATCGAGAGATCGGTCTATATGGCAGCTATATCTAAACCGATCTTGGTCAAATTGACGAATAATGTCAAAGGGCCTAACACAACTCACTGTCCCAAATTTTGGCAAAATCTGATAATAAATGTTGCTTTTATGGGCCTAAGACCCTAACTCGGCGGATCGGTCTATATGGCAGCTATTTCCAAATCTGGACCGATAATGCAGAAGTATGTGAAAGGGCTTAGCTTAACTCATTGTGCGAAATTTCGGCGACATCGGACAATAAATGCGCCTTTTATGGGCCCGAAACCTCAAATCGAGAGATCGGTCTATATGGCAGCTTTATCCAAATCTGATCCGATCAGAGCCAGATTGAAAAATGTCGAAGGGCCTAAGACAGCCCACTGTCCCAAATTTCAGCAAATTCGGAAACTTAATGTGGCTTTTATGTGCCTAAGACCCTAGGTGGATCGGTCTATATGGTGGATCGGTCTATATGGCAGCTATATCCAAATCTGGATCGGTCTGAGCCAAATTGACGAAGGATGTCGAAGGGCCTAACACAACTCACTGTTTCAAATTTCACCAAAATTGGATAATAAATGTGGCTTTTATGGGCCTAAGATCCTAAATCGGCGGATCCGTCTAAATGACAGCTATATCCTAATCGGAGGATCGGTCTTTATGGCAGCTATATCCAAATTTGAACCGATCTGAGACAAATTGAAGAAGGATGTGGAAGGGTCTAACACAAGTAACTGCCCCAAATTTTAGCACAATCGGATAATAAATGTGGTTTTATTGGCCTAAGACCCAAAATCGGCGGATCTGTCTATATGGCAGCTATATCCAAATCTGGACCGATCTAAGCCAAATTAACAATGAATGTCGAAGGGCCTAACACAACTCACTGCCCCAAATTTCAGCAAAATCGGACAATAAATGTGGCTTTAATGGGCCTAAGACCCTAAATCAGCGGATCGGTCTATATGGCAGCTATATCCAAATCTGGACCGATCTAAGCCAAATTAACAATGAATGTCGAAGGGCCTAACACAACTCACTGCCCCAAATTTCAGCAAAATCGGATAATAAATGTGGCTTTTATGGGCCTAAGACCCTAAATCAGCGGATCGGTCTATATGGGGGCTATATCAAGATATAGTCCGATATAGCCCATCTTCGAATTTAACCTGCTTATGGACAAAAAATGAATCTGTGCCAAACTTCAGCTCAATATCTCTATTTTAAGACTGTGGCGTGATTTCAACGGACAGACAGACGGACATGTCTAGATCGTCTTAGATTTTTACGCTGATCAAGAATATATATACTTTATAGGGTCGGAAATGGATATTTCGATGTGCTGCAAATGGAATGACAAAATGAATATACCCCCATCCTTCGGTGGTGGGTATAAAAACAAGTAAAAGAGTTCGGCCGGGCCGAATCTTATATACCCTCCACCATGGATCGCATTTGTTGTTGGAGACCTGTGCAAAATGTCAGCCAATTCGAATAAGAATTGCGTCTTTCGGGGGCTCAAAAAGTAAATAGAGAGATCGATGTATATGGGTGCTGTATAAGGCTATAGACCGACTCAGACCATAATAAACACGTATGTTGACGGTCATGAGAGGATCCGTCGCACAAAATTTCAGGCAAATCGGATAATAATTGCGACCTCTAGAGGCTCAAGAAGTCAATATGCCATATCGGTTTATATAACAGCTATTGACCGATTTGAATCTAATTAAGTACAGTTGTTGGAAGTCATAGCAAAACACGTCGTGCATAATTGCATTCCAATCGGATAACGATTGCGCCCTCTAGAGGCTCAAGAAGTCGAGACCCAAGATCGGTTTATATGGCAGCTATATCAGACTAGGGACCGATTTGAACCATACTTGGTACAGTTGTTGAATATCATAACAAAAGATGTCGTGCAAAATTTCAGTCCAATCGGATAAAAATTGCGCCCTCTAGAGGTTCAAGAAGTCAAAACATGGACCGATATGGCGAATTTACAACCCCAACCGACCTACACTAATAAGAAGTATTTGTGCAAAATTTCAAGCGGCTAGCTTTAAAGCACGCTAACTTTCGAAAGTTAGCGTGCTTTCGATAGACAGTGGGACGGACTTGGCTAGATCGACATAAAATGTAACGACGATCAAAAATATATATACTTTATGGGGTCACAGACGAATATTTCGAGTAGTTACATACAGAATGACGAAATTAGTATACCCCCATCCTATGGTGGAGGGTATAAAAACGCCAAGAACTTCTTGCTCTACTGCTGCACACAAAAAAGTTATAAGAAATAAATTCCCTATTCGTCTGGAAAGGAAGCTTGAGTGGTTTGAGGTAGGAAGCTTAACAGACAATTTGAATAGCGCATTAGCGTACAATCTACAGCTTTTCTATACTTTTTATACCCTCCACCATAAGATGGGGGGTATACTAATTTCGTCATTCTGTTTGTAACTACTCGAAATATTCGTCTGAGACCCCATAAAGTATATATATTTTTGATCGTCGTGACATTTTATGTCGATCTAGCCATGTCCGTCCGTCTGTCCGTCCGTCCGTCCGTCCGCCCGCCCGTCTGTCCGTCCGTCCGTCCGTCCGCCCGCCCGTCCGTCCGTCCGTCCGTCTGTCTGTCGAAAGCACGCTAACTTCCGAAGGAGTAAAGCTAGTCGCTTGAAATTTTGTACAAATACTTCTTATTAGTGTAGGTCGGTTGGTATTGTAAATGGGCCATATCGGTCCATGTTTTGATATAGCTGCCATATAAACCGATCTTGGGTCTTGGCTTCTTGAGCCTCTAGAGTGCGCAATTCTTATCCGATTGGGATGCAATTTTGGCCGACGTGTTTTGTTATGATATCCAACAACTGTGCCGAGTATGGATACCCAACAACTGTGCCAAGTATGGTTGAAATCGGTCCTGAACCTGGTATAGCTGTCATATAAACAGATCTGGGGATTTGACTTCTTCAGCTTCTAGAGGGCGCAATTCTTATCCGAATGGCATGAAATTTTGCGCGACGTGCTTTGTTATGATATCCAACAACTGTGCCAAGTATGGTTCAAATCGATCCATAATCTGATATAGCTGCCATATAAACCGATCTTGGGTCTTGACTTCTTGAGCCTCTAGAGTGCACAATTATTATCCGATTTGCCTGAAATTATGTACGACGGATTCTCTCATGACCATTAACATTCGTGTTTATTATGGTCTGAATCGGTCTATAGCCCCATACAGCTCCCATATAAATCGATCTCTCTATTTTACTTCTTGAGCCCCCAAAGGGCGCAATTCTTATTCGAATTGGCTGAAATTTTACACAGGTCTCCAACATATAATTTAATTGTGGTCCAAACCGAACCATATCTTGATATCGCTCTAATAGCAGAGCAAATCTTTTCTTATATCCTTTTTTGCCTAAGAAGAGATGCCGGGAGAAGAACTCGGCAAATGCGATCCATGGTGGAGGGTATATAAGATTCGGCCCGGCCGAACTTAGCACGCTTTTACTTGTTTTGGTTCAGGGTTTTCTTTGTTAAGCTTAACCCTGGAACTAAACGCTACCATTTTACGCTTATCTTCCGCTGTTGTGGTTTCTTTCGATTATATTACAAGTAAGTGCTAAACACAACAGAAGACGAGAAAATTCATTGGTTCGAGGCTATCCTGTTGTTTGTCGTTTTTTCGTACAATGTGGTAAACTTTTAAAATGACGTCAGTAGAGTGACATTGTCGCCTATGGAATGGTAAGTCTGAGTGAAAAAGGCACATCTGTGTCCCGTAGTTTATTAAAAGTCTGAATGAGTCTTTTTTTATCAAAATGAATGAAATCTTTGATCTTCCTTGTCAGGAACAATTTCCTTCCTCACCGAGCTGTTGATTTCTACCTTCCTCTTCACGCTTTATCGCTCATCTCTTATCGTTGCCATAACTTTCTTGTGTGTATCCAAAACTGTTGGCCAGCAGTGCGTGGCCCCCAACATTTGGTTGAAATGTTCAAATGATGATGGAGAACCACCTTTGCTTGGAATTTGCCATATTGGCATAAGCCTGCCAGAGATATCACAGTTTTAATATGATGTTGTCTAATGGACTGGCTGGCTGTCCACAGTTTTGGTAACAGAAATTATGCACACGACTTGTTTCAATTTACCAAGAGTCTGCCACCTTTCATCTCCCTCTCATTCGCTGTCAATGGCTTGTCGGCATTCACAAAGAGAGAAAGAGAGAGAGAGAGAGAAAGAGAGAGAGCCAAAGGAAGAAAAGACCAAGATAATAATAAAATCTATACCAAAAACCCATTGGGTTTGATATGAGCGCATGAGGAAGGCAGGCAAATACAAGGCTTTTATTGAATGAGCAATAATATGGGGGAAATGAGGATAGGTAGATGATGAATTCTATAGAACTTTCAAGCAAATTGAATACGAAAATTAAAAATGACAGAGTTCAAAGACCATACAATTCAAGGACCTTTGACAAAATTTTATATGGAAATAAAGTTTTGCCAAAAATTTTTTATGGACATTAATTAATTTGACAAATTCGTTTTCAATCTACTTCATTTTAACATAGTAATATCTTCAAGTTTCCCGGGTGATGGGCTGCTAACCCGACGCCCCAGTCCATCTTTTTATCGATCTACAGGTGAACTCGTGGCACGTTTTAGCTCACTACCTTTAACGAATGTGAAAGGTAGCTACCCAGCTGACACCGTTGTTGAGGTTTTTGTCCACACTTAAGATAAAGGAAGACCAAGATAATCCTGTATTTTTGCCAAGTTAAAACCAATCAGAATCTTTGATTGGTTTTAACTAAGATCCCACTTTATGGGGTCTTAGACGAACATTTCGCGGTGTTATAAACGGAATGACGAAATTAGTATACCCCCATCCTATGGAGGAGGGTATAAAAATGTTGAAAAAAAAATTCAAGGCAAATCAACGCCTATTTGGCAAAATAGGCAAAATCAAGACAAAATCAACGCCTATTTGTTTCAGCTGGACGAAGAAACTCAACTAGAAATAAAATTTTGAAAAAATTTCTACATCAATAAAATGATGCATTTTTTTTAAATAAGTAAAATTCTGAAAAATTTTCTATACAAATATAATTTTGAAAAGTTTTCTATGGAAATAAAATGTTAGAAGTAGCAAAGTCTATTCTGCATTTACTACTATAATGTACGACAATGAAATACTTTCTGGGCACACGGAACAGCAGCGGGAGCCGTTACCGTTGTCTAGCTTTAGAAGCCATCAATACAACATCCAAAAGATGCTCACAAATGACATGTGCATGCTATGGAAGCTATGTAGTCGTATAGAAAAAAAGTCTATCACTACAAAGAAGAAGAAAAACATGTGATGTAAAAGGAACAGCTAGTGTGAAAGATGTCAGACTTGTGTTAGTGTCGTGCTTACATCGTATGGCCCTTGAAGCTTCCACACCTAATACGGCCAATGAGTTTTTCTAACCTAATGACGAAACGCGTCCCATAGTGGTTGGTGTGTTATGTGATCTCTGACTTTCCTGTTCCATTGCAAAAATCTCTGATCATTGAACTCGTCTTGAAAGAGAAACAAACGAGAAATTCTTTCTAGTTTGCTTTTAATGACATTTGCCAGTAATGTTCAATTTGCTCGCATCTCTTTGTCTATATATCTATCTAATGTATACATAAAATTTTGGAAAAATTTCCATTGAAATAAAATTTTAAAATATTTTCTACAGAAATAAAATTTTTTAAAAATTTTTAACAAAATTTTCTAAAAAAAATTAATTTTGAAAATATTTGCTATGGAATAAAAATTTTGAAAATAAATTATTGCCAAAATTCCTACAAAAAAAATTTTCTACAGACATTTTTTTCTCAAAATTTTTTATAGAAATAAAATTTTGACTAAATTTTCTATACACAGTCATAAGGAGGAAACTCTTAGACCTTCTACTCCTTACTTTTTGTCAGACCTATTGTTTTGCTCCACCATTTGTGCTCACAAATCTTCTCAAAATACGAGTATGCTTCAGGGCAAGCTAAAGCTCAAAGAATAATAAAAACCAATTAATCAAATATAAAAGTAAAACAAAGGCTCGCATAACACAAGCGAGACAAATTTTGAAATTGCAACAAAGTTCACATATGCACACATACAGTGGCAAAAAAAAGTCTACATACCCCACTCAAAACATTTTAAAATTTTTAGTCTGAAATAAATCTACAAAGAAAGCAGAACAAAAAGCATTCCACTTTTTATACCCACCACTATAAGATGGGGGACTACCAATCAAGTCAGTCCGTTTGTAACACCTCGAAATATTCGTCTGAGACAACATAAAGTATATATTTTCTTGATTGTTTCGACGTTCCGAATCAATCTAACCATGTCCGTCCGTCTGCAGAAATCACGATAGCGGTAGAACGCGTAAAGCTAACCGCTTGAAATTTTGCACAGACACGTAATATTGACGTAGGTCGTAGTAGATTGCAAATGGGCCATATCGAAAATTCGGATATAGCTCCCATATTGGACTTCTTGAGCCCTGGAAGCCGCAATTTTTGTTCGATTTGGCCGAAATTTTGCATGTAATATTCTGCCATAACTTCCAACACCTGTACTAAGTACGGTCCGAATCGATCTATAACCTGATATAGCTCCCAAATAAACCGATTTCCCGATTTGACTTCATAAGGCCTTACAAGCCGATTTTTTTATCCGATTTGTCTGAAATTTTGCATGTAGTATTCTGTGAGATGTAAAATCCAAATCGGTCTATAACCTGATATAGCTCCCATATGCACTCATCTCCCGATTTGATTTCTTTAGACCCTAAAAGAAGAAATTTTTGCCCTATTTAGCTAAAAATTTGCGCATAGTATATCGGACAAAAATTTCTTCTTCCAGAGTCTTAAGAAAGCAAATCGGAAGATGAGTGCATATGTTTCGACTTTCAAAACCCATATATAGCATCCATATAAACCGATCTTCCAATTTGACGTCCTGAGCTCCTGAAAGCCGCAACTTTTTTTCAAATTGGCTGAAATTTTGCACTTAGTGTTCTGTCAGAACTTCCAACAACTGTGGCAAGTACGGTTCAAATCGGTTTATAACCTGATATAGCTGCCATATAAACCGATCTCCCGATTTTATTTCTTGAGCCCTTGGAAGCCGAGATTTTTGTAAAATTTTGTTGAAATTCTGCATGTAACAGTGCCAAGTACGGTTCAAATCGGTTTACTACCTGATATAGCTCCCATATAAACCGATCTCCCGATTTACTTCTTGAGCCCTTGCAAGCCGAGATTTTTGTCCATTTTTGCTGAAATTCGTACATGTGCCGTTCTGTTATGACTTCCGACAACTGTGCCAAGCACTGTCCAAATCGGTCTATAATCTCATATAGCTGCCATATCAACCGATCTTGGGTCTTGACTTCTTGAGCCTCTAGAGTGCGCAATTCTTATCCGATTGGAATGAAATTTTGCACGACGTGTTTTGTTATGATATCCAATATATCCAATTAATGTGCCAAGTATGGTTCAAATCGGTCCATAACCTGATAGAGCTGCCACATAAACCGATCTTGGGTCTTGACTTCTTGAGCCTCTAGAGTGCGCAATTCTTATCCGATTGGAATGAAATTTCGCACGACGTGTTTTGTTCTGATATCCAACAACAGTGTCAAGTATGGTTCAAATCGGTCCATAACCTGATATAGCTGACATATAAACCGATCTGGGATCTTGATTTCTTGAGCCTCTAGAGATCGCAATTATTATCCGATTTGCCTGAAATCATGTACTACGGATCCTCTCATGACCATCAACATACGTGTTTATTATGATCTGAATCGGTCTATAGCCCGATACAGCTCCCATATAAATCGATGTCTCTATTTTACTTCTTGAGCCCCCAAAGGGCGCAATTCTTATTCGAATTGGCTGACATTTTACACAGGTCTCCAACATGTAATAATATAATAATAGCAGAGCAAATCTTTTCTTATATCCTTTTTTGCCTAAGAAGAGATGCCGGGAGAAGAACTCGGCAAATGCGATTCATGGTGGAGGGTATGTAAGATTCGACCCGGCCAAACTTAGCACGCTTTTACTTGTTTTTTTTTTTTATACCCTCCACCATAAGATGTGGGGTATACTAATTTCGTCATTCTGTTTGTAACTACTCGAAATATTCGTCTGAGACCCCATAAAGTATATATATTCTTGATCGTCGAGAAATTTTATGTCGATCTAGCCATGTCCGTCCGTCTGTCCGTCCGTCCGTCCGTCTGTCTGTCGAAAGCACGCTAACTTCCGAAGGAGTTAAGCTAGGCGCTTGAAATTTTGCACAAATACTTTTTATTAGTGTAGGTCGGTTGGTATTATAAATGGGCCATATCGGTCCATGTTTTGATATAGCAGCCATATAAACCGATCTTGGGTCTTGACTTCTTGAGCCTCTAGAGTGCGCAATTCTTATCCGATTGGGATGAAATTTTGCACGACGTGTTTTGTTATGACATCCAACAACTGTGATAAGTATGGTTCAAATCGGTCTATAACCTGATACAGCTGCCATATAAACCGATCTTGGGTCTTGACTTCTTGAGCCTCTAGAGTGCGCAATTCTTATCCGATTGGAATGAAATTTTGCACGACGTGTTTTGTTATGACATCCAACAACTGTGCCAAGTATGGTTCAAATCGGTCTATAACCTGATACAGCTGCCATATAAACCGATCTTGGGTCTTGATTTCTTGAGCCTCTAGAGTGCGCAATTCTTATCCGATTGGAATGAAATTTTGCACGACGTGTTTTGTTACGATATCCAACAACTGTGCCAAGTATGGTTCAAATCGGTTCATAACCTGATATAGCTGTCATATAAACCGATCTTGGGTCTTGACTTCTTGAGCCTCTAGAGGGCGCAATTCTTATCCAATTTGAATGAATTTTGGCACGACGTGTTTTGTTACGATATCCAACAACTGTGCCAAATATGGTTCAAATCAGTTCATAACCTGATATAGCTGCCATATAAACCGATCTGGGATCTTGACTTCTTGAGCCTCTAGAGGTCGCAATTATTATCCGATTTGCCAGAAATTTTGTACGACGGATTCTCTCATGACCATTAACATACGTGTTTATTATGGTCTGAATCGGTTTATAGCCTGATATAGCTCCCATATAAATCGATCTCTCTATTTTACTTCTTGAGCCCACAAAGGGCGCAATTCTTATTCGAATTGGCTGACATTTTACACAGGTCTCCAACATATAATTTAATTGTGGTCCAAACCGGACCATATCTTGATATCGCTCTAATAGCAGAGCAAATCTTTTCTTATATCCTTTTTTTGCCTAAGAAGAGATGCCGGGAAAAGAACTCGACATATGCGATCCATGGTGGAGGGTATATAAGATTCGGCCCGGCCGAACTTAGCACGCTTTTACTTGTTTTTTTTTTAATTTTTCTTCCGACAGTTCGGTAGAAATTCTGAACGATGTTTGAACTCGGATGTCGGATGTTTTTATCTTTTTGTTCTTGCTTTTCACATATTTATTTGTTTGAACTATTAGGAATTTTTGTTCCGACTATTCTGATATAATTCGAGACGAATTCTGAACTCTGTGTCGGATGTTTTTGTTTTTTTTGTGCTTGCTTTTTTGTGGCACATCTTTTATCCGATAGATTTTTTTCCCGACAGTTCGGAAGGTGTTCTGAATGATGTGTGAACTCGTTGCCAAATGTTTTTTGTTTTGTTTGCTTGCTTGTTTGCATATTTTTATTTGTGAACCAATGGATGCACATAACACAGAGGTTAGCCTTCTCGCCTATGACGCTGAGTGCCTGAGTTCAAATCCTGGCGAGAGTATCAGAAAACATTTTCAGTCGTGGTTATACCATTCTGGTGACATTTGTGAGGAACTATGCCATTTAAAAACTTCTCCTGTTCGGATTCGACTAAAAAAAGGAGATTCTTAATGGAATGTTCAAGAGAAAATTTGCAATTTGAACCGTCGGAAAATCGGAAAATACAATTGAATACTGTAAGAATTCTTTCAAAATTGGTTAGAATTCGATAAAACAAGTCGGGAAGTACATCCGAATTCTAAAAATTTTTAATGCCAGAAGTCGTCAGAAATTGATTCGTCGACGAGTCAGAAAAAACATTCGAATTCATAAGGAATTCTAATACACTTTCGGTCAGAAATCGATAAGCTAAAACACATCCGTATTTATTAAGACTCAATATCAGAAATCGGTCAGAAGTCTTAACGACAACTCGAATTTCCCATAATTTTGGATTAGTATTCTGTCGGAAACATCAAAATTTCCCTCCGACATTTCGTTCCGAATTCATGTCAACCCCTCCATATATTTTTAGTTAAGAATTCGTTAAGGCAGACTTCGGAACCGATTTCTGACCGAATTTAGAACGTTTGGTTCACTGGGTAGACTTATCTGTGCCATTGTATGTGTTGTACACCATTAGACAAGGCAATGAAAAGTATCGCATATGTTTAGGTTGCTTATAAACATTCCATTTTGTAAATATCAATGTGGAAGAATTAAGAAAATCAACAATAACAACCACTATAGCAATAGAGTGTAGATGAACAATTTCATAAATGTTGATTAAACTTTGAAAAGGAATTTTGATTTATGCACTCAGACGTGGACTTTGGCTCATCAAAGAAGCAATAGGAAAGTTAGATATTACATTGCATATATGTTTGATTGCCAAACAATCTTCCGCGTATCTCCTAGATGAAGGTTACGATCGCGGACGAGCTCGTCTAAGAATAGTACACCATTCCCCAGTAGTAAAGAGTTGTGTCCTCAAGACGAATCTTCTGGAAGAGTGTTCCGCGAATCTTCCTCATGAGTTGATAAAGAGTAAGTCAGAAGTGTCTTGGAAGAATTTAGAATCGCCCGAGAATAGTGTGGACCAGTAACAAATTAGTGTTGTGGAAGATTATTAAAACACTCTTCTAAAAAAGTTGCACATTACTCGCCTGGGCGAGTAACAAATAAGTGCTTTGGAACATTCATTAAATATTGTTTGGAAAGAGTTGCGCGATATTCGCTTGGAACATCTTAAAATGCATATCAAGATTAGTTGTTTGTCAAAGAAGTAACAAATACGAAAAAACTTAAAAAAATTTTTGTATTACTCGTCATATTCGTCATACTAAGAACCATTCGTCATATAAACCAAGTGAGACTTTTTTTTGGTATTGTGAAAGTTGTCCACTTAACTAACTAACTAAAACTCCAATGATAACCCAGAAGAGTGTTTTACGACTTATACGGATTGTAATCGTCGCCAAGAGTTGCTAAAATATCCGCACACGCAATGGTATGCCTAATGATATCGTGGAAGAGTGTTTCGCACGCAAGAACAGAAGATTGTTTTTTCATCGCGGGGACGAACGCTTTTCATTTATTTTTGAAAAATGTTTGTAGGGTAGGGACATGTTGCCTTGGTTTAAGACTTGAGACGATCTACTAATATTGTGCAATATATTGCAGGCGAAACTATTTCCTTAGCCATTTTTATTCAACGCGGTTTTAATTTTATTGAAAATTTTTGTTGTTTGCGGGCTTTTCACATAACTGTTTTTGATGTTGTTGTCGGAAAATTGTATAGGAAGTCATTTGGTTTTCTGCTTTTGTTTTTCCTGCCAATGTCGCCTGTTTTATAATTATTTGGCTGTCATTTGCCGTTTAAGATGATGATGACTGACAAACGAACTAACCAACGGCTTTGATAGACAGAAAACGAAAAACTGCCACCACCAACAGAAAAAATTAATGTGTGTATCTTCTTATGAGTTGTTCATGGTATCTTCTGAAAATTCGTAAATCTGTACAAGGTTTCAGCAAACTCTTACCCCTATACATACCACAATTTCCCCCAAACTCGTATCACATTGTCATGGCAGCCTACATAACTGTTTTGGCGTCGCTCAGGTTACCCCGGGATGAAAATTAAAATATGAGAAAAATGAATACGAAGCCTTGATCTGAGTACAGACAAGTCCATATAGATATCAACAAAGTGTACCAAACTTTCATTCCAATGCTCCATAATGATATGAAGAATAAATGTGAGTAGGCTCCTCCCCAAACTGCCTTGGCTTCTTTGCTTTCCTAACGTTGTTTAGAGATTTGAAACTGGAAAACAAAAAATCTACCGCACGTGGATGGTGTACTTTTCAAAAGCAAAGGCACACACGCGCTAACAAGTTGCTATGTATGCGTGAGCAAATGTATATGTATTTATTTTTTCATAATTTCAACAAATATTTTGACATTACGAGTAGGAACCCATCCATGTAATTCATGTCATCCCCTTCCCAAATTCTGTTACCTATCCCAATATGAAACCCAAAAAGTCCTACAAACGAACATATTTCCATTCTTCTTAAAGCTGGCATGGAAAACCCCAAAATTATTCTCTGGGCTCTTGATTGTGTTTGTTATTAAGCTTTGTTTTATTGACAGCCAATGCTGGAATTCTACTGGGCAGGCAGACAGGAAGGTAAGACAGGACAGAGAACATTTCATCTTAATTAGAACCAGTTTTATTTACATTTTCCTATTGCCCTCATTTTCCTTACCATCAAAGACAAAATCAAACATAATAGCTTTATTTTCTACGAATTTTACAGCATACTTTGTGGCTTTTTCTTTTTTGAGGGTAAACATTTAGGCGTACCTTAAGGAGAGAGACAAATCACAATGTTTTAGTGAGTGAAAGAGAGAGAGAGAAAGAGAGAAAACAAGTAAAAACGTGCAAAGTTCGGTCGGGCCGAATCTTACAAACCCTCCACCATGGATCGCATTTTTCCAGTTCTTTGCCCGGAATCTCTTTATAGGCAAACAAACGATAACGGATAAAATTTGCCATGCTATTAAAGCTATATCAGGTTATAGACCGATACAGGCCATACGAGGTTTGGATGTTGGAGACCATAATGGAAGTCATTGAACAAAATTTCAGCCAAATCGGATAAGAATCGGGGGATCGGTTTATATGGGAGCTATATCAGGTTATAAACTGATTAAGAGCATACTTGGCATTGCTATTGTAAGTCATAACAAAACACCTCGCGCAAAACTTCAGCCACATCGGATGAAAATTGCGCACTGTAAAGGCACATGAAGTCAAGACCCGAGATCTGTTTATATGACAGCTATATCAAAACATCGATTGATTTGAACTTTACTTTACACAGTTCCAGGGGCTCTAGAAGTCAAGATCCGAGATCGGTTTATATGGCAGCTATGCGAAAACATGGGCATATTTGCCCGATATGCAATTACAACAGTCCTGCACTAATAATAAATATTTGTGCAAAAATTTCAGGCGCGGACGGACGGACATGGCTAATTCGACTAATATACATACTTCTCTAGGTCTCAGCTCAATATTTCGATGAGTTACGAATTGAAGGACAAATAAATTTTAAGATTCATTATAGATAAGTAAAAAGTGGTAATGGTTGGTTCATGGTACTTGAAATGTAAAAATGGCATTTGAGGACTTTATAATGACCAAATATCCTATAGAAGGAAATGGCGCTTTTACTACCATATAGAGAATGTGCGAGAACACAATTATACGGAGATTCCAAAGAAATAAAATATTAACAAAATTTCCTATAGAATAATAATGGGCAGAGATTAGCATGTCCTCCTATGATTCTGAACAACATCTGTGAGGAACTATGCCGTTTGAATAAATGGCATGGCAGCCATGTAAAATGTTCTCCGCAAAGAGGTGTCGCACTGCGCCACGCCGTTCGGACTTGGTTATAAAAAGGAGGCCCTTGAGGTCATTGAGCTTAAAACTAGAATTGGACAGCACAAATTGATATGTGAGAATTTCCCCCGTGTTGCTTAATGGAATGTCCTTTGGCAAAAATGCGAATGTTCATGATGGTGACACATTGTTTTTTTTTTTTTGATAATTTTTTAAAGAAAATTTTTGCAAAAATTATTAACAAAATTTTGTTTTAAGAAATTTTCATTTCCAATTTTTCAAGTTTTTTGCCAGTTCATTGATTGCGACTTCCAGGGGCTCAAGAAGTCAAATCGGGAGATCGGTTTATATGGGAGCTATATTTAAATCTGAACCGATATGGCCCATTTGCAATCTCCAGCGATCTACATCAATGTTAAGTATCAGTGCAAAATTTCAAGCGGTTCCATCTGTATCGTGATTTCGACGGACGTTCGACTCAGAACATTGACTAAATTTCGCACCATTGTGACTAAATTTCGCACCAAATTTATATTCTTGGACACTAAACTACCAACACGCTTACGTAGAGAGCGAACTGAAGAAAATATCGCAGCTGTATTAGCCAGTATTAATTATGACCATCAATTATCGATTCGTCGCCGTTTGCAGCAATTGGGTCTCTGTTACTCAACAACGTGGAAAATTGTGCGGAAAGATTTAGGTGTGAAGCTTTTCAACATATAGCTGATGCAAGAATTGAAGCCGAACGACCTACCGCAACGCAGAATTTTTGGTGAATGGACTCTTGAAAAATGGACCGAAGATCCTTTTTTTTATCGAAAAATTTTGTTCAGCGAGAAGATAATTTTTGGATCAATGGGTACGTGAATAAGCGGAATTGTCGATTTTGGAGTGAAGATCAGCCAGAAGCATTGCAAGATCTACAAATGCATCCAGAAAAAGTCCCAATTTGGTGCGGTTTATGGGCTGGCGGCATCATTGGACCGTACTTCTTCAAAGATGATGCGAATCGTAACATTACTGAGAATGGTGGGCGCTACCGTGAGATGGTATCCATTTTTTTGTTGCACAGAATGCAAGAGCTTGACTTAATATGTGGTTTCAACAAGACGGTTTCCACATGCAACACAGCACGCATAACAATGGACTTGAGGCGGGTCGGTGAACATTTTATTTCAGTTTAGTCATTCAGTGTTATTCACGTTCGTACTCGTTTTACCGTGCTCCTGCTTTTTTCAAGTTTTTTACCACAAACCTGAATTGTTAGATCACTTAACACCCAATCACAATTAGTTCGCGCCGCGGGTGATTACCTGGACGTGAAGTTGTGCACCTGGTGTGTCGTGAATAATTTACAATATATAAAACATTTTGTCACAAAACAGAAAACTATTGGCAAAAGTAAATATATATTTTTACGATAAACAACAGGGACAGACAATTATATTCAGCACAAAACAAATCATCTGTTCGTGTCTCCCATAATAGGGGCAACGACAGTGCTGCCAAGTTCGTATCACAGTTTACCATATGATACAATGAACAGCATTGCCATATATAACCACCAAAGTATTTGGCAGTTATTTTGAAAGTAATAGGGGAAATGGAGGACACTTCGTCCTCCGCCACTCCAAGAAATAGCATTAGCTGTTTCAGAGTTTCTAAACTCCCAAAAAATATCTACCTTTGAAGTCAATGACTACAGAGAAGTCACAAAAGCCCTCAATGAGGCTAATATTCCATGGCATTCCTTTGAAAATAAGCATGAAAGACCTATTCGCGTTATTGCAAAGAATCTACACCATACATGCGACCCCATCGAAATTATTTCGGACTTGAAAGCTCAAGGTTTCAAAATTTTGAATGCTTTCAATAAGACCCACTTCTACACAAAAGATCCGCTAGATATTTTTATCCTAAGTTTTGATCCTACTGAAAACTTAGATAGTATTTATAAAATAAAACATATTTTAAATACTGTTGTTAAAATTGAAACAATAAAATTACCAAAACACATCCCACAATGTAAGAACTGTCAAGGTTACAACCATACGAAGAATTATTGCTCGAAACAACCTAGATGTGCCAGATGTGCCGGCAAACATGAAACAAAAAACTGCGAAAAACCTACTGTGTTCCTTCCTAAATGTTGTAACTGCGGTGAGCAACATCCGGCAAGCTATAGAGGCTGTATCGTAGCTAAAGAACTACAAAAACTGCGCAACCATAAACAGAAATTACAGAAAACCCTGCAACCTCAGCCAGTCGAAAATCTCTCACAAGCAATCCCGTGCACTTCCGCCAATACAGTATCAATTCCACAAAGAATTCAACCGCAACAACAACGTCCAAGTCAATCATACTCTGCAGCAACGAAATTAAATAGTACACAGCAAGCAAACGCAAGTAAGCCCAATTACGAAAACACACTTAGCAAAATCTTGTCTAAATTAGAAGCCATTGAATCCTTCAATAAATCATTAGACATGCGTTTAAGCATACTAGAAGAAAATTTCTTTGGTACACTTATACAAACGTAATGTTATCAATGTTAAAAGTGATGCAATGGAATGCAAACGGTCTACTGAGGCATAAAAACGAATTAGAATTCTTATTAATAGAAAAAAATATCGACGTGTGTCTTATAAGCGAAACACACTTTGTCAAAGACTCCTACCTAAAGTTAAAAAATTATGATATATACCACACAGTTCACCCCAGTAATAACTCAAGAGGAGGGAGCGCGGTCATTGTTAAAAGCTCGATCGAGCATTGGCTCGAAAATAAGATAGGTGTACAGGAATTTCAAGCTACAACGGTTACAATTATAGTAGACAAATCTCCGTTATCTATAACATCTGTATATAGTCCACCGAGGCACAACATAAAATCCAAACAGTATGAAGAACTTATTAACGCACACAAACATAAGTTTATGATGGGAGGTGACTTCAATGCGAAGAATATCCAGTGGGGCTCTAGACTAACTACGCCTAAGGGCAAAGAACTCTACCGTGCACTGCAGCATACGGGTTGTGCAGTAATTTCAACTGGCAAACCTACTTATTGGCCCACAGATATCTCGAAAATTCCTGACGTGATCGATTTTTTTGTAACTAGAAAAATCGAACGAACCAAACTTATAATAGAAGAAGGTCATGAACTAAGTTCTGATCACTCTCCGATTTATCTGACGTATTCGAGCCAACCTAATGTTAAACAATCCTGCGCCGTCTTAACTAATAAGTATACAGACTGGGACTATTTTAAACATCTCATTACGAACTCAGTTAAGCATTCACCCATTAATAGCAAGGAAGACATCGAAGAAGAAGTAGACGTTTTCACAAAAATAATTCAATTAGCTGCTTGGAATAGTACACCGAAGGTAATTATCCCCCAAGGTGCAACGGCATACCCCCAATATATTTTAAATAAAATAAAAGAGAAAAGAAAATTAAGGAAAAAATGGCAAATAACACGATCGCCACGGGACAAAAGAAGGTTAAACTGTGCTACAAAAAACCTGAGCAGATTGACAAAAAAACACAACAATCAAACCTTTCACAATTACTTGGCAAATTTAAATCCAACCATCTATTCTAATTACTCCCTATGGAAAGCTGCAAAGAATAAACATAGACCAACACAACAAAAAGTTGCAATTTTAAATCATAACGGCCAATGGGCAAAAAGCGATATCGAAAAAGCAAATACATTCGCCCACGTTTTAAGATCTACCTTTTCAAATCCGTCACCAATAATTACCAACAATAACAATAATTCTTATCGAGATACTTCCTTTGAACCATTTGAAAAAATTACAATTAAAGAAGTATGGAATGCAGTGCAACAATTAAAAAACAAAAAGTCTGGAGGATTCGATCTTATAAAAGGAGATGTCTTAAAACAATTACCTTACCATGGCTTTGTTAGATTAACGACTATTATGAATGCTGTTTTAACACATAAATACATACCAACCTGTTGGAAAGTTGCCGAAATAGTGATGGTACAAAAGCCAGGGAAAAATCCGCATGACCCCAAATCATACAGACCAATATCTCTTCTTCCGGTAATTGGAAAACTTTTCGAAAAGCTTTTCTGCAAAAGGCTGGAGTCAATTGTCTCGACAAGGCATATAATACCCAATCACCAATTTGGATTCCGAAAGAAGCACTCTACTATTGAACAGGTTCACAGAGTTACCGATACCATTGAAAAGGCATTCGAAAATAAGAAGGTTTGTTCAGCTGTATTTTTAGATATCTCTCAAGCGTTTGACGGCGTCTGGCATAATGGACTTATAAACAAACTCAGAATGCTGCTTCCTGAAAATTATAGCGATATCCTCACATCGTATCTGAGAGATCGATACTACAGGGTACGGTACGAAAATGAATATTCCGAACTGCACCCCATACTCTCAGGAGTCCCACAGGGCAGTATCCTAGGCCCTATTTTATATCTTATCTATACTTATGATATGCCTCTAAACGAAAACTGTTTCATAGGAACTTTTGCTGATGATACGGTCTTGATGTCTTCAGGTTCAAGCTCAAAAGAATCAATAACTTGCTTGCAATCTGCCTTAAACAATATATCTAATTGGACCAAAGAGTGGGGACTAAAACTAAATAGTAATAAATCAGTTCACGTGGATTTTTCCAAGGTACACACTAGAAATACACCATTATACTTAAACTCTGAGCAAATACCAGTAGCAAACTCCGCAAAGTACTTAGGATTTACCCTAGATTCAAAGTTAACATGGAAAGATCATATTAATAAAAAGAGGGTTGAGCTAGATATAAAATACCGTAACTTAAGCTGGCTAATTGGAAGAAACTCAGTCTTATCAACGGACAACAAACTTCTGATCTACAAACAGACGCTAAAACCTCTGTGGCAATATGGCATACAACTTTGGGGATGTGCTTCAAACAGTAATATAGAAAAAATACAAAGGTTCCAAAATAAAGCAATGAGATCAGCTGTCAATGCACCATGGTTTGTCCGAAATAGTGACTTACATCGAGATCTTAAAATGAAAACTGTAAAAGAGGAAATCTCTAACCATGCTCAGAAACATGCAATGCGGCTCCAGCAACATACTAACCCTGAGGCCCTAAAGCTGCTCGATTATTCGAATCAATTCAGAAGACTGCAACGATTCAAACCCCATGATTTGTTAACACGCTTCACAGGATAGAAGATAGATAGCATATTACGTAATAGAAATAAATTATCTTAATTCAAATATTTTGTATTAGGTTAATCTAATTACCCAATTATTTTTTAGTACGTCTGCATCAAAACTACTAGTTAGTCACTTTGTAATTAGAGACTAGTTGTAGTATTACTTTAAGCATGATACCTATTCAATAAATTTGCTTAAAAAAAAAAAAAAAAAAAAAAAAAAAAAAAAAAAAAAAAAAAAATTTATTTCAAAAAAATTTCATAGAAACTTTGTCGTTACAAAAATAATTTTGAGTGGCCTGGCCAGAGCCAAATTTTGTCTCTAGAAAATATTTTATTAAAATTTTCTCTTTACAGAATATTTTATTGAAATTTTGTCTTTGAAAAAGATATCGCCACACAAATGGGGAGATGGATTTATATGGGAGCTGTATCTAAATCTAAACCGACTAAACCCCAACGACCTTTATCAGTATTACGTATCTGTTCAAAATTTGAAGCGGCTAGCTTAACGTGACCCACCGCTATCTTGATTAGTATACCCCCATCCTATGGTGCTGCGTATAAAAATGTATATACTTTGTGGGGTCCTAGACTAATATTTCGAGGTGTTACAAATGGAATGACGATACGATCATTTTTAGAGTGCGCGAAATAGATAAGGGTTCACCCGTGCCAAGTTCGGCCGGGCCGAATCTTTTATACCCTCCACCTTGGATCGCATTTGTCAAGTTCTTTGCCAGATATCTCTTTTTAGCCAAACAAAGGATAATGGATAAGAATTGCTGTGCTATTGGAGCTATACCAGGCTAAAAATCAATTCGGGCCATACTTGGCTAGGATTTTAAAGACAATAGTGGATCCCCTTGTGCTAAATTTCCACCAAATCGGATAAGAACTTCGGTCTAGCGGGACCTAAGGAGTAAAATGGGTAAATCGATTTGCCTGGGAGCTATATCAGGTAATGGACCGATTCAGACCATATTTGTCATGTATATTAGAGGACATAGAAGAAGTCATTGTAAAATTCTACCTAAATCAAAAAATAAGAATTATGTCCTCTAAAGGCTCAAAAACTAAAATCGAGAGATCGGTTTGTTTAGGGTCACAAAAACAGTGACTGTGCCTAATTTCAGCTAAATCGGAAAAATACGCCATTTAGAGGCCGAAGGAATCAAATTAAAAGATCTGTTCACATCGGAGCTATATCAGGTTATAGACCGAATCCACCAATACTTGGTACATCCATTAAATAATAATGGAAGACGCCATAGTACAAAACTTCAGCCAAATCCGATAAGAATTGCGCCCTCTAGAGGCTCCAGAAGTTAAATCTGGAGATCTGGTTTATATGGGGGCTAGGCCCTACGACATCCTTCTTCAGTTAACATACTTCCTCAATTTGACCTCGATCGGTCCAGATTTGGATATAGCTGCAGTAAAGACCGATCTTTCGATTTACGGTGTTGCGCCCATAAAAGGCGCATTTATTGTCCGATTTCGCCGAAATTTGGGACAGAGAGTTGTGTTAGGGCCTTCGACATTTTTCTGCATCTTGTCCCAAATCGCTCCGGATTTGGATATAGCTGCCATATAGACCGATATCTCGATTTAAGTTTTCTGGCCTACAAAAGGCGCATTTATTGTCTGATGTCGCCGATATTTTGGACAGTGAGTTATGTTAAGCCCCTCGACATACTTATACAATGTGGCATAGATCGGTCCAGATATGGATATAGCTGCCATATAGACCGATCGCTTAATTTAAAGTTTTGGGTCCATAAAAGCCGCATTTATTGTCCGATCTCTCCAAAATTTGGGACAGTGAGTTGTGTTAAGCCCTTCGAGATGCTTCTTTAATATAGTCCAGATCGGTCCAGATTTGGATATAGCTCCCATATAAACCGATCTCTCAATTTAAGGTTTTGGGGCCAAAAAAAGCATATTTATTGTCCGATTTCGCCGAAATTTGGGACCGTGAATTGTGTTAGGCTCTTCGGCATTTTTCTGAAACTTGCCCAAATCGGTCCAGATTTGGATATAGCCGTCATATAGACTGATATCTCGATTTAAAGTCTTGGCCCAATAAAAGGCGCAATTAAACAATGACTTGTACTTATAAGTATTTGGTCTAAAACGGATCATATGTCTATATAGCTGCAATGGGGCATACCTTAGCATTTTTCACCGGATTTTGACGAAAGGTGGTTTACATATATACCCGAGGTGGTGGGTATCCAAAGTTCGGCCCGGCCGAACTTAACGCCTTTTTATTTGTTACTTGCTGACATTGTGAAAGTTTTGAAGAACACACAGGACTCCTACATGTACTATAATCTAAATCAAAATTTAAAACCAGTAAGGAAAGGCAAAAGTCGTGCGGAGCCGACTGTATAATACCCTACACCTACCCTACAATTATTCGGGCAGAATATAAATATATATGTATATGAGAGCTATATCTAAATCTAAACCGACTTTAAACGGATTGTTTGAAAATGTATGGGTGCTGCATCCAAATTTGAACCGATTTTGATGAAATCTCGCAGATATGTTAAGATCAGCAACAAAACAATCCGTGCAGATCGGATACAAGTTGGGTATATTACAGCCTTATAAGCTTAAATCGGGCGATACATATATATTGAAGCTATATCCAAATCTAAACCGATTTTGGTGAAATCTCGCACATATGTTAACATCAGTAGCAAAACAATCCGTGGCAAATTTTGTGCAGATCGGTTGAAAATTTTAGCTACCAGGCCAATTAAGTGCAAATCGGGTGATAAATATATATGGGAGCTATATGTAAATCTGAACCGATTTTTATAAAAAATTGGCAGATATGTAAAGATCAGGAACGAAACAACTCATGCCAAATTTTGTGCAGATCCGTTGAAAATTTTAGTTATTACGGCCATTTAAGTGCAAATCGGGCGATATATATATATATATATATGGGAGCTATATCTAAATCTGAACCGATTCTTACCAAAATCAATAATGTTCGTCCTTGGGCCAAAAAAGTGATATTTGCAAAATTTCGCGATGATTGGACAACAAATGCGACCTGCACTTTGATTACAAGAATACATGGACTCACAGACGGACAGACGAACATGGCTAAATCGAATCAGAAAGTGATTCTAAGTCGATCGGTATACTTATCAATGCGTCTAGCTCTTCTCCTTCTTAGCGTTGCAAACAAATGTACAAACTTATAAAAACGTCAAAAAGATTTAAGGGTCTCCCAATTTTCTTTTCATTCGCCTGATTGGAGAGCCTTTTGACCTTTAAAGGCTTATATTTGTCATTTATCTTCCGCTAATAAAAGGCCATGAGCCATTATTTTACCAATTATCACATCTATTGATTGTTAAGAATTCAAAAACAATGCATTTCTTTTTGTCTATGTTCATAAAAATTGCAAGTCCAATCTCTAAAATGTACTGAACCTATATATTTCGCATCCGCATCCCTAAATTTTAAATATTTTAGCAATATTTATTGATAAATGTAAAAGTGTTAGACTTTGGCTTTGTTAAAATTAGAAACACCTATAAATAATAAAAAAATTAAATTTAGTTTGTTTAATTTTTACTTCTTCCTTTATGTTTTCGGGTGAACCTATTTTATATTAGCGCACTGTATGCCCCTCCACCATAGGATGTGGGTATACAAATGAAAAATTAACAAGCAAGAATCTTCTAAGTTCGGCTGGGCCGAATCTTCGGAACCAAACTAACATGGATTCCGATTAAAGTTTACTCAAGTAAATGAATTTAGATTAAGGGCATTTGTGTACTTTATATACCAACATTCTGCATTACTTACTTACTTTAATTGGCTATGACAGAATATATGTTCCACCACCAAGTTTCAAGGCGTCTCCCACCACTTGATTTTCCATCGGTCTTTTGGTCGTCTCGGTTGCGTATACCACCGTGTTTGCCTTCAAAAGACTTCTTTGCTGGAACTTCTTAATCCATTCTGACATCATGATCTATCCAACGCAGCCGTTGTATTTTGATACGTGTAACTATACGTCGTCATACAGTTCGTGGTTCATACGTCGCCTATATTCTCCATTAACGCAAACTGCTCCATATATTTTACGAAGAATCTTTCTCTCAAATACTCCAAACACTGCCTCATCTGCTTTCATAAGTACCCATACCTCAGAACCATATAACAACACAGGTAGTATCAGTGTCTTGTATAGTGTAATCTTCGTCTGTCGAGAGTTGGCCATGTTTCTTAAGTGCTTATTTAATCCAAAGTAGCATTTGTTTGCCTGAAGTGTACTTAGCTTTAATTCAAAACTGGGGTCATTCGTTTCGGTAACTGCGGAGCCAAGGTAGATAAAGTTGCTGACTTTCTTAAAGTTGTGGTTCCCAACTTTCTCCGTTTTCTTTATCCGCTCGGTTGTACAAGGCGTTTTGGGAGTTGAAACCATCCATTTCATCTTATCTCCATTTACTGCCAGACCCAATTTCTTTAACAAGCTGCAGATAATATTTCCGGTGACCGACCTATGATGTCGATGTCGTCGGTATAGGCGAGTAGCATGTGCTCTCTTGTGATTAGCCATATCTATTCATATCTGCATCTCGTACAATCTTCTCCAGCAGTATATTAAAGAGTTCACACGATAGACTGTCTCCTTGTCTGAAACCTCGTTTGGTATTGATTTGTCCGGAGAGATTCTTTCCTATTCTTACTGAGGAACGTGCATCAGCAAGTGCCATCCTACAGAGTCTCATTAATTTCGCATGGATACCAAACTCGGACATGACTTTAAATACCTTTGAACGTAAAGGAGTATCTAAAGCGGCTTTGTAATCAACAAAAAGATGGCAGGTGTTGATTTGTCCTTCTCGGGTCTTATTGATAGGGCCCAGTTATCTCATTGACCCAACTTTCTCCGTTTTCTTTATCCGCTCGGTTGTACAAGGCGTTTTGGGAGTTGAGCCATCCATTTCATCTTATCTCCATTTACTGGCAAACCCAATTTTTTTAACAAGCTGCAGATACTACTTCCGGTGACCGACCTATGATGTCGATGTCGTCGGTATAGGCGAGTAGCATGTGTTCTCTTGTGATTAGCCATATCTATTCATATCTGCATCTCGTACAATCTTCTCCAGCAGTATATTAAAGAGTTCACACCATAGACTGTCTCCTTGTCTGAAACCTCGTTTGGTATTGATTTGCCTGGAGAGATTCTTTCCTATTCAGCAAGTGCCTTCCTACAGAGTCTTGTTAATTTTGCAGGGATAACAAACTCACACATGGCTTGAAATACTTTTGCACGTAAAGGTGTTGATTTGTCATTCTCGGGTCTTTTCCAGGATTTGGCGCAGTGTGAATATCTGGTCCAGGGTGGATTTCTCACGTCTAAAGTCGCATTTATAGAGCAAAATTATCTCATTGACTTTATGTTTTAATCTTTCACCCAGTGCGCTCGGGGGGATCTTGTGTGCGATGGAGAGAAGATTTATTCCTCTGTAGTTGGCACATTCCGTCTTGTCTCCTTTCTTGTGTACGGGACATTGTATGCTGAGGTTCCAATCATCGGATATGCGTTCTTCTAGCCAGATTGTGCAGATTAGCTGTACATACGCCTTATAAGCGTGTCGTCCCCGGTCTTAAATGGTTCAGCGGGTAACTCGTCGGCTCCTACTTCCTTGTTGTTGTTTACTTGGACCTCATTTTGACTAGGAGGTAAACATTCTATACTATCATCAAAGATTGGTTCTGCCGTATCCTCTTCCCCGCCAACGTCGGACACTAGCAGTTGGGTAAAGTGTTCTTACCATGCCCTCAGCATGCTACCTGTGTCAGTTACCAGATTTCCTTCTTCGTCTCTGTAGGAAGATGTGCCTGCACCCAAGCCATCGGTTTAATGTTCAATTCTTTGGTAGAATTTCCTGTACATCTAAATTCGCTCACACGTTTTTCAACTTCCTTTTCTTTCTGCGGAATAGACGTTTCTCCTCTCTCCTTTTCTCCCGATACCTCTCCTGCATGTGGCGCATTGCTGCTGATTACAGGGTTGCTCTATATGCCGCATTCTTGCATTCAGTAGCATCTCGACACTCCTGGTCGTACCATGGGTTTCTTGGGAAGGCATCCGGTATCCAAGACCGGATTTCGCGGCTTTTTCCATAGAGTGGGCAACTGCGCCATTATATCATCGGAACAAGTAGTGTTTTCATCAAGAATTTGGGTCAGTCGAGTGGAGTATGCAGTTGCCGTCTATTGATGCGAATCTATATTTGCTCCACGGATCGATCGTACATCTAACACGCTGCATGAATGCCTTCCATCTATCACAGCGTGGTCAATTTGGTTCCTTGTGTTTTGACTGGGTGACAGCCATATGGCTTTGTGAATATTTTTATGTTGAAATCTGTGGCAAATATCAGTCAAATTAGATACAAATTGAGGCTTCGGGGCGCTCAAGATGTCATATCCGAAAATCGGTATAAATGGCGTCTAAATAAACTAGTATATTGACCGACACGAATCATATGTTGATGTTGGAAGTCTGATTAGAGGTCCTTGTGCCATGTTTCAGCCAAATCGGATGAAAACTGAAGCTTCTAGGGGCTTAAGAAGTCAAATCCAGATAACGGTTTGTATGGGGGCAATACCAGATTATATACCAATTCAGATCACACTCGGCACTGATATTGGAAGTCACAACCCATATCCAAATCTGAAGCGATATGGCCGATTTACAATTCCCAAAGACCTACGGCAAGGCAAAATAAGTATGTTTGCAAAATTTCAAGCGGATGTCTTTATTCATTCGAATGCTATATTCGACAGACGAACGGACTGACATGGCTAGATCAACAAATAATGTCAAGGCGATCGCAGATCAATGTATGGAAGTCTTACCAACAAAATTATTAGTGTATCACTTAAATGACCTTAACTGCTTTTTACAATTAGAAATTATGTGATAAAAAGCTGCCCAAAACCCTAACTCTTGAAATCGGTTTAAATAGCAGCTATATCCAAATCTGGACCAATCTGAGCCAAATTCCAGAAAGATGTCGAGGGGCCTAGCACAACTCACTGTTCGAAATTTCGGCGAAATCGGACAATAAATGCGTCTTTTATGGGCCCAAAACCGAGAGATCGGTCTATATGACAGTTATATCCAAATCTGGAGCAATCTATGCCAAATTAAAGAGGAATGTTGAAAGTCCTAATATAACTCTCTGTTCCAAATTTCGATGACATCGGACATTAAATGCGCCTTCTATGGGCCCAAGACCATAAATTGAGGGATCGGTCTATATAGCAGCTATATCCAAATATGAACCGACTTAGGCCAAATTGATCTAGGATGACAAGGAGCCAAAACAACTCGCCTTACCAAATATCAGCAAGATTAGAAGATAAATGCGCCTATTATGGGACCAAGACCTTTAATCGAGAGATCGGTCTATTTTGCAGCTATATCCAGATCTGAACCGATCTGGGCCAAATTGAAGAAGGATGTCGAAGGCACTAACCCAACCCACTGACCCTTAAGACCTTAAATAGGCGGATCGGTCTATATGGGGGCTATATCAGGATATAGTCCAATATAACCCATCTTCGAACTTAACCTGACTATGGACAAAAAAAAGAATCGGTGTAAAATTTCGGGGCAATATCAGACGAACAGACGGACGGACATGGCTATATCGTCTTAGATTTTTATGAAGATCAAGTATATATATACTTTAAAGGGTCGGAAATGGATATTTCGATATGTTACAAATGGAATAACAAAATCCTTATACCCCCATCCTTCGGTGGTGAGTATACAAATATGATCTCTTATCAAAAAAAAAAAAAATATATTAAAACTAAACTGGCATATATATTTACATGTAGCCATGTAGTATAGCCCCAAAGCATCAACAACATATGCCACAATCATAAAAAGGGGAAACATTGCGAATAGAAAACCTCCGGCATCAACAACAACAGCAACAATTGTTCCAAAAGCCATGTATTAAAAAAAGACTTAAAGCACCAACATCTGCTATAATAGCACAGCAGCAATATGAGAACCATGAAAAGCCATCCTGATACAACGTCACATAACAACTACGGCTAGCAAGCAGCAGCAGTAAAAGTAACAGCAACAACGTGTTTATAATGATTTAGTAGCGCATATATTTTCACTGCATATTTCTCATTTTATTCTTAACAATTTTCGTCGCCATTTCTTTTTATACCCATCACCATAGGATGGGGGTATACTAACTTCGTCATCCGTTTGTAACACATCAAATTATTCGTCTAAGATGTATTATGTATTATGGATCGTAATAAAATTTAAGTTCGTTCTTGCCATGTCCGGCCGTCTGTGCGTCCCTCTATCCGTTCATCTGTATGTCTTTAGAAAGCACGCTAAGTTTCGAAGGAGTAAAGCTAGACGCTTGAAATTTTTCACAAATACTTCCTACTGTGTAGGTCGGTTTGGATTGCAAATGGGCCAGATCGGTTCATGCTTTGATATAGCTGCCATATAAACCGATCATCCGATTACAGTTCTTGAGAGCTTAATTCGTATTCGATTTGGCTGCACAATGACTTCTCTTATGACCATCAACATACATCCCAAATATGGTCTAAATCGGTTCATAACCTGTTATATCTCCCATTTAAACCGATTTCTTGAATTTACTTCTTGAGCCCCTATCGGGCGCAATTCTGATCCTCTTTGGCTCAAATTTACCCAAATGACTTCTAGAAGGGTCTGAATCGTGTCTAGAAGGGTCTGAATCGGTATAAAACCTTATACAGCTCTTATATAAACCGATCAACCTATACGATTTGGCTGAAATTTTGCACAATAACTTCTATTATGATCTAAGCCAAGTATGGCCGGAATCGGTCCATATAGCTCCAACAGCATAACATTTCTGTTACATTATCCATTTTTCCTATAAAAAGATATCGGCCAGAGAACTTGACAAATGCGGTCCATGGTGGAGGGTATATTATATTCGGAGCGGCCGAACTTAGCTTACTTTTACTTGTTTTTTGTAATTTTGTAATTTTTTATGTCAGCACTAACAAGTGAGCTAGCAAAAAAATGAATGAATATTTTTTATTAGCATTTGTATAGAGTTGATGTCATAAATAAAATGAATGACATGCGATATACAAGAGGACTATACTATCGATGCCATCAACATTGGCAATATAAAGTGTAGAAATTATCGATTATGTATTAAGAGAGCGTGTAATACCTACTTGCGGTTATTAATGTCATGAATGGTTGAAGGAGAACAACTATTTCAGGACTTGATTGAGTAAGAAGGCGAATAGGAAATAACTCTGGAAAGTCTGCAGTGGCAAATACGGTTTATACTGCTAAATTTCCAAAATGACTAAAAATGTTGTAAAAAAATATGAAAATTTCCTTATGGGTAGACATAAGGTGAATATAATTTTATGCAGAAAATGAAACTAAAAGAAGGCGAAAATCCAAATTTTTAACGCGAATAACGCGTTAAAAATTTGTGGTCCGGTTTGGACCACAATTAAATTATTTGTTGGAGACCTGTGTAAAATGTCAGCCAATTCGAATAAGAATTGCGCCCTTTGTGGGCTCAAGAAGTAAAATAGAAAAATCGATTTATATGGGAGCTGTATCGGCCTATATACCGATTCAGACCATAATAAACACGTATGTTAATGGTCATGAGAGAATCCGTCGTACAAAATTCCATCTCAATCGGATAAGAATTGCGCCCTCTAGAGGCTCAAGAAATCAAGACCCAAGATCGGTTTATATGACAGCTATATAAGGTTATGAACCGATTTGAACCATACTTGGCACAGTCGTTGGATATAATAGCAAAACACGTCGTGCAAAATTCCATTCCAATCGGATAAGAATTGCGCACTCTAGAGGCTCAAGAAGTCAAAACCCCAGATCGGTGTATATGGCAGCTATATCAGGTTATGAACCGATTTGAACCATACTTGGCACAGTTATTGGATATCATAACAAAACACGTCGTGCAAAATTTCATTCCAATCGGATAATAATTGCGCACTCTAGAGGCTCAAGAAGTCAAGACCCAAGATCGGTTTATATGGCAGCTATATCAGGTTATAAACCGATATGAACCATACTTGGCACAATTGTTGGATGTCATAACAAAACACGTCGTGCAAAATTTCATCTCAATCGGAAAAGAATTGCGCACTCTAGAGGCTCAAGAAGTCAAGACCCAAGATCGGTTTATATGGCAGCTATATCAAAACATGGACCGATATGGCCCATTTACAATACCAACCGACCTACACTAATAAGAAGTATTTGGGCAAAATTTCAAGCGGCTAGCTCTACTCCTTCGGAAGTTAGCGTGCTTTTGACAGACAGACGGACGGACGGACGGACATGGCTAGATCGACATAAAACTTCACGACGATCAAGAATATATATACTTTATGGGGTCTCAGATGAATATTTCGAGTAGTTACAATCATAATGACGAAATTAGTATACCCCCCATCTTATGGTGGAGGGTATAAAAACTTGGCTAATTAAATTAAACAGTAAATAAGTTAAACAAGTAAAATCGTGCAAAGTTCAGCCAAGCCGAATCTTATATACCCTACACCATGGATAGCATTTGTCAAGTTCCCTGTCCGGTATCTCCTTTTTGGCAAACAAAGGATAATAATAAGTTAGGGACCAATTCAGATCATATATGGCTAGTAGGTTCAAGGTCACAGGAGAAGTCATTATGCTAAACTTCGCCCAAATCAGACAAGAACTGCGCTCTCTAGGGGATCATGAAGTGACATCGCATGATCGATTTATACGAGAGCTAAATCAGGTTTTAGACCGAGAAATCGCTTTATATTGGAGCTTTATAAGGTTGGAGACCGATTTGGACCGTACTTGGCACGGTTGTTGGAAGTCATAACAAAACATTCTGTGCAAAATTTCAGCTAAGCCGGACTAACACATGCGGCTGTCAGGGTTTCAAGAAATCAAATCAGGAGATCGGTTTATGTGGGAGCTTTACCTAAATCTGAACTAATATGGCCCATGTACAATCCCCTACAACCTTAATCAATGAGAAGTTTCTGTGCAAAAAATTCAAGTGGATACCTTCATTCGTTCGAACTCCATCGGGATTTTGAAAAATGGACGGACGGACAGGCTAGATCAACTGCGAATGTCGAGACGATAAAAATATAATACATTTATAATATATGGGGTCCCAGATTAATATTTCGAGGTATTCCAAACGGAATGACTAAATGGATGGGGGTATACCCCATCCTCTAGTGGTGGGTATAAAAATGGAACCAATCATTACTGCCATCAAGTATTGGATTAATTTATATTGAATGAGATAGAATTTTATCGCAAATTTGTTCCGATTTTTCAACTTTTTTACCAGGATGCCCAAAACTTTAATAAAAGTAAAGTCCCCCTTTGTGATACCACGGATGCCCAAAACTTTAATAAAAGACCCCCATTGTGATACCACGGGAACAGAAGAAGGAAGATGCCTTCTATTTCCTACCGTTGATCGTAAAATCGGGAGATCGGTTTATATGGGAGCTATTGCTAGGACAGTTGTTGGAAGTCATAAGTGAACACTATGTGCAAATTTTCAGCCAAATCGGACAAAAGTTGTCAAATGGGGAAATCGGATTATATGGGAGCTATATCAGGCTATAGACCGATTTGAACTGTACTTATCGCAGTTGTTGGAAGTCACAAGAGTACGCTATGTGCAAAAATGTAAGCCAAATCATATAAAAATTGCGGCTTCTAGGGCATCAATATGTCAAATCAGGAGATCGGTTTATATGGAAGCTATACCAAGTTATAAACCGATTTGGACAGTTGGACAGTTGTTGGAAGCCGTTACAAAACACCGCATGCATATATCAGCCAAATAGGACAAAAATTGTGGCTTCCAGTTAGGAAGTCAAATCGGGAGATCGTTTAATATGGGAGCTATATCAGGTTATAGACCGTTTTGGATCGTACCTAGCATAGTTGTTGGAAATCATAGTAGAACAATATGTGCAAAATTTCGGCTAAATCTGACAAAAATTGTGGCTTCCAGTTAGGAAGTCAAATTGGGAGATCGGTTTATATGGGACCTATATCAGGTTGTGGACCGACTTGAACCGTACTTAAGACTTTTGTTGGACGTCATAACAGAACACTATGTGCAATATTTTATCCGATTCGGACAAAAATTGTGGCTTCCAGTGGCTTAAGAAGTCAAAACGGTTGATCGGTTTATATCGGAGCTATATCCAAATTTGAACCGAAATGACCCATGTCCAATCCCTATCGACTTCGACATCGACATCAATAGGAAGAAAAAGTGGTAAAAGTGATTGCGTATGCTTATGAAATTGCCACGTCATAAGCATACGCAATCACTTTTACCACTTTTTCTTCCTATTGATTTCGATGTCAAAGTCGATGGGAATTGGACATGTTTCATTTCGGTTAGGGGAAAGTTTCCCAGCACTCTAAGAGATATATTTCAGAAAGCTCTACATGCAGTAGCGAAGTGGGCTAACGAAAATGGTCTAGGTATAAATCGGTGCAAGACAGAAGAAGTTCTTTTCAGCAGGAGATACAAGTTGCCTTCAGTGTCACTTGTCTCCTTGGGAGGAGAGAATGTTCCATTTACAGAATGCACCAAATTCCTGGGTGTTTTGCTGGACAGGAAATTGAACTTCAAATCCGACATTTTTGAAAGGGCAAGAAAGGCAACTCTTGCCCTATACACTCGCAAGATAGCCATTGGCAAAATTAGGGGCTTAGCCCACGTGTTATGCATTGGGTATATACTGCAGTTGTCAGACCTATAATGCTATATGGTGTTGTGGTCGGGTGGACGGCGCTTCAAAAGTCCACATACTGTTCAATACCTAACCAAATCCAAAGGATGACTTGTTTTTGCATCACAGCCGCACTGAGAACGACACAATTTCATGCATTGAATTTAATGCTACATCTTATGCCTCTGGACATTGTGACTAGACAAATTGCTGCCACCACTGCAGTGAGGCTAATGGAGTGTTCTCTTTGGTCATATAGCGTCCGAAGCCGCCACTGTGTTTTTCTTCATACAATATCCGATGTTCCAGGCAGTGTGAATTACACCCTGCCTGAGCCACTTTTTGATAACATGTAATGTACCACTATTTCTGATAGAAACGATTGAAACTATGATATCCCTGATAACAGACTTCTATACGTTGGTTCCAAACTAGACGCATATTATTCGCATGAATATTCGCCAGTTGTTGGGCTTTTTATGGCGATCTGGGTGGTAGGAACTAGAATGCATCTTCCTTCTTCTGTTCCCGTGGTATAAAAATGGAGGAAAACGTCTAAGTGAATCTGATGGCAGACTGCCAGTTAAACCTAACCAAGATCAATAGTACGTATCAGTGCAAAACTTCGTGTGGCTTGTTCTACGCGTTCGACCGCTATCGTGATTTCCACAGACGTACGGAGACGAGGACGGACGGGCATGCCTAAATTAACTTAGAATGTCAAGACGACCACGAATATACCACAGATCAATCTATTTACTTAATGGGGTCCTAGATTAATATTTCAAGGTGTTACAAACAGAATGACTAGATAAGTATACCCCCATCTTTTGGTGATGGGTTCCGACTGTAAAATACCTTACGGCCACTTTATAAGTACAAAGTGGGAACTATATCTAATTCTGATCCAATTTTGGACGGTTCAGAGCAGAACCAAAGTTCTTAGATATTGCGTTCTGCAAAATTTTGGAAAGTTTGGTCAATAAATGCATTTGCAGTGGCTCCAGAAGTGGGTGATTTTTTAAGAGTTATAGGAAAGTTAAAAAAAATTACATAAAACTGTGAAAAATGCATGAAATCTTAATTTTCATCGATAGAACGGTTCATTTGATTTAATATTTGAAGACTATTTCATGCAAATGTTGACAGGGACTGTGCCTCAAATAGTCCATCCAGCATTTCGACTGGTATCTCACCAATAAATGCTTCAGTGTTGTCTTTCAATGCGTCTATTAAAGCGGGCTTGGCTGTATAGACATAAGCTTTAACATAGCCCCACAAAATATAGTTTAAAGGCGTTAAATCGCACGATCTAGGCGGCCAATTCACCGTCCCCGACTGTGAAATAAAATGTTCACCGAACTCGCCTCTCAATTAGTTCATTGTTATGCATGATGTGTGGCATGTGGCACCGTTTTTAAACCCTCCACCATAGGATGGGGGTATACTAATTTCGTCATTCTGTTTGTAACTACTCGAAATATTCGTCTGAGAACCCATAAAGTATACATATTCTTGATCGTCGTGACATTTTATGTCGATCTAGCCATGTATGTCCGTCCGTCTGTCAAAAGCACGCTAACTTTCGAGAAGTAAGGCTAGCCGCTTGAAATTTTGTACAAATACTACTTATTAGTGTAGGTCGGTTGGGATTGTAAATGGGCCATATCGGTCCATGTTTTGATATAGCTGCCATATAAACAGATTTTGGGTCTTGACTTCTTGAGACTCTAGAGGGCGCAATTCATATCCGATTGAAATGAAATTTTGCACAACGTATTCTGTTATGATATCCAACAACTGTGCCAAGTGTGGTTCAAATCGGTCCATAACCTGATATAGCTGCCATATAAACCGATCTTGGGTCTTGCCTTCTTGAGCCTTTAGAGGGCGCAATTCTTATCCGATTGGAGTGAAATTTTGCACGACGTTTTGCTATGACTTCCAATAACTGTGCTAAATTAGATTCAAATCGGTCAATAACCTGATATAGCTGCCATATAAACCGATCTGGCATCTCGACTTCTTGAGGTCGCAATTATTATCCGATTTGCCTGAAATTATGTACTACGGATCCTCTCACGACCGTCAACATACGTGTTTATTATGGTCTGAGTCGGTCTATAGCCTGATACAGCACCCATATTAATCGATCTCTCTGTTTACTTCTTGACCTCTCGAAGGTCGCAATTTTTATTCGAATTGGCTGACATTTTACACAGGTCTCCAAGATATAATTTAATTGTGGTCCAAACCGGACTATATCTTTATATCGCTCTAATAGCAGAGCAAATTTTTTCGTTTATCCTTTTTTTGCCCAAGAATAGATGCCGGAAGAAGAACTCGACAAATGCGATCCATGGTGGAGGGTATATAAGATTCGGCCCGGCCGAACTTAGCACGCTTTTACTTGTTTTTTTTTTTTTTTTTGAAACCACATGTCATGCAAGTAAATCTCTTCCATTTTGGGAAAACAAAAATTGGATATCATCTCACGGTAGCGGTAACCATTCTCAGTTATATTACGATTCGCATCTTATTTGAAGAAGTACGGTCCAATTATCTCACCAGCCCATAAACCGCACCAAACTGTGACTTTTTCTGGATGCATTGGTAGCTCTTGCAATGCTTCTGGCTGATCTTCACTCCAAAATCGACAATTATGCTTATTTACGTACCCATTGAGCCAAAAATGATCTTCGTCGGAGCTTCGGATAAAGGCGCGATGATTTCAATAATTTGTTTGTTGTTCGAACACATGTCTGAAGATGTTTGACAGTGAAACAAAACACGAAAAGTGCGTGAGCGTTTTAAACCAGTATTGCCAAAAATATAATAGCTTAAAAATCACCCTTTAAAATAAATATGAGACAGCCACTGCGGCCACGAGACTTAAGGCAATGGGAGAATGGATAGAGGATAAGATAAGGTCACACTATCGCATTAAAGACGAGGCGACAATAGGAAACCTGGAAGGAATTTCCGATCGAATACCTGAGACAACACATGAGGTCGAGTGTGAGGCACTGCTGGCAGTGCCACAGTTTTGAATTGGCGGAACTCTGGTTTGCCATCTGCAAGTTCATGAAACACAGATGGACCAACGGCCAAGGACATAGTGGGCCTCGGAGTCTACATTGAGAACCTGGAACTGAGATCCATTTCTGATTGCCTAATGCATTCCTGCAGGCAGAGATCACGGAATGCGTGAGGTGGGAACGTCTTTAGGGACAGTAAACTGGCCACCAAGGCAAAAACAATCAGGACGGTATGGTCACGAACAGTCTTGAAGAGTAAGGAGATTAACGCCTTCTCAGAGGATGGCACGTTCTGTATTGTGTGGGTAGCGGAGTAAGGGGGAATAAAAGAGCAGACGATTTGGATGAATGAAATGAAAGAGCAGACGAATATAATTTTTGAGCGTTTGGAGGGCTAAATTCTTATCCGATTTGGCTGAAACTTTACACGATGACTTTAACTATGACCTTCAAGAGATGTACCACGTATAGTTTCAATCAGTCGAAAATCTCATATAGCCCCCATATAAACCGATCACCGCAATATACTTTTTAGAATCTCCACTGTAGGATGGGTGGTCTAAAACCCCATAAAGTATATACTCTTGATCGCCATCTCATTTTAAGTCAATATAGCCATGTCCGTTCGTCTGTCTGTGGAAAGCACGCAAACATTCGCAGAAGTAAAACTAGGCTCTAGAAGATTGGCACAAATAGTTTTTATTAGTATAGGTCAGTTGGAATTATAAATGGGCCATATCGGTCCATACTTAGACCTGAATCCAACATAAACTGATCTCCAGATTTTATTTCTTGCGCCCCTAGAGGTCCCAGTTCTTATAGTATTTTGCTAAAATTTTCCACAATGACTTCTCCAACTACTTCCAACTTATGTGATAAGTATGGTTCAAATCGGCCCAAAACCTGATATAGCTCCCATATAAACCAACCACCCGATTTGACTTCTTGTGCCTTTAGAGGGCGCAATTCTAATCGGATTTGGTAGTAATGGCTAAAATTTAGCATGAAGGCTTTTGTTTTGATTTCCAACAACTCTACCAAGTAGGCTTCAAATCGGTTCATAGCCTGATATAGCTCCAATGTAAACCGATCTGACGATCATACTTCTTGAGCCTCTAGAGAGAGCAATTCTTATCCGATTTGGCTGAAGTTTTGCACAACGACTTCTCCTATGAACTCTAACATGCGTGCAAAATACGGTCTGAATCGGTCTTTAACCTGATATAGCTTCTATATAAAGCGATCTCCCATATAAACGGATCTCCCATAAAGCCGCAATTTTTGTCCGTTTTAGCTGAAATTTTGCACATAGTATTCTGTTATGACTTCCAAAAAATGTGCTTAGTACAAGTTTTGTCCGATTTGGCTGTAATTTTGTATGCGATGTTCTGTTCCAACTTCCATCAAAACTGTGCCAAATATGGTCCAAAACAGTCTATAACCTGATATAGTTCCCATGTAAACCGATAATCCTTGTTCGGTTCCTAGAAGCTGGTTTGACAGAAATTTGGTAAGTAGAATAAGATAATGTCATTTTTAGCAGAATCCATGGTGGTTGATTCCCATGATTCGGCCGGGCCGGCCGAACTAAGCACGCTTTTACTTGTTTCATTTCACCTTTAACATACGTGCCAAGTATGATTCGAATCAGTCTCAAACCTGATGTAGCTCCGAATTGGCTAACTGCTATGGTCTCCAACATCCAAACCAAGTATGGCACGAATCCTGATATACTGTTAATATCACATCAATCCTTATCCACCGGAGGTGGAGGGTATATAAGATTTGGCGCCGTCGATTACTTGTTTTTCTCTAAAAAAAAATGTCTCAATTTTATTTATCTACAGAAATTTCGTAAAGTTTGATTTCTCTAGAAAAATTTCTAACAAATTTATTTCATAAAAAATTTATTAAAGATTTCATTTCTATAACAAATTTCGTTTTCATAAAATTAGTTTATTTCAGTAGAAAATTTGGAGAAATTTTATTGGTCGTAAATAATTTTTTCCTTTCCTATCATATTACAAATCTTGACAGATTCCTTTGAATAAAAGAAAATATAAATACACAACTGCTCGTTTGAGTCATGATAAATACCAGCTCAAATATTTATAAATTGCGTTTGTATTTTAAAATTGAAAGAAAAAAAGGAAAATAACACATGAGCCTTAGGCAGTACTACAGGAATACCGACAACAACATTCACTTGCTCTGAAAAACTCTTGCCAATGCCCTAATCGAATTTGTGTGTTTCCCAAGATTTTGTCTCAAGAAATGTAAAAAAAATACTTGAAATTTTCTTAACATATGTCATTTTCAAGAATTATAAAATCCCAATCCAAAACCCGAATCATCTGAGGGAACCAAAGGAAGAAAAGCTAAAAATATTTCAATAATATTTGATTAGACTTTAATCTGCTTGTCAAACGTCACTATGCTGCGTACAATGTCAATAATAATACACACAAAACAAAATCCTTATACATATCCCATACAATACAAAAAAATGTAAGACAATCGCATCATCGTCTAAGATTTTCCTCTTCCTTAGGCGGATTTTTCTATTGCACATTGTTGCTTATAATGACTGTGGCTGCTGCAGCCACCATTGTCTTATGATGTGGGTATTGCTGTCTTACTCTTTCCCTAAGCTCCTCTCCCCAACACTCTTCAATAAAAATCATAAACCATCAATAGATTTTGGATTAAGGATACCGCCGCCGCCGTCGCCACCCTGAAGCCAAATTATTGTCGAGGGATTCGTTAGGAGATTAGTGAACAATCATCAAATGATTTCGCAAGCATTACACGAACACCATACCAATCAAGTGCCAAGGAATTCCACACAAAAAGAAACACTCACACCCAAATACAAGCACAATGACTAGGACGTGATGTTTGTGTAAAAGAAGCAGCAGCAAAAACAAAGGCCATTCACCACGAAAGTAGGCTCAACTCATTCAAACAAACAAAAAAAGCGACAACAAATGGAAAAAGCCTAAGGCCATACAGAATACAACATTCGTTTTTAAGCCTTTTTTGTTGTGTTGTCCCTACTTGAGATTAAAATTTATGCAATCACTTTTTTCAATGCCTACATTTAGGAGATGAAAGTGGCAGGGTGAGACAGACAAACTTAGGAAAATATTTTATTTTTTTCTCAAAAATAGTCGATTTATGCCCGAAATCAGAAAGGAAGAGTTTTAAATTAAAGGCGAGTTTTATCAGAAACTCGCACAATGGTTGAAAATTGTAAAATTCTGGAAAACATTTTAAAAGAATTGAACAGATTAGGATATAAAAAACAAGTAAAAGCGTGCTAAGTTCGGCCGGGCCGAATCTTATATACCCTAAACCATGGATCGCATTTGTCGAGTTCTTTTCCCGGCATCTCTTCTTAGGCAAAAAAGGATATAAGAAAAGATTTGCTCTGCTATTAGAACGATATCAAGATATGGTCCGGTTTGGACCACAATTAAATTATACGTTGGAGACCTGTGTAAAATGTCAGCCAATTTGAATAAGAATTGCGCCATTTGGGGGCTCAAGAAGTAAAATAGAGAGATCGATTTATATGGGAGCTGTATCGGGCTATAGACCGATTCAGACCATAATAAACGCGTATGTTGATGGTCATGAGAGAATACGTCGTACAAAATTTCAGGCAAATCGGATAATAATTGCGACCTATAGAGGCTCAAGAAGTTAAGATCCCAGATCGGTTTATATGGCAGCTATATCAGGTTATGAACCGATTTGAACCCCATTTGGCACAGTTGTTGGATATCATAATAAAACACGTAGTGCCAAAATTCATTCAAATCGGATAAGAATTGCGCCCTCTAGTGGCTCAAGAAGTCAAGACCAAAGATCGGTTTATATGGCAGCTATATCAGGTTATTAACCGATTTGAACCATACTTGGCACAGTTGTTGGATATCATAACAAAACACGTTGTGCAAAATTTCATTCCAATCGGATAAGAATTGCGCAATCTAGAGGCTCAAGAAGTCAAGACCCAAGATCGGTTTATATGGCAGCTATATCAGGTTATATACCGATTTGAACCATACTTGGCACAGTTGTTCATTCTGATCGGATAAGAATTGCGCACTCTAGAGGCTCAAGAAGTCAAGACCCAAGATCGGTTTATATGGCAGCTATATCAGGTTATGGACCGATTTAAACTATACTTGGCACAGTTGTTGGATATCATAACAAAACACGTCATGCAAAATTTCATTCCAATCAGATAAGAATTGCGCACTCTAGAGGCTCCAGAAGTCAAGACCCAAGATCGGTTTATATGGCAGCTATATCAAAACATGGACCGATATGGCCCATTTACAATACCAACCGACCTACACTAATAAGAAGTATTTGTGCAAAATTTCAAGCGGCTAGCTTTACTCCTTCGGAAGTTAGCGTGCTTTCGACAGACAGACGGACGGACGGACGGACGGACGGACGCACAGACGGACGGACGGACGGACGCACAGACGGACGGACATGGCTAGATGGACATAAAATGTCGCGACGATCAAGAATATATATACTTTATGGGGTCTAAGACGAATATTTCGAGTAGTTACAATCAGAATGACGAAATTAGTATACCCCCCATCTTATGGTGGAGGGTATAAAAATTTTAATTTAGTAAGTGCTATGGTTTGTTTTAAAAAGTATGCGGAATTGCGGGTCCCTGGGTGTTAAAAGTAGGTCAACTCCTATAATGAAATTTTTATAGTGTTAGCTTACACCACATTTATAGACCGATTTTCAAAAATCTGTAAATTTCACTTCTATTTTTTACAATTGATTTGAAAATGGACAAAAATATTTTTGGACTTGCAACTAATTTTGAATAATATGAATTCCATTAATTCCTTCCCAGCGGCGGAAAACGGTTGCCCTTCTCCCAAATGCTAATGAAAGTTGATGTTACAGGAGAGCTCATACACATGCACACTCAACTCTTACCATCCTGCTTTATAAAAAGCCTAAAACATAGAATTTTGTCGGTCAATGAAAATGCCACCATACTCAACTAAAATTTTTAATTCAAAACAGCAAAAATGTTTGCTAAAACAGCAGTTTTTGTTTGCGGAAAATGGGAAAGCAGACTGCTGTATCAGCAAACATAGGGCTGGTTTATTAGCAAAAATTTCGGTCAGCTAAATCAGCAAACAAAATCTGCTGTTTTAAGTACAATAATGTGCTGAAAAAATTGTAATGCTTATGCCTATGTTTGCCTGTTACTTGCTTTGATTTCTTCAAGCATTTTTATACCCATCACCGAAAGATGGGGTTATATTAATTTTGTCATTCCGTTGGCAACACATCGAAATATCCATTTGCGACCCTATAAAGCATACATATTCTTGATCACCGTAAAAATGTAAGACGATCTAGACCAAGTCCGTCCGTCTGTCTGTTGAAATCACACTACAGTCTTGAAAATAAGATATATTGAGCTAAAATTTTGCACAGATTCTTTTTTGTCCATAAGCAGGTTAAGTTCGAAGATGGGCTATATTGGACTATATCTTGATATAGCCCCCATATAGACCGATCCGCTGATTTAGGGTCTTAGGCCCATAAAAGCAACATTTATCATCCGATTTTGAAATTTGGGACAGTGAATTGTTTTAGGCCCTTCGACATCCTTCTTCAATTTGGCCCAGATCGCACCAGATTTGGATATAGCTACCATATAGACCGATATATCGACTTAAGGTTGTGGGCCCATAAAAGACGCATTTATTGTCCGATGTCGCCAAAATTTGCGACAGTGAGTTGTGTTAGGCCCTTTGACCTTCTTCTTCAATTCGGCTCAGATCGGTTCAGATTCGGATATAGCTGCCATATAGACCGATCTCGAATTTGGTCCAAATCGGAGAATATTTCGATAAAACTGCTATGGGGGCATAAATCATGTATTTTTCATCGGATTATGACGAAAGGTGATTAACATATTCACCCAAGGTTGTGGGTATCCAAAGTTCGGCGCGGCCGAACTAAACGCCCTTTTACGTTTATATGGGTTGCCCAAAAAGTAATTGCGGATTTTTTAAAAGAAAGTAAATGCATTTTTAATAAAACTTAGAATGAACTTTAATCAAATATACTTTTTTTCTAAAGTAAGCTAAAAGTAACAGCCGATAACTGACAGAAGAAAGAATGCAATTACAGAGTCACAAGCTGTGAAAAAATTTGTCAACGCCGACTATATGAAAAATCCGCAATAGATATTTTTTAGAAATTTTGTTGGAAGAGATGATCTTAATTTGTGGAATATAGCTGTAAAGAAGCTACCTGATCCATCCATTGGAATACATTTTGAAATTTGGCTGAGGTCGTTCGCATTTTTTTGTTATTGCTATGCACACGACTTGCATGGTCATTTGTATCTAAATTTAAAGAAAAACAAGTCAAAATGCGTAAAGTTCGGCCGGGAACTTTGGATACCCACCACCTCTGGTATATATGTTAACTAAATCCGGTGAAAAATGAATACCTTTTGCCCCATAGCAGCTATATCGAAATATGTTCCGTTTTGGACCAAATACTTATAAGTACAAGTCATTGTTCAATGGTGTATAACAAAATATTAGTCTTTTTAGTAGCTATATCTAAAAATTAACCGATCTAAACCATACACGACACGGATGTTGAAAAGCTTAACAGAAGTCAATGTCAAAATTTCAGCCAAATCGGACAAAATTTCAAGAAATCAAATCGAGAGATCGGTTTATATGGGAGCTATATCATATTATAGACCGATTTGGATCGTACTTGGCACAGTTGTCGCAACAGAACACTACATGCAAAGTTTCAGCCAAAAATTGCGACTTCCAGGTGTTCAAGAAGTCAAAGCGGGTAATCCGTTTAAAATCCACCCAAATCGGACAAAAATTGTGGGTTGTAAAGCTTAAGAAGTCAAATCGGGAGATCGGTTTATATTGGAGCTACATTAGGTTATAGACCAATTTTGATTGTACTTGACACAGTTGTTGAACACAATGCATGCTAAATTTCAACCAAATTTTACGTAAGGGCTCAAGAAGTCATATCGATTGGTTTATATCGGGAGCTACATTAGGTTATAGACCGATTCGGTCTTTGATAGGCATTTTAAAAAACCTGTTGCACACCTCTTTCCTCGCTGAGGTGATTATGTCCCCATAAAGTCCCTATGGCGTTTCTACACCTTCATCATCATCGTTGTCAATACTTTTTGTTATAACTGCTATTGCTGGGTCCTAGTTGACGAAAAAAAGCAAATCCAATTTCGTCTCTTTACAACAGGCATCCATCCTTTCTTCCTTCCCTTATGAGCGATCACCCATAACCCATTCATTCCGCATTTGATGACGTCAATGTTAATTTTCATTTTTAATTGTTTTGGTGTCGAAGGAAAAGGACAATGTTTTACCTGACCTCGGTCTCCCATGCAAAACATGTTAAACTAACAAGGTCAGAATTTCAAATGAGATAAATTTGCCCTACAATATAGGCTGCAGTGAAGAGGCAGTAATGCCTAATGGGAAGTAATGAACGAAAAGATTTGAAATTAATAAAAAGAAAAAATAATAAAACAACAAGTAAAAAGGCGTTAAGTTCGATCGGGTCAAACTTTGGATAACCACCACCTCTGGTATATATGTAAACCACCTTTCGGCATAATCCGGTAAAAAATGCATAATTTGTACACCCATAGCAGCTATATCGAAGAATGGTCCGATTGGGACCAACTTCGGCACGTAGATTTAGTGGTCTAATAAATACAAGTCACTGTTCAATTTTGTAGAACTAAATATTGGTCTTTTTGGCAGCTATATCTCAATATAGACCGATCTGAATACGGATTTTGGAAAGCCTTACATAAATCACAGTGTTTAATTTCAGCGCAATCGGATAATAAATGCTCCTTTCATGGGGCCAAGACTTTAAATCGAGAGATCGGTCTATATGGCAGCTGTATTCAAATCTGTCGAAGGGCTTAACAAAACTCACTTTCCCAAATTTTGGCGAAATGGGACTATTAATGCACCTTTCGTGGGCCCAAGACCTTATATCGAGAGATCGGTCTACATGGCAGCTATATCCATATATGGTTCCATCTGAATCATATTTGAGTCGGATGTCGGGAGGCTTAAAATAACTCACTGCAGATCGGTCTGTATGCCAGCTATAACCAAATATGGTCCAATCTGAACCATATTTGGTTTGGATATCGGGAGGCTTAAAGTAACTCACTGCTTGAAATTTTAGCGAAATCGGGTGATAAATGCAGCTTTTATGGGCTTCAGACCTTTAACCGGCAGATCGGCCTATATGGCAGCTATATCTAAATATAGTCCGTTCTAAACCATATTTGAGTCGAATGTCGGAAAGCTAAAAACAACTCATTTTTTCAAATTTCACAAAATCGGGTAATAAATGCAGTTTTTATTGGCTTCAGACCCTTAATCGGCGTATCGGTCTACATGGCAGCTATATTCCAAAAATGGTCCGATCTGAACCATACTTACCTCTCATAGTTTCCGAGTTATATGGAAATTGTGTGTTTGGCCTTTTAAGAAGTTAAAGAAGTTAAACTGGGAGAAGGGTTTATATGGCAGCTATATCAAGTTATAGAACGATTTGGACCATACTTTGTTCAAATGCTGGAAGTTACAACAGAACACAATGTGCAAAATTTCTGCCCAATCGAATAACAATTTGGCTTGTTGGGGCTCAAAAAGTCAAATCGGGAGATCGGTTTCTATGGGAACTATATTTGGATCATATTTGGCATGATCGTTGGAAGTTGGGAGGCTTAAAGCAACTCACTGTTTTCCATTTCAGCAAAATCGGGTAATATCTAAAGCTTTTATGGGTTTCAGACCCTTAATCGGAAGATTTGGCCTGTTCAAAAACTGCACCAAAAAGGACTTAGAGTGATTACAACAGACGGACGGATGAACAGACCCACGGACATCGTTAAATAATATATTGTTACGACGGCCCGAAAATATTTACTTTGTAGGGTCAGAAATGGATATTTCAAAAATAATGCCTAAATGAATCACCACCTCATCTTATGGTGGTGGGTATAAAAATAACATTATAGATTCTCTCTGTTTCAATGCATTTTATCTAAAGACGAAAGTTCAATGAAACTGTTTTGTTAAGACAACATTTCAAAGAAATTTTGTTTCAATAAAAGTTTGGCCTGGAATTATTTGTGTAGACAAAATTTCAGAAAAAAATGTCTAAAGTGGTCGCTGCAATTTGGGTAGCCACAATGTCCAGAGGCATAAGATGTAGCATTAAATTCAGTGCATCAGATGGTGTCGTTCTCAGTGCGGCTGTGATGCACAAACAAGCCATCCTTTCGATTCAGTTTAGTATTGAGCAGTAGGTGGACTTCTGAAGCGCCGTCCACTCAACCACAACACCATATAGCATTAAAGGTCTGACAACTGCAGTATATACCCAATGCACGCGGTCTATACCCCAAATTTTGCATGGCTCTCTTGCAGGTGTATAGGGCAAGAGTTGCCTTTCTTGCCCTTTCCAAAATTTTGAATTTGAAGTTCAATTTTCTGTCCAGCAAAACACCCAGGAATTTGGCGCTTTCTGTAAATGGACCATCTTTCTCCTTACCAAAGGAGACAGGTTACACTGTAAGCAACTTGTATCTCCGGCTGAAAAGAACTACTTCCGTCTTGTACGGATTTATACCTCGACCACTTTCGGTAGCCCACTTTGCTGTTGCACATAAAGCTTCCGGAAGTATATCTCTTAGAGTGCTGGGAAACTTTTCCCTAACCGCAATTGCCACGTCATCGGCATAAGCGACCACTTTTATGCCTTTTTCTTCCAGAGGCAATAATATATTGTTAATGGCTATATTCCAAAGTAGAGGTGACAATACACCTCTTTGAGGTGTACTGTACTTGAGGTATGTTGTAGATCCACAGATCCCAAACCTGCCGTTATGCATCTTTTAGAAAGTAAGTTATGAATAAACTTTCCTACGGCAGAGTTGGTGCCTAGAAACTTCAGCTTCCTTCATGATTGACGTCGGTTTTACATTATTGAAAGCACCTTCAATGTCAAGAAATGCTACTATTGTAAATTGTTTGACAGCGAGAGAAGCCTCTATGTAGCCGACCAGGTCGTGATGGTTAATTACCATATCGGTCCAAGTTTTGATATAGCTGCCATATAAACTGATCTTAGATCATGAATTCTTGAGCCACTAGAGGGCGCAATTCTTATCCGATTTGGCTGAAATTTCCTACAACTGTGATAAGTGTGGTTGAAATCGGTCTATAACCTGATATTGCTGCCATATAAACCGATCTGCGGTCTTGACTTCTTGAGCCTCTAGAGGGCACAATTCCTAAGAGATTTAACTGAAATTAAGCATGACGTGTATAGCAAAACACTTCCAACAACTGAGCTAAATATGGTTCAAACCTATCTGGGATCTTGACTTCTTAAGCCTCTAAAGGTCCCGATTTGTCTGAAACTTTGAACAACGGCTTCTCCCATGACCTTTAACATACGTGCCAAATATGGTCTGAATCGATATATAGCCTGCTACAGCTCGCATATTAACCGATCTCCCTATTTTACTTCTTGAGGCCCTAAGGGATACAATACTTTTTCGAATTGGCTGAAATTTTGCTCAATGACTACTATGGTCTCTAATATTCAACTCAACTATAGTGGGAAGCTCAATAGCTTAGAAATTATTTTATTTTATCCTATGTTGTCCTAAAAAGATACCGGGAAAAGAACTTTACTTGTTAGTTCTACCACCAACATAGGATAGGGGTATACTTATCCAATCATTCCGTTTGAAACACCTCGAAATATTGATCTATGTCCCCAAAAAGTACATACATTCTTGATCATCTTCACATTCCGAGTAGATCTAGTCATTTTGAACAGCAACATCTTATTGATCTACGTCATTAGGGATTGCAAATGGGTCATATCGGTTCAGATTTGGATAAAGCTCCTATATAAACTGATCTCCCGATTTTAATTCCTGAGCCCCTGGTAGCCTCAATTTTTGTCCGATTTGGCTGAAATGTTGTACATAGTGTTCTGTGTTCTATTACGTTCAACAACTGTGCTAAGTAGGTTCCAAATCGGTCTATGACCTGATATAGCTCCTATATAAACCGATCTCCCGATTTGTCTACTTGAGTCCTTACAAGGCGCAAATTTTGTCCTATTCAGTCGAACTTTTGCATCCGGTGTTAAGTTATAACTTCCAAGAACTGTGCGAAGTACGGTCCGAATCAGTCTATGACCTGATATAGCTCCCATATAAACCGATCTCCCAATTTGACTTCTTGAGCCCTTATAAGTCGCAAATTTTGTCCAATTTGGCTGAAATTTTGCATGCGGAGTTCTGTTACAACTTTCAACAATTTTGCTTAATTTGACAGAAGATTGATATGCAGAATTCAATTTGAATAGATTTTTTTTGTTGGGTTCCCAAGTTTCGACCCGGTCGTACTTAGCACGCTTTTACTTGTTTTAGCCCCTATAAATCAGGATAACTTTACGACTTATAAAGACCATACATAATTATAAGCATACACGACAATAGTTGAATGGAATTTTCGACGGGCATGTTTTCCACCAAGAAACGGATTTTCGATAGATTTTAATAAAGATCGAATGTAGATCTTAAAAATTGGACAAATTTGTAAATATTTGTAAATATTTAACAATTATAGTTCCACAATGTTTTCATTTGTATACCCTCCACCATAAGATGGGGGGTATACTAATTTCGTCATTCTGATTGTAACTACTCGAAATATTCGTCTGAGAACCCATAAAGTATATATATTCTTGATCGTCGTGAAATTTTATGTCGATCTAGCCATGTCCGTCCGTCTGTCCGTCCGTCCGTCCGTCCGTCCGTCCGTCCGTCTGTCTGTCGAAAGCACGCTAACTTCCGAAGGAGTAAAGCTAGCCGCTTGAAATTTTGCACAAATACTTCTTATTAGTGTAGGTCGGTTGGTATTGTAAATGGGCCATATCGGTCCATGTTTTGATATAGCTGCCATATAAACCGATCTTGGGTCTTGACTTCTTGAGCCTCTAGAGTGCGCAATTCTTATCCGATTGGGATGAAATTTTGCACGACGTGTTTTGCTATGACATCCAACAACTGTAATAAGTATGGTTCAAATCGGTTAATAACCTGATATAGCTGCCATATAAACCGATCTTGCGTCTTGACTTCTTGAGCCTCTAGAGTGCGCAACTCTTATCCGATTGGGATGAAATTTTGCACGACGTGTTTTGCTATGACATCCAACAACTGTTATAAGTATGGTTCAAATCGGTTCATAACCTGATATAGCTGCCATATAAACCGATCTTGGGTCTTGACTTCTTGAGCCTCTAGAGTGCGCAATTCTTATCCGATTGGGATGAAATTTTGCGCGACGTGTTTTATTATGACATCCAACAACTGTGCCAAGTATGGTTCAAATCGGTCAATAACCTGATATAGCTGCCATATAAACCAATCTTGGGTCTTGACTTCTTGAGCCTCTAGAGTGCGCAATTCTTATCCGATTGAAATAAAATTTTGCGCCGCGTGTTTTGTTACGATATCCAATAACTGTGCCAAATATGGTTCAAATCGGTCCATAATCTTATATAGCTGTCATATAAACCGATCTTGGGTCTTGACTTCTTGAGCCTCTAGAGGGCGCAATTCTTATCCAATTTGAACGAATTTTGGCACGTAGTATTTTGTTATGATATCCAACAACTGTGCCAAATATGGTTCAAATCGGTTATAATCTGATATAGCTGCCATATAAACCGATCTGGGATCTTGACTTCTTGAGCCTCTAGAGGTCGCAATTATTATCCGATTTGCCTGAAATTTTGTACGACGGATTCTCTCATGACCATTAACATATGTGTTTATTATGGTCTGAATCGGTTTATAGCCTGATATAGCTCCCATATAAATCGATCTCTCTATTTTACTTCTTGAGCCCACAAAGGGCGCAATTCTTATTCGAATTGGTTGACATTTTACACAGGTCTCCAACATATAATTTAATTGTTGTCCAAACCGGACCATATCTTGATATCGCTCTAATAGCAGAGCAAATCGTTTCTTATATCCTTTTTTTGCCTAAGAAAAGATGCCAGGAAAAGAACTCGACATATGCGATCCATGGTGGAGGGTATATAAGATTCGGCCCGGCCGAACTTAGCACGGTTTTACTTGTTTTTTTTTTGATATAATTTTAAGGATACAAGAGATATCTTAAACCAATTGAGCGACACAAGCAATAATCTGTTGAAATCATAAAACTATTTTGAAAGCAAATCAAAAAGAAATATTTGCTCCCTGGCTACCATATATATGTTTTATCTGATATGGCCCGTTTAGGCTGTAGCAGCCACAACACAAAGTTTACAAGGTTCTATTCAATATTTCAATAGGTATGCACAATACAGTCTGACTTGATTTCAACATTGTTTCCATGCATTAAAAGAAGTACGCAGTTTCGGTGGTGTAGGGTACTATATATAGTCGGCTGCGCCCGACTTTTGCTTTACCTTGCTGGTTTAATCTTTTCACATGAGCTCAAACCCAACAAACTACAATTTGTTCATCAAATATATTTAATTATTGTCTTCAGTATTATCCGTTTCCTAGTAAGGTTGTCTTAAAGATGTCCAGCATTTTCCCCTTCAAATAGAGTTTTTGTATAAATCTTTCCATTACACCACCAAAAAGGTTTTGGTTGTTAATAACCCCAATTAACATTACATTGCTTGTTATTCCACCTCGCTAAATAACCGTTAAAGTCGACCATAGTTTTGTCAATTAAGAAATCCTAAGGATATGCTTCAAAAACTCTGCTCAAAAACCACCAAGCTCAGCGAAGTCATTAGGACAGCTAAACAAGAATTGTCAAAATTAACATGAAAACATCAAAGCAGAAAACATCAAAAGAATCATTTCACAGAGTTAATTTCAAAATTTCAAGTTAAACAAGAGGGCATGAGGTTTTTACTTTACTTAGAAAAAATTTAGATTCTTAGAGAGAATATAAGATGGCCGTAGCAGGGTAATAATTACACATACTGGTAGTAATCTAGTGTATGGTGCATATTGTAGAAAAAAAAATCAACAAAAATTTCTTCGACTTTAAATTTAGACAATTTTTTGTGTATAAATAGAATTTTGACAAAATTTTCTATAGAACTAAAATTTTGACAAAATTTACTACTGAATACTACAGAAATAATAATAATAAAAAAAATAGTTTTTTTCGCACATATTCCAACTCGAGATAGCAAAGAAAAGAACTTATAAAAGTTTACAAAGTGTGTGCTGTTGTCTAAACACTTTGACTGGGATGGTGGATCGCGATTTCTGATACGCCATCAACACCTTTGGCAAATTGATTAAGTTGCTCTACATACCCAACGACTATTGAGTGCGGTGCAGAACACTGCTCTCTTACTGCGCTAGCTCTCCCAAGCGCAGTAAGAGAGCAGAAAGACTTATTTTCTACGATTCCGTCAAAAACTTGTCATCAATGCTTAGAAAAACAAAACACATCAACATTGGCAAACTCTTTTTGTTGTGCACTTGAACGCATGTCGATGCCACTGTAAGTGTTTTTTTGGTCATAGGCCACATTGACTTACAGCACAAGGACGGGGCAAAAAAAAACGAGTAAAACCAGTAAGGAAACCCAAAAGGCTGGCTAAGCCGACAATATAATACCCTACACTTACCCTCCAATTATAAATTCGAGCAATAGATATATACATATAAGAGCTATATCTACATCTAAACCGACTTTTTTCGAACAGATCGTTCGAAAATTGTTATTAATACGGCCACATAAGTGCAAATCGGGCGATACATATATATGGAAGCCTTATCCAAATTTGAACCGATATTGATGAAATCTTGCAGATATGTAAAAATCAGTAACAATACGTGCCAAATTTTTTGCAAATCGGTTGAAAATTGTAGTGGCTACGGCCATTTAAGTGGAAATCGGGCGATACATATATATGGGAGCTATATCCAAATTTGAACCGATTTTTACCAAAAGCAATAGCGTCCGTCCTTGAGCCAAAAAAGTGACATATGCAAAATTTTGTAACGATTGGACAACAACTACGACTCGTACCTTGATTACAAGAATACATGGACTCACAGACGGAAAGGGCTAAATCGAATCAGAAAGTGACTGAGACGATCAGTATACTTATCAATGGGTCTAGCTCTTCTCCTTCTTAGCGTTGAAAACAAATGTACAAACTTTTAATACCCTGTACCACAGTGGTGGTATAGGGTATAACAAGTAAAAAGGCGTTAAGATCGGCCGGACCGAACTTTGGATTCCCATCACCTCGGGTATATATGTAAACCACCTTTCGTCATAAACCGGCGAAAAATGTATACCTTATGCCCCATAGCAGCTACATCGAAATATTTTCCGATTTGGACCGAAATACTAATAAGTACAAGTCATTGTTCAATCGTGTATAACAAAGTATTGGTCTTTTTAGTAGCTATATCTAAAAATAAGCCAATCTGGACCATATACGACGCGGATGTTGAAGAGCCTAACACAACTCACTGTCCCAAATTTCTGCGAAATCGAACAAAAAATGCGCCTTTTATGGCCCCAAAAATTTTTTGGCGACATCAGACAATAAATGCGCCTTTTATGGGCCCAAAACCTAAAATCGAGAGATCTGTCTATATGGCAGCTATATTTACATCTGAACCGATCGGGGCCAAATTGAAGAGGGATGTCGAGGGCCCTAACACAACACACCGTCCCTTATTGCGGCGACATGGGACAAAAAATGCGCCTTTTATGGCCCCAAAACCTTAAATCGAGATATCGGTTTATATGGCAGGCAGCTATATCTAAATCTGGACCGATCTGAAAATAAATTAAGGAAGGATGTCGACGGTCTTAACACAACTCACTGTCCCAAATTTCGGCTTTCAGGGGACCCAGACGTGAAATCTAGATATCGGTTTATCGCGTTCGACAGCTATCGTGATTTCGACAGACGGACAAACGGACATGACTAGATGGACCCAAAATTTCCAAACATTACAAACGGAATGACTAGGTTAGTATACCCATCATCCTATGGTGGTGTGTATAAAAAAAAAAAACAAGTGAGAGCGTGCTAAGTTCGGCCGGGCCGAACCTTATAAACTTTTCACCATGGATCGCATATGTCGAGTTCTTTGCGCAGTATCTCTTTTTAGGCAAACAAAGAATAATGAATAAGGACGGAGGAGGAGCTATATCAAGTAATAGTCCGATTCGGAGCTCAAGAAGCAAAATCGAGAGATCGGTTTATATGGGGGCTGTATCAAGCTATAGATCGATTCTGACCATATTGCACACGTATGTTGAAGGCAGTTATATCAGGTTGTGAACTGATTTGGACCATACTTCGCACAAATGTTGGAAATGATAGCAAAACACCACGTGCAAAATTATATCTAAATACTATCTGGACATGGCTCGCTCATTATTCGTCTATGAATTCGCTCCGAGGGTTTATGGTCATTTAAGTTTGGATGATAAAGACTTATATAAGCTTAAAAGACTTTATTGAAGCCCGATATTCTCATATGGATATTGGTAGTGGAAAGTGCCCTATGGTAGTGGTTGGTGGGTTAAAGGGGTGATATGGACCCCCAGCAACGTGGTCCCGTAAGTGGATATGAATTTCGTGCCCTACTCCATTTGAGCCCCAAATTGCCAAGATCGCTAGATATATATGTTCAATTTAGGAAGTTTTTGTGGGGTGAGGTGGTCCCCCAGACATTCAGCCCTGGAAAAATATTAGCATCATATTTATTAAACCCCATATTGTCATTGGTTTAAGGGGAGTTTATGGGATGAGGCGTCCCCCATACACTTGGCCCAAAATTATTTATTAAATTAGTTTTTACATCTCAAATACCTTCATTTGAGCCACATATTACCATGGTCGGTAAATTTTTACTATTTGGGGAAGGAGCGGTGCCCCAAATACATGGTCCCACTTTTGGATATCAGATAGTTCCAATAGCTTTGCAATTTTTATCCATTAGCCTTTGTTTGCGTATAAAGAAATATCGGGCAAAAAATGACAAATGATATCCAGGCCCTCTACCATGAATATTGCCAAATTTCAGCAAGTCGAAATTAACTTAGCAGAAGAACATATGAATACTATATCAAATCATGCAAAACTTGAAGCTTCTATGGGCAGTAGAAGACAAATCGAAAGATTGGTTTATATGGGGAGCTATATCAGTTTACAGAACGATAAAGGCCGTACTTGACACGGTCGTAACAGAACACTACGTACAAAAATTCAGCCAAATAGGTAAATATTGGGGCTTTGGCAGGCTCAAAATCGGGATATTGGTTTATATGGGTCGGTGCGGAGGTAGGACTCGGTGGATGGTTGCCGGACTGCAAAGGCGCTATGGCCGGTCATCGATCGGAGAAGAACGAGAGAGTTGCTGACGTTCGATAAGAGTTCGATGAGGGACTCGGTGGATGGTTGCCGGACTGCAAAGGCGATATGGCTGGCGTTCGATAAGAGTTCGATGAGTACCTTGACAGGAGTCATAACCGGACACTAGGGAATACCGCGCAATGACTTCTGTAGAAGTTGCCTCGGTGAGGATGAAGAAGAGACTATTGAGCACTTGCTGTGTTCATGTACAGGTCTGCAGGGACGTAGGCTCTCCTTTCTGGTGAGAACGTACCTCTGGTAGGTCTCCTGAGATTTGTTGAAGGAGCAGAATGGTTCTGACGGGGGTGCCATTAGAGTTTCTTTACCCTCCGCTAGGGTTCTCCATTCCTCCTGTCTTTCTTTTATTCGTGTATAACATCTAGTCCGAGGTCTCACAACTTCTTTCTTTCTAGGGTGCCACAATGGGCCAGACTGGCCTCCGAGTGAACTCACCTTTGGTGGGCAACCCACTCAACCTAACCTAACCTGGCACGAATGCTGAGAATTCAAAAACAGAGATTGGTTTCCACGGGAGCTTTATCCAAATCTGAACCGATATGACCAATTTGTAATGTCCAACGACCCACGGCAATAAGAAATTTGTGTGCAAAATTTCAAGCGGATATTTTTATTCGTTCGACCGCTATCGTGATTTCGATAGAAGAAAGGATGGACGGACGTACGGGCATGGCTAGCTTGACTTAGAATGGATCCCAGATCAATATTTCGAGGCGATACAAACGAAATTGCTACGTTGCCCCTTTAATCGCATACCACTAACGTTGATTGGCTATGTGTGAGCAAGCATACGATTTAATTTTCGCATTACACCCAAATGAAACTCCAACTCCTAACAAATAATGCCTGAGAAAACTTACCTCTATCGAAACAGCTGTTTCAAAGGGAACTCCTTATTAAGTCTACCTAAAAACCCTTTTCACATATCCCTAATTATGTCAAATTTTGCATCCATAAAAGATAACTATGGCAAAGATACTAACATCTCTCGCTCACCCAAAAAGGCGGCACACAACCTTTGATTATCTCAACAATTATACTGTAAACAGGATCAGTAGATATAATGACATTATTTGTGGTTAAGATCAATTGAGAAAGAAAAAAAAAAACAAAAGCGGCCAAATAAAATTTTGCTACAAATGTGCAATGAAGTGAGTTTTGTTGTGCGAAAAACTCAAGGATCATAGGCAACTTTTCTATATCTGCACACTCGTCACACATGTATTGTTTTTAGAAGGAATAGACATCGTTCAACCCTTTTTTGTTGGTTTTTGCTATTTTCAACCCACCTTTTGATGTCGTTGAGTGGGAAACATTAAATCAATGCCAACATTTTCCGATACATGAATGGTATTCCGTATCCTGAGGAAATGATTTTATGGGCATCAATGTCGTTGCGAATGAATGCATAAATCATTGAATTCGAGCGATAGTGAATGATTGTAAACACAGGACATTAAGTACTTTTGATGGCTGTTGCCACAGGCATTGTTGCATGTTGTATGCCATCGAGGCTACTGCAGGTAAGACCTCTTGAAGCACTGAGGCACTCACACATACTATGTGAAATTGAATACAGGGTATCATCTTGTTGTTGATGTTCGATTATCGGTGTTGTGATTTAAGGATGTCTAATCCACTTACAAAACATACACCTTTTATCAAGATAACGATCAATGAAAGAGTTCTTGGGGAAGGATTTCTTTCAAGGCCAAAGAATAAGATAAGAAACAATATGTAACTTTTTGATGAAGAACCAATAAGGAAAGGCTTAAGTCGGACGGAGTTGACTATATATATATATATATATATATATATATATATATATATATATATATATATATATATATATATATATATATATATATATGTCACTGAATTTTTGTGTTTAGAGAAAATTTCCCCGAATTTTTTCTGAAGGGAAAATTTCACTGAATTTTTGCGTTTACAGAGAATTGTACTCTAATTTTAGGCAAAATCACTGAAATTATGTCTTCAAAAAAATTTTAAATTTTTTCTCAAAAGAAAATTCACTGACATTTTGTCTATAAAAACAAAACTTGCTGATATTTTATTTTAGAGAAAATTTCACTGAAATTTTGTCTTCGTTGAACATTTCACTGGAATTTTGTCTTTTATGAAAATTTTAAGTAAATTTTTTCCTTCGAGAAAATTTGTCTTTAGAGAAATTTTCACATAAAAATTGTCTAGAGAAAGTTTCATTGAAATTTTGTCTATAGGGAAAATTTCACTGATATTTCGTCTTTAGAGAAATTTTCTATTGTAATAAATTCTGTCTTAAGAGAAAATTTCACTTAAATTTTGTCTGAAAAGAAAATTTTACTGAAATTTTATCTGAAAAGAAAATGTCACTGAAATTTTGACTTTAGAATTAATTTTTCTTTAAATTTGTGTTTAGAGGAAATTTTACTGATATTTTGTCTCTAAAGAATCTTCTAAAGACGAGAAAAAGAACTGCACTAAATTTTGTCTTTCGAGAAAATTTTAATGACATTTTTTGTCTTAAGAGAAATTTTTATTGAAATTTCTTCAGAGATATTTTCACTGAAATTTTGTGTTAGAGAAAATTTAAATGAAATTTTATTGTTAGATAAAACTGCACTAAAATTTTGCAATTAGAAAAAATTTTTATTGATTTTCTGTTTTAAGAGAAAATTTCACTGAAATTCTGCGTTAAGAGAAAATTGTACTAAAATTTGGCTATAGAGAAAATAGCACTGATATATTGTTTGAAGAGAAAATTTCACTAAAATTTTGTCTTTAGAGATAATTTTAACGAAAGCTTGTCTTTAAAGTAAATCTCATTGAATTGTAGAGATAATTTCAATGAAATTTTGTCTTTGAATAAACTTCACTAAAATTTTGTTTTTAAATAAATTTCACAGAAATTTTGTCATTAGAAAACATTTTACTGATATTTTGTTTTAAGAGAAAATTTCACTAAAGTTTTGCGTTTAGAGAAAATTTTACAGAAACTTTTTGTTAGAAAAAATTTTAGGAAAACTTTGTCTCTAGAGAAAATTTTACTAACTGAAATTTTACCTTTAAAAAAATTTTACTGATACTATGTTTTAAGAGAAAATTTCACTGATATTTTGGGTTCAAAGAAAATTTCACAGATATTTTGTTTCAAGAGAAAATTTCACTGAAATTTTGTCTTTAGAGCAAATTTCACTGAAATGTTGTGTTAGCATATAATTTCATTGAAATTTTGTCTTAAGAGAAAAATTCACTAAAATTTTGTCTTAAGAGAAAAATTCACTAAAATTTTGTTCATCATCAATCATCATCAGAAATCTTTGGGTGTGAGAGCTTCAAAGGTCGTACAATGGTAGGTTGTATTTATGTCGAATCAATTGCGAAAGCAATCCTATGAAATGCATACAACACTCTTATCAATCCTGACACTTTGTCCTACTGGCTGTGTCACTTTTCCAAAAAATGTATATGTGTTTGTTTTATAGCAACATAGATTTCTTGTCCACATACCTGCAATTTTTTTCTCAGGGTATACACATGGTTTTGTGGATCGTTTGAAAGTTGTTTGATGTCTCAGAACGTCAAGATGACGGCAACCGTTCATTGCTGTCCGACCGTCGTTTGTAGAACAAAGTGTCAGGATTGGTTAGTGTGTTGTATGCATTTCATAGAGTTTCTTTCGCAATTTCTTGGACATAAATACAACTTACCAACGTACGACCTTTGAAGCTTCCACACCTAAAGATTTGTGATGATTCCTTCCGCGTCAAATCATGGTTAGTGTGGTGTGTCTCCTATGACTTTAATTTTTTCATTGTATTAAATCGTATTAAAAAATGATTTTCGCACTAACGGGCAAACAAAATTTGATACTAAAATTTTGTTTTTTTATTGTAATTTGAAAAAAGAAAATTTTACTAATATTTTGTTTTAAGAGTAAATTTGAGTGGAGTTTTGCGTTTATAGAAAATTTTTAGAAATATTATCTTAAAAGAATATTTCACTAAAACTTTGTCTTAAGAGAAAATTTTGCTTAAAAAGGAAATTTCACTGACATTTTGTTTTAGAGAATATTTTACAGAATTTTTGTCTCTGCAGAAAATTTTGTTTGCTCAGTACCATAGGCCTTTCCCCCTTTAGGCCTGGCCAATGATACCCCTGTCTTGACCTACTGACACATTCGAACACAAACGCACACGAACACTTACTCAAACAGCAATTTGTCATGCGTGTTTTATTCAATCTAATTTATTTATTACTTGACAATGATGACACAAATTTTGATTATCTAGCCCACCAGTTAGTTGGTGCGAGTGAAGCTGAAGTGCTGCCCATTTATAGGCGAAGGGTATAGAAATGCTTTCAGTTTTCAAATTGTAAAAGTAACGAACTATTGTAACGCTCTACTCGAAAAAGTGTTGGTGGTGGATGTATTGTAGCATTAGTATTGCTGCTAATGGGAGTCGGTTCCAACTTCCCTTATTTTGATTTTTATACACTACACCACCACTGTGTTACAGGGTATTATAAGTTTGTGCATTTTTTAGCATCGCTAAGAAGGAGAACAGCTAGACCCATTGTTAAGTATACCGATCGGCTGAGAATCACTTCCTGATTCGATTTAGCCGTCTGTCTGTCCATGTATTTTTGTGATCAAGTTACAGGTCGCATTTATTGTCCGATTGTCATGAAATTTTGCACATTGAACAAAATCGGTTCAGATTTACATATAGCTCCCACATATATCTGTCATTCGATATGGCCTTTAAAGGCTGTAGAAGCCATAATTATAGTCCGATCTTGTGAATTTGTGATAAGGTGCTTTATTTGGCGTCTTCATATAAGTGCAAAATTTCATAAAAAATCATATCAGTGCAAAATTTCATAAAAAAATCATATAAGTGCAAAATTTCATAAAAATAGGTTCAGATTTTGATATAGCTCCCATATATATATTTCATTCGATATGGCTTTTTACGGCTGTAGAAGCCATAATTTTGTCCGATCTTTACAAAATTTGGCATGGGTTGTTTCATTCAGCGTCCTCATATGTGCTTAAAATTTAATAAAAGTCGGTTCACATTTAGATATAGCTCCCATATATATCTTTCATCCGATATGGCCTTAAAGACTGTAGAAGCCAAATTTTTTTGGTCTGATCTTTACCAAATTTTGCATGAGGTGCTTTATTTGACATCTTCATATGTGTGCAAAATTTCATAAAAATCGGTTCAGATTTAAATATACCTCCCTTATATATCTTTCATCCGATTTGGACTTTTAGACACAGTTTTGGCCCGATTTCTAAAAAATTTAAACTTCCTATGCGAGTGCAAAATTTCATATAAATCGGGTTAGATTAAGACATAGCTTCCATATATATATTTTGTCCGATATGGTCTTTTAAGGCTGTAGAAGCCACTATTTTAGTCCGATCTAAACAAGATATAGTATGAGGTGTTTTATTTGACGTCGTAATAGGTGTGCAAAATTTCATAAAATTCGGTTTAGATTTAGACAAAGGTTCCCGATAAATCATTCATCCGAAATAGTCTTTAGCCACAATTGTCGTCCGATTTTGCGTGAAACGTTTTATTTGACGTTCCAATTCGTGCGCAAAATTTCATTAAAATTTCATAAAAAGGAACACTGTCCATTTCAAATGGATTTTTTGTGTAAAGGAGTATTTATATTATTGTTTTCTTATATCGAGTAGGAATAATGATGGATTGGTGGGTTGATAGTTATTAGATGATGGTAGGATATGGGAAGCCCTAAAAGGTATAAGTTGAAGGTAGAAATATACCCAGAAAATCAGTTGTTATATAGCAATTTCTCGACTTTATATTGATACCCCCCATAGTATGGGTGTATAATAATCTAGTCACATATAATATTCGCCAAAGACCCCATAAAGTAAAAACGTTCTGAGTCGGTTTAGCCATGTCCGTCCGTCTGTGGAAATCACGATAGAGCTCGAACGCATAAAGCTAGCTGCTTGAAATTCTGCACAGATGCTGAGTATTGATGTAGGTCGTTGCGGTTTGCATATGGGCCATATCGGTTCAGATATGGATATAGTTCAAATATAAACCGATCTCCAGATTTTACTTCTTGAGCCCCAGGAAGCTGCAATTTTTGTTCGATTTGGCTAAAACTTTGCAAGTGGTGTTTTTATAAAACTTCCAATACCTGTGCCAAGTACTGTCCAAATCGATGTATAACCTGATATAGCTCCCATATAAATCTCGATCTCTCGATTTGACTTCTTGAGCCCCTGGAAGCCGAAATTGTTGTCCGATTTGACTGCAATTTTGCACGTATAGTTCTCTTATGACTAACAACAGCTATGTCAAGTACGGTCTAAAGCGGTCTATAACCTGATATAGATCCCATATAAACCGATCGCCCGATTTGACTTCTTGAACCCTTACAAGCCGCAAGTTTTGTCCGATATGACGGAAATTTCGCATGTAATGTTTTGTTATGACATCTAACAACTGTGTCAAGTACGGTCCAAATCGGTCTTTAACCTCATATAGCTCCCATATAAACCGATCTCCCGATTTGACTTCTTGAGCCCCTGGAAGCCGAAAATTTTGTCTGATTTTGCTGCTATTTTACACGTGGTGTTCTTTTAAGACTTCCAACAAATATGCCAAGTACGGTCCAAATCGTTCTATAACCTGATATAGCTCCCATATAAACCGATCTCCTGATTTCACTTTTGTCATGACTTAAAACGACTGTGTTGTTGGTGTTCTTTTATGACAAGAATAAAATTATGCCCTACAACTTAATATATTTTGTATAAATTTTTAGCAGAATCCATGGCCTGGCCGAATCTTCGTCTCCGTCTGTGAGACCATGTATTCTTGTTATCAAGGCACAGGTCATATTTGTTGTCCAAACGTCCCGAAATTTTGCACATTTTGCACAAGCCACTTTTTTGGTGAACGCTATTATTTCGATGAAAATCGGTTCAGATTTATATATAACTCCCATATATATGTATCGCCCGATTTCCACTTAAATTACCGTAGTAGCTTTAATTTTCAACCGATCTCCACAAAATTGTCACATATTGTTTCGTTACTGATTTTAATCTATCTGCAAGATTTCATCAAAATCGGTTCAAATTTATATATAGCTCCCATATATTGGGTTGCCCAAAAAGTAATTGTCGGTAATATAGTAGTAATATAGTCGGCGTTGACAAATTTTTTCAACGGCTTGTGACTCTGTAATTGCATTCTTTCTTCTGTCAGTTATCAGCTGTTACTTTTGGCTTGCTTTAGAAAAAAAGTGCGCAAAATTTTGTTAACATTTGTTTGTTTGACGTCAATTTTAATATGGGTACCACATGGATTGAAAGAAATTCATTTAACAAACCGAATCAACGCTTGTGATATGCACCTTAAACGCAATGAATTCGATCCGTTTTTAAAACGAATCATAACTGGAGATGAAAAATGGATTGTTTTCAACAACGTTAGTCGAAAACGATCATGGTCCAAGCATGGTGAACCAGCTCAAACCACTTCAAAGGCTGATATCCACCAAAAGAAGGTTATGCTGTCTGTTTGGTGGGATTGGAAGGGTGTGGTATATTTTGAGCTGCTTCCAAGGAACCAAACGATTAATTTGGATGTTTACTGTCAACAATTGGACAAATTGTTGTCCAATTCTCCAATCAAGGAGAAGCGACCAGAATTGGTCAATCGTAAAGGTGTCATATTCCACCAGGACAACGCTAGACTGCACAAATCTTTGGTCGCTCGCCAAAAACTGAGTGAGCTTGGCTGGAAACTTTTGATGCATCCACCATATAGCCCTGACCTTGCACCATCAGACTACCATTTATTTCGATCTTTGCAGAACTCCCTAAATGGTAAAACTTTCGGCAATGATGAGGCTATAAAATCGCACTTGGTTCAGTTTTTTGCAGATAAAGGCCAGAAGTTCTATGAGCGTGGAATATTAAATTTGCCAGGAAGATGGCAAAAGGTTATCGAACAAAATGGCAATTATATATTTGATTAAAGTTCATTCTAAGTTTTATTAAAAATGCATTTACTTTCTTTTAAAAAATCCGCAATATATGTATCGCCCGATTTGCACTTTAATGGCCGTAGTATCTAAAATCTTAAAACAATTAGTGTGAGAAAGGCGCCCGAATTTATAATTGTTGGGTAGGTGTAGAGTATTATATAGTCGGCTCCGACCGACTTTCGCCTTTCCTTACTGGTTTTTTCTTAAATTTTTAGCTATATGATTGAAAACATTTTCTGTTGTTGTAATTTTAACTTTTTTAAACCCAAATTGGCCACCGTAACGCAGAGGTTATCATGTCAGCCTATGACGCTGAACGCCTGGGTTCGAATACTGGAGAGAACATCATGAAAATTTTAAACGGTGGTTATCCCGTCCTAATGCTGGCTACATTTGGGAGGTACTGTACCATTTGGTATGGCAGCCATGTAAAAAACTTTTTCACAAAAAGGTGTCGCACTGCGGCACTCCGTTCGGACTCGGCTATAAAAAGGAGGCCCCTTTTCATTGATCTTAAACTTGAATCGGACTGCACTCATTGATATGTGAGAAGCTTGCCCCAGTTCCTAAGGGGAATGTTCATGGGCAAAATTTGCATTTGCAAACCCAAATTGTCATATTTAAGTCCTTACTTAATATTTTTCCTTGACGAGACCATTAGAAAATTTTTCTAGCGGTGGTTTTCCCCTCCTAATGCTGGCAATATTTGTGAGGTACTATGCCATGTAAAAACTTCTCTCCAAAGAAGTGTTGCACTGCGGCACGCCGTTTGCACTCGGTTTTAAAAAGAAGGTCCCTTATCATTGAGCTTGCACTTGGATCGGGATGCACTCATTGATATATGAGAAGTTTTCCCCTGTTCCATAGTGGAATGTTCATGGGCAAAATTTGTATTTTTTATATTTGCCATTTTTAGATTTGAAACCCAGAAAGTGTCAGTAATTGGTTTTCTCCTTGTGTTATACGAACATTAATCTCACATTACAATTTTTACTATCCTTATTTGCCATTTTTAGGTTTAAAACCCATGAAATATCATTTATAAAATTTTTAATTTTCATTCATTCATATTTTTATAATTTTTATGCAAAAATCCCAAAAACTTTAAACAATAGCACTAACTTTTCCATATAAAAATTTGCTTCGAGGGTACCAACAAGGCCAAAGAGCTAATTATAACCTTGCATAAATCAACATAAAATTAAAACACAGACTTGCGTACACTCACACACTCGCATTACAACCGAATGCAATTGTGTTTCATGTACCACTTTTACAAAAGTATAATTTAATCCTCATCTAATCCGGTTTTAAATACCAATCACAACAGTAGCCATCTGTGGCCAGGGACAATGCTAAGAGAGCAGCGTGCATTCATCTATCTATCCAAGGCTATTTCATAAATTAGGTTATATGACTGCATACAAATTTGGTATATGTTTAAACGGACATTAAAAATTCAGTGTGGTGTGTGTGTGTTGAGAAGCCAATATTATCTAATTCCTAGTTATGGGTTTGTGAAGAGTTGTGTTGTGTGCCCATGGGGCCATAGAAACGTTATTATAACAAACCAATGCCATCCAATGATGCTTTTACATAATTAACGCTTAAATAATGAAATAATTTAAATAGCTTGCAACAGCCATTACGGAATTTCAAATTTCACAGAAAGTTGAAGTGAACATAAGAATTATTGGATCATACCAAATTAGGGAGACTTTTCCCACTGTACCACTTCACCTGAAAGCAGCCGATGGGAGCTACAATAATAGAAGTTATGTAGACTAGGGAAACATCCGTATGTTGTCTTTTATACGGATGTTTCCAGATTACATAGTCATTTGGATTTTGAGATGTATTCTAAAGAACTTGGACTAGATACATCGATGAAGTTAGCCGGTTGATGTAGTCTCTAGCTTTGATCAATGGTAGAAACTTCTGTCTCTGAGGTATCAAAATGGACTAAAATATCCATGTGAGTCTGATTGCGAACTGCTGACAAAACATAAGGTAGAGGGCGAACCCTCCGCCCCAGCAAGATCTCGGAGATGGCCTCATGCGAGATTTTGTTTGCGCTCTTGTGAGAATTTCAAAACAAAAACTTGTTATTAAAATTTGAGGTGTTCCCCCCAGGTGGACCACCTCAACTTCAAACCCCCGTCAAAGGTATACAAAGACCTAACATATGGTACGGTATGGTACTCAAATAGAAGGTATTCGAGAGCAAAAACGAATCTGATATCAAATGTTGAGACCAAGTGTTTATGATGACGCCTCACTTCCAAAACGAATACAATTGCCGACCTTGGCAATATGGGGTTCAAATTACAAGTATTTGGGAGTGGATCATGGAATTGATAACCACTTTCGGGACTTAGTGTTTGACGGTCCGCCCACCACCAAAAACACCCCCAAAACCGAACTTATTTACTGAACACTAGTCAAAGAAAAGGTCTTTGAGTGTAGAACATGAATCGGATGAATCAAGTGTCTGGTGGCCACCCCACCCCCAGTAACCGGACATGCATATTTAGCGACCATAACAACATGGGGTTCCAAAGAAAAGCATTTCTCGGGGCGAAATATCTAGGTGGCCGTTCCATCCATATTAGATCAGCTACTGACCATGGGAATATGGGGCCCAAAAAAAGGTATTACAGAGTGAAACAAGTAATAAGTCATTAAGTAAGGCCGGGCCGAACTTTGGATACCCACCACCTCAAATAAAGGGTGATTTTTTTGAGGTTAGGATTTTCATGCATTAGTATTTGACAGATCACGTGGGATTTCAGACATGGTGTCAAAGAGAAAGATGCTCAGTATGCTTTGACATTTTATCATGAATAGACTTACTAACGAGCAACGCTTGCAAATCATTGAATTTTATTACCAAAATCAGTGTTCGGTTCGAAATGTGTTCATTCACCGTAACGTTGCGTCCAACAGCATCTTTGAAAAAATACGGTCCAATGATTCCACCAGCGTACAAACCACACCAAACAGTGCATTTTTCGGGATGCATGGGCAGTTCTTGAACGGCTTCTGGTTGCTCTTCACTCCAAATGCGGCAATTTTGCTTATTTACGTAGCCATTCAACCAGAAATGAGCCTCATCGCTGAACGGTGAATGAACACATTTCGAACCGAACACTGATTTTGGTAATAAAATTCAATGATTTGCAAGCGTTGCTCGTTAGTAAGTCTATTCATGATGAAATGTCAAAGCATACTGAGCATCTTTCTCTTTGACACCATGTCTGAAATCCCACGTGATCTGTCAAATACTAATGCATGAAAATCCTAACCTCAAAAAAATCACCCTTTATATATAAATTAACCACCTTATATCATAATGCAGTGAAAAATGCATCATTTATGAACCCATATATCTAAATATAGTCCGTTCTCCACCATATTCATCGGATTAAAATTTCACCTTTTATGGGCCTAAGTACTTAAATCGATCTTAAATCAGATCTCCCCATAGGATATTCTTCGTCCTACCGACTGGTTCGCTCTTCGTCGCCCATTCCCTTGAATCGGACTGCATCGACACGAAAGGCTTCGGGGAAGAGGTGTGCACTTGAGTCGTGATGTGTCTTGTCACGCATGAGTCTCGTGATTCATAAGTGAGATCCATGAACGTGATTGAATTAAAATTGTTCGTACGTGAAATCATGCTCACGAGACTAATCACGACTCACAAGACACTCACGACTCACATAACGAAACGCAAAATTTTTTGCATTCTCTCAAATCGTGCATAAAAATGAAAATACAAAATAAATTTAGTTGCAGGGCATAAGTTTATTCTACATACCAAACTTATGTCAACCCAGCAAAAATTAAAGCTTTTAGGAACCGGACAAGTATGACCGAGAGACCGGTTTACATGGGAGCTACCTCAGGTTATAGGCTGATTTGGACAGTTGTTGGTCATAACAGAACACGGCATGCAAACTTTAAGCCAAATCGGACAAAAATTGTGGCTTGTATGGACTCAAGAAGTTAAATTGGGAGATCGGTTTATATGGGAGCTATATCAGGTTAAACAACCGATGTGGACCGTACTTGGCAAAGTTGGGAAAAGTCATAATAAACACTACATTTTCACAATTTCAGCCAAATCGGACAAAAATTGCGGCTTGTAAGGGTTCAAGATGTCAAATCGGGAGATCGGTTTATATGGGAGCTATATCCGGACCGTACTTGGCACAGTTGTCGGATGTCATGACAGAACGCAACTTGCAATATTTCACCCAAATGGCCAAAAATTGCGGCTTGTAAGGGTTCAAGAAGTCAAATCTGGAGATGGATGGTTTAAATGAGAGATATATCTAAATCTGAACCGATATGGCCCATTTGCAATCTCCAATGACCTACGTTAATATTGAGGATTTGTGCAAAACTGCAAGCGGCTAGCTTTACGCGTTCGATCACTATCGTGATTTCAACAGACGGAAGGACATGGCTAGATCGACTATGAATGTCAAAACGATCAATAATATATATACTTTATGAGATGGACCCCTCATATATCAGATTCGTGCTCTGGTCTCTAATACCTTTCATTTGGCTTATATTTCCATTTGGCGGGCTTTGGAGGTCGGGCGGCTCCCCTAAATATCCCACCCTAAATAAGAATACCCAATTTCTGTTTTTGAGTTTTTATAAACAAACTAAATTTCGCTTAAATTGCCCCACCCATCTCCGAGATCTGGCTTTTTTTAAAATAATGTATGGAGAGGGTCCGCCCATTAAAGGTTGAATGTTAGATTTAACTCATTCTTTTGGTTTTGGTGCTGGATTGGAATAGATAAACCATTCACAGTGGGTATCAGATTCATACTCTACTCCCAAAAACCACATTTGAGCTACATATTGCTATAGTCAGTATATATGTATGGTTTAGGGAGAGTTTATTAATGGGGCATCCCTGAAACACTTGGCCCTAAAAACGATGTCAGATTGATCCCCTTTTTGCCATAATTCACAAACATGTCCAATCTTAGCGAAATGTAGGGTGGGGCCGCCACCCACCTACTTAGCCCTGAAAAAATATCAGCATTGTGCTCTACTTTCAAATTCCTTATACAATATTTAAGCCCGCATTGCCATTGGTTTGGGAGAGTTTATGGGGTGAGACGATCCCCAAACACTTGGCCTCAAAATTGGCTTTCAAATTCGTTTTCTAGTATCAAATATCTATTATTTATTGCCATAGTAGGCAAACATGGCTGGTTTGGAGGAATCTTAGGATGCGGACCCTAAAATAATATCAGCATCGTGCTATAGCATGATTTTGTTTGAGACCCATGATTTCAAGCATTGTGAAGGTGGCCATCATGATATTAATGGCTACGGGTCTCGTTCAGATCCACACTGATTAAATTTTTTGTATGCTTATCTATATTCAAAATCATTTGTCAAGCAACCACTTGGGATACCACATTTTTAAAGGTCCGTAGTTTCTTCTGTGTCTATCCCAATATGGTAAAATGTGTACTCACTACCAAAGACCTTTTATTTTTGTGCTATTCTATCTTGATCGGCCCTCATGTATTAATTTTAATTCCTTTTACTTTGGGTAGGATAGGGGAGGGAGATTGGCCTCTGACACATCCTTTCATTTTAGTAAAATATATTCTCGGTCGTCCTACATGATAGTTTGATGTTGTTTTTATTGGGAAAAGGGGGTCGGTCCCCCCGAAGCTAAAACCCAAAAGACAATTTATGTTAGTCCTTATTTGTTGCGATCTTCATGTCCTACCGAACGGCAGAACGTGACCCAGATACTTAAATCCTTATATCAATGATAGATTCGAACTCTACTGTTATACACCTGTCCTTCATATGTGATCCCGATTGAACTACACGTCCTATTGAAGGATATTTTGTGGGTGGGCGGTCCCATACTCTGTCCCAAATGTGTATATCAGATTCGTAGTCAAATCCCAAAGACCTGTCATTTGAGACCCATTTTGTAACGTTGGACATTAATGCCCGTTTTGGGGGTTTTTGGGGTTGGAGAGGCCCCTCAGACATTTAGGACGAAATTCGTGTAACAGATGTGTACTCAACTTCCAAACACCTTTCATTTGACACCCATATTGTCCCAATCGGTAAATATGTTCTGCAGAGAGGTTTTGAGGGGTGGGGAGGACCCTCAGACACCTACGAATATTTTTTTTTTTTTTTTCAGACTCTTTTTTTAAATACCTTTCATTTGATAGCCATGTTGTCTAAAGCGGTAAAAGTGTCCTGTTGTGTGTGTGTGTTTTTTTTTTTTTTGGGTTAGGGGAGGTGGAATCCGCCCGACGATTAAGGTGACATTTTAATTCCAAGTTCGTACTCTACTCCTAAATACCTTTCAATTGATACCAATAATGTCCCAATCGGCAAACATGTCCCTTCGGATGGGTTTTGGGATGGGGCGTCCCCCAGGTTAATTGATCCAAAATTGTTATACCAATTTAGTATTTTTAGATTACCAGTATATGGCGTGCAAAATTTCGCTTAAATCGGTGCACTCTCGTCCAACCATTGTCTCAAGAATCCCGATTTAGATACGCATGCTCCAAATATTTTTACCCAGGCTCATATTCCGATATAGCCGCCATATAGTTGATCAATTGATTACACTTATTAAATAGAATTTACAAACGATAGAATGGTTACAAACGATATCGGAATTGGAAAATCCAAGGCAATTTCTAATTACCATGGTGATATAAACGAATTGAATGAAACTTTTGTTAATATTCCGACCTTAGATATAGACTCGACTTTTTACCTAGACACTAATGGGCTTCCGGAAAGCACAAATATTGATTGCAGTTTTGAGTTTCGATGTGTATCGCACGACGAAGTTTTACATAGGCTTAGGTCAATCAAGTCAAATGCTATTAGTCTTGATAACATTGACCCAAGATTCATTAGAATATTAGTTCCTTACCTTCTACCTTATTTTATTCTTCTCTAATTCAATTCTAATCTCCAGTGCATATCCGACCATTTGGAAAGATCAATTATAATCCGTCAATCACTAAATTGAATGGTGATTTCCGTCCGATTTCTATATTATGTTACCTCTCGAAAGTTTTCGAGAAGAGTTTGCATAAACAAATGTCCGAAGATTCATGATGGAGATATCATGAATTTGTTGTCCGATAAATAATCCGGGTTTCGTGCCCATCATTGTTGCGTTAGTGCATTAGTTGAAGTTTCGGAATCAATTAGAAGCGAAATTGATGATGGCAATGTTAGTTTTCTCGTCCTACTAGGCCATTCAAAGGCTTTTGACTCTGTTGATCATCATAACTTATATATGAAGCTCAGAAGATTTTTCAATTTCAGCAATAGAAGTATCAATTTGGTTCAATCATATCTTAGCAATCGGCAACAGTCAATGAACGTAGGGGATTCAATATCAGAGCCAATTCTATTGCGCAAGGGAGTTCTTCAAGGCTCAATAATTGGTCCTCTCCTTTTTTCGCTCTACGCAAACGAGCAAAGCTGCCATATAAACCGATCTTGGGTCTTGACTTCTTGAGTCTCTAGAGAGCGCAATTCTTATCCGAATTGAATGAATTTTTGCACGACGTGTTTTGTTATGACATCCAACAACTGTGCCAAGTATGGTTCAAATCGGTTTATAACCTGATATAGCTGTCATATAAACAGATCTGGGGATTTGACTTCTTGAGCTTTTAGAGGGCGCAATTCCTATCCGATTTGGCTGAAATTTTGCATGACGTATTTTATTTTTACTTTCAACAACTGTGTCAAATAAGGTTCAAATCGGTTCATAACCTGATATAGCTGCCATATAAACCGATCTGGGATCTTGACTTCTTGACCTAGAGGTCGCAATTATTATCCGATATGCCTGAAATTTTGTACGACGGATCCTCTCATGACCATCAACAACGTGTTTATTATGGTCTAAATCGGTCTGTAGCCCGATACAGATCCCATATAACTCGTTCTCTCTTTTTTACTTCGTGAGCCCCAATGGGCGCAATTCTTATACGAATTGGCTGAAATTTTACACAGGTCTCCAACATATAATTTAATTGTGGTCCGAACCGGACCATATCTTGATATCGTTTTAATAGCAGAGCAACTCTTTTCTTATATCCTTTTTTGCCTAAGAAGAGATGCCGGGAAAAGAACTCGACAAATGCGATCCATGGTGGAGGGTATATAAGATTCGGCCCGGCCAAACTTAGCACGCTTTTACTTGTTCTCCTTTCCTTCTGGGTATTACAAAGCAAATGCACTAACTCATAACACCCTGCGCCGCAGCAGCGGTGGAGGGTATAAGAATGAAACTTACCTATTGATAATATTTTGATCTTGATTAAAACCATCATCCATCCACCCAACATTAGTTTAATAAATGTATTTTGATGCCCGATCTCCCTATGCAGGGTATTGAGGCTATTAAACAGGGTATTGAGGCTTTAAAAGATAAAACATTTTTTTTATTAGCCGATTTCGATGAAAATTGGCACAGTGAGTTCTGGTAGATCCATACCCATTCCTCTCAAATGTTATCCAAATCGGACCATATTTGGATAAAGCTGTCATACAAACCGATCTCCCCATATAAAAATCCTATAAAAAGAGGATTTTTCATCCGATTTTGATGAAATTTGAAACAGACAGTTTTGATAGACCTCTACACCTTTTTGTTGAGTGTCGTATTTATCCAAATATGGTCCGATCTGGACGTTATTCAATAAAAAGGTGTAGAGAGGTACCAAAGCTCGATGATTTATGGCTTAATGGCGGGCAGTCGGTCTATAAGCAACTATATCTAAATATGGTCCGATCAGGACCCCATTTCACAAAAATGGGTAGGAACTTTCAATGCCATTTTTTTTTCAATTTCGAAGAAATTTTTAATTAAAATCAGAACTGCTGCAATATTTTGCCAAAATTTTCAATGAAAATCTAATTTTAACATAATATTATAGAAAGTCCATTTTTTAATAGAAACAGATGTACGACCGAATTTCATTAATATTTTCTATGAAAATAAAATTTCGACGGAATTTTCCAAACAAAAAAAAATTGCTGTGGCCATTAAAAATGTTCTTTAATAGTCAAAAAACACGACATCAATATCCAAATTTGAGATTGAATAAAAGGGGGAACGCCCCTCTCGCTCTGGCATATTGACCAATCAGGAAAATATGGGATTAAAAGCTTATTGGAATTAGAATATGTATCTGAGATTCAAATTCAAATCGGACATTTGTGAGGTCTATCGAACAGAGAAGTTGAATATTGAAATTTCTAGGGGATTTCGATGCATCCGATTAAAGTTATGCACACTGAAAGTGCACTAAACGCACACCGTGTAGCTTTATTTTGAATATCAACCTATAGCAGTGAATGTAGGGTTCGAGTCCTGGCGAGAGTAGCCACAACACATTGTCAGGTATTAATAATGCTCTTATATGTTGGCGACCTTTGCGAGGCCTCCAACCATGTAAAATTTCTCTAACTAGAGATGTATCTATGCAACATGTCATTCGAATTTGTTTATAAAAAGGTGATTGCTTAAATTGAGCTAACTTTTAGAACGGACAGCACTCATTATTAAGGGAAAAGTTGCCCTTCTCTATGATATGAGGGAAGACACCTCCTTCTCTTTCACATCCTTAATGCCAAGTTCGTGGGAAAATTTACATTTTATTTGTCATTTTTCTAGGATACATGTCACTCCTTAAAGTTGAAAAAAATTTTTTGAGTATATTTTGCATAAAATTAGGGCTAATTTGAATATTGCCCCACCATTATATACTCTTTCTTAAACAAACTCTAATCTAATCAAATTCTAGTGGTACTGCATTTTCATTTCTCATGACGAACAAAAAAAAAAAAAAAAAGATTTTCTTTGGATAGCAGATTATTTCCGCTATACGCTATCAAACAAAAAGGTTGTTTTTTTGCCAAATTGCCCCTAAGAAAAATAAGAAGAAGAGGACACCGGAAAGTTTACTTTACCCGCAATACTTATTTTAGTTCTCACTCATTTTTGTCGCCAAAAATAAAATAAAGTAAATGAACGCAACGTAACGCAAGGCAACAGCACTTCCCAAATCGTTGATGCTGTAAATGATCATTATCCTTGTAGCAGACAAAATTTAATTTAAACTCAAAATTGGGTTATTTTCCCGTTTGTAGTTTTTCGTTGCCAAGTGCCAAATCCTGTACATATTTCCTTTTTGCAACGACACACATTTCCGATAAATTTAAATTATGCTGGCGGCAACGGGCTCTGCTTTCTCTCTTTTTTTTTGGGTTGAGAATTTTTGACAAACTTTTGAAAATGTCAAATGTGGCTAAATGGAACTTTTCTGGGGAATGAACTAAATTGGCATGTAAGTTGTAAATGGAAAACTAAATGCTAAAAATATAATGCCTATAATTCCAAGAAAATCAAATGACTAAAAACAAGTCAATGCGTGCTTAGTTCGGCCGGGTCGAATCTTATATACCCTCCACCATGGAACACATTTGTCGAATTCTTTTCCCGGTGTCTCTTTTTAGGCATACAAAGGAAAGGACAAAAGAAAATAATTGCCATGCTATATCAAGCTATGGTCCGATTCGGACCATATGAAATGAATGTTGGAGACCATAGTAGAAGCCATTGTGTAAAATTTCAAGCAAATGGAATAAAAATTGCGCCCTTTTGGGGCTCATAAAGGAAAATAGGGAGATCGTTTTAAAGGGCAGCTGTATTAGGCTATAGACTGATTCAGACCATATTTGACACGTATGTTGAAGGTCATGGGAGAAGACGTGGTACAAAATTTCAGATAATAATCAAATAATAATTGCGTCCTATAAATGCTCAAGAAGTCAAGATCACAGATCGGTTTATATGACAGATATATCAGGTTATAAACCGATTTGAACCATGCACAGTTGTTGAAAGTCATAACGAATCACGTTATGCAAAATGTCAGCGTAATCGGATAGGATTTGCACCCTCTAAAGGCTTAAGAAGTCAAGACCGCAGAACGGTTTATATGACAGCTATATCAGGTTTTGCACCGATATCAACCATAATTAGAGCAGTTGTTAGAAATCATAACAAAACACCTCGTGCAAAATTTCAGCCAAATCGGATAAAAATTTCTCCCTGTAGTGGCTCAAGAAGTCAAGATCCTAGAACGGTTTATATGGCAAAAAAATAAATACAAACTTTTGCACATGAACTTTCCACTAAGGAACAGGGGCAAACTTCTCATATATCAATGAGAGCAGTCTGATTCATGTTTTAAGCTCATCGATAAGGGGCCTCCTTTTTTATAGTCGAGTCCGAGCGGCATGCCGCAGTGCGACACCTCATTGAAGAGAAGATTTACATGTCATAGTACCTCACAAATATTGCCAGCAAAAGTTTCTATAAATGCAAAGTCGGGCGGGGCCGACTATATAATAGCATACACCACTGAGAATACGTACTTCGTTCAATACATGGAACCAATGATGAAATCTATTCAGACTTTAATTTTGCATACCCATTGCAATATTGAATAGAACCTTGTAAGATTTTCTTACGATAGGACCTGAAGTGTGGCTACTACAGCCTTTAAGGGCCTATATCTAAATCTGCACCGATTTTTATTAAACTTTGAACACACATTAGGACGTCAAAAAAAATACCTTGTGCTTAGTTTTGTAGAGATAGGACCAAAATTGTGGTTGTTACAGCCTTAAAATTCCATATCGGATGAAAACTATATGTGGGAGCTATATCTTAATCTGGACCGATTTTGACGAAATTTTGAACATATATGTAGATGTCAAATAACACATCTCGTACTAAATTTTGTAAAGATCGGACCAAAATTGTGGCTTCTACAGCCTCAATAGGCCATATCGGATGAAATGTATATATGGGAGCTATATCTAAATCTGAACCGATTTTTTTTTAAATCAATAGCGTTCGTCTTTAAGCCAAAGAAGTAACATGCGCAAAATTTCATGACAATCGTACAATAAATACGACCTGTACCTTGATCACAAGAATACATGGACAGATGAACATAGGTAAATAGAATCAGGAAGTGGTTCTAAGCCGATCGGTATACTTAACAATGGGTCTAGCTCTTCTCCTTCTTAGCGTTGCAAACAAATACACAAACTTATAATACCCTGTACCTCAGTGGTGGTGTAGGGTATAAAAACTTGAAAAAAATTGTCAATAGAAATCAAATTTTAAAATAATTTGCTTTATATAGCTTAAAACCATGGAGCTGATAAAACAGAGGCGAACGCCTGACCCAAGCGGACACATTGACCGATCAGGGTAAAAATGGGATCGAATGAAAACTATTGGGTTGCCCAAAAAGTAATTGCGGATTTTTCATATAGTCGGCGTTGACAAATTTTTTCACAGCTTGTGACTCTGTAATTGCATTCTTTCTTCTGTCAGTTATCAGCTGTTACTTTTAGCTTGCTTTAGAAAAAAATTGTAAAAAAGTATATTTGATTAAAGTTCATTCTAAGTATTATTAAAAATGCATTTACTTTCTTTTAAAAAATCCGCAATTACTTTTTGGGCAACCCAATATTTGGAAAGAGAATACAAATCTTACATCTTGTTTTTTTTTTTTTAATCACGCAAGTGCTTTACGTTGGAGACGATAGTTAAGGATTGTAGGGGGCGAAGAGGGAGTAATGTTTATTGACATTGGTTTTGAATTGCCGGATGTAGTAGATGGCGGGAAAGATATCTGCCGGAAAATCGAGTCCACATTCGAAACGTCCGTGGGAAAAGGAAATTTCTCAGCAGTGCGCGGTGCCATCAGCTGGCCAATCAATTACAAACCGGTGTGAGCTTCTAAAAAGTCTTGTATTTTCGACAAACAACCTCAAGTGAGCAATCAGAGGACTAGTTTTCTAAGAACACACACCATGAAAGTATCGAGAGGACAGCGCCACACAACCCACATTTCGACGGCGAAAACAATAAACACCAATCAACACCAACGCCCACTGTCAAGCAACCCCAGGGATGATTTTGAAGCTCTGGTCCATATATGCGAGTTGTATGCCATCTTCGGTCTGATGTTCGCATTAGATCTTAAGGAAATTAGAGGGAATGAAATATTTTTTACACTGCTTCAGAAAGCCCAAGCAATTGAATGATTTCTGCGACACTTCAAATACATGTTTTGACCAAGGGACATTACATTGTATCTTCATGCCAAAATATCCGAGCCCCTGACTGTCCGATATTAAAACAATAATATATAGTAATTGATACTTTTCAAGTGTCATTGAATCGTTGGAAGGACAATAGACAGCACTGCGTTTTGTGTGCATTAAAATCCCCTTCATTCGACCCGATTCAGAAATAACAAGGGAGGCTATTACGTCGATGGCAAGAGAATGCAGCAATGTATCGTGAATCGTGAGTTGTCGTGTAACGCGTTAGTCACGTGAGTGAGATCCAAATTCAATCGCCTGATCGTGCGGGACCGTAATTTAATTAATTGAGTGACTGAAATCATGCTCACGACTCACACGACTCTCACGACCCACAAGAAAATCACAACTGAAGCACAAAAAAAATAACGAAAAACAAATTGTTCTCATGCTCCCAAATCATACGGTACCTAAACGTACGAATCTGTCTACAGATGCATAACAATCAAAAGAGCAAAGAAAGGTTTAGGAAGGGCTGATACATTTTATACATTAATATTCGTATGTTCAAATGTGGTATGATTTGAGACGCATGGAAAAATAATTCGCTTCATGGTATTCGCTGACTCGTGATTTTCTCGTGAGTCGTTATTGTTTCGTGAGTGTCCTGTGAGTCGTGATTTTCTCGTGTGTCGTAAGTGCCTCGTGGTTTTTTCATGGAAGTTAATTTGGATATAGCTGCCATGAAAAAACCATGCCATGCCATGCCATAAAAAAATACACTCATAGAAGAAAAGTTTGCTGAAAATAGCATACACTGTCTGCTGAATTTTAGTAGTTAATTTTGCTGCTATTGTAGCAGTAGGTCTGCTATTACAGCAGTAGTACTACAATTTCAGAGTAGTAGGCTTACTGCTGAAAATAAATGCGCTTGCAGTGGTTCTAGAAGTGAAAATCGGGCAATACACATATATGACAGCTATATCTAAGTCTAGACCGATTTCTACGAAATTCACCAGTAATAATAAGAGTCAAAGGAAAATACTTTCTGCCAAATTTCGAGAGAATCGGTTACCAAATGACCGACGAACATATATATGGGAGCTGTATCAAAATCTGAACCGATTTCGATCAAACTTCTTAGATTAGTCAATAAATGCACTTGCAGTGGCTCTAGAAGTGAAAATCGGGCGATATACATATATATGAGATCTATATCTAAATCTACTCCGATTTCTATGAAATTCACCAGTAATGTCGAGAGAAAATGCTTCCTACCAAATTTCAAAAAAATCGTTTAACAAATGACCATTTTATGGCGTTATTACTGTAAATCGGACGAACATATATATGGGAGCTATATACTAATTTGAACCTATTTTTTTTTTTTCAATTTCAATAGGCTTCGTCTCTAGGCCGAAAAAAATTTATGTATTAAGTTTGAAGACGATCGGATGAAAATTTCGACCTGTAGATTCCACACATATTAACATGAACAGACAGACAAACGGACGTATCCAAATCGAATCAGAAAGTGATTCTGAGTCGATCAGTATACTTATCAATGGGACTATCACTCTTACTTCTGGGTGTTACAAACAAATGCACTAAGTTATAATATAGTGTACCACAGTAGTGGTACAGGGTATTATATATAACAAGTAACAGCGTGCTAAGTTCGGCCGGGCCGAATCTTATATACCCTCCACCATGGATCGCATTTGTCGAGTCCTTTTCCCGGCATCTCTTCTTAGCAAAAAACAAGTAAAAGCGTGCTATGTTCGGCCGGGCCGAATCTTATATACCCTCCACCATGGATCGCATATGTCGAGTTCTTTTCCCGGCATCTCTTCTTAGGCAAAACAAGTAAAAGCGTGCTAAGTTCGGCCGGGCCGAATCTTATATACCCTCCACCATGGATCGCATTTGTCGAGTTCTTTTCCCGGCATCTCTTCTTAGGCAAAAAAGGATATAAGAAAGGAGTTGCTCTGCTATTAAAACGATATCAAGATATGGTCCGGTTCGGACCACAATTATATAATATGTTGGACACCTGTGTAAAATTTCAGCTAATTCGTATAAAATTGCGCAGATTGGGGCTCACGAAGTAAAATAGAGAGAACGATTTATATGGGATCTGTATCGGGCTATAGACCGATTCAGACCATAACAAACACGTTTGTTGATGGTCATGAGAGGATCCATCGTACAAAATTTCAGGCATATCGGATAATAATTGCGACCTCTAGGGGTCAAGAAGTCAAGATCCCAGATCGGTTTATATGGCAGCTATATCAGGTTATGAACCGATGTGAACCTTATTTGACACAGTTGTTGAAAGTAAAAATAAAATACGTCATGCAAAATTTCAGCCAAATCGGATAGGAATTGCGCCCTCTAGAAGCTCAAGAAGTCAAATCCCCAGATCTGTTTATATGACAGCTATATCAGGTTATGAACCGATTTCAACCATACTTAGCACAGTTGTTGGATATCATAACGAAATACATCGTGCAAAAATTCATTCAAATCGGATAAGAATTGTGCCCTCTAGAGGCTCAAGAAGTCAAGACCCAAGATCGGTTTATATGGCAGCTATATCAGGTTATGGACCGATTTAAACCATACTCGGCACAGTTGTTGGATATCATAACAAAACACGTCGTGCGAAATTCCATTCCAATCGGATAAGAATTGCAACCTCTAAAGGCTCAAGAAGTCAAGACCCAAGATCGGTTTATATGGCAGCTATATCAGGTTACGAACCGATTTGAACCATACTTGGCACAGTTGTTGGATATTATAACAAAACACGTCGTGCAAAATTTCATTGTGATCGGATAAGAATTGCGCACGCTAGAGGCTCAAGAAGTCAAGACCCAAGATCGGTTTATATGGCAGCTATATCAGGTTATGGACCGATTTAAACTATACTTGGCACAGTTGTTGGATATCATAGCAAAACACGTCGTGCAAAATTTCATTCCAATCGGATAAGAATTGCGCTCTCTAGAGGCTCAAGAAGTCAAGACCCAAGATCGGTTTATATGGCAGCTATATCAGGTTATGGACCGATTTGAACAATACTTGGCACAGTTGTTGGATATCATAGCAAAACACGTCGTGCAAAATTTCATTCCAATCGGATAAGAATTGCGCTCTCTAGAGGCTCAAGAAGTCAAGACCCAAGATCGGTTTATATGGCAGCTATATCAAAACATGGACCGATATGGCCCATTTACAATACCAACCGACCTACACTAATAAGAAGTATTTGTGCAAAATTTCAAGCGGCTTGCTTTACTCCTTCGGAAGTTAGCGTGCTTTCGACAGACAGACGGACGGACGGACGGACGGACGGACGGACGGACGGACGGACAGACGGACGGACATGGCTAGATCGACATAAAATGTCACGACGATCAAGTATATATATACTTTATGGGGTCTCAGACGGATATTTCGAGTAGTTACAAACAGAATGACGAAATTAGTATACCCCCCATCTTATGGTGGAGGGTATAAAAAGGATATAAGAAAAGATTTGCTCTGCTATTAGAGCGATATCAAGATATGGTTCGGTTTGGACCACAATTAAATTATATGTTGGAGACCTGTGTAAAATGTCAGCCAATTCGAATAAGAATTACGCCCTTTGTGGGCTCAAGAAGTAAAATAGAGAGATCGATTTATATGGGAGCTATATCAGGCTATAAACCGATTCAGACCATAATTAACACGTATGTTAATGGTCATGAGAGAATCCGTCGTACAAAATTTCAGGCAAATCGGATAATAATTGCGACCTCTAGAGGCTCAAGAAGTCAAGATCCTAGATCGGTTTATATGGCAGCTATATCAGGTTATGAACCGATTTGAACCATACTTGGCACAGTTGTTGGTTATCATAACAAAATACTTCTTGCAAAAAGTCATTCAAATTGGATAAGAATTGCGCCCTCTAGAGGCTCAAGAAGTCAAGACCCAAGATCGGTTTATATGACAGCTATATCAGGTTACGGACCGATTTGAACCATACTTGGCACAGTTATTGGATATCGTAACAAAACACGTCGTGCAAAATTTCATTCCAATCGGATAAGAATTGCGCACTCTAGAGGCTCAAGAAGTCAAGACCCAAGATCGGTTTATATGGCAGCTGTATCAGGTTATGAACCGATTTGAACCATACTTGGCACAGTTGTTGGATGTCATAACAAAACACGTCGTGCAAAATTTCATTCTAATCGGATAAGAATTGCGCACTCTAGAGGCTCAAGAAGTCAAGACCCAAGATCGGTTTATATGGCAGCTATATCAGCGTATGAACCGATTTGAACCATACTTATCACAGTTGTTGGATGTCATAACAAAACACGTCGTGCAAAATTTCATCCCAATCGGATAAGAATTGCGCACTCTAGAGGCTCAAGAAGTCAAGACCCAAGATCGGTTTATATGGCAGCTATATCAAAACATGGACCGATATGGCCCATTTACAATACCAACCGACCTACACTAATAAAAAGTATTTGTGCAAAATTTCAAGCGCCTAGCTTTACTCCTTCGGAAGTTAGCGTGCTTTCGACAGACAGGCGGACGGACGGACGGACATGGCTAGATCGACATAAAATTTCACGACGATCAAGAATATATATACTTTATGGGGTCTCAGACGAATATTTCGAGTAGTTACAAACAGAATGACGAAATTAGTATACTCCCCATCTTATGGTGGAGGGTATAAAAAAGGATATAAGAAAAGATTTGCTCTGCTATTAGAGTAGTTTTGTTATAACTTTCAACAATTGTGCTTAGTATAACCCCAATCGGTTCATAACTTTATATAACTTCCATATAAACCCATCTCCTGATTTTACTTCTTGAGCCCTTATAGGACTCAATTCTTATCATTACGCTTTTTTTGCGTGTGAAGAGATGTCGGGAAAGGAACTTGTTTTACCTATGATGTGGGATTATGCTTACCCGATTGGCTCAATTAATCAAAACACGGATATTTAATAAGTCAAAAGTTGAAGAATAAGTTTAATAGAAAATGTTAGGAAATTTTAAATGATTTGCAAAGTATATGTTGGTGTTGGTTTGAGAGTGTAGAGAAATGTATTGACACGTCTTTGATGTTTCGCGTCGTCGGACGCACTGAACTGTGGTGGTTGATTGACGCATGTGCAGGCCTATTTTTCTCTGTTCATACATTAATGAGATGCAGGGCAAAGGACTAGGCAAATGCCATCCATGGTGGATGGTATATAAGATGCGGCCCGACACGCTTTTACTTATTTCTAACATATTCTCACGGTGAAATATTTTTTTTTATGCGGCTCCTTTGATCTTCAAATGAATTGTATCATAAGCCCACCAAATAATGTGACAAAACAAAGCCGGTATCTATTGAAAATTGTTTTTTTTTTAACCCAAAACAAGAATCGGATATTCAAATTTGACGTCCACCGACCGAGAGGTGCGCCCCACCCGAACTAGTGCATTGACCGATTAGGTTAATATGAGATTCAAATGAAAGGTATTGTATTTGAAAAGACAAACGAATTTGCTATGTAAAAATGCGCAAAGTGTGTAAAAAACACCACTCCATTCCAAAATATTTGGAAAAATTTTTCTTTAGAACTAGAAGTTCAACCAAAAAATTTATATAAAATATTATATTTTATGCAAAAATCTAAAAACCTCATGCAAATTTTTTTCTAAAAAAAACTTCGTCCTTCAGAAGATTTATTTTTTTGCCTCTATAGTAACGATGAAATTTTTCTTTCTTTCATTCCTTTGATCCTCATTTTTACCAGTTCCCTCTTTCATATCGATTTTCTCCTCTATATCGATTCAAATTGCCCATCTCACTAAACTTTAATGGTAAATCAATTACAATTATTCTGAGATTCTTATGGTATTGCCTAAATGGACCCATTAGCAAAGTTCTCGCCCGGAAACTAAAGTTCATTGTTCCTTGCAACCACCAACATCAGTGCTTTTCAAGGAGGACAAAAAATATGTTTAGGGATAAGGTGTGGTCTTTACTTGCCACATGAGTGAATTTCAATGGGCACACCAATTACACCAACTCATAATCTTTAATAGCGAAACAAACAGCAAGCTAGAGGTGAATGCTGACATGGCATGTGTTTTGAATTTTCCAGTACAACGACACCACTACACATAGAATTTGATATTTCGCAACTACCACCATATATCTGCGCTCACTCTCTCCTTTGCTCTGTTAAATGTCATCAACTCTCCAAAGAACAATAAATACAGGACTAATAGAAATCTCTTCTAATCCCATTAATCAACACGTTTCTGTGTTAAAAATGGCACAAAATAACATTAGAGATTCCTTTTTTTGTTTTTGTTTGTTGCGAAGGATGGTCTCTCCGATATTTCATATCTCCCTAAAACAATGAAGAACAAACGACAACAGTCAAACAGTCAAATAAATGAAAATCCTGCAGTATATATAGGAGAATTGATGTCCCGTTGAAGTGGACTTCAGACCCAATATGATTGGTGTGAGTGATAAACCTTTGCTTGCGTTGGTTTTGTTTTTAATAATGATTTCCCTCGGGGGCAAGAACTCTCCACTTCACAAATTCACCGCTTTATGCTCCCTTGTATAGGAACATAAACGGTCTTATTATCAAACTATACGAGAGTGCAATGTTTTCCATACATGAGGGATAGATATAAAATTTTAGCAGAAAGTGGAAGTAACTTTTTAAGTGATTTATGTTGAAAGAGGTTTGCTTAACAAAATCAGACAGCCATTTAAGCAATTACAAAGTGTTGGAATCTTATGATAAATCATAAAAAAAGAGGAAAAGAAATCAGAATAAGCGATATGGAAGCTTTATAATATTTTGTTGTAGCTTCAAACCAAAGTATTAAAAATAAGTAAAAAAGGCGGCCAAACTTAGCCGGGCCGAACTTTGGATACCCACCACCTCGGGAATATATGTAAACCACCTTTCATCAGTTATATCGAAATATGTTACGATTTGGACGAAATACTAATAAGTACAAGTCATTGTTCAATATATCTAAAAATAAACCGATCTGAACTATATACGACATGGATGTCGAAAAGCCAAACATAAGTCACTGTGTCAAATATATGGAGGGGCTTAACTTAACTCTCTGTCCTAATTTTCGGCAACATCGGACAATAAATGGGCCTTCTATGGGCCCAAAACATTAAATTGAGAGATCGGTCTATATGACAGCTATATCCCAATCTGGACCGATCTGAGTGAAATTGAAGAAGGATGTCGAAGGGCCTAACACAACTCACTGTCCCAAATTTCGGCGACATCGGACAATAAATACGCTTTTTATGGCCCCAAAACCTAAAACCGAGAGATCGGTCTATATGGCAGCTTAATTTAACTCACTGTTCCAAATTTCGGTCTCTATGGCAGCTTTATTCAAAGTTGATCCGATCAGGGCCAAATTAAAGAAAGGCGTCGAAGGGCAGATGGCAACTCACTGTCCCAAATTTCAGCAAAATCGGACAATAAATGGGGCTTTTATGGGCCTAAGACCCTAAATCGGAGGATCGGTCTATATGGCAACTATAACCAAATCTGGACCGATCTGGGCCAAATTGACGAAGGATATCGTAGGGCCTAACACAACTCACTGTCTCAGTTAAGAACCTGATATAGCTCCCATATAAACCGATCTGTGGTCTGTTATAACTCTCAAGAACTGTGCCAATTACTCTCCATATTGGTCTATAACCGGATAAAGCTCCCAAATTTCACCAAAATCCATGGTGGTGTGTTCCCAAGGTTCGGCAAAAACAAATATCGCTTGATGTGGCGTTTTTAAAAGTTTTTTTATGGCTGCGGGTCCACCACCCTTCCACACCCTCCCCTTTAACCCAAAAACTCCATCCAAAATCAAAAGTGGACTTATACCTAATGGTATTAAAAATTGGATCGAACAACCCAAGGGAAACCGAGAGTGAACTTTGAATCTGATATCTATATTCTGGTCAAATGTGTTGGAAGCCACTTCACCCTAACAAAGTCGATCAATCATATTGACCCATCAGAACACTGTGTGATTTAACTTAAAGGTATGAGGGCGTGGACTGTGAATCTCATGTCCATATTCTGGTCATCTTACCCCAAAAGAGACGATCTATCATTTTTACCAAACTGGTCATTGTGTGACTTACATGAAAGGTATTTGAAAGTAGTTTACAAAAATTTTTTTATATATTTTTTCTTAATTTTGGTTAAATCACTGTCAAGTGTTTAACTTTTGCAGGTACTCTCGTGTAACTTAAATATCTCTATATGGCAGGTTCAATACATGAATGAATGACTTGATGTACACTTTGTTGCATGATTTCTCATTCATTTTTCCCTGATGGCAGAAAACAAAATCGCCACACTTTATGTCACGCACACCAATGCACACACAAACATTCAGGCACACTGGTAAGCTGATATTCACTGCTGATTAGAAGACATGGCTATGCTGACGACATTAAGGATAATATTGATGATGGTGTATGGAGGTCGTTCATTGTTCTTCTCAGTGTTATTGTTCGCACTGGACGCTGATACGGCTCAATGTTGCATTAGAGAGGGTGTCTCATTCCATAGGGATGGCTATGTGGATGACATTCTCTGCCTCTTTTGCTTTGGTATGTCAAGTACGTGTGTGTCATGTTTACGTACTTATATGAAGGAGGATTACCCACATTTTTATTCTCATTTAGTGACAAATTTCTACCTTTTATGGCTGATTTTATGAATTTTTTCACATTTTATTTTTTTTAGCCTTTACTATGGTGCTGGTTGTCCTTAGCAAATGCGTCATAGGTAGTGCTTGTGTGCTCTCACTCTCAGCCTCCCTCCCTCTGACAGCAGTTGCTTGTGAGCTCTGCATAAAAGTTAATGCACTTTTTTCTTTTGCCATGGCATTGTTGTTGCTGCTGCTGCTGGCTAGGGAATGAGTAATTGATAGATAGATAAATGATTTGCCATGGATGTAAGGATGTATGCATGTATGTCCTTTTTTATGCTCCCTGCAGGGACATTGTGGTTGAGCAATTTTGCTTTACACATACATATACTGGCATAAAGTTCACCTTTAAACCACACACACACTCGTTTATTCATTCACACAGAGAGGCAAACATACTGTGTGTGTGCGGCAAGGATCTTTTGAAGGTTGTGGCTGCATTTAATTGTATCTTATGGTTTGTCATTAAAATATTTACATTTATATGCGAAATTTTAAGGGCGTTTTTAGCGGATTTTCCCTCAAAATTGCAAGGATAATTATTTATAGCCCTATGAGTATGCCTGTGCATATATGGGTAGGCCACATACATACATGCATGTGTACTGAATGGCAAAATGTTTTCGTTAATCCTTAGCAATCAGCGGTGGGAATTGTAATTGATACACCATAATTAAGGGGCATTTGGGTGAGAGGAGAATTGGTAACAGCGTTATTTTGCTCATTACCCAGAAGAAAAAAAAATAGGATTTTAGAGGCTTTGGCATACTAAAAGAGATAATTTAAAATCTTTAGCCCATATAAAGTTATAGAAATTTTACTTAAAAGAATAAAATGTCCTTTAAATGTATTTTCTTTGTATAATTTGTCTTATTAAAGCATTTCCTTCTATTGTTCATGAACTTTCTGTTTTCTGGCTTTTTGCATAACATATATCAAAGTTACTTTTTCTATATCCCATAACTGTATGTCTTGAAAACTACTGCAAAACCAAATATATTTTGGCCCTTATACATTTAATCTCATATTTTCTTCAAAGAACCAAATTAATTTTCGACATTGACCTGTAATCGTGTAATCTTAAATGCAAATATTTACATAATATCAATAGGCAGCAGCGCAGCATATCAAGGCAAATGTATCCTCATGAGAGTAAAGCATCCTGGCTGATATGTTTACAATTTACACCCAATCGAAAGGTCCTTTCAATATCAATATCATATGGTGTGAATGTTTGAATTCTTTATTACATGCTATTCAAATTTAAGTGGAATTAGGTAATGAACATATATTGCTGGCCTGTAAACTACGTGTAATAGCGCTAACAAATTGAGGTAAATTTTAATATAAATAAATTTAAGAATCTTCTTATATATAACAAGTAAAAGCGTGCTAAGTTCGGCCGGGCCGAATCTTATATACCCTCCACCATGGATCGCATTTGTCGAGTTCTTTTCCCGGCATCTCTTCTTAGGCAAAAAAGGATATAAGAAAGGAGTTGCTCTGCTATTAAAACGATATCAAGATATGGTCCGGTTCGGACCACAATTATATAATATGTTGGACACCTGTGTAAAATTTCAGCTAATTCGTATAAAATTGCGCAGATTGGGGCTCACGAAGTAAAATAGAGAGAACGATTTATATGGGATCTGTATCGGGCTATAGACCGATTCAGACCATAACAAACACGTTTGTTGATGGTCATGAGAGGATCCATCGTACAAAATTTCAGGCATATCGGATAATAATTGCGACCTCTAGGGGTCAAGAAGTCAAGATCCCAGATCGGTTTATATGGCAGCTATATCAGGTTATGAACCGATGTGAACCTTATTTGACACAGTTGTTGAAAGTAAAAATAAAATACGTCATGCAAAATTTCAGCCAAATCGGATAGGAATTGCGCCCTCTAGAAGCTCAAAAAGCAAATCCCCAGATCTGTTTATATGACAGCTATATCAGGTTATGAACCGATTTCAACCATACTTAGCACAGTTGTTGGATATCATAACGAAATACATCGTGCAAAAATTCATTCAAATCGGATAAGAATTGTGCCCTCTAGAGGCTCAAGAAGTCAAGACCCAAGATCGGTTTATATGGCAGCTATATCAGGTTATGGACCGATTTAAACCATACTCGGCACAGTTGTTGGATATCATAACAAAACACGTCGTGCGAAATTCCATTCCAATCGGATAAGAATTGCAACCTCTAAAGGCTCAAGAAGTCAAGACCCAAGATCGGTTTATATGGCAGCTATATCAGGTTACGAACCGATTTGAACCATACTTGGCACAGTTGTTGGATATTATAACAAAACACGTCGTGCAAAATTTCATTGTGATCGGATAAGAATTGCGCACGCTAGAGGCTCAAGAAGTCAAGACCCAATATCGGTTTATATGGCAGCTATATCAGGTTATGGACCGATTTAAACTATACTTGGCACAGTTGTTGGATATCATAGCAAAACACGTCGTGCAAAATTTCATTCCAATCGGATAAGAATTGCGCTCTCTAGAGGCTCAAGAAGTCAAGACCCAAGATCGGTTTATATGGCAGCTATATCAGGTTATGGACCGATTTGAACAATACTTGGCACAGTTGTTGGATATCATAGCAAAACACGTCGTGCAAAATTTCATTCCAATCGGATAAGAATTGCGCTCTCTAGAGGCTCAAGAAGTCAATACCCAAGATCGGTTTATATGGCAGCTATATCAAAACATGGACCGATATGGCCCATTTACAATACCAACCGACCTACACTAATAAAAAGTATTTGTGCAAAATTTCAAGCGGCTTGCTTTACTCCTTCGGAAGTTAGCGTGCTTTCGACAGACAGACGGACGGACGGACGGACGGACGGACGGACGGACGGACAGACGGACGGACATGGCTAGATCGACATAAAATGTCACGACGATCAAGTATATATATACTTTATGGGGTCTCAGACGGATATTTCGAGTAGTTACAAACAGAATGACGAAATTAGTATACCCCCCATCTTATGGTGGAGGGTATAAAAAGCGTGCTAAGTTCGGTCGGGCCGAATAAAAATGTACCTTTTTGTATTTGAACTACTTTGGTCTCAAGAAGTCATATCGGGATATAGGTACTTAAGGGGCCTATATCACCATATTGACCGATTCAAATAAAACTTGGCGTTGATATTGTTAATCATAATATAAGGGTTTGGGCAAAATTTCACTCAAATCAGGTGAACAACAAGGTTTCTAAGGGCTCAAGAAGTCAAATCCAGGGATCATAAGTCAAGTCTTTGTTTGAGATCGGTTTATATGAGAGCTATATCAAAATCTGAACCGATATGGCCCATTTGCAATCCCCAACAGCAATCCCCTACATCAATATTAAGTATCTGTGCAAAATTTCAAGAGGTTAGCTTTATGTTCGACCGTGATTTCATGATTCCGACAGATGGATGGATGGACGGCTATGGCTAGGTATTCGGGAGTAGAATACGAATATCCAAATGTGGGACCAAGTATTTGGGGACCGCCGCTCCCCCAAAACACCACCGCTTGTCCAAAGAGGACAGGTTTACCGATCGTGGCAATATGGACCTCATGTGATAGGTATTTGAGATTAGAAAACGAATTTGATATCCAATTTTAAAGCCAAGTGTTTGGGGAACGCCTCATACAATATACTCTCCTTAAAAAAATGGTAATATGGTGTTAAAATAATATTATTTGGGAGTACAGCACGATGCTTCTATTTCTTCAGGGCTAAGTGGCTGGAGGACCACCCCACCACCCAAAACCACCCTAAGTCGGACATGCATATTTACCAAAACAACCCTAAGTCGGACATTCATATTTACCGACCATAGTACCATGAAAGGTATTTGGGGGTACAGCACGAAATTGCTATCCACATTCGGAACTACGTTTCCACACTAACCACACACTAACCCCTAAACCCACCAACCACCATCCTGCGGCTCTTCCCGCTCTCAAAATCCCTATTAGAATATCGGGCTCTAATAAAGTCTTTTAAAAATGACGCATATCTAACATCTAAACCCTATAATGACCCTAAATTCTCCGAGCGAAGTCATAGACCAATAAAGATCCTGTGGGATTCACATAAAGTTAAAGAGTGCCTTGTCGAAAATAAATACTCAGAAGATAATTTTTTCCATACAATGTAAAAGAAGTTGCAGAGGAGCCGGCTCGGTTCAGGTAATTTTCCATTAAAATACAATTTTAAAAAAAATTTCCATAAAAATAAAAAATTTACAAAATTTTCCATAGAAATAAAATAATGGCAATTATTTAATATTTCAAGAATTTACTATATCGAATTGAGTTATATAGTTTTACATACATAAAAGCTTTTTCGAAAATTGAGTAATGAGTAAAACTCATCAAGCTCTAGGTCTTTATGTGTGATTAATCCTCCTTTATTTCCCGATATTTCGAACTACCATTGAATTGCATACTCATGGGTTATTTTGTTAGGAAAATACAAAACACACAAAAACGTAAATCTATAGCAAAAGGTAATTTTTTTAGCTATAATCTTTTGGCAACACTGGTTTAAACAGCTCACGCACGTTTTGTGTTTTGTTTCAATGTCAAACATCTGCAGTTTGATCTGTAACTTAACCATGCATCGTCTCACAAACGAGCAACGCTTGCAAGATTATTGAATTTTGTTATCAAAATGCGTTCTCTGCTAAGAAAGTTCATCGCGCGCTTCTTCTATTTTACAGACGAAGCTAATCTTGGCCAAATGGGTACGTAAATAAGCAGATTTCGGAGTGAAGATCAGTCAAAAGCATTGCAAGAGCTTCTTGTATCCAATGTATCCAAAAAAGTCAATGTTTGGTGCATCAAATATGATGTGAATCGTAACGTTACTGTAAATGGTGAGCGCTACCGTTAGATGATATCTAAGATTTTTTTGCCCAAAATGCAAGAGCCCGACTTGCATGAAATGTGGTTTCAATAGGACGGTGCCACATGCCACACAGCACGCGTAACAGTGGACTTATTATGAGGCGAGTTAGGTGAACATTTTATTGGCCGCCTAGATCGTGCGGTTTAACGCTTTTAGACTAATTTTTCTGGCGCTTCAATTGACGCATTCGAAGACAACATTGAAGCATTTATTTGTGAGATAACTGCCAAAATGTTGGTAAGAGTCACGGTCAACATTTGCATTAAATAATCTTCAAACATTAAATTATATCAACCTTACTATCGATACAAATAAAGATTTCACGAACTTTCCTGAATTTTATGTTTTTTTTTGAAAAACTTTCTTTTAGCTCTTAAAAAATCACCCATTAGATGTACTACAATGTCGAAAGTTTATATTAATTAATTTTAGATTGAATTATTTCTATAAATAAATTTCATAATAAAATAAAGGGTGATTTTTTTGAGGTTAGGATTTTCATGCATTAGTATTTGACAGATCACGTGGGATTTCAGACATGGTGTCAAAGAGAAAGATGCTCAGTATGCTTTGACATTTCATCATGAATAGACTTACTAACGAGCAACGCTTGCAAATCATTGAATTTTATTACCAAAATCATTACCAAATTACCAAATTATCGAACATATTTACCGACCATGGCAATATAGGACTAAAATAAAAGATATTTGCAGTAGAATACGAATCTGAATAGAAATGTGGGACCAAGTTTCTGCAGGTCAACCCCTTGCCTAAAACACCCCCCAAACAGGACTTTTTTTTACTCACCATGACAATATGGGGCTTAAATAAAAGGTATTCGAATGTAGAATATTAGAATACGAATATGATATCCAAATGTGGTACCAAGCTGACCAATACCTTATGAAAGGTATTGGGGAGTAGAGCACGAAATTTATACCCACTTTCGGGACCAATCTTCTGGGGGTCTACCCCCTTACTTAAAATACCTCCCAAACAGCAATTATTTACTAACCATCGCAATATGGAGCTCAAATAAAGGTATTTGGGAGTAGAATACGAATATCCAAAAACCCCCTTAAGGATAAAAATTTACCGACCATGCCAATATGTGGCTCAAATGAAAGGTATTTGAGATTACAAAACTAATTTGATGACCAATTTTGGGGGCAAGTCTTTGGGGGACGCCTCATCCTATAAACTCTCCTTAAACCAATGGCAATATGGGGTTTAAATAAATGGTATTTGAGAGAAACAACCTGAAAATACCTCTAAATCGGACATCATGAGAATATTGGGCTGAAATAAAGGCCTTTAAGAATGAGGGACATCTTACATTCAAACTTAAATGATATAAACCCCTTCAAACGAATTCGTAGTCCAATAAATCCAATAATCATATGGGATTCAGATAAAGGCATTTATATTGTTATACTATTAGTCAAAAGATATTCATATACTATTTTCGTAGTATGGTAAAATTGCAAATTTTGCCCATGAACATTCCACTAAGGAACAGGGGCAAACTTCTGACATATTAATGAGTGCAGTCCGATTCAAGTTAAAGCTCAATGATAAGGGACCTCCTTTTTATAGCCGAGTCCGAACGGCGAGTCGCAGTGCGACACCTCTTTGGAGAGAAGTTTTACATGGCAAGTACTTCACAAATGTCGCCAGCATTAGGAGGGGAAAACCACCGCTGAAAATTTTTTCTGATGATCTCGCCAGGATTCGAACCCAGACGTTCAGCGTCATAGGCGGACATGCTAACCTCTGCGCTACGGTGGCATGGTATTCCACTAAAACCTCTTTAATTGTCGAAAATAAATATTCAAAGGATAGTTTTGTTTCATATAAAGTAAAAGAAGGCACAGCGGAGCGGGCCCGGTGCAGCTATTTTTCTATAAAAATTAAATTTGTAACACTGATTTTGGTAATAAAATTCAATGATTTGCAAGCGTTGCTCGTTAGTAAGTCTATTCATGATGAAATGTCAAAGCATACTGAGCATCTTTCTCTTTGACACCATAGCTGCCCCACCTAAAATTAATTTATGCTGTATTTAGTGAGAAGGTGTTAAAGGGGGATACGAGTGTGTGGTGTGGTGGCCAATGTAGAGATGCATTGTGATTTTAATCAAACTTCGATATGCTATCAAATTGTGTAATTTTCGTTTTTGAAGATCTTATTATTGAAGTTTTATTATTTTAAAACAATTTGATACAAAATCTTTAAATCGCAAAAATAAGATATTTTAAATGATAACAAACAAGGTCAAATGGTCAAAATCAAGGTCAAGGTCAAAATGTAATCAATGGGTAAGTCTTATTCTTATACCCTCCTCCGCTGCTATGGCGCATGGTGTTATAAGTTAGTGCATTTGTTTGTAACACCCAGAAGGAAAAGAGATAGAAGGAGACCCATTGATATGCCTACGGATTGACTCAGGATCACTCCTGATTCGATTAAGCTATATTCGTCTATCTGTCTGTTCATGTTAAATTGCGTACAAAGGACAGATCGTAATTTTTATCCGATGATCTTTAAATTTGGTACAGACACTTTCTTTGGCACAAATTCGAATTCTATTGAAAATGGAAAAAATTGGTTCAGATTTGGATATAGTTCCCGTATAGTTGTTCGACCGATTTTGACTAATATTGCAATAATGTGGTAATTTCTTAATGGATTCATACGAAATTGGGTTCAGAAATCGGTTCAGATTTATGGGTCGATTATGGAATGCAACCCAAATTTAGTTGAGTTGCCAACGGGTAAATTTGTTTTAGAAATGTCCATTTCTGCATTGAATTGCATACTTTTTATATTATACCCCCCACCATAGGATGGGCGCATACAAAACTAGTCATTCTGTTTGTAAGGCCTCGAAATGTTTGCATAAGACCCCATAAAGTATATATATTCTTGATCGTCTCGGCGTTCTGAGTCGATTAAGCCAGGTTCGTTCGTCTGTCGAAATCACGATAGTGGTCGAACGCATAAAGCTAGCAGCTTGCAATTTTTAACAGACGCTTATTATTGATGTAGGTCGTTGGGGATTGCAAATAGGCTATTTCGGTTCACATTTAGATACAGCTCCCATATGAACCGATCTCCCGATTTGACTTCTTGTGTCCTTACAAGCAGCAATTTTTGTCCGATTTGGCTGAAATTTTGCATGTGGTGTTCAGTTTCGAAAAGACCAACATTCGTGCTCGAAATATGATACGGATTGTTTAATAACCCATCTTAAAACATCCGCCGAAGTCCATCAAACTGGTTCAGAATTAGATATAGCTACCACTATGTTCGTATAGGGTAGGCGTAGGGTATTATACAGTCGGCTACGCTCGACTTTTGCCTTTCCTTACTGGTTTTTGTTTAAATTTTCCTCCTAAAAAGCACACATTTTTTTCTTATCCTTGCTTTAAGAATCATTTATGAAAATTGTCCTTTCAAACTCATTAGGTACAAATGTTGAAAACCCCAAAAAGTGTATGCTTTCGCTACACGTTGGCCTTGTCCTTGCTTATCATTGTCTACTGCAGCAACAGGAGGTTAGTATTCATCCCCATTTTCCCTAAAGCCATTAACAGCTTTTGGCTTTGCGCGTGTGTTAGTGGGAGTTTGGTGAGGCCTTGTGTTATTATGACATACGAGTATTATATCGTTAACCATGCATTTACCTGCAATTAATTGAGAGATGGGGTAACTTTTGTATGTCTTCCTCATTTGTGGTTTCACTACCAAATCTTTAAACTGTCCTAGCTCGACAGTCATGTACTTTGGGTCTGGACTCGCATTTGGACTCTAGGACACTCATTTCGGCCATGTTGTTTTACGTCCTCTCCAACCTGTAGCGAATGTACACCAAGAAACGACCATGCATTGTTATGGTGTTCCTTTCGGAATATTTAACAGCCTTTGATGTTGCTCATCATTTGACATGAACAATTTTTGCTTGTATGTTTAATGGACAGAAACCGCATATAATTTGCTCTCTATTCAATGGAAATGGAAAAAGGTCATGTGGACATGATAATGTGAGTTATGCCGTGTTGTAGTCAAATGAATAGAGGGAGTTGTTGATTTTGTGGTTTTGTGGATTTTTTTCTGGCAAGAGTTGCAATGTGATGGCCTTAGTGAGATAATTAATCTTTGCAAGTACGATTTTTATGGGAAACAAACCAGTTGTACATTATGACTGTAAAAGATTTAAAATTTAAATTACGAAAAATTTAAGGCAACATTTTCGATAAAAATCAAAAATTTGTGGTTTTGTGGATTTTTTTCTGGCAAGAGTTGCAATGTGATGGCCTTAGTGAGATAATTAATCTTTGCAAGTACGATTTTTATGGGAAACAAACCAGTTGTACATTATGACTGTAAAAGATTTAAAATTTAAATTACGAAAAATTTAAGGCAACATTTTCGATAAAAATCAAAAATTTCCACACTTTATTTGTTGCTTATATACCCTCCACCATGGATCGCATTTGTCGATTCTTTTCCCGGCATCTCTTCTTAGGCAAAAAAAGGATAAAAGAAAAGATTTGCTCTGCTATTAAAGCGATATCAAGATATGGTCCGGTTCGGACCACAATTAAATAATGTTTTGAAGACCTGTGTAAAATGTCAGCAAATTCGGATAAGAATTGCGCCCTTTAGGGGCTCAAGAAGTAAAATAAAGAGATCGATTTATATGGGAGCTGTATCAGGCAATAAACCGGTTCAGACCATAATAAACACGTATGTTGGTCATGAGAGGATCCGTCGTACAAAATTTCAGGCAAATCGGATAAGAATTGCGACCTCTAGAGGCTCAAGAAGTCAAGATCCGAGATCGGTTTATATGAGAGCTACATCAGTTTATAAACCGATTTGAACCTTATTTGACACAGTTGTGGAAAGTAAGAATAAAATACTTCATGAAAATTTTCAACCAAATCGGAAAGGAATTGCGCCCTCTAGAAGCTCAAGAATTCAAGTCCCCAGATCTGTTTATATGACAGCTATATCAGGTTATGGACCGATTTGAACCATACTTAGCAAAGTTGTTGGGTATCATAACAAAACACTTCGTGCAAAATTTCATTCCAATCGGATAAGAATTGCACACTCTACAGGCTCAAGAAGTCAAGACCCAAGATCAGTTTATATGGCAGCTATATCAGGTTATAAACCGATTTAAACCATACTTAGCACAGTTATTAGATATCATAGCAAAACACGTCGTGCAAAATTTCATCCCAATCGGATAAGAATTGCGCACTCTAGAGGCTCAAGAAGTCAAGACCCAAGATCGGTTTATATGGCAGCTATATCAAAACATTGACCGATATGGCCCATTTACAATACCAATCGAACTACACTAATAAGAAGTATTTGTGCAAAATTTCAAGCGGCCAGCCTTACTGCTTCGGAAGTTAGCGTGCTTTCGACAGACAGACGGACGGACGGACGGATGGACGGAAGGACGGATGGACGGACGGACGGGCGGACAGACGGACGGACATGGCTAGATCGACATAAAAATTCACGACGATCAAGAATATATATACTTTATGGGGTCTCAGACGAATATTTCGAGTAGTTACAATCAGAATGACGAAATTAATATAGCCCCCATCTTATGGTGGAGGGTATAAAAATACAAAAACTAAAATTAAATTAAAACAAGTAAAAACATGTTAAGTTCGGCCGTGCCGAACTTTGGATACCCACCACCAAAGATATAATAATCTTCCAATTTTATTATAACTCCATTACTATATCCATAGTTATATCTATATAAGGGCTGGTTTCCATTATATTTTATTCAGGTCCCGAAAATTCGAATACAAGTAACAGTTTCAGGCAGGCAAATCAGACAAGATATCCCCTTTTTATGAGATTAAGACCCTAAATTAGAAGATCGGTCTATATGACAGTCCGATTTGAACCATATTCAGGTCGAATGTCGGAAGGCTTAAAAAAACTCGCTGTTTCAACTTTCAGTGCAATCTCGTAATAAATGCAGGTTTATAAATAAAGGTTTTATGGGTCTTAAAATCATTTATGGGCATAAGACCCTTTATCGGCAGATCGGTCTATATAACAGCTATATCCAAATATGGTCCGATTGGAAATTGATATTTCGATGTGTTTAATTTAAATTTTTTAAGATATAACATTTAGAAACAAGGTTTGAAACTAAATTGTTGGCAAAACTTTAAAAAACAAAACTTTTGACAAAATGTTCAATATAAATGAAATTTTAAAATTTTCTGCAAAAATTATAATTTGACATGAGTTGCTACAAAAACTAATGTTTTAAGGTGTGACAAAATTTCTATAAAAATAATATATGGAAAAAAAAAATTTTGAATAGAACCTGAATTTTTAAAAAATTATCCACAAAAATTTAGTTTTGACAATAATTTCCCGAAAAATAGAATTTTGAAAATATTATCTATAAACCTAAACATCTTGCAAACTTTCTAGTAAAAAACATTAAAAAAATTCACCCCAAAAGATATCTCCCTCAAAATTCAACTTCTATGCTCTTGCTTTTGAAACTCCAAAGAAATACCAGCAAAAGTGATTCTTGATTAAATATTGACAAAACCACAAACCAAATGCAATTATCACTCCAAGACATATGAATATTTCATAAAAATTTTAGCATAAATAATGAGAAACATTCAATAACAGTGAAACACTAAAGAAAAATAGAAAAAAAACAAAAAGAAACATAACAACAATAAATAAATCCTTCCAATCCTGTTGCATTCGACAAGGACAAATAAAATATCTAAATACGCCCGCCTTCATTCCCCAACCTCTCTCTCTCTCTCGAGTTGAACATATTAAAAATTTTCAACTCAACGTGTTTGTGATAAATTTGCCAAAATATTTTCACAAATAATGAGTGGTCTAGGTCCAGCTGCATGCTGGCTCGCCCACAAACGCATCGAATCATGGTCACGCATGGCCAAGGAACGTGTCGGTGCGGTACGCAAGGTAACCTTAGATCGCAACTCCGAGGATTCGCCATCGACATCACAGCAAAGTAACAGTACAACAAATAATGCCAGCAGTAACAGTGCAACGACGGGATCAACGGCCCAAACGCCACCATTGTCACAGCCAATGACACCGCCACCATCGGCATCGTCAATAACGTCGAACACTAGTGGCATATGTAGTGTAACGGATAGCTATGAATTGCATACGGATTCGGAACAGGTGATTAATTGAAAAATAATAATAATTAAAAAATATTATAAAATTTTAGAAAAAAAATTGTATCAATATCTCATTGCATACTTCAAAGGTTTTAAAAAAACCACCATAAGCAATCAACACGATTCTTTTGGCTGATAAAAATTGAATTTCTAGAAAACAAAAATATATTCCTTCAAATATTAGAAAAAAAACATTCTTATGAAAAGTCCATAGTCCTCTTGAGACGTGCTTTATGCGTGAACCAGGCCAATTATTTAATTTTTGTATTTTTTTTAAAAATTTCAAAGTCAATGGAATAAAATCATCTTTTCTCTCTCAACGCTCTTTTGAGATATTTAAGTTAATTTGAGTGACTGATGATCGAGAAGAGATCCACTCATTACCCAGTTTCTAAAAAAGCAAATTTCCATTCTTTGAAGATCACTTTCTTATAGGAAATATTTCCGCTGGCAGGGTTCCTCTCCTCCTCCTCCTCCTAGAGGATCGTTGATGAGGATCACCTTCTTTGAGCAGATGATTCCTCTAGTCGGGATCTTCACCCTGGAGGCTAACATCTAGCCAGAGGAAATCTTCTTCCAATAGAATATCATTTCCCCAGAGAATATCCCTTTAAGATTGCATCTTCCCAGATAATAGCATATCTAAAGAGGGGACCATACCCCATTCCTCCCCCATTTTCATAATTTCTCTAAAGGGGATCATCTTCCTAGAAGAGATCATCACCCTAAAGGAGGTAAACTCCTGGAAGAGATCATCTCCTTGGAGACGTTCAGCGTTATAGAAGGACATGCAAACCTCTGCCCTACGGTGACCAACAAGATCAGCACTCTAAATAATACTTTCAGTGTAGATTAGATCTTCTCAATTAAGTAAATCTTTTGCTTAGAGGAGACCTAAGAAATTATCATTTATCTATAGGAAATTAGACGATATCATTTCTATACAAAGAGTTGTCTTCCTTAAGCAGAGCGTCCAAAGTGGAGATCATCCCTAAAGTGGGGAGAATCTCCAAAGTGGAGATAGTTTCCAAAGTGAAGATCTGCATAGTGGAGATAATATCAATAGTATAGGTCACCCCACTAGAGGAGATACTCTCCAAAGCGGAGATCATCTTCAAAGTAGAGATCATTTCCAAATTGAAGATCACTTCAATAGTGGAGATCATCTCCGAAGAGGAGATCACATCCAACAAGGAGATCATGTCCAAAAAGGAGACTATCTCTAAAGTAGCGATCACCCCCATAGTGGATATCATCTCCAAAATGAAGACCATTTCCACATTGGAGATCACCTTCATAGTGAAGATCATCTTCAAAGAGGAAATCAACTCCAAAGAGGAAATCAACTCCAAAGAGGAGATCATGTCCAAGGAAGAGACTATCTCCAAAGTGGATATCATCTCTCATGAGAAGATTATCTCCAAAGAGGAGATCATCTTTCGAAGAAGAAATCAACTTATCTTCAAGGTGAAGATCATATCCAAATAAGAGATCATCTCAAATGTTAAAATTACCTCCATAGAGGAGATCATCTCCCAAGAGGATATCATGTATAAAGAGGAGACCATCTCCAAAGTGAAGATCATCTCCAAAGTGGAGATAATCTCCAAGGTGAAGATGATCTCCAAAGTAGAGATCTTCTCCAATTTGAAGATCATCTTCACAGTGCAGATCACCCCATAGTGGAGATCACCTCCAAAGTGGAGATAATTTCCAAAGTTGAGATAATCTCCATAGAGAAGATCATATCCAAAGAGGAAATCATAACCAATTAGGAGACTATTTACAAAGTAGAGATCATATCCAAAGAGGAAATCATCTTCCGAAGAAGAAATCGTCTTATCTCCAATTTGGAGATTATCTTCAAAGTGGAGATCACATCCATAGTGGAGATCATATCCAATGAGAAGATCAAATCCAAAGTGGAGATCATCTCCAAAGTGGAGATAATCTCTAAAGGGGAGATAATCTCCAAAGTGGAGATAAACTCTAAAGGGGAGATAATCTCCAAAGTGGAGATAAACTCCAAAGTGGAGATAATCTCCAATGTGGAGATCATATCCAAATTGGAGAAGTAGATCTTCACTTTGAAGATCATCTCCACTTTGAAGATAATCCCTAAATTGAAGATCACCTCCATAGTGGAGATAATCTCCAAAGTGGAGATCATTTCCGAAGTTAAGATAATCTCTATAGTGGAGATCATCTCAAAATTGAAGATCATATCCAAAGTGAAGATCACCTTCTAAGTGGAGACCACGCCCAAAGAGGAGATAAACGTCCAAAGAAGAAATCATCTTATTTCCAAAGTGAAGATCATCTCTGGAATATAGATCATCTCCAAAGTTGAGATCACCTCCATAATGGGGATCATCTCCAAAATGGAGATCATCTCCAAAGTAGAGATATCCTCCATAGTGGAGATCATTTCAAAAGAGGAGATCATCTCCAAAGGGAAATCATCTCCAATGGCGATTTCATCGTAAAAGCGGAGATCATCTTTGAAGATGGGATCATTTTATCTCCAAAGAGAATATCATCTCTAAATAGGAGATCACATCCATCTAAACAGACAATGTAGTATGTAGGAGATCATCTTCTAATGTAATCCAACTTGGTAAAGAAAATATTCTATTTCAGTGAGTTTTTATCTCCATAGGAGGCCATCTCCTTACTGGAGACAGTCTCATTAGAGAATATCTGCACCCTAATTTACTAATAAACTGAAGTAGACATCCACCTACGAATTTTGTGTAACGAATAGCATATATTTCTCTTTTGAGTTTAATAGAGAGAAAATGTATCCTTAATTATTTCCTAACAATGTTTTGTCATTTATCTTTTTTCAGGAGGTGAATTTTACAAAAGAGTCACAGCACATTCATCCACAAGCAAATCTTGGTTCTTCACAAAATGTTAACGCTGATATTTTACGTGGCCCATCTGAAGCTTTACACAGTCCTATGCATTTACATCATCAATCACGTTCCTTTCCGCCAAGACTACAAAGGACCCCTTCAATATCAAGCCAATCAAGTGTTGACAGTGCACCATCTAGGCAATCGGTGAGTAAAGGCATAGAAAAGATAAGTTATGGCGATGCCTTAAAGACTCTGTGAGGTGTCTCCCTGTTGTATCGATTCTTTGCTTTCATAAATTTCCATTTCGTTCCTAGTGTCATCGCGGTTCTTCTCCACAAATACGCACATTTGGCCCAGATGGACGCAGTTCATTGCCCACCGAACCAATATTTCCCTACTATGTAAGTATTTTTCTCCAAGAACTTAAAAATAAATGTTTTGTTTTTAATTTTTTCCTTCAATCTTTAGCTCTCCCGTACCCCCAGTCCTATGCGTACCATATCACTGGATGCCCGTGCAGCCAGCCAGATAGCGGCTGAGGTTAGTGATTTGCGTACTCCCAGTCCATCGCAGAATAGCTTAAACTCACTGTCCAGCATACCTAATACCACACTGACTTCTCCACACAGTGCAAAACATGGTAGTCGATGTATTTCACCTCTACTCATACCACCTAGGATACAACCAAATGTAGATCCTAATTTGGGACCAGCTTCGCCCTTGGGTGCCATACAACCGGATTTGTATAAAGGACCTGATGGTCCAATAAATCTCAATGCTCCAGAAAACAGTCCAGCCTTGGGAAGGCTACATTTGAGAGTTAAATATGATTATCATTTATTTGATCTAACTGTACATTTGATTGAAGGTAAATATTTAAAAGCCTAGAAAATATAAGAAAATATATCCAATGGCCCTTTTTATATTTAAGCTCACAATTTGTGCCCTATTGAAGAAGGTGGTTTCCGCGATCCCTATGTACGTCTCTTACTTGAGCCGGAAGTGGATAAACGCAAACGTCAAACGCTTATACATCGTGGTGAATCCAGTCCATACTTTGATCAACATTTCAAATTTCCTGTTTCTAGAGATCAACTGCAAGGCAAAGAGTTGATTCTGCAGGTTTTAGACTATGATCGCTATTCTCACAATGATATAATAGGAGAAGTTAGAATTTCCATAGACAATTTGGACTTGTCAAAATCAGTGGAGGTAATGCATAATCCAAAATCTCTCTGGGAAATCTCTCTCCTTTTAACCCATTTTGATTGCTTTCAGATCTGGGGCGATCTGCTGCGCACGAAAAAACCTCCTGAGGATCGTCCTGAATTATTATGTTCCTTGAATTATCTACCACAAGCTGAACGTTTAACAGTGGTCATAATGAAAGCCAAAAATTTGGATACCATCCAGGAAACCTATGTGAAGGTAAGTATACTGCGGCGGATTCTCCTTAAAATCTTAAAATTGTGCGTTCTTTTGCCATTTTCCTTGCAGTTATATCTAATACTGAATGGCAAACGTGTCAAAAAGCGCAAGACTAGCATTAGCAAATCAGAAGATCCCACACATCCCACCTGGAATGAACCGTTCACCTTCAATCTACAATCGTCATATTTGCACAATGCCGCCATTGAGGTATGAAAAGTTAAAAGACTTTTTAAAACCTAGGCCCATTTAAAAAAAGGATTATTGATCTTCTCCCAATTAAAGATGAACCCTCTTGACAAGATCATCTCCCTAGAGGAAATTATTTCCCTTAAAGATTTAAATTCACCAAAAATCACTTCTCTCTAAGTGAAGTGATTTTTGGTGGTGGTATGGTCTTCCAAGATGAATCAGAGCAGATCATCTTGGAAGACCATATCAATATCAGCTCTCTCGAAACGATCATCTCCATAGAGAGATTATAATTTACGAGGAACCATCTCTTAATAGGAATTTTCAGATAGAAAAGATATCCTAAAAATAGATTATTTGCTAAAAGGAAATCATCTCCCAAACTACGATGATATCTAAAACAGATATCATATCCCCAAATGAGATCATCTTCTCCAATGAAGACCATCTCTCTAAAGAAGAAAGAAGGAAATCATCTCCATAAAAGAGATTATCCCCCTAAAGCGAGATTATCTCCATCGAGGCGATCCCAATAAAAAAGACCACCCTCAATCAAGGATATCACTATTTTACAGAAAATAATATTCCCAAAGGGGACCATCTCTCCTAAGGATATCATTTCCCTTAAGGAGATGATCTCCTTTAAAAAGATTATCTCCCTAAAGGATATGATCTCCTTAAAGGAGATCATATCCTTCTCACTAAGGAAGATCATCTCCCCAAGAAGATCATCGCACCAACGTAAAGCATCTCCCCAAAGAAAATTTGACCCTCAAAGTAAATCATTTACCCAAAGCAGGTCATCTCCTCACAGGATAATATCCTAAAAGAGGTCATACCAAAAGGAAATCATCTCCCTAACGGACGAATCATCCCATAGAGTATTTTCCCAAAAAGTCGATAATATTCCTAGAAGAGATCATATCCCCAAACGAGATCATCTTCGAACAGAAAATCATCTCTACAAAGGAGATCTCTCTTAAGAAGAAAATCTTCCAAAAGGAAACCATTTCCCTAAAAGAGATAAGGAGATCATATTCTTAAAGGAGATCATCTCCCCAAAGGAAATCATTCCAAAGGAAGTCATAAAGGAGATGGTATCCCTTACGGAGATCATATCCCTTAATGAGATCGTCTCTGCAAAAGAGATCATAAAAGGATCTCATCTCCCCATGAAAGGTCATCCCCCTTAAGACCCCCACAGGCCCACTCTGTCCTCTGGCCATAATCCATCTGGTTAGTTTGATCTTCTAAATGAAAATAACAGAGTCAATCTAAGACTGTGAATAAGATCATCCTCAAAATAAGATCACCTCCCCGACGGAGATATTTCCAAACCGAGACTATGTCCAATTAAGGGCACCACTTTTATACAAAAGATTAACCACAGAAGGTTAACAATAAACGGTCATCTCCCTTAAGGAGATCACATCCTTTAAGGAGACCATTTCCCTAATGGAGACCATAATCCTAAAGGAAATCACCGCTCCAAGAGAGTTCATTTCCCTAAACGAGCTCGTGTCCCTATTGGAGTTCATCACCTTAAAGAATATCATCTCCCTAAAGGACATCATTGCCTAAAAGCAGATAATTTTCCAAGGAGGCCATCATCTCCCTAGAGCAGATCACCTCCCCAACGGGGACCATCTCACTAGAGAAGATTGTCCCCAAAGGAAGACCACGTCCCCAAAGGAAATAATCTCCATAAGGATTCCTCTTCCCTAAATAAGACCACACTTCTACAGCAGAGTATCTCCCCAAAAAAGACCATCTCCCTAAAGGGCACCATAAAAGAAGGAGACCCCATTTCCATAGAACATCATCTCTATAAAACACATCATCTCCCTAATGGAGATCATCTTCCTAATGGATATCGTCTCTCCTTAAAGGAGATCATCTTCCTAAAGGAGATCATCATTCTAAAGGAGATCATCTCCCACAAGGATATCACGGCACCGCCGTAACCAAAACGAATGACACCAGTTTTGAGATTAAGCGAAGAATAATACTGGCAAACAAATGCTAATTTCGACTAAGTAAGCAGTTTAAAAACAAATAAAAGCGTGATAAGTTCGGCCGGGCCGAATCTTATATACCCTCCACCATGGATCGCATTTGTCGAGTTCTTTTCTCGCCATCTCTTCTTAAGCAAAACAAGTAAAAGCGTGCTAAGTTCGGCCGGGCCGAATCTTATATACCCTCCACCATGGATCGCATTTGTCGAGTTCTTTTCCCGGCATCTCTTCTTAGGCAAAAAAGGATATAAGAAAAGAGTTGCTCTGCTATTAAAACGATATCAAGATATGGTCCGGTTCGGACCACAATTAAATTATATGTTGGAGACCTGTGAAAAATTTCAGCCAATTCGTATAAAAATTGCGCCCATTGGGGCTCACGAAGTAAAATAGAGAGAACGATTTATATGGGATCTATATCGGGCTATAGACCGATTCAGACCATAATAAACACGTTTGTTGATGGTCATGAGAGGATCCGTCGTACAAAATTTCAGGCATATCGGATAATAATTGCGACCTCTAGGGGTCAAGAAGTCAAGATCCCAGATCGGTTTATATGGCAGCTATATCAGGTTATGAACCGATTTGAACCTTATTTGACACAGTTGTTGAAAGTAAAAATAAAATACGTCATGCAAAATTTCAGCCAAATCGGATAGGAATTGCGCCCTCTAGAAGCTCAACAAGTCAAATCCCCAGATCTGTTTATATGACAGCTAAATGAGGTTATAGACCGATTTCAACCATACTTGGCACAGTTGTTAGATATCATAACGAAATACTTCGTGCAAAAATTCATTCAAATCGGATAAGAATTGTACCCTTTAGAGGCTCAAGAAGTCAAGACCCAAGATCGGTTTATATGGCAGCTATTTAAACCATACTTGGTACAGTTGTTGGGTATCATAACAAAACACGTCGTGCGAAATTCCATTCCAATCGGATAAGAATTGCGCACTGTAGAGGCTCAAGAAGTCAAGACCCAAGATCGGTTTATATGGCAGCTATATCAGGTTACGGGCCAATTTGAACCATACTTGGCACAGTTGTTGGATATCATAACAAAACACGTCGTGCAAAATTTCATTCTGATCGGATAAGAATTGCGCACTCTAGAGGCTCAAGAAGTCAAGACCCAAGATCGGTTTATATGGCAGCTATATCAGGTTATAGACCGATTTGAACCATACTTGGTACAGTTGTTGGATATCATAACAAAACACGTCGTGCAAAATTTCATTCTGATCGGATAAGAATTGCGCACTCTAGAGGCTCAAGAAGTCAAGACCCAAGATCGGTTTATATGGCAGCTATATCAAAACATGGACCGATATGGCCCATTTACAATACCAACCGACCTACACTAATAAGAAGTATTTGTGCAAAATTTCAAGCGGCTAGCTTTACTCCTTCGGAAGTTAGCGTGCTTTCGACAGACAGACGGACGGACGGACGGACGGACGGACGGACGGACGGACGGACGGACGGACGGACGGACAGACGGACGGACATGGCTAGATCGACATAAAATTTCACGACGATCAAGAATATATATACTTTATGGGGTCTCAGACGAATATTACGAGTAGTTACAAACAGAATGACGAAATTAGTATACCCCCCATCTTATGGTGGAGGGTATAAAAAGGATATAAGAAAAGATTTGCTCTGCTATTAGAGCGATATCAAGATATGGTCCGGTTTGGACCACAATTAAATTATATGTTGGAGACCTGTGAAAAATGTCAGCCAATTCGAATAAGAATTGCGCAATTTGGGGGCTCAAGAAGTAAAATAGAGAGATCGATTTATATGGGAGCTATATCGGGCTATAGACCGATTCAGACCATAATAAACACGTGTGTTGATGGTCATGAGAAGATCAGTCGTAAAAAATTTCAGGCAAATCGAATAATAATTGCGACCTCTAGAGGCTCAAGAAGTCAAGATCCCAGATCGGTTTATATGGCAGCTATATCAGGTTATGAACCGATTTGAACCTTATTTGACACAGTTGTTGAAAGTAAGAATAAAATACGTCATGCAAAATTTCAGCCAAATCAGATAGGAATTGCGCCCTCTAGAAGCTTAAGAAGTCAAGTCCCCAGATCTGTTTATACGACAGCTATATCAGATTATGGACCGATTTTAACCATACATGGCACTGTTGTTGGATATCATAACAAAACACGTCGAGCAAAATCCAAAATCAAAATCACTCCCTTGGAGTTTTGGTCGCCCCTTTAGCCCATTTCATTATGCTCAAATGTATATTGTCAAGAAATCGCTTGCTCATGATTCGATCTGGAACGTAGCGCTCGCAAAATATCTCAAAGTGAATGTTTCACACGGAATTGTTACCTGGTGCAATTTGGATCTGGTGAAGGAAAGAATAACCGTAGTATATAGTTGGAATGGTTAAGCGAATTCTGAGAAGTTATTGAGCATCGTACTCACGACCGTCTTGGAGGCCAACAAAGAGCAGAGGTTAGCATGTTCGCAGATAACTCTGAATGCCTGGGTTCGAATCCTGGCAAGAACATCAGAATAAATTTTCAACTGTGATTACCCCTCCCAATTCTGACGAAGTACTGTACCATTTGATATGACAGTCATACAAAAACTTCTCCACAAAGGGGTGTCGAACTGCGCCACGCAGTAATTTCCCCTTTTTCCTTACTCATGTCCGACTTAGGAAGAAAAAACATCATCTCAGAGGGTATGGTGGCGTGCTGTCCTCTGTGTAAGACTGTGTCTAATTATGCACCATTGATCTACTCAAGAGTTACATGGCTAGAGTGAAAAGAGTTTTGAACCGGCAGAAGGGAATGTAGCTATCACGGGTAGAGATGAGCTTTGGCTGAAGTTTCGTTTTCAACCACGTGCCGTGATCTCTTGAAATGAGTGCTAGAGAGCACCCCCCACTAATTGGGGTGCTGAATACGTCCAAATACATGGGATCAAATTGGTACTCACATGTAGGTTACTCCATAAGGGGATCTTGGCCTCATAGTTTTGGGTTGTGATGGCACCTGCATTAAACCTTTACACATTCGGTTCCATTAAGAATTTCTAAAATTTTACTGATTTTCTCCACAGATCTATGTTGTTTCCGCCGGTGGTGAGTCCCAAGATATTGGCAGCATTGGTTTGGGTCCCCAAGAAAGTGGCACAGGATGTCAACATTGGCATGATATGATCAATAACGCACGTAAACCTACAGCCATGTGGCATTATATACGTTAAGAGGATGTACGAAAATATACAAAAAACCACATTCCTAAAAAATTGCGCAAACTAATTTACAAAATAAGTGAAAAATAAAAATTTGTTTAACATACCGTACACATATATAAATACATAAACATATTATACATACACATATATAGAAATATATAAATAATCAAATTGTAAACTTATTGTAGGTTAACTATAAACATTTATTACCACGAACCACAACAGCATCAAAAGTATTTTTTAAAAAAAAACACAAATAGAATACACCAATTTTCAGAAAAAAGCAAATAAAAAACACATACACAAATAAAATTCAGACTTTTAAAACAAAAAAATCATTTTAACAACGCAATTTACAAAGAAATTTCAAAAAAAAAAATAATAATTAATTTTTAAACAATGGAAAAAAAATTTCAACAACATTTTCTCCAAAACTAACATTGAAGAAAACTTTTCCAAAAAAAAAAATTAATGAAAGTTTTTAAAATTGCAATTTTAACTATAAAAATTATAGAAATAAAAAATCTTCTGTAAATATAAAATTTTGACAAAATTTTCTATGCAAAAAACATCTTGACAAAATTAAAAAAAAAAACATCTTGACAAAATTTTTTATAGAAATAACTTTCTTAAGAAATAAAATTTTCGCAAATTTTTCTATAAAAATAATATTTCGACAAAATTTTTTCTATAAAAAACAAATTTCAGATTTGAAAACGTGTCTGATACCCAATTGTCGGATTAAGTGTTTGGGGGACCACCTCAACCCGTAAAACACCCTTAAGTCGGACTTACCGACCATGGCAATATGAAAGGTATTTGCGTGTAGAATACGAATCTGATATCTAGGTGTGAGACCAAGCATCTGGGGGTCCACCCCTTGCACAAAACACCCCCCAAACAGGATTTATTTACCAAATACCAATCTGATATCCAAATGTAGGGGGTTTGTTGTGTTTGGAGGCTGTCCCTCGTCAAAACCGTTCCCCAAAGATGACAAGTTTACGACCTTAGAGATATGGGGATCAAATGAAAGGTCTTTGGAAGTAAAGCACGAATCTGGTATCAATATTCAGGAAAAGTGTCTGTGGGGCCACTCCACACCCAAAACACCACCCAAACGGAAAGTATTTGCTGATCGCTGCAATAAGGGGCTCAAATAAGAGGGTTTTTAAAGTAGAACAAGAATCTGATATATATATTTTCTAGGCCAAGTCATTGAGTGACCACCCCATCCCCCAAACCGGTGATGCTTGCCGTCTATTGAAATATGGGGTTCAAAGGTATTTGGGTAGACCATGAATCTGATATCAACATTCGGCACCAACTATCTAGGGGACGTCACACCACCATAACAACCCCCAAATAGGACGTATTTGCTCACCAAGACAATTTGGGTGTTAAAGACAGTGAAGCTCGATATTCATAGTTCTTCGAGCCCAAACCCCAAGCCGGACATATTTGCTGGCTTTTGCAATAAGGAGTTTAAATGAATGCTATTTGAGGTAAGAAAACGAATCTGTTAACCAATTTTAAGGGCAATGACAATATGGGGTTCATATAAATTATATTTGAGAGTAAAGCACGATGTTGATATATTTTCAGGGCAAAGTATATAGGGGACCACCCCATTCCCCAAAACACCCCTAAATCGGGCATATTTACCGACCATGTCAATGTGGGGCCCAAATGAAAAGTATTGGAGAGTAGCTCACGAAATTGATACCCACTTTCTGGATCAATTTTCTTGGGGTCTACCCCTTACCCAAAACACCTCAAAAATATCAATTATTTACTGACCATGGCAATATGAGGCTCTATTAAAGGTATGACCATGGAACCCAATAAAACATGGCAACCCAAAACACCGCCGAAGAGTACAAATTTACCGACCGTGGCAATATGTGGCTCAAATGAAAGGTTTTTGGGATAAGAAAACGAATTTGATAACCAATTTTATGGCCAAGTTTTTGGGGAACGCCTCATCCTATTGTATATACTCCCCTTAAATCAATGACAATATGGGGATTAAATAAATGGTACTTCAGAGAAGAGCACGATGATGATATTTTATTCAAGGTCAAGTGTCTGGGGGACCCTTAATCAGACATCTGAAATAAAGTCCACCACACATCCAAACTAAAACCCTCCAAGCGAATTCGTAGACCAATTAAGATCATATGGGATTCAGATAAAGGCACTTATATTGTTATACTGTTAGTCAAGCGATATACTATATTTTTCCCATATAAAGAAAAAGAAGGCGCAGCGGAGCGAACCCAGTTCAGCTAGTGTTATCTTAAAATAATATTTAGACAAAATTTTCTCTAGAAAATTTGGCAGAATCAATCGTTGGAAGATCGCCGTGCGAAGAACAAAACTGTTTTGCTATTAGCATCGTTGGATAAGTTAGAATTGAATAAGGGAAGTAAGATTTGATTTGTTTTCTATTGCGCTTATGAAACAAGTCGACATAAAGAGCCCTGTTAAAATTCAGATGTGGGCTTTACAACTTAGTCTAGTTGGAATGGTTGTAAAGCACCATGATCCATTTGACATCTCCTGCTGATGATTTTTCTTGGTCGAAAATGAAATCGCGATACAGGAAACCAGTCAAATGCTTCTAGCAACAACACACTTTTTGCTTACTTTTAAATGTTTTTGCTATACTATTCTTTGAACAGAAAGCATTAAACGATGGTCTAAAGCCGGACAATATCCTGCAATGGAATCTCAATAAGATTTTAAGACCAAACAAAGAAAGCACAAACAGACAACATAAAATTTAAAAAACAAGTGTTTTTGTGTTCTATTTGTAAAAGAGATAGATTACCTTATGGTCTGCAGCTGGACAATATCCGATGGTATGAATTATTTCAAGACCAAACAAAATTTAGCGCAAGACATGTGAAACTAAATTTTGACAAAATTTTTCATACAAATAAAGCTTTGACAAATTGTTTTTGTAGAAACTAAACTTAGACAAATTTTCCATAGAAATACAATTTTGGGAAAATAAATTTTCTATAGAAATAAAAATTTGGGAAAAAAATTACAAAATTTTCTAAAGAAATAAAATTATACAAAATTTTGATTTTGTCAAAATTTTCTATGGAAATCAAATTTCGATAAAATTTTCTGTAAAAATACAATATTGACAAAATTATCTAAAACAAGTAAAAGCGTGCTAAGTTCGGCAGGGCCGAATCTTGAGAACCCACCACCATGGATTCTGATAAAAATTTATATAAAATAAATTTAATTGAGGGGCATACTTTTATTCTATATACCAAACTTCTGTTAAACCAGTAAAAATTAAAGCTTCTACGAACCGAACAAGGATAATCAAGAGGCCGGTTTTCATGGGAGCAATATTTCAGCCAAATCGGTCAAAAATTGCGTCTTCCAGGGTCTCAAGAAGTCAAGTCGGGAGATCGGTTTATATGGGAGCTGTATCAGGATCTTGACCGATATAGCTCCCAGTTGGCAGAGTTGATAGAAGTCACAACAGAACACCACAAGAACACGAAATGTGTCAAGTATGGCGTCACTTCTCACCCAAAAAGGACGTATTTGCTGACCATTGCAATATGGGGAGGAAGAGGTATTTTAGAGTGGAACACGAATCTGATATATATTTTCAGGGCCTCAGTAACTACTGAGAGGGCGCCCAATCCCCCATAACAACCCCCAAATAGGACGTATTTGCTCACCATGACAATTTGGGCCTTAAGAGAGTAGAGTTCGATATTGATTGTTTTTAGGGCCCATACAAACACCCCTTAATCGTACATATTTACCAACCATGTCAAATGAATGGTTTTGGGGAGTAGAGCACGAAATTGATACCCACTTTCGGGACCAATTTGCTGAGGGTCTTACCCCTTCCTCAAAACACCCCACAAACAGCAATTATTTACTGACTATCGAAATATCGCCCTCAAATAATGGTATTTGGGAGTAGAATACGAATGTGATATCCAAATGTAGGACCATGTATTTGGGGCACCGTCCCTTCTCCAAAACGTTCCCAAAGAGTGAGTACAAATTTACCGACCATGGCAATATGTGTCTCAAACGAAAAGAAGTTGAGATTGGAAAACGAATTTGATAACCAATTTTGAGGCCAAGTGTTTTGAGGACGCTTCATCCCATAAACTTCCCTTAAACCAATGGCAATATTGGGTTTAAACAAATGGTATTTGAAAGAAGAGCACTATGTTTATATTATTGGGTTGCCCAAAAAGTAATTGCGGATTTTTTAAAAGAAAGTAAATGCATTTTTAATAAAACTTAGAATGAACTTTTATCAAATATACTTTTTTTACACTTTTTTTCTAAAGCAAGCTAAAAGTAACAGCTGATAACTGACAGAAGAAAAAATGCAATTACAGAGTCACAAGCTGTGAAAAAATTTGTCAACGCCGACTATATGAAAAATCCGCAATTACTTTTTGGGCAACCCAATATTTTCAAGGCCATGATTTACCGATCATGGCAATATGGGGCTCTAATGAGTGGTATTTGGGCACGAAATTCATACCCAATTTCGGTAGTCCACACCACCCCCTAAACCCACCATTCACCACCCTAGGGGCCTTTCCACTCCAGAGAGGATTTTCTTATGACTTTCGACATTACTGATGAATTTCATAGAAATCGGTCCTGATTTAGATATAGCTGCAATATATCACCCGATTTGCACTCCAAGAGCCACTACAAGCGCATTTATTGACCAACCACAATATCTGAGTTTGCTCGAAATCGGTTCAGATTTAGATATAGCTCCCATATATATGTTCGTCAGATTTTGGGTAATTTGCAATAATGTTGTCATTTGTCAACCGTATTGTTTGATAACCCATCTGAAAACATCCGCCGAGGTCCATCAAAATTGGTACAGAATTGGATATAGCTCCCACATAGTACTTATAGCGTAGGTGTAGGGTATTATACAGTCGTCACCGCCCGACTTTTGCCCTTCCTTACTGGTTTTGTATACACTTTTAGCAGAATCCCAAGATTCGGCCCGGCCCGATCGTTTTTACTTGTTACACCCACCATCGAAGGATGGAAGTATATTCATTTTTTCATTCCGTTTGCAACACATCGAAATATCCATTTCCGACCCTGTAAAGTATATATATTCTTGATCAACGTAAAAGTTTAAGACGATCTAGCCATGTCCATCCGTCTGTCTGTTGAAATCCCGCTACAGTCTTTAAAAATAGATATATTGAGCTCAAATTTGGCACAGATTCTTTTTTTGTTCATAAGCAGTTTAAGTTCAGAGATGGGCTATATCGGACAATATCTTGATATAGCCCCCATATAGACCGATCCGCCGATTTAATATAATAGGCCCATAATATCATAGGCCCTTTGCTGAAATTTGGGACGGTGAATTGTATTAAGCCCCTCGACATGCCCCTTCAATTTGGCCTAGATCAGTTCAGATTTGGATACAGCTGCCATATAGACCGATCCTCCGATTTAGGGTCTTGGGCCCATAAAAGCCACATTTATTATCCGATTTTGCTGAAATTTGGTACAGCGAGTTGTCTTAGGCGAGTCGATACCCTTCTTCAATTTGGCCTAGATGGGTTCAGATTTCGATATAGCTGCTATATAAACCGATCTCTCAGTTTAAGGTTTTGGGCCCATAAAAGGCGCATTTATTGTCCTATGTCGCCGAAATTTGGGATAGTGAGTTATGTGAAGCCTCTCGACGTATTTCTGCAATATGGCACAGATCGGTCCAGATTTGGATATAACTGCCATATAGACAGATCTCTCGATTTTAGTTTTTGGGTCCATAAAAGCCGCATTTATTGTCCGATATCGCCGAAATTTGGGACAGTGAGTTAAGTTAAGCCCCTCTACATATTTCTGTAATTTGGTCTGGATCGATTGAGATTTGTATTTAGCTTGCCTTATCAACGTTAGGCAAGTGTGTGCTGTTGCCAAAAAACTTTGATTGGCATAGTGGATCACGATTTCTGATACGTCATGTATCTTCATCCCATACCCATGCCCATACCCAACGACTATTGAATACGGTGTGGAGCACATTTTTGTTCTGGAACGGGGCCCTGAGCTCTGCCGCAATAAGAGAGCAAACAGACAAACCAAACCACAAATAGCACTTGCAGTGATATTCGACGAATGTTCAAGTGCACAATAAAAATAATTTGGTTGTGTTGATGTGTTTTGTTGTTCTAAGCATTGATGATTAGTTTGTGTGTCGGAATAGTGGAAAATAAATCTTTTGCTCACTTATTGCGCTTGGGAGAGCTAGAGGACTTTTGAAGCATGCTCTACACCATATTCAATAGTCGTTGGATATGTAGAGCACCTTTATCAATTGGACAAAGTTGTTGATGATGAAGATGCATCAGAAATCGCGAAATCGAGAATTTCTATAGAAATAAAATTGTTGATACATTTTTCTTATAGAAACAAAATTTTGTTGGATTTATTTGACCAGCTGAAACTGGAAATGCTGAAATGAAAAAAACCAAAATTAGGTTGCGCAAAAACAGACGAAACACAATTTCGACAAAATTCTCTATAGACATTTACCAATCCCCCTTCCCATCATAAATTTTTTCTTAACATTGTTTCATCCCTGACATGTCTCAATTACATCAACATTTAAAAATGCAAATTATCCTTAAGTTTTCGAAAATTGTTCTTTTCTTGGCAAACAATAAGAACAACTTACCGAGAAATAAAACAAACCAAAACAATGAAACTACAGGAAACAAACAACACTTGACATGACTTCAAAAAATTCACAAAAAGGATATGTCATCAAAATTTATGATTGATGGCTCAAGGCATTTCACTTGCATGTTACTCCCCTCTTTAGTTTGCATAACTGACTTGGAGTTTTTTTTTTCGGTATTCCTTAGCAGGCTCTTAAGCATACTTGTAGTTACCAATCTTAAGGAATTAACAGAAGGATCTTAAGTACCTTCTATGATGTTGGGTGTAGATCAACATAATATAGCTTGTCGTCATCGTCAATCATATTTTCACAAATGCCAAAAAGAGAAAAAGGAGGAAGAAAAGAATACACCCTTTTTCTTTTGGGCATATCTTGAGTATTTGTTTGCATTTGTCAACTTTTAGTGGTTGCAAATTGTTTTATTGTCCTTGTTAAAGCGATTATTGGTCTCTAAGGATACTCGTTTGTACTTTGTAGCAAAGGGTAATAAAAAAAAATCAAAAAAAAAACGAAGAACTTCAGAACATTTCTTCATCAGTACTTTTAAAGATCTTTGGTATTTCATTGTTTAAGAGTAGACTGACTTTTTGATGGTTATATTTTCTCCCACAACATACAAGAACAAAAATTGTCCTCTTAATCACCACAGCATTAGCAAGGAAGTTAACCACTTTGAAATGTCAAACGATCAGATTGTTGACAAGTTAATTAATTACGAAGAAATAACTATTGGGTTGCCCAAAAAGTAATTGCGGATTTTTCATATAGTCGGCGTTGACAAATTTTTTCACAGCTTGTGACTCTGTAATTGCATTCTTTCTTCTGTCAGTTATCAGCTGTTACTTTTAGCTTGCTTTAGAAAAAAAGTGTAAAAAAAGTATATTTGTTTAAAGTTCATTCCAAGTTTTATTAAAAATGCATTTACTTTCTTTTAAAAAATACGCAATTACTTTTTGGGCAACCCAATATTTAACACTAGTTCGATGTATTCATAGGGGCATAAGTTCTTTCTTTGACAAACTCAAAAATTCATTTTGATTATAATTTTTACTTAGTATTTCACAACTATAAATTTTTCAAAGGTAAGATTAAATGTACGCCATTATACTTCAAAAGAAGGGCGTCAAACGAATGAAATGAAATATAACTGGCAGCGATAGCTTCCTTTCCTAAAGGCATAGGAGAAATTTCTCTCATTTTAATGGTAAAGTCCGATTAAAGTTATAGGCCAATGATTAGGGACCACTTTTCGCCCGAACAGCGTGCTGGTTAACAACACACCTCCGTATAAAAGTTTTTAATGGCTGATAACAGCGCAAATGTCGCCAGCATTAATGAGAGGCAAAGAAATATTTTTTTAGGTTCTACCCGGTATTTGAATCTAGGCGTCCTGATTACTATTCAAATCAACAGCAGAACGATCAAACCGAAGACAAAATGGCGACACCCCATTATTTTCCGCCAATTTTCATTTTTGTTACGATTTTTATACCCTCCATTATAGGATGGGAATATACTAATTTCATCATTCTGTTTGTAACTCCTCGAAATATTCGTCTAAGACCCCATAAAGTATTTATATTCTTGATCGTCATGATTATTATAACTCGATCTATCCATCTCCGTCCGTCTGTCGAAAGCACGCTAACTTTCAAAGGATTCAAGCTAGCGGCTCGAAATTTTGCACAAAAACTTATTTTTAGTGTAGGTCGGTTGGGATTTTAAATGGGCCAAATCAGTTCATAACCTGATATAGTTGCCATATAAACCGATCTCAGGGTTTTGACTTCTTGAGCCACTAGAGGGCTCCATTCTTATCCGATTTGGCAAACATTTAGCATGAAATGTTTTGTTGTGATTTTCAACAATTGTGCTCAGTATGGTTGACATCGGCTCATAACCTGATATAGCTGTCATATAAACCGATCTTGACTTCTTGAGCCACAAGAGCGAGCAATTCTTATCCGATTTGGCTGAAATTCTGCATGAAATATTTCGTTATGACTTCCAACAAATCTGCCAAATATGGTTCAAATCAGTTCATAACCTGATATAGCTGCCATATAAACCGATCTGGGATCTTGACTGCTTGAGCCTCTAGAGGGCGCAATTATCAACGGATTTGGTTGAAACTTTGTACAACGGCTTCTCATATTTTACTTATTTAGCCCCTAAAGGGCGTAATTCTTACTCGAATTGGCTGAAATGTTGCACAATAACTTCTACTTTGGTCTCCCATATTCAATTCAACTATGGTCCGAATCGGACCATAACTTGATACAGCTCCAATAGCATAGCAATTATTTTCTTTAATCCTTTGTTGGCCTAAAAAGAGGTGCCGTAAAATAACTCCACAAATTTGACCCATTGTGAAGGGTATATCAAATTTGGCCCGACCGAACTTAGCAAGGTATTACAGGACCAATCCTAAACCTAAGCTACGATGGCAAAAATGTTCGTCAAAATGTTACACCTATTAGTACTCTAGTAATTCAATTTATAATAACGGAAAATTGATTTACGACCCCATAAACTATATATATTCTGGATCGTCTCGACATTCTGTGTCCGACCGTCCGACTGTCGAAATCACGATAGCGGTCGTTATGCTAGTCGATTGAAATTTTACACACCTACATCTTATTGATATAGGTCGTTGGAGGTTGCAAGTATAGCCCCCATATAAACTGATCCCCCGATTTGACTTCTTGAGCCCCTAGAAGCCTAAAATTTCATCCGATTTCGCTGAAATTTGGCTCAGAAAACTATCTTATGACTTAAACCAGTGCCAAGTTTTATCCCAATCGGTCAGTATGATAATATAGGCCTCCCTAAGTATCGATATTTCGATCACTTCTTGAGACAAAAAAAAATTAAAATACTAACTCAGTAAATAATAATAATAAAATTTTTAAATATTAAGATTTTAAGAAAATCTTCTATAGCACGCTGATCTTGACTCTGGGTAACCTACAACCTCAAATTCGTGCACAGTAGCACCACTTCTACTATTTTTCATAAATATCAATAGAAATATATTCATTTATGAGCGAATTCTTCTAAAACGGGGAAATTTTTCAATCCTATTGGAATAAAGACGACGAATAATGTTTTCATTCCCAACTGCCAATAGGAATGTTTTAAGTGACCAATTGGATTATTAAGGACCGTATAGCCTTGTCATAAACTCTTAGCTGAGACAAGCACCCTTTGAGAGAAAGAAATATCAGTAAAAGAAAAACACTATTGTGCTAATAACACATAGTACTTCTTTTTTTGATTACTTCGTGCTATGGCATTTAAAACAAAAACAAGTAAAAGCATGCTATGGCGGCCGGACGAAATCTTGGGAACCCACCATCTGCAAATAATTCATACAAAACAAATTTTATTCTACATACCAGAGATGTTGGAAGTCAAAACAGAACACGAAATGCAATGTTTGAACCAAATGGGATAATAATTGCCCCCTAGAGAACCAATATCTGAAATCGGTTAATATAGCAGCTATACTAAAACATGGACCGATTTGGCCTATTCACAATCCAAACCATCCTGCACTAATGAAAAGTATTTATGCAAAATTGCAAGCGTCTTCGAAAGTTAACATGCTTTCGACAGACAGACGGACGGACATGGCTAAATCGAATCATGGAAATGTCAAGACGATCAACAATATATATACATTGAAGTAATTAAATTTTTCGACGTGTTACAAACGGAATCATGAAATTAGTCTACTCTCATTCCATGGGGGACGGTATAAAAAATTTACAAAAAAAAAAAAAAAAAAAAACAAACAAAAAAAAATAAAATAAAATAAAGTAAAATAAAATAAAATAAATAAAATAAAATAAAATAAAATAAAATAAAATAAAATAAAATAAAATAAAATAAAATAAAATAAAATAAAATAAAATAGAATAAAATAAAATAAAATAAAATAAAATAAAATAAAATAAAATAAAATAAAATAAAATAAAATAAAATAAAATAAAATAAAATAAAATAAAATAAAATAAAATAAAATAAAATAAAATAAAATAAAATAAAATAAAATAAAATAAAATAAAATAAAATAAAATAAAATAAAATAAAATAAAATAAAATAAAATAAAATAAAATAAAATAAAATAAAATAAAATAAAATAAAATAAAATAAAATAAAATAAAATAAAATAAAATAAAATAAAATAAAATAAAATAAAATAAAATAAAATAAAATAAAATAAAATAAAATAAAATAAAATAAAATAAAATAAAATAAAATAAAATAAAATAAAATGAAATAAAATAAAATAAAATAAAATAAAATAAAATAAAATAAAATAAAATAAAATAAAATAAAATAAAATAAAATAAAATAAAATAAAATAAAATAAAATACAATAAAATAAATTAAAATAAATTAAAATAAAATAAAATAAAATAAAATAAAATAAAATAAAATACAATACAATACAATAAAATAAAATAAAATAAAATAAAATAAAATAAAATAAAATAAAATAAAATAAAATAAAATAAAATAAAATAAAATAAAATAAAATAAAATAAAATAAAATAAAATAAAATAAAATAAAATAAAATAAAATAAAATAAAATAAAATAAAATAAAATAAAATAAAATAAAATTAAAATTAAATAAAATAAAATAAAATAAAATAAAATAAAATAAAATAAAATAAAATAAAATAAAATAAAATAAAATAAAATAAAATAAAATAAAATAAAATAAAATAAAATAAAATAAAATAAAATAAAATATTAAATAAATAAAATTACTTTAATTTTGTTTGAATAAAAATGAAATAAAATCATAACAAATAGTAAACAAAATTAAAATAAGAATGTGAAATGAGTAGAAAAAGCATTGAAACTAATATTTAAAATTTAATTTTTATTTTTCATAATAAACCTATAAAGCCTATCAATTAAAATTAAACAAAAACTATAAATGATTTTTCGACCATTTTTATGAATTAAAGCTAATCCTTGCAAATTTATATATTTATATCATTAGTTAATATTTATTATGTGTGACTATTTACCTTTTTCGTTTTCCAAAACACACCATTACTGTCATATAAGAAAAAATTTTACTTTAAAAGCACTTTTAAAATATAAAATTTTTAAAAAATTTCACTTCTTTACTTTTATTTTGGATGTATAGGGCAAAAAAAGGCTTAAAAATTCAAACGATAGCGTAAAAAACAACTTAAATGGTTTCAAATTGTTATATATAATAATATGTAAATCTTTTGTTTTATCTTGAACTCAAAAAAAAAACAAAAACAATAAAATATCAATTTTATTTTTGCATTATTTTTCTTTTTTTTAATTTACTTTGATTTAAAGCCGAAGCTAATACATACAAAGAGTATGTGTAAAATATTTGACTTAAAACATACGCTTAATAAATATGCTGTAATAATGTATTGTTATGAAAGAATATATAAGTGTTACATTTAATTGAAATAAACAAAGATTATATAAATGTTTTAAGTGAAAAAATATAAATAAGAAACAAAAGTATTAAAAAAATATTTAAAAAAAACTATACAATAACAAATTAAATATATCTTACAAAAAGAAAATAATTTACTGTAATATAAACTGAGCCAGAACAACAGTATGTATTGCTAAGGAAGAACATAATTTAAAAACAAGTAAAAAGGCGTTAAGTTCGGCCGGGCCGAACTTTGGATACCAACCACCTCGGGAATATATGTAAACCACCTTTCATCAAAATTCGGTGGAAATTTCATACCTTATGTCCCATATCAGTTATATCAAAATATGTTCCGATTTGGACCAAATACTAAAAGTACACTAACTATATCTAAAAATAAACCGATCTCAACCATATACGAGACGGATGTCGAAAAGCCTAACATAAGTCACTGTGTCAAATTTCAGTGAAATCGGATTATAAATGCGCCTTTTATGGGGCCAAGACCTTAAATCGCGATATCGGTCTATATGGCAGCTATATTCAAATCTCGACCGATCTGGGCCAAATTGTAGAAGGACTTCGAAGAGCCTAACCAAACTCACTGTCTCAAATTTCAGCGACATCGGACAATAAATGCGTCTTTTATGGCCCCAAAACCTAAAACGTAGATATCGGTCAATATGGCAACTATATCCAAATCTGAACCGATCTGTGCGATATTGCAGAAGTATGTCAAGGGGTTTAACATAACTCACTGTCCCATATTGCGGCGACATCGGATAATAAATAAGCATTTTATGGGCCCAAAACCATAAATCAAGAAATCGGTCTATATGGCAGCTATATCCAAATCTGAACCGATCTGGGCCAAATTGATGAAGGATGTCGAAGGGCCTAACACAACTCACTGTCCCAAATTTCAGCAAGATCGGATAATAATTGTGGCTTTTATGGGACTTAGACCCTAAATCGGATGATCGGTCTATATGGCAGCTATATCCAAATCTGAACCGATCTGAGCCAAATTCACGGAGGATGTCGAAGGGCCTAACACAACTCCCTATCCCAAATTTCAGCAAAATCGGATAATAAATGTGGCTTTTATGGGCCTAAGACCCTAAATTGGCATATCGGTCTATATGGCAGCTATATCCAAATCTGAACCGATCTGAGCCAAATTCACGGAGGATGTCGAAGGGCCTAACGCAACTCACTGTCCCAAATTTCAGCGAAATCGGATAATAAATGTGGCTTTTATGGGACTTAGACCCTAAATCGGATGATCGGTCTATATGGCAGCTATATCCAAATCTGAACCGATCTGAGCCAAATTCACGGAGGATGTCGAAGGGTCTAACACAACTCACTGTCCCAAATTTCAGCAAAATCGGATAATAAATGTGGCTTTTATGGGCCTAAGACCCTAAATCGGCCGATCGGTCTATATGGGGGCTATATCAAGATATAGTCCGATATAGCCCATCTTCGAACTTAACCTGCTTATGGACAAAAAAAGAATCTGTGCAAAGTTTCAGCTCAATATCTCTATTTTTAAAGGCTGTAGCGTGATTTCAACAGACAGACGGACAGACGGACAGACGGACGGACATGTCTAGATCGTCTTAGATTTTTACGCTGATCAAGAATATATATACTTTATAGGGTCGGAAATGGGCATTTCGATGTGTTGCAAACGGAATGACAAAATGAATATACCCCCATCCTTCGGTGGTGGGTATAATAATAATAACAAACAAACAAACTACACAACTTTGTAATAGAACAATGAACTTAACAAATTTAGAAATCAGATAACTAAAAATCTTAAAAATTATATTTTTTAACAATCACCTCTATAGACAAAACGACATTAATAAAAAAAAAACTATTTCAGAAAAATGTTATTAAACTGGTTTTAGGTTTAATGAAGTATACATAAAAGAATATAATTCTGACTTAAACAAAACTCTTCACTATTTTAAAAGTGGGTTATAAAATAACAACAAAAAGTTTAAAAATCAAAACATTAAAACAAAAAAACATATAATGAATATAAATAAACTATTAACTCAAAATTTAAAGCATCAAATTGGACCACAAAGCCATTAGAGGTATGATAACTGTAACATACAGCCAGTACACGCCAGAAACTCGATTGAGATTCTAAATATTGGTAAAGACCTCTTCTACATGCATTGTATAAAAAAGGATTGTTATGTAGTTTTTGTGATATCGTTTTATAGGTTTGGAAACACAAAAAAAAATCCCATTTTCCACTTCAAGGGGATTTTTGAAATTTTTGGGAATTAAACTTTTAAAATTTTTTTAACAATTTTTTTTTTTTTTTGATATCGTTTTATAGGTTTGGGAATACTAAAAAAACATATTTTCCCTATTGAGGGGATGTTTGATATTTTTTACAACTTTTTATCCCCTTTTTTTGTGATATCCTTATTAGTTTTGAAAACCATTAACAAAAAAATCTATAGCACCAGACAATAACTTTTGAAATTATAAGGAATTCGACAGTTTTTAACAGGATTTTCTTGTGACATTTCATTATTTTAGAAGGGGGTTATAAAACAACACAAAAATTTTAAAAATCAACTTTTGAAAACACAGAAACAATTACATTTTTCCCTTTGAGGGGATTTTCGAGGTTCGGGAATTGCGAATTCGACTTTTACAATATTAAAACATTTGTTTTTTGTGATATTGTTTTATATCTTTGGAAATACAACAAAATCAAATTCCCTTAAGGGATTTTGAAAATTTTTGCAATTTTTAGAAATTCGACTTTAACAATATTTAAACAGCCGTTTCCTGTAATATTTGACTATCTTAAAAGGGGGTTATATAAATAAACACTGTTCCAAATTTCAGCAAAATCGGATAGTAAATGTGGCTTTTATTGGCCTAAGACCCAAAATCGTCGGATCGGTCTATATGGGGGCTATATCAAGATATAGTCCGATATAGCCCATCTTTGAACTTAACCTTCTAATGGACAAAAAAAGAATCAGTGCAAATTTTCAGCTCAATATCCCTATTTTTAAAGACTGTAGCGTGATTTCGTCTTAGATTTTTACGCTGGTCAAGAATAGATATACTTTACAGGGTCGATTATGGATATTTCTATGTGTTGCAAACGGCAATGCAATACAATTGTCATTTGTTAACCGATTTCCTTGAAATTTGGTAAGAACGATTTTCGCTTGACTCTCGACATTGGTGAATTTCATAGAATTCGATTCTGATTTAGATATAGCTGCCATATAAGTATATCTCTTGATTTTCCTACATAGAGCCCTTCAAGCGTATTTATTGATCAATCTTCCCCTAACCTTGCCCAATGCTTTCCTCATCAACTACCACAATATCTGAGAAGTGTGTTCGAAATCGGTTCAGATTTTCATATAGCTCCCACATATATGGGGTAATTTGCAATAATGTTGTCATTTGTCAGCCGTATTTATTACAGTTTGAACATATTTACTTTAAATTTGATACGAGTTGTTTAATAACCCATCTGAAAACATCAGAACAGAATTGGATATAGCTCCCACATTGTACTTATTGGGTAGGTGTAGGGTATTATACAGCCGGCACCGCCCGACTTTTGCCCTTCCTTACTGGTTTTTTTTTTCGGATATAGTTATTAGTTTGGAAAAATCGCACTCTTTTAAACTTATTTTCCAATTGAGGCGCTTTTTGCAAATATTTTGAGAATTTTCAGTTATTATTCAACACATTTCTGCCATAGCATAATAGGTATGTACTGATTTCTTTCTCAGAGTCCTTTAGTGACCTTTAGGATCCACAAACATACAACACACTTACTGTAAAACTCCCTTAACATTGACAAAAAAAAAGGTGTTTTAAAAACGACGTTTTTTTCAAACTATTTGTTGGATTTCTGTGTTTGGAACCACTATGTTGACTTGATTTAAAAAAAAAAAAGTTTGATCTAAAATCTAGACAATTCGAAAAAGCAAATACCAAGCTTTCAGCAAATAGTGGGTGTAAAATTAAAACAGTTTTAAAATTGATAGAAACTATAAACAAATAAATATTAAATTAACAAAAGAAATTATAAAAAAATAATAAAAATTAATTAAATATAAAGCCCCTATTCCAAACAAAATGCAAAGTTTTATTTTTTTTAAATTTTGTGTTTTGAAATACTTTTTCAAACGAAAAATAACACTCCACTGAGGCAAGTAACAACCAAATGACATTTTAAGGGAAAATTATTTTAAAAATATCGAAATACTACGATTTATATAAACAAAATTTACAACTACATACTGCAAACAAATAAACTAAAATGCTACAACAACAAACAAACTCTAAATGTTTCCTATTTAACAAACAAAAAATATTTTTTATAATAATTTAAAGAAAAACGAACAAAATTTTTTTTAGAAAAACAAAAAATAAAAAGTTTTCAAAAAAAGAAATCAAAATCTATTCTTATAAAATTATAAATGTATAATATAAAAACATATACAGTACCACCAAAAATAAAAAACGAATTATCAATAAAAAAAAATCTGAGAGTATACATTACATAAGAGTAACAACTGGACTAATTTTCCGAAAAAAATAAAGTTTCAAATTATATAGCATTTTTTTGATAAAAAAAACTTTAGAACTTTACATGATTATACTTTAAATATTAAAATAACATATAACATAACATATTATGACTACTACTATTATTATAAAACTTAAAAACAGCAAGGTAAAAATTGAGTCTAACTTTCAAATAAGTTCTGAAGAGACAAAAAAAAAACGAACCAAACATTCAAAAAGGAGTCGTATATGTCTTCTTTATTTTATAACCTTTTTTATTATATTATTGAATAATATAATAACATTTTCTTATTACAAGCTATGACTATAACTACAAAAAATGTATATATACGCAAGAAAAAACATATAACTATAATTTATATTTATGCTATATATATATATTATTATATATGTATGTATATTTGTGTATAAATGTGTAATAAAAAATTCCCTATAAAAATGTAATAAACCGAAAAAAAACAAAACCAAACAAATGCTTTTATTTCAAGGAGGTTAGACAAATAAACTAAATCAACCTTTTACTTCTACAGAAAAATAATTAAAATAGTTTTTTATAGATAACTAGGTGAACCGTGCTGTATATGGAACAAAATTGGTCTTCGAATATTAAAATCTAAAATTTAAAAACTTGGTTTTAAAATGTCCTTGTTTGATACCCATATGATATTCATTGGTCTGGGAGGTGGCTTGGAGGGTTTTTATACCCTTCACCATAGGATGGAGTTAAACTAATTTCGTCCGTTTGTTACACCTCGAAATATTCGTCTAAGAACCCATAAAGTATATACGAGGGTTTCCTTTTATATTTTTCTGGATTAGAGAACACAAAAACCAATATTAATAATCGAAAATAGCTTTATTGTATTTCAAAACATTCGCCATTAAGATCTGTACACCTTTGCATGCGTTTGAACCAATTGTCGAAACACTTTTGCCACTCTGATAAAGGTCTCAAAACATGCATTCTGAACACATTAACCGCTTATTCAGGCCCTCTCTCATTTGCATAACCACCACCATAGGATGGGAATATACTAACCTAGTCATTCCGTTTGTAACACCTCGAAATAATGATCTGCGACCCCCTAAAGTATACATATTCTGGATCGTCTCGACATTCTGATTCGATCCAGCCATGTCTATCCGGCCGTCCGCTGGGAGCTTGAAATTTTTAACAGGTACTTAATATCGATATAGGTCGGTGAGGATTGCAAATGGGCCATATCGGTTCAGAATTATATATAGCTCCCATAAAAACAGATCTCCCGCTTTGATTTCTTCATGCCCTGGAAACCGCAATTTTTGTCCGTTTTGGCTGAAATTTTGCACATAGTCTCACGTTATGACATACAATAACTGTGGTAATTACGGTCCAAATCGGTCAAGAACCTGATATAGCTCCCATATAAACCGATCTCTCGATTTGATTTCTTGAACCCCGGGAAGCATCAATTTTCATCCGATTTGGCAGAATTTTTCCATGTAGTGTTCTGTTGTGACTTCCAACAACTGTTCCAAGTACGGTTCACATCTGTATATAACCTGATATAGCTCCCATGGCTGAAATTTTGCATGCGATGTTCTATGAAGACTTCCAACAACTGTTCTAAGTACAGTCCAAAAAACCGGTCTCTCGATTATCCTTGTTCGGTTACTAGAAGCTTTAATTTTAGCTGGTTTGACAGATGTTTGGTATGTAGAAAATATTATGTCCTTCAACTAAATTTATCTTCTTACATATATATAGAAATAAATTTGTGTTTGTTTGTTTCTTATATATAGAAGGAAGGGCCTAACACGTCTCACTGTACCAAATTTCAGCAAAATCGGATAATAGATGTGGCTTTTATGAGCCTAAGACCCTAAATCGGTGGATCGGTCTATATGGGGGCTATATGAAGATATAGTCCGATACAACCCATCTTCGAGCTTAACATGCCTAGGGACAAAGAAAGAATCTGTGTAAAGTTTCAGCTCAATATTTCTATTTTTAAAGACTGTAACGTGATTTCAACATAACAGACGGACGGACATGGCTAGATCGTCTTAGATTATTCTAAATGGATATTTCGATGTATTGCAAACGGAATCACAAAATTAATTAATTAACAAATCAATTGTAGCACGCAGAAGGTGGGCATATGTCTTCTTTCAATTCAACAGTATCTGAAGATGCAATATTGAATTCGCATTGAAGCTAATTAGGAAGGATGCAGCCGTTTCAACTTTAAGAAGTATTAGCTTCAAACTTAGCATATCTGAAGCTTTTTATAAAGAGTTATTTAAACCGATAGTTTGGCCAGAAGATGTGAAAGTATGTCCGTTTTTTCGAAGGACAAAGCAATCAACGAACAAACTTGAAGGTTTTGCTCAGTAATATAATAAAATGCTACTTTCAAAATATGTCAGGGTTGAGAACGAAAAGTATGGATATATATTTGTACGTACAAGCCAGCGTAATTATGATGTAATAGTGTTTGTTGGAACTTGGTTGAATGATGACTTCTATAATCAGGAGTTTTTTGATAGCCAATTGTTTCAAGTTTTTCGAACTGATAGAGATGCTGTTATCACAAATTGCTCTAGAGGTGGAGGAGTACTTGTTGCTGTACGTCATTAACTACCTGCTATAAAAATTGATTTGCCAAATGCTAATGTGATTTCAGTGTAATCAGTTATGTATTAGTATAACTGGCCAATCAAGTCCTATTATGCAAGTGTCTTACATTCCTCCAGGAAGCTTGTATGACATATATGATAACCACATTCAAAATGTTACACAAATTGTTGATAAATTTTGTCAAAGTGAAGTGGCTATTTTGGAGATTTTAATTTGGTTTAAAGTTCCAGATTCTGAAACATTACACGCAACTAATGGTAATTCTGAAATTGAAATAAATCTTGTTGATAGTTTCTTAAGTATTAACTTATGTCAGATTTAATGAATATGATAATTCATTAAATCGAATGTTAAACATAATTTTGATAAGAGAGAATCTAAAGTTTGCTATTGAAATATGTACAAAGCCTTTCTGGAATGCAGATATGCATCATGTAGACTTCCTTCCAAAAATTGATTCTTCTAATTGCAAATACTTTAAACCTGAAAATTGTAATTTTTAAATTTTTCAATTGCAAATCATAATTGACTCAATCAATTTTATGGCAACTCGGTCAAGAATTGCTTTTCCACTGTGTTTATAAATGTAAATCTTCCCTCGGCATCTCCTTTTCTTCTACCATTGAGTACTATTTCACCATAATCATTTAGAAATTCTAAAAACTTTCTTCCTTTTACATTATCTATTTGATCATGCAATTGACTAAGTTTAAGATCCGATCGAAAGTAAGCCTAGTAAATTTCTCCAATTTCTTGTTGAATGTTTCCGATTCTTACATTCATATCACCAATTAGCACATTTTAAGGCTCCGAATTTTCGATTAAAAATGATTTTATAGTTTCAAACTCCTCATCCCAGTTTACACCTTTTAAATATAAGGGAATTATATTAAATTTGGTATCATTAGTAAGGAATCGAATTATATCAACACCTGTTACACTTTCAAAGTTATGTTTTATTTCAGCATCATCTAGGTCTTTTCTCAAACCATATATACATCCACCACTAGGCCTACCACGAGCATTTATAAGTCGAGCTAGTTTCCAATACAGTTTGAAATTGGGGAAATATTTCTTCCATTTATCAAAATGTATATACCCTTCACCATAGGATGGGGGGTATACTACAATATTTTCGTCATTCCGTTTGTAACACCTCGATATACGCGTTTCAGACCCCGTGCGTCTGTCTGTCGAAAGCACGCTAACTTTCGAAGGAGTAAAGTTAGATGCTTAAAGTTTCGCACAAATACTTCTTATTAGTGCAGGTCGGTTGGGATTGTAAATGGGCCAGATTGGTCTTTGTTTTGATATAGCTGCCATATAAACCGATCTTGGTTTTTAAATTCTTCAGCCTCTAGAGGGCGCAATTTCCGTCCGATTTGATTTGACTAAGTATGGTTCAAATCGGTTCATAACCTGATATAGCTGCCATACAAACCGATCATGGGTCTTGACTTCTTTTAGAGGAAGCAATTCTTTTCAGATTTGGCAGAAACTTTGCAGAACGACTTCTCCCATGACCTTCAACATGCGTGTCCAATATGGTCTGAATCGATCTATGGCTTGGAACAGCTCCCATATAAACCGATCTCCCGATTTTGCTTCTTGAGCCTCTACAAATCGCAATTCTTATCTGAATGGACTAAAATATTACACAATGACTTGCACAATGTCCATCATTCAATTCATTTATGGTCCGAATGAGACTATAACTTTTTATACCATAACAGTTTTTATTCATTATTCTTTTTTTGCCTAAAAAGAGATACCGCGCAAAGAAATCGACAAATGCTGTCCACGGTGGAGGGTATATAAGATTCGGCCCGGCCGAACTTAGCACGCTCTTACTTAAATATTTCATGTTCTGTTACATATTGAAAAGATCCTGATATAGCTCCCATATAAAGCGGTCTCTAGATTATCCTTGTTCGGTTTGCAGACGCTTTAATTGTTGCTAGTTTGGTATATAGAATAAATGTATGCCTTTCAACTAAATTTATTTTGTATACATTTTAAGCAGAATCCAAGGTGGTGGGTTCCGTTTTACTTGTTCCTGTCTTATGGCAACCCATATGAACCTGTTTCGTATACTCATACATGTTGCCTTGGGTTGTGTTTACGTTGCATCGAACAACACTTGTTGCTTGAAAACCGACAAAATTCCCAACTCGTGCCCAACAAGCCAGTGAGAGTTGAAACAATTGAGAAACGAAACACACACGCATGAGTTCGAGAGCGAGAGACAAGTGTATGCAATGGAGACCATTGAGTGGGAGTGATACGACAAGCATGGAAAGAACGCGTAAAAACCAAACAAAAATAAATTTTTCTATTTGAAAACACAGAAAACGAAAATGAATTTAGTGTTGCACTGAAAGAGCGAACGCGTGTATGGCGAAATAGGCGGGTGTGGAATATTAATTATTTTTTTTTAAATTGTATTGTCAAAATGAAAAATTGCTAGTGATGCGTCAAAAGAAATATATGTGAATTTATAATAAAAAAAAAATAATGGAAAAATATTTAAACAAAAAAAAATTAAATTTAAGTGAAAACAAAAAATAAATTAAGTAAAAAGAAATATCTGAAAAAAATTAGAAAAAAAATACCGAAAAATCATTTAAGTGAATATTCTCACAAGCAAATTGTATATGCAAACAGTATGTATATGCAATAAAAGGTAAACTCTTAATAATTTATATAAAATGATAAGAACATTAGTTTTTACATACACAACTATAAAAATTAAATGCCTTGAAAATATTTCCATTTAAAAAACTAACAAAAATTTTTATAATAACTATAAAAACTCCCCATTTTGATTTTTTAGTGCTTTAAGAATTAAGATTTAATTTATTGAATTTATATTTATTAAGCAAAATATGTCAAAGCTTTATTTATAAATATCATAAAACGTTTTTATGCGTCTCGACGAATTTCTTTGCCTTGTTTTGTATAGAGAGCAAAAAAGATCAAAAAGTTGTATGCGTGAGTGTTTGCAATGTGTCTGCCAAAGATTTCAATGATTTTATTAATGGGGCTTATGAATAAAAAACAACGAACAAAAACCCAAACTCAAACAAGTCCTCAGACATACACATCGACAACACAGATATTCAGATGCGGAAACGGAACTCTAAGAGTCAGTTTACGAGGGCCCATAGAAATACCGCGACAACAAAGTGTGGAAAATAAAAATTGGAACAGCGTTTTCTTTTAAAAGAAATTTTTTCACCAAGATTTCCACAGTATAGAAACGAAAAAAAATTAAAGAAATAAATGTAAAATATATTGAAATAAAATTTTGACCAAAATTTATAAAGAAATAAAATTTTGTACAGAAATTAATTTTTTTTAGCAATGAAATTTGGCCAATTGTAAAATAGATAAAATGTTTTTCTATAGCAAGATTTACTTTAAAGTTAAAATTCGGTCGAAATTTTTTATTAAATAAAAAGCGTGCTTAGTTCGGCCGAGCCGAATATTGGTAACCCACCACCATGGATTCTGCTAAAATATGGTAGCTATATCTGATCATAGACCTATTTGGACCGTACTTGGCACAGTTGTGCCAAATCCGACAAAAATTGCGGCTTCCAGGGGCTCAAGAAGTCAAATCGGGAGATCGGTTTATATGGGAGCTAAATCAGGTTCTTTACCGTTTTGGACCGCATGCAAAATTTGAGGCTTCCAGGGGCTCATGGAGTCACATCGGTTGATCGGTTTATATGGGAGCTATAACAGGTTCTTGACCGATTTAGACCGTATATGACGCAGTTGCTAGAAGTCATAACCGAACACTGTGTGCAAAAGCTCAGCCAAGTCGGATGAAAATTGAGGCTTCCAGGGGCTCAAGGATTAAAATCCGGAGATCGGTTTATACATGAGCTATATCAGCCAAATTGGATGAAAATTGAGTTTTACAGGGTCTCAAGAATTAAACTCGCGAGATCGGTTTATATGGGCGCTATATCCGGTTATATACCAATTCAAACCGTACTAGGCATAGTTAGAAGTCATAACAGAACACTATATGCAAAAGTTCAGCCAAATCGGATGAAAATTTAAGCTTCTAGGGGCTCAAGAAGTACTTGGCTTAGATTTTGGAAGTCATAACATAACACCGCACGCAAAATTTTAGCCAAATCGGACAGAATATGTGGCTTCCAGGGGATTAAGAAGTCAAAGCGGGAGATCGGTTTATATGGGAGCTATATCTTAATCTTAACCCATTTGCAATCCCCAACGACCTACAACAATATTAAGTATCTGTGAAAAATTTCAAGGGGATTGGTTTACGCGTTCGACCACTATCGTGATTTCGACAGACGGACTGACCGACATGGTTAGATCGACTCATAATGTCGAGACGATCAAAAATATATATATTTTATGGGGTCCTAGATCAATATTTCGAGGTGTTGCAATCGGAATGACTAGATTAGTATACTCCCATCCTATGGTGGTGGGTATAAAAAAATTATAGATAGATTCACCTGTCATAAAGGCAAACCTATGATAATACTATTGTAGTAAAAATGTGATAAGTTCTGCCGGGACAAATCACCATAGATTCCGCAAAACAAATTCCACAAATTTCTGAAAATAAGGCACAAATTAAAGATTCAAGGGGCCGTTGAAGACTAATCGGGAAATCGTTTTAAATCTGAGCTTTATCTGGTTATTGACAGATTTGGAACATACTTGGCACATTTGTTGAAAGTCAAATAATAATTGTGGCTTTCAGGTTTCTCAAGTAATTAAATCGAGAGATCAGGTTATGAACCGATTTGGACTATACTTGACATAGTTGTTGAAAGTCAGCACAAAACACTTCATACAAAAATTCAGCCAAATCGGATAAGACTTGCGCTCTGTAGTGGCTCAAAAAGTCAAGAATCAAGATCGGTTTATATCACAGCTATATCAAACCATTAACCGATTAAAACCATACTCAGCGCAGTTGTTGAATTCGTAACGAAAAACCTTATGCAACAAAAAATTTCAGCAAAATCGGAAGGGAATTGCGCCCTCGAGAGGCTCAACAAGCATAACCGAGAGATCAGTCTCAATGGGAGCTATATCAAGATCGGTGTATATGGCGGCTATACCTAAACATGGACCGATGTTACTTACACTAATATGAAGTATTCAGCTTTATTCCCTCGAAAGTTAGCAGCTTTCGATATAGCTGCCATATAAGTTCAAATTGGTCTATAACCTGATATAGCTCCCATATACATCGATCTCCCAACTTGAATTTTTGAGCCCCTGGAAGCTGCAATTTTTGTCCGATTTGGATGAAATTTAGAAGATATTGTTCTGTTATGACTTCCAACAACTGCGCCGATTCCGTTCGAAATCGGTCTATAACCTGATATAGTTCCCATATTAACCGATCTCCCAAATCTGTCTATAACCTGTTATAGCTCCCATATAAACCGATCTGCCGATTTGAATTCTTTAGTCCTCACAAGCCTCAATTTTTGTCCGATTTGGCTGAAATTTTGCATGAAGTGTGTTGTTATAACTTTCAAGTACTGTACCAAATAAAGTCCAAATCGGTCTATAACCTGATATAGCTCCCATAGAAAACGATCTCCCGATTTGACTTCATGAGCCCCTGGAAGCAGCAGCTTTTGTCCGAATTAGATAAAATTTTGCACAAAGTGTTTTGTTATGACTTCCAACAACCTTATACCTTCTAACAGTCCATAGGTTTGGTTAGGTTAGGTTAAAAAGACGATGCGTATATCAATCCACCTAATTCCACTATAGACATTAACCTAAGCCAGTAATCGGCTTGTTGTGAGATCTAAATACTAAAACCAAACTCGAAAAGAAACTCTAAGTGCGGAATTCTGTGCTGCTAAAAAAATCCATGCATTCTTTCTATACCACGACCCTAAGTAGGTTCATGTCTGGTATTATACCTAAATACCGTTGTCTATGAGCCGCGAAAGCCAGGAATGACATAAAAAATGCTCCAACGTCTCATCCTCTTCCCCACATACCCTTCACTACATGCCATCACCTTCCACTCACCAAACTTTATATAGTCAATGTTGAGGTCCATGGGGCTTGAAATATGGTCACCTCGAGTATGTAAAACGGTCACTTATGAACCGGTCGCCTTGTTTTTTTTACCATAGAGCGTACGACTCTACTAAAAACATGCTTAAATGTTTAGTATATTCATAACGGTATATGAGTATTGCCACAGCCGCTGAAAAATGTTTTCCTGTGTTCTCGGCGGCGAGATTTGTGTCCGGGCTTTCGGGTGCGATAGGCGGACAAACTATTCTGTGCACCGCGGTGGCACCCATGATTTAGAGTTATGTCTTTCAATATTTCTGTCATGGAGAGACAGCAAAACTCTCATTACCAAATAACCAGAAAGGTAAGTTCATTCAAAAACTAATAACTACTTATTTTTAGGCATCATTTCTAATTACTTTTACATGGCGATGTCCTAGGAGGAAAGTCCTACCCCACAAGCATACCAATGGTTCACAAATAAGCATTTTTGCCTAAGCATACAAGTTGTCAATAAATAATGACATATTATCTTAGTTGAATGTTTACTACTTAGACTCGAACATGTTCGCGCCTTTCCACACCACCATGTTTTCAAACTTTACCTTTATTGCGTCCGAGAGTTGAACCAGACGCTTTACGCATTCATCCTTTCAATATTTGCTAACACAAAAGCTAACTTTAATTCTATTTCATCAAAGATGGCCATACTTTTGTGTTTTTTAGACATATTCTATTTATAGACACAATGTTTTAACATATGGTAGTGATATTTTTTTTAATTTTTTATTTCTTTAAAATTACACCCACAGCATGCCGAACAATCAACGGATTTGTGGGGAGGTAGAACATATATTTTATATTATTGTATTAACGACACAGTATGTACCTCCTAGTGCTACTAAGTGGTGTGGCTTTGCGCCAAGCCATTCGGACTCGCCAATAAAATGGAGGTCCCTTATCATTGAGCTTAATCTTGTAAAGAACAGCACTCGTGGGTATGAGATAATTTTGCCCGCAGTTTCTTAATGACATTTTTATACCCTCCACCATAAGATGGGGGGTATACTGATTTCGTCATTCTGATTGTAACTACTCGAAATATTCGTCGGAGACCCCATAAAGTATATATATTCTTGTTCGTCGTGACATTTTATGTCGATCTAGCCATGTCCGTCCGTCTGTCCGTCCGTCTGTCTGTCGAAAGCACGCTAACTTCCGAAGGAGTAAAGCTAGCCGCTTAAAATTTTGCACAAATACTTCTTATTAGTGTAGGTCGGTTGGTATTGTAAATGGGCCATATCAGTCCATGTTTTGATAAAGCTGCCATATAAACCGATTTTGGGTCTTGACTTCTTGAGCCTATAGAGTGCGCAATTCTTATCCGATTGAAATGAAATTTTGCACGACGTGTTTTGTTATGATATCCAACAACTGTGCCAAGTATGGTTCAAATCGGTCCATAACCTGATATAGCTGCCATATAAACCGATCTGGGGTCTTGATTTCTTGAGCCTCTAGAGTGCGCAATTCCTATCCGATTGGAATGAAATTTTGCACGACGTGTTTTGTTATGATATCCAACAACTGTGCCAAGTATGGTTCAAATCGGTCCATAACCTTATATAGCTGTCATACAAACCGATCTTGGGTCTTGACTTCTTGAGCCTCTATAGGGCGCAATTCTTATCCAATTTGAATGAATTTTGGCACGTAGTATTTTGTCATGATATCCAACAACTCAACAAAATCGGTTCATAACCTGATATAGCTGTCATATAAACAGATCTGGGGACTTGACTTCTTGAGCTTCTAGAGGGCGCAATTCCTATCCGATTTGGCTGAAATTTTGCATGACGGTTCATAACCTGATATAGCTGCCATATAAACCGATCTGGGATCTTGACTTCTTGACCCCTAGAGGTCGCAATTATTATCTGATTTGCCTGAAATTTTGTACGACGGATTCTCTCATGACCATTAACATACGTGTTTATTATGGTCTGAATGGGTCTATAGGCCGATACAGCTCCCATATAAATCGATCTCTCTATTTTACTTCTTGAACCCACAAAGGGCGCAATTCTTATTCGAATTGGCTGACATTTTACACAGGTCTCCAACATAAATATAATTTTATTGTGGTCCAAACCGGACCATATCTTGATATCGCTCTAATAGCAAAGCAAATCTTTTCTTTTATCCTTTTTTTTGCCTAAGAAGAGATGCCGGGAAAAGAACTCGACAAATGCGATCCATGGTGGAGGGTATATAAGATTCGGCCCGGCCGAACTTAGCACGCTTTTACTTGTTACTAATATAAAGGTTATAATAATGATTTTTTTTCTATTATTACAATTAAGTGCTTATTCTTGAGCTTCAGTGAATGTAGTATGTAATGAAATTTGTACTACCGATAACACAGATGGTATTCCAGTTGATAACTCGTTATATTTTAGCAGCTAGTAAATCTACGGATAATGAGTTATCAATTATTTTGCATGCCAAATATAATGACGTGTACTTACCAAGTTTTTGCTTGGACATAGTGGAACCTTATACGATGGGGCTTCACCGAACTTTACGCATATATAGGGAGTGCAGCTTTTTTGCCAGGAATTCTACTTTTTGAGATTTTCCAACGGTGACGCTGGGTATGACCTGCTTCTGTCCTCTATCTACTCTCTTATCACATGTAGCTTAGTAACCATAGTGGCTGCCTTATAGTTAATCTCTATATCCATGGATCGGACCTCAAAAACCCTAGTTGGCAAAACAACATTGTCCCATGTTGCACTAACACTTCATCACAGTCCACCACATTAGCGAAGCGTAACCCAGCGAGAAAAGGCGGCGACTTCGAGGCTTGATATCATTGCATGCCTTGCATCCGTGAGGCCTGTCTTCAAATTCCATGTTTATATGTTTTTAACATTGGGTGACATTCCCAGGTTAATACCAAAGAGCGTAAGAAAGATAAGAGCTGGCGTTAGAGGGCAATACGTGATGACGAGTGACAAAATTTAAAGACACAACATATTTGAATTGCTTACGATATTTCGTTTTTCCTTTATTGCAACTTTCGGTTGCAAAGAAACAAAGCAAAATACGAAAAAATGTTCGAACGAATGCTCGAATCAAAACAGAATAACCCGAAAATGTTGCAGCCCTCAATGTAAATCCAATTGGAATACACTAAAAATGTTTTGTCTTAACGCGAGTTATTTTACGGTACGGGGAAGACAAAGCAGAAACCCTCTCTTGTATTATCTTACGCTCTTTGGTTAATACTAGCCATTCACGGTAAATAGATAGCGTCACTCACATGTGCTTCAAAAATGTATAGGATACTTCGGCAGGAATACATAAAAAAGTTAGAGGCATCCCTTGTCAAACTTTTAGATGTTGCAAGGTAGTCCTCTTGGAAGCTTCATTTCAGAAGGCATGCGGTCCCTCTAATAGAAATCCTTGCAGCGCTATTATCAGGACTGATTTAAGCAGGCTTACTTATGTCCCACGGGGAAGTTAGTATTGGATTAATTACGTTCCTGTAGAGCCAGAAATTAAGCCCTTTTTCACCCAACATCCCGCATACAAAGTGCCCAACATCTGTGTGCCTTTTCTGTACGCACCTTGATGTGACATTTCCAGTTATATTTCCTATCCAAGTTCACATGGTTTTGATTTTGTCGAAAATCGAAATCATTCTGTTGAGAAAGCGTGGCAAAAAAATCGACCAATCTTTGTCTTTAAAAGTTTTGCTTTAATTTAATGGCATATTGAAGTAATATATAATAAAAGGACACCCACAGCCCTTTAAATGCAGGGCCCTTCTCTCTTTACCCTCCTTTGGAAATATTTAAATATATATTTTTTATTTGATTTAGCGATTGAGCGTTCTTCTTTGATGCGATCACATTTAGAGATGAAAGGAAAACTGCCAGCACAAAGTTATGCAAACAAGCGCATACACACAGAGACGTATACATACATAAATGAATACATGTGCTTTCATTTGATTCCCTTACACTGCCTCACTCACATTCATGTCATTTACATTCATAATTAATACGCTCTATTTTTACGTTTAACACAAAAACCGTTCAAAAAAAGAACAAACACACTATACCACACAAATACATGCGTGCACTCTCTCTCTCTCTCTCTCTGTTTATGGCCAACATGCAGTGAAAGCACTTGGGCATGTATGAGTTCGTTTATTATTTACACGCCGGAAATGGCATCCTAACGGTATTATTGTACATGAAGGCAAGTTTAAAATTAAAACAACAGCAACAGAACTACTACTTTTACACTACTAATATTACAAAGACCCTTTCCACGTTGACTATACACAAACACAACACAGACTTATACACATACATACTACCATGTGCTTTTTGCTCCTCAACCAACAAACACGCGGTCGATGGCTAACAACTACTTGTGCATGTGCATCAGGGCTTTATGGAAACCTAAGAGGGGGGATGGTCTGGGAAACCATCAAAAACAAACAGAAATGAAAAGGAAAGAAAGAAAGCTGGTTGAAATACTCCAGCAAAAAAAAACACGAAAGAAATTTAAAAGCCCTCACTAGGGTTGGTGGGGTCGAATAATTAGCAGCCTAGATAGAAGATCTTTTTGAAAAATTTAAAAAAAAATGTATGGAAACAAAAAATTTACAAAAATCTCAATGGCATCAAAATTATAACAAAATTTACAAAAAGTTTGAAATTTATATACAATATATATATGAAAAAATTTGTGTTTGTTTGTATGTATGTTTATATGTTTGTATATTTGTTTGTTTGTGGGTTTGCTAATTTGTTTGTTTCGTATGGACTCAAAAACGGCTGAACCTATTTCTTTCAAAATTACACAGATTTTGGGGAGTGGTCCGGAAGGAGCAATAGGTGTCATAATTTTTTCATATCTCAAGGAAGGCGGACCCTCTCCCTACCCTAAAGTTCCACCCAAAAATAAGAGTGGGCCGATCGGGGCAATATGGGACTCAAATGAAATGTATTTAGGAGTAGAATACAAATTTGATATCAAAATATGGGTCCAAGTACCTAGGGGACTGCCCCGACCGCAAAACCCCTTCAAATAGGCATATTGGGATAATGACAATATGAGTCTCGAATGAAAGGTATTCGGGAGTAGATTACGAATATGGTCAGGAAGGAGGAATAGTCTATACAATTAGTTGATACTGGAAGGGGCCGTTACCTCAAAAACACAACCCAAAATCAAGGTTAACGGATCGGGACAATATGGGTGTCAAATGAATGGTATTGGAGTATATAATTCGAATATGGTAGTAAAAAGTGGGTGCAAAGAACCCAGGGGCACTCCAACCCCAAAAGTTCCCCAAACAGACATATTGGATATTGGGGTGTAGATTACGAATATGACATACAAAATTAGGTCCAAGTAATTTGGGGGTCGTCCCACCCCCAATTGTTCATATTAGCTTATCATGGCTATGTGAGATTCAAATGCAAGGTAATTCGGAGTAGATTATGAGTATGATATACAAATTTGTGTCCAAATATCCAGGAAGAGCTTTATCTTCTAAAAGCGCTTCAAATAGGTAATAGGTCATTTAACACAATGGGGGACCAATTAGTAGATATCCTTAAGTGGATTGCGATATTATAATTTGTGCTGTAGTGGCAGAAGAGTTGTAGCGCACAACCTTCCTATGGATGGCCCCACCAAATGGCTGTATATCAGGCTGTGGCTTACGAATCTGATAACTTTATTGTGATATATATCTAGAGGACCACCTCACCCCAAAACAGTCGATCAATCATAATGACCCAACAGGATAGTGTGTGATTTAATTTATTTTGGTACAATAGGCAATGTCGGCCGCCTTGATCCAAAAATTATGACGATTTGTTTGGCGTCATTGGCCACGGTTGCCACCACAGTAACATCAGGGATATAAAAATTGAAATTAAAACTTCACACATATCAGTGAGTGCAGCCCGATTCATGTTTTTTAAGCTAAATGATAAGGGGCCTCCTTTTTATAGCCTCCTTTTGGAGGGAAGTTTTACATGGCATAGTACCTCACAAAAGTTGGCAGCATTAGGAGGGGAAAACCACCGCTGAAAATTTTTTTTGATGGTCTCGACAGCATTCGAACCCAGGCGTTCAGCATCAAAGGCGGACATGGGAACCTCTGCACTGCGGTGACCACAGCAGGGATATAACTCACATATAAATCAGTTTTTTCCGATTAAAATTTTAGCTCATCGACAAGGTATCTTTCTTTCCTAGGCAAACGACGTGACGCTGGGCAACGCTTTTTTGTTCAAAAGTATTATAAGCGCAGTTACCAAGAAGTGTCGCCACCAATAGTGTGGGGATGAAAATCACAAAATTTATTCTAGTCCTAGTGTAAATGAAGGCTAGCCTAAACATTGCGGCTTGTAGGGCTCAAGAAGTCAAATCGGCCGATCGATTTATATGGGTGCTATATCAGGTTAAAGACCGGTTTGGACCGTACTTGGCACAGTTGTTAGAAGTCATAGCAGAAGACAATGTGCAACATTTCAGCCAAATCAGATGAAAATTGAGGCTTCCAGGGCTCAAGAAGTCAAATCGGGCGATCGATTTATATGGGTGCTATATCAGGTTATAGACCGATTGGGATCGTACTTGGCACAGTTGTTAGAAGTCATACCGGAACACTTCAGCCAAATCGGACAAAAATTGCGGCTTCCAGAGGCTCACAAATCAAATCGGAAAATCCGTTTTTACGGGAGCTATATTCCCCATTTGCAATCCCCAACAACATACATCAATACTAAGTATCTGTGCAAAAGTTAAAGCGGCTAGCTTTATGCGTTCGTGATTTCGACAGACGGACGGGCGGACATGGCTAGTTTGGCTCAGAATGTCGAGACGATCATGAATATATTTACTTAATGGGGTCCTTCATCAAAATTTTGAGGTGTTACAAAAGGAATGACTAGATTAGTATACACCCCCATCCAATGGTGGTGGGTTTAAAAATCAATTTGTGTTTGTTTCTCGGTCTGTTCGTGTGTTCGTTATAGACCAAACGGCTGAACCAATTTTCTTCAAATTTTCACAGATGGTACATAATGATCCCGTGGTGGAAATAGGGTACTTAATTTTTTGATATCGAAAGGGGGGCCTTTTGATTTAGATATAGCTGATATATATGTATATCGCCCAATGTTTACATCTGGAGCTACTGCAAGCGCATTTATTGACCAATCTTGCCTAAACTGTGTACAACACTTTTCTCATCAACTACCACAATATCAGAGAAGTTTGCTCCAAATCGGTTTAGATTTAGATATAGCTCCCATATATATGTTCGTCCGATTTTCGGAAATATTGCTATAAAGTGCTCATTTGTAAACCGATTGTCTAGAAATTTGGCAAGAAGGATTTTCTTATGACTCTCGATATTACTGATGAATTTCATAGAAATCGGTTCAGATTCAGATATAGCTGTCATAAATGTATATCACCCGATTTTCACTCCAAGAGCCACTGCAAGCGCATTTATTGACCAATCTTGCCAAAATTTTGCACAAAGCTTTCCTTAACGACTCCCACAATATCTGAGAAGGTTGCTCGAAATCGGAGTATCGAAAATGAAACAAACGGAACATGATACTCAAAATAAAGAAAATGTTGACATGATTGTGTACGATTAGTAAAATTTAAAAAAAATTGCGGAAAGATCTGTTTCATAGAAATATTTTTGTGTCTTACAAATCTTTTAATAAATTTAAAATACCATCCATTCTATCGCTAAAGGCTTTAAAAGAAAATTTAGTTAGGAGGGGAGGCAGCAGGAGCTGCAGCACGCTTGTTAAATGCTCATGTAGTCGGTAGTGTTAAACACCCAACACAAAGAGGAAAAAAAGGATTCTATTTATTAACGCGGTGTATGTGAAGTCATTGTACATGTGTAAATGTACAATGTATTGGAGAGGCAAAACATGGCGAGTAAGAGAGAGTGAGAGAGAGAGAAGCAGCGAAGAATAGTGCTAGTGAGAGCATGAGTCTGTGGGGATGCACATAGTGTGCTAGTAAGCATGACTATGTGCCATTCTGCATAAGAATGCCCCTTTAATGGATGCAAGTGATGCTGATGATGATGGGAATGGTGATAATGACGATTGGTTGCTTTGAACATAAAGGCGACTTTGGATTTTGATGCTGATGATGTTGTTATGCATGCCACAGGGGGTTGGGGTTGCTTGCTGTTCAACGAGGGGTAGTCTATAAAAACTTTCAATGCAAAACAAAATTAGGCCAAAGTTTAAGAGCCATGTAATGTGTAACCAATTTAATGACAAATTATTTGCATGGCTGCATAAGGATTTCAAAATAAAAATCAAAAACCGGAATATCGGTCTATATTTTAATATTTTAATATCGTACGATCTTTACTAAATATCGTTCGATCTTTGAGTCAGATAGCGGGAGGCTTGAACCAACTCACTGATACACATTTCAGCGAAATCGGCTAATAACTAAAGCTATTATGGCCTTCATATGGTATATATGGTATATATGACAGCTATATCTAAATAGAGTCCGATCTGAACCATATTTGGGTCGGATGTCGGGAGGCTTAAAACAACTTACTGTTTCGAATTTCAGCCAAAATCATGTGATAAAAGCAGCTTTTATGAGCTCAGACCTTTAACCGGCAAATCGGTTTATATAGCAGTTATATCTAAATATAGTCCGATCTAAACCATATTTGTGTCGGATGTCAGGAGGCTTAAAACAATTCACTGTTTCAAATTTCAGCGAAATCGGGAAACAAATGCAGCTTTTATGGGTTCCATGCCTTTAATAGGCAGCTATATCTAAATATAGTCCGATCTGAACCATATTAAGACTAGATGTCGGGAGACTTAAAACTACTAACTGTTTCAAATTTTTGCAAAATCGGATAATAAATAAAGCTTTTATGTGCTTCAGACCCATTATCGGCAGTTCGGTCTATATTGCAGCTATATCTATTGGGTTGCCCAAAAAGTAATTGCGGATTTTTTAAAAGAAAGTAAATGCATTTTTAATAAAACTTGAATGAATTTTAATCAAATATACTTTTTTTACACTTTTTTTCTAAAGCAAGCTAAAAGTAACACCTGATAACTGACAGAAGAAAGAATGCAATTACAGAGTCACAAGCCGTTGAAAAAATTTGTCAACGCCGACTATATGAAAAATCCGCAATTACTTTTTGGGCAACCCAATAAATATAGTCTGATCTAAACCATATTTAAGTCGTATGTTGGGAGGCTCAAAACAACGAAATCGGATAATAAATAAAGATTTTATGGTCTTCAGACCCTTTATCGGCAGATCGGTTTAAATGGCAGATAAATGTAAATATAGCCCGATCTAAACCATATTAAAGTCGGATATTTGGAGTCTTGAAACAACTCACTGTTTCAAATTTCAACGAAGTTGGGTAGTAAATAAAGCTTTTATGGGCTTCATCGGCAGATCGGTCTATATCGCAGCTATATTTAAATATAGTCCGATGTGAACCATATTTGTGTGGATGTCGAGAGGTTAAAAAAACTCACTGTTTCAAATTTAGCTAAATCGGGTTATAAATAAAGCTTTTTTTGGGCTTCAGACCCATATCGGCTGATCGGTCTATATAGCTATACAGTAATATGTTCTGATTTGGCCCATTCAATAACTTAACCTGCATGCAGCAAAAACTCGTATTTTTCCCAAATTTCAGCTCAATACCTCAATTTTTGAAGGCTGTAGAATGATTGCAACAGACGGACGGACAGACACACGGACATCGTTAATTCGTCTTAGAATTCTACGAAGATCCGAATTATATATACTTAATAGGATCGGAAATGGATATTTCGATGTGCTGCGAACGGAATGACTAAATTAATATACCCCCTTCCTATGGTGGCGGATATAAAAACATTTATTAAAACAAGTAAAAGCGTGCTAAGTTCGGCCGACCAGAATCTTGGGAACCCACCACCATAGATTCTGCTAGAAATTTATACGAACTAAATTTAATTGAGGGGCATACTTTTATTCTGCATACCATAATTCTGTCAAACCATCGAAAATTACAGTTTCTAGGAACCGAACAAGGATGATGGAAAGACTGGTTTACATGAGAGCTATATCAGGTTATAGACTGATTTGGAACGTATTTGGCACAGTTGTTGGAAGTCGTAAAGAACACCACATGCAAAATTTCAGCCAAATCGGACAAAAATTGCGGCTTGTAACGACTCAAGAAGTCAGTTCGGAATAGGAGCTATATCAAATTATTTTCGAGAGGAGAGTCACTATGAGGAGTCAGATGGCACTGGCTCTTAATCAAATACTGAGTGCCAATGATGGCGCCAATACCTCGAGATGACAAGGCGAGTTATTGGCGCCTTCAAATAACCAATGGCCAAGATCAGCGTCTGTTCCCAGGTTAGGGGAGGCGAGCGTTGGGTTTTGGAGCATGCGGCTCGCCACAACGAGGAATACAACCCCACAAATCCCATGCGGTTGGGGCGCTGGGCCAGAAACCCGCTCCGGAAAACTGAGAATTACTATGAGAAACAGAGGAATAGTAAAGACGGACCCCCCCAACGTTGACGACCCACGCAAATTAAAAATGGACCATGATTTGCGGATCTGCACCTGGAATGCCCGCACTCTTTATAGAGAAGGTGCAGTATATGCTCTGGCGGATGTATTAAAGAAACACAAGGCAGGTATTACCGCCTTACAAGAAGTGCGGTGGACTGGGAATGGCGTCACTACAACACCAAACGGTGACGAACTATACTATAGCTGTCATACCACGAGGCATGAATTTGGCTGTGGATTTGTGGTTAGTCGGAGACTGAAACACCTTGTCTCCAGCTTTGCTCCGCCTGATGAGAGGCTAGCCACAATCCGCATAAAAGCCAAATTCTTCAACATCAGCCTTATTCGTGCCCATGCCCCAATGGAAGACAAGGACGAGCAGACCAAGGAAATTTTATAAGAGTGCCTAGAGAAAGAATATGACCGCTGTCCCGCCCATTATATTAAAATCGTTCTGGGAGATTTTTATGTGTAGATAAGGAAGGAAGACATTTTTGGTCCAACAGTCAGAAAGTTTAGCCTCCACGAGATGATGTCCAATAATGGATTAAGGCTGATAGATTTCGCCGCGGTAAAAAACATGGTAGTTAGTACCACCAGATTTCAACATAAAAATAATCACAAAGCCACATGGCTGTCATCCGATCCAAACACGATAAACCAAATTGATCACGTTGTGTTCTACCATTCATCCAGCGTCAGTGTCATTCATCCAAATGTACGATCGATCCGTATAGCGAAAATATATGGGAGCTATATCATGTTCTTGACCGATTTAAACCGTACTTGGCACAGTTGTTGCGAGTCAAATCGGATGCCAATTGCGGCTTCCAGGGGCTCAAGAAGTCAAATCGGGAGATTGGTTTATGTGGGATCTACATCAGGTTATAGGGCGATTTAAATCGTACTTGGCGTAGTTGTTGAAAGTCAAAATAGAACACTATGTGCAAAATTTCAGCCAAATCGGACAAAAATTGCAGCTTCCAGGGGCTCAGGAAGTCAAATCTGGAGGCCGGTTTATATGGGAGCTATATTAGGTTATAGACCGATTTGAACCGTGCTTGGCTCCGTTGTTAAGATTCATAACAGAATACTATGTGCAAAATTTCTGCTAAATCGGATGAATATTAAGGCTTCTAGGGGCTCACGAAGTCAAATCGAGAGATTGGTTTATATGGGAGCTATATCAGGTTCTTGGCCGATGACCATACCTAGCACAGTAGTTAAAAGTCATAACAGAACACTATGTTAAAAATTTTAGCCAAATCGGACAAAAATTGAGGCTTTCATGGGCTCAAGAAGTCAAATCGGGAGATCGGTTTATATGGGAGCTATGTCCAAATCTGAACCGATATGGCCCATTTGCAATCCCCAACTACCGACATCAATATAAAGTATCTGTGAAACATTTCAAGCGGCTAGCTCTACGCTAGTCCAACCCCAATCATAGGGTTAGTCCAACTTGGCTAACCCTATGATTTCTCCTGTTTCTAGACACATTAAAAAAAATGGTTGCAGGCCTTTGGGAAAAATTTGGAAACTTTTCTATTTATTCATGGACATTTGTCCTACTTTGCTAAACCTATAATTTTTCCTAATTGTACAGGCTTTAAGCTCTCTAAAAAGTGATCATAGACCTTAAGTCTCAGTTTTCTAAACATAATTTAAAATTTTTCCGATTTGTCACAACAAATTTTTATCTAAATTCACCGCCTGGTTTGCATTTTCATTTATTTATATCACCTTTTAGGATAGACAAATTCAAACTTATCCAAACTTTCAATACAAAAAAAAAAACTTTTCACATAAAAAACGAATCCCTACGGGTTTTTTAATTCATTTCAATTTGGTATACAACAGTGACCCCTTTTTTGGGGGTACGTATGAATGGACATGCAATGTACCACAGCATTCTTGTTTTAGTCTATGCCAGTCTGTCTGAGAGTGGCTAGACACAAAGCTTTTGTTAACATCCCCTCGCAACAGAAAGCTGATTGTGTGCGTTGGTTTGTACGTATTTATGCTGTAGGGTGTTTGGGGTTTGTTTTGGAGTGTTGAGCGTAAGAACAAGAAGAAGAGTGTCTTTAAGTGAGTGTAAGCTTCATGATGCTGTTGTAAGCACATTATTCTTTAAAAGCTATCTCTATGTGTGTATGTTTGTGTGTGTGTGTGTGTGTGTGTGTGGTGGAGTGTCTTTGAGTTTATAAGTGGGTGTGTCAGTTTGTGCCCACAAAGAAGCCGGCATGTGCCCGGCTTTTGATGTTGTTTGTTCTTATATTCCTTTTTACTCTGCTGGCAGTATTCTCTCATTCTCTTCCTCTCATCCTCTTGCTCTCTTTTGCTGCTTGTCTGTAACCTTTGTGTGTGTGTGTGAATAATAAAATAACGCCAGTAACACAATGACAACAGCTGCTTTGACTTCCATGATGTTGATGATGATGATGACAACGGCAGCGTACGACTACTCCATTTTCCCTAAATAGGTTTCGAATAGCAGTACTCGAAGATATTTATGGCCCACTTTCGTCCTACTGCCAAATCCTTTGGCCATTTTCAACAAAGGCCTGTGTCTGTTTAACACAAACTTGTGTTTACATGAACATTTAACAATATCAACGCTCTTTGTGTTTGTTATAGCTGTTTGTATGGATATGTGTGTGTGTGTGTGTGTGTAAATTCTCTTTGTAATGTTAAAACATGGCAGCAGGAAAATCACTAAAACTACTGAAGGCTCGGGTATGTGGGAGGCTGTGGAGATTACGATGGTTATACTCGTATGGCAACAACGAGTACCAGAACACAGCCTGAGAACCTTTTGAGGCAATCACAAAGGCAACGATAACAAAAAGCAACACCGACAATAGCAGCAGCACCACCAAATACACTTTTACCCCATTCTCTGGGAATGCTACAAAACAATCTTTTATGGATGCCGCCTCCGAACGAATGCCCGACCGACCTGCAACCCAATGTTAAAGCCACAGAAAGCAAACAAAGCTAATAAAACAGAGCCAACAACCAAGTTAACAACTAAATCCTTTATAAATGGGTGAGCTTTGGGTAAATGTAGGTGTGCGATATCCTAGCATTCTCGGTGCTCTACATCTGCATGGAAAAAAGGGGGAGAGCCTCGCCAAGCTTAAAAGAACACTTTTATATGATGTTGGCAAATGGTTGATGCCCCGACATACCCGCTTGGGGAATGGGATAATACTAAGCATTATCTTTCCTCCACCCAATATAATTCCCGTTAGTATAGTGGCTAGCTAGCATACACCACTCCACATCACACCATAAACTCTCTTGCGTTGATTTTGACCACAGATCCTTAGTGTGTTTAACTAGTTGTTGCCATAGCGCAAGCGGGAAATATGCTTTTAAAAACAGCAATTTAAGGTACAAACATCAAAGCTAAAGGAATTCTTTTCGTTGTATGTAAATTGTGGTGTTGTATTTGCTAGTACTTAACAATGTTGTAGATGTTGTCGTTCTTATTGTATTGCCCTATTTGTGTGTGAGCGTTTGTAGTAGATGCTAGAGGTTCAGGTTAGGAGAAAACTAAGGCCTTTTAGTAAAGATAATAAAATAAAACAAGTAAAAGCGTGCTAAGTTCGGCCGGGCCGAATCTTATATACCCTCCACCATGGATCGCATTTGTCGAGTTCTTTTCCCGGCATCTCTTCTTAGGCAAAAAAAAGGATATAAGAAAAGATGTGCTCTGCTATTAGAGCGATATTAAGATATGGTCCGGTTTGGACCACAATTAATTTATATTTATGTTGGAGACCTGTGTAAAATGTCAGCCAATTCGAATAAGAATTGCGCTCTTTGTGGGCTCAAGAAGTAAAATAGAGAGATCGATTTATATGGGAGCTGTATCGGACTATAGACCGATTCAGACCATAATAAACACGTATGTTAATGGTCATGAGAGAATCCGTCGTACAAAATTTCAGGCAAATCGGATAATAATTGCGACCTCTAGAGGGTAAAGAAGTCAAGATCCCAGATCGGTTTATATGGCAGCTAAATCAGGTTGTGAACCGACTTGTACTTTATTTGACATAGTTGTTGAAAGTAACAATTAAAAACGTCTTGCGAAATTTCAGCCGAATCGGATAGGAATTGCGCCATCTAAAAGCTCAAGAAGTCAAGTCCCCAGATCTGTTTATATCAGGTTATGAACCGATTTGAACCATATTTGGCACAGTTGTTGGATATCGTAACAAAAAACGTCGTGCAAAATTTCATTCCAATCGGATAAGAATTGCGCACTCTAGAGGCTCAAGAAGTCAAGACCCAAGATCGGTTTATATGACAGCTATATAAGGTTATGAACCGATTTGAACCATACCTGGCACAGTTGTTGGATATCATAACAAAATACTTCGTGCAAAATTTCATTCCAATCGGAAAAGAATTGCGCACTCTAGAGGCTCAAGAAGTCAAGACCCCAGATCGGTTTATATGGCAGCTATATAAGGTTATAGACCGATTTGAATCATACTTGACACAGTTGTTGGATATCATAACAAAACACGTCGTGCAAAATTTCATTCCAATCGGATAACAATTACGCACTCTAGAGGCTCAAGAAATCAAGACCCAAGATCGAGTTATATGACAGCTATATAAGGTTATGGACCGATTTGAACCATACCTGGCACAGTTGTTGGATATCATAATGAAACACGTCGTGCAAAATTTCATTCGAATCGGATAAGAATTGCGCACTCTAGAGGCTCAAGAAGTCAAGACCCAAGATCGGTTTATATGGCAGCTATATAAGGTTATAAACCGATTTGAACCATACTTGGCACAGTTGTTGGATATCATAACAAAACACGTCGTGCAAAATTTCATCCCAATCGGATAAGAATTGCGCACTCTAGAGGCTCAAGAAGTCAAGACCCAAGATCGGTTTATATGGCAGCTATATCAAAACATGGACCGATATGGCCCATTTACAATACCAACCGACCTACACTTATAAGAAGTATTTGTGCAAAATTTCAAGCGGCTAGCTTTACTCATTCGGAAGTTAGCGTGCTTTCGACAGACAGACGGACGGACGGACAGACGGACGGACATGGCTAGATCGACATAAAATTTCACGACGATCAAGAATATATATACTTTATGGGGTCTCAGACGAATATTTCGAGTAGTTACAAACAGAATGACGAAATTAGTATACCCCCCATCTTATGGTGGAGGGTATAAAAATGTTGAGCACTGGATATTCCTTCAATAATAGTTGCCACAATAATCATTATCCATTTAAGACTTCAGTATAAAACTTACGGCCTAATCCACTAAATTTGTTTTTTTTTATACCCTCCATTTTAAACTAATATCGTCATTCCGTTTGTAAAGCATGGAAATATTCATCTGAGATCCAACAAAGTATATATGGATATTTTGTGTGCTCTCATATTGTACCCTAAAAATAAAAATTTGGTAACCAATTTCCGGATGGGGTACCTAGGGGGCCGCCCAATTCTAAAACCTCTGATATCCAATTTTTGGACCAAGTGTTAGGGGGACCACCCCAAACCCCAAAACACCCCTTAATCGGACATATTTACCGACCATGGCAATACGGGGCTCAAATGAAAGGTATTTACGAGTAGAATACGAATCTAGTATCTAAATGTGGGTCCACGTTTCTGGAGGTCCACCCATCCCCAAAACACCCCCAAAACAGGACTTATTTACTGACCATGGGAATATGGGGCTTAAATAAAAGGTATTTGTGTGTAGAATTCGAATCTGATATCGAAATATGCGATCAAGTGTTTGGGGGCCGTTTCTCCTCAAAACCATTCCCCAAGGGGACAATATGGGGCTCAAATGAAAGGTCTTTGGGAGTAAAGCACGAATCTGATTCCAATATTCGGGAAAAGTGTCTATGGGGCCACCCCACCCCCACAACACCACCCACATAGAGCGTAACTGAAAAGTATTGGTACCCACTTTCGGGACCAATTTTCTGGGGGTCTACCCCTTTCCCAAAATACCCCACAAACAGCAATTTGTTTACTGACCATCACAATATGGGGCTCAAATAAAGGTATTTGGGAGTAGAATACGAATTTGACCATGTATTTAGGGCATCAACCATTCCCCAAAACACCCCCCAAAGAATAAAAATTTTTCGACCATGCCAATATGTGGCTCAAATGTATTAGGTATTTGAGATTAGAAAACGAAGTTGATAACCTATATTGTCTTATTATGTCTTATGTCTTTTAAATTCAATATTAGGTAAAAATTATGTCAAATATTGCGCAGTTTTCGATAAATCGAACACCATTTATCTCCTAAACCAATTTTTTAAAAAAAATCTGAAATAGGAATTTTTGGCCATAACTAACCTAATGAAAAAAGTTTCACTAAAAAAATCATAAAAAAATTTTTTGCTTGGGAGTTTATGGGTTAAAAAATACTACTTACATATATTCCGTTCTCCATTCGCATGCAAAAATATATATTTTTACCAAGGCCCCTTTTTTCGGGTCACAAAATATTACAAGACAACTTCCAACACACATCCCCAACAGCCACTCAATCGAGATTTCAAAACACAACAATGGAAAAAAGGCCACTCAGACTTTTTTCCAGCAGCAAGGAGTGAGTGCGAGTAAGGAACTCATTTGGTGTTATTGTTGTAGAAAAAAGGCCTTAGAAATTCCGCCGCCGGATATATTCTATATGATTGCATTTATTCGAACATATTTTTGTAAGCTTATGAATTCTCTTTGATGTGTGCTTTGAAATTGCTGTCGTTGTCGCAGTTGCTATAGCATTATAATGCTAACATTAAACACTCACACACAGAGTAGCAACCGCGCTGCAGTGATTGCATGGCGATGAGAGCGCCCTCTTCACAACATCAGAACAGTTTTAACACAGAACATCACAGCAGCTTCATCATCATCATCGTCATCTCCATCTTCATAATCACCAATACAGTTCTCATGCTTTCATCTTTTATCACACAAGGTCTACTCACTCTCACACACACCTTGTTCAACCCACACTTTTTAAAAAGAAACAAGAGCGTCATCATCATCATAGTAATCGTATTTATAAACATCATCACAAGCTTTTGCTTCACCGTATTAAGGGGTTTCTTCAATTTTTTCTGATTTGTTTTTGCCATGTTGTATTTCTCTGTGTCATAGTGTTCTACAAAGTTCACTTGAATATGCAAACATCTTTGTTAGTGTTGTTGTTGCTGTTGTCGACTCTCTCCCAGGTTGTTGCCGGTCGTTGTGTGATTTTTTTCCCCCACTTTTCATTTGACGTATGTTTTGTGGCCATGTGACCGTGTACAACCTTCGCCACTGTTGTTTGCGTGAGTTAGGCTGGCTGTGGGTTTGGGTGTAGCGCACTTTTTGGTGTTATTTGAATTTTTCTTGTTTTGTGACTTTGTCACAAAGACACACTCCAATTCTTCAAAGAGAAAAATTCTTCTCTTTTCATTCTCCCCCTTTCCCCGCAGAACACACAAACACACACTTCAAAGCCCCTGCTGGTTGGGTGGCTTAGGTTGTTGTAGGTGTTTTATGATTTCCCTCCAAAACTGTTTTTGTCACAGCACGAAGAAAGAGTAAGAAACAAGTAAAAGCGTGCTAAGTTCGGCCGGGCCGAATCTTATATACCCTCCACCATGGATCGCATTTGTCGAACTCTCTTCCCGGCATCTCTTCTTAGGCAAAAAAGAATATAAGAAAAGATTTGCTCTGCTATTAGAGCGATATCAAGATATGGTTCGGTTTGGACCACAATTAAATTATATGTTGGAGACCTGTGTAAAATGTCAACCAATTCGAATAAGAATTACATTGTAAAGTAGAGAGATCGATTTATATGGGAACTGTATTGGGCTATAGACCGATTAAGACCATAATAAACACGTATGTTGATGGTCATGAGATGATCCGTCGCACAAAATTTCAGACAAATCGGATAATAATTGCGACCTCTAGAGGCTCAAGAAGTCAAGATCCAAGATCGTTTTATATAGCAGCTATATCAGGTTATGAACCGATTTGAACCTTATTTGGCACAGTTGTTGAAAGTAAGAATAAAAGACGTCATTCCAAATTTCATTCAAATCGGATAAGAATTGCGCACTCTAGAGGCTCAAGAAGTCAAGACCCAAGGTCGGTTTATATGGCAGCTATATCAGGTTATGGACCGATTTGAAGCATACTTACCACAGTTGTTGGATATCATAACAAAACACGTCGTGCAAAATTTCATTCCAATCGGATAAGAATTGCGCACTCTAGAGGCTCAATAAGTCAAGACCCAAGATCGGTTTATATGGCAGCTATATCAAAACATGGACCGATATGGCCCATTTACAATACCAACCGACCTACACTAAAAAGAAGTATTTGTGCAAAATTTTAAGCGGGTAGATTTACTCCTTCGGAAGTTAGCGTGCTTTCGACAGACAGACGGACGGACGGACGGACGGACGGACAGACGGACGGACGGACAGACGGACGGACATGGCTAGATCGACATAAAATGTCGCGACGATCAAGAATATATATACTTTATGGGGTCTCACACGAATATTTCGAGTAGTTACAATCAGAATGACGAAATTAGTATACCCCCCATCTTATGGTGGAGGGTATAAAAATATGAAAGTATATAAAATCCAGTATGGAAAGGCAAAAGTCGGGCTGAGCCGACTACATAATACCCTACTCACCGAGTCTACGTACACACTACTTTTAATACATGAAACCTATGTTAAAATCTAGACAGACTATTGAAATATTGAATAAAACCTTGTAAGATTTTCTTAAGATAGGACCTAAATTGTGGTTAATACAGCGTTAAAGGGCCATATCAAATAAAAAGATATATATGGGAGCTATATCTAAATCTGGACTAACTTTGATGAAGTTTAGCACTTGTACTAGGACGTCATATAAAACACTTCAAGCTAAATTTTTTTAAGATCGGACCAAAATAGTGGCTACTACAGCTTTGAAAGTCCATATCGGATGAAAGTTTTATATGGGAGCTTTATCAAAATTTTAACCGATTTTTATAAAATTTTGGGTACGTATTGGGACGTTTAATAAAACATCTCATGCTGTGGAATGATCGGGACTTAATTGTGGCTACTACAGCCTTAGCTATATCTAAATCTAGTAAAAGTAAAAGAAGGCGCAGCGGAGCGGGCCCGGTCCAGCTAGTCTGACCTGGCCTGGCCTCTGGCCTCCCCATCCCCCAAAAGTCCCACGAAGGGCCTATTTACCAATTAAGACAATATGGATATGAAATCGCAGGTATTTAAAAGTAGAGTAAGAATCTGATATAAACATTTATTCCCCAAAACCCCCAGCAGGGCTTATTTACTAATTGGAACAATATAGATATCAAATGAAATGTGTTTGGAAGTTGAGTACACATTTATTATAAGAACTTGGTCCAAGGTGTCTACGGAGCCTCCCCAACCCCTTAAACGGGCATGAATGTCCAACGTCACAAAATGGGTATCAAATGAAAGGTCTTTGAGAGTTGACTACGAATCTGGTATACATATTTAGGATATAGTTTGGGACCTGAAGGCCACCGTAGTCCAGAGGTTAGTATGTCTGACAATGACGCTGAACGCCTGGGTTCGAATCCTGGCGAGAACATCAGAAAAAATGTTCAGTAGTGCTTATCGCCTCGTAATGCTGGCGACATTTCTGAGGTACTGTACCATTCGGTATGACAGCTACGTATAAACTTCTCCACAAAGAGGTGTCGCATTGCGGCACGCCGTTCGGGCTCTGCTATGAAAATGAGGTCCTTTATCATTGAGCTTAAACTTGAATCAGAGAGCACACATTCATATGTTAGAAGTTTGTCTCTGTCCCTTAATGGAATATTCATGGGCAATATTTGCAATTCTTTATCTGGGACCGGCCCACCCTCTAAATACCCTTTAATAGGACGTGTAGTTCGAGCGAAATAATATGTGATTTAAAAGAAAGGTTTATGTCGGTAGACTTCGAATCTAATGTTGCTATAAGGATTCCTGCCATTCAGCAGGACATGTATTTCGCGACAATAAAAGACTAAACCCTCTCCTCCCAATAAAAACAACATCAAACTGTCGCGTAGGACGGCCAAGAATATATTGTACTCAAATGAAAGGATGTGTCAGAGTGCAATCCCCCTCCCCCTATCCCAACCCAAAAAAGGAATTAAAAATAATATATGAAGGCCGATCAGGATAGAATAGGACAGCGATAAAAGATCTTTGGCCGTAGAGTACACTTTTTACCCTCAAATTGGGACAGACACAGAAGGACCTACGGATATTAAAAAGTCCCGAGTGGTAGCTTTGAAATATGTTTTTGAATTTAGATAACCAAACTAAAGAATTAATTAGTCTGGATCTGAATGAGACCCGTAGTCCTGAATATCTTGATCGTCACCTTCAGAATGCTTGACATTATAGGACCAAACAAAATCGTACTCTAGCACGATGCTAATGTTATTTCAGAGTCCGCCCCCTAAACTCCCTCCCAACTGACCATGTTTGCCTACTATGGCAATAAATAATAGGTATTTGATAGTTGAAAACGAATTTGATATCCAATTTTGAGGCCAAGTGCTTGGGGATGGCTATTGGGGTTAAAAAAAAATTGATGCTGATATTTTATAGGGCTAAGTGTGTGGGTGGCCGCCCCACCCTTAAGTAGACTTATTTGTGAATTATGACAATAAGGGGCTTAAATCTGATTTATGGCCAAGTGATTCAAGGACGCCTCACCTAAAATCACCCTTAACCACACATATATATCGACTGTAATAATATGTAGCTCAAATGTGATTTTTGGGAGTAGAGTATGAATCTTATATCCATTTCCACTTTCGGGGCTAAGGGTTTGGCTACTCAAATCCACCACCAAGAGAATGAAGTAGATCTAACATCCAAACAATAATGGACGGACTTCCCCCTAATCTTATTTTAGAAAACTCCAGTTCTCGGAGATGAAGGGGCAATTTAAAAGTTAATTTGTTTATAATTACTCAAAAGGCAGAAATTTTGTATTCTTATTTAGGGTGGAATACCTAGTAGGCCCATACTTATTTACCGATATGAGGAAGGAAGGTACTTCGAAGTAGAGCACCAATATGATATCCACATTGGGGCGAAACATCTGAAAGGCCGTACCAGTACCCCCAAATAGAACTTTTCTGACCGTGCCGGTATAGTGCTCAGGTAAAATAAGACAGTGAGAGAAGCCACAACGGAGCGGGCCCTATCCAGCTAGTTTGCTATAAATTAATAAAAAACACGTAAAAGCGTGCTAAGTTCGGCAGGGCCGAATCCCAGGAACCCACCACACATGGATTCTGCTAAAAATTTATGCAAAATAAATTTATTTGAAGGGCATAATTTTATTCTACATACCAAACTTCTGACAAACCAACAAAAATTAAAGCTTCTAGGAACCGATCAAGGATAATCGAGATACCGCTTTACATGGGAGCTATATCAGGTTATAGACTGATTTGGGCGATATTTGGCACAGTTGTTGGAAGTCATAAAAGAACACTAGGTGCAAAATCTCACAGTAACTGTACTTAACACAGTTATTGGAAGTCATAACAGAATACTACACGCAAAATTTCAGCCAAATCGAAAAAAATTGCAGCGTCCAGGGGCTCAAGAAGTCAATTTGGGAGATTGGTTTATATGGGAGCTTTATCAGGTTATAGACCGATTTGGACCGTACTTAACACAGTTTTTGGAAGTCATAATAGAACACTACACGCAAAATTTCAGCCAAATCGGAGAAAAAATTTAAGCTTCCAGTTGCTCAAGAAGTCAAATCGGGAGATTGGTTTATATGGGAGCTATATCTTAATCTGGACCGATATGACCCATTTGCAATCCCCAACGACCTACAGTAACATTAAGTATCTGTGCAAAATGTCAAGCGGCTAGTTGCACGCGTTCAATCTCTATCGTGATTTCGACAGACGGACGGACGGACGGCCATGGCTAGATCGATTCAGAACGACGAGACGATCAAGAATATATATACTTTATGGGGTCTTAGATGAATATTTCGAGGTGTTGCAAACGGAATGACTAGATTAGCATACTCCCATCCTATGGTGGTGGGTATAAAAATGGTAAATTTTAGGCACAAATTTTGTTTTTAAAAGCAGAGATATAATAGTAGCATTCCATTAGCAGATTGTACAAAGTTAAAAAAAAAAATTAGGTTATATGTTTGTAAAATTGAAAAACAAGATGGAATATAAAATTTTTTCAAATATTTACGACATTTTTGAGCGTTCTTTCACGTTTTTGAATTTCAAAACAGCAGAAAATGTTTGCTGTTTTAGCCAAAAATTTCTGCTGTTTCAGCAAAAATGTTTGCTGTTTATACAAGCAAATTTCTATGAGTGCATGGACAGATAGACGGACATAGCTAAATCGAATCAGAAATCAATGGGTCTAGCTCTTCTCCATCTTAGCGTTGCAAACTAATGCACAAAGTTATTATACCCTGCCCCTCAGTGGTAGTATAGAGTATAATAAATCACCTCTTTCATCCAAGTATTTTTACAACAAAGTGGAAAAGTGGAAAAATAAGAGACAAAGGACAAAGATAAATTGGTGAAAAGTTTAGCAAAAGTACTCTGAACGAGGACTTGCATCAAAATAAAGCAACCAACCGACTCAAATGGGGATTTTCTTTTTTAAGTAAGGTTTTCTTTCTTTCTCTCTCCATTTTTATCACTCACTCTCTCACGATTTCTATAAAACGCCTTCAATGTGGTTTTGATTCCCAAGTCATTTGCCATTTAGTCATTTGGTTAGAAGACTAAGTCAAAGGGCAGCTTTTTATTTCGAAGAAATATCCATGGGGGAAAAAGACAAACTAAAGATCTTAAGAAGCGCTACATGGATTATTTGCAGTTTCCACTTCGTGTTTTAATTAAGAAAACTTTACGAAGCAACTTTTTTTTGGGGAAAGTTGAAATCTCTGAGGGAAATGAAATAATGCAAAAGAAAAATAAAATCACACAGACCAGAAAAAAAATCTATAGAAAAAGTCGATTTGTTCAAAAAAAAATTCATTTTAATACACACTATTGTCAAAATTTTGTTTATAACTAAATAGCTGGCCTGGTGCGCTTCGCTACACCATAAAATTGCCTTTTGAAAAGGGTTTTTTCTTTGAGCAATTTGAAGGTGGTGATCAAAACATTCAGGGCTACAAGTTTCGTTCAGATTCACACTAATTAATTTTTATTTGTATTGGTTATCTACTTTCAAAATCATATTTCAAAGCTACCGCTTGGAATAGCACATTTTTAAAAATCCGCAGGTCCGTCCCGTGTCTATCCCAATTTGAGGACAAAACCTGTACTCTACTACCAAAGAGCTTCTAATGCTGTCCTATTCTATCTTGATCGACCTTCATTTATTATTTTTAATTCTTTTTTGTTTGCGGTAGGATGGGAGGGAGGAGGATTGCCGTCTGACCAGCCTTTCATTTGTGTACAATATGTTCTCAGTAGTCGTACATGACAGTTTGGTGTTGTTTATATTGGTAGGAGAGGGTCGGTTCCCCTGAAGATAAGACTCAAAAAACCATTTATTTGAGTCCTTAATTGTCACGATCTACATGTCCTGCTGAACGCCAGGACGTGACGCAGATACTTGAATTCTTATATCAACATTATATTCGAACTCTACTGGCATAGACCTTTCTTGTAATTCCCATATTATCCCGATCGAACTGCACGTCCTAATGAAGGGTATTCAGTGGGTGACCCGGTCCCAGACTCTGCCAAATGTGTATACCAGATTCGTACACTCAACCAAATTTGTTATTCAAAACAGCAAAAATGTGTACTAAAACAGCAGTTATTGTCTGCTGAAAATTGGAAGGCAGACATTACTGCTGTTTCAGCAAACATTGGACTGCTGTATAAGCAAACATTTCTTACTGCTATTTGAACTATTAAAATCTGATGTACTTGTGCTACTTTTTATGGTTGCCTGTTGCTTGTTTTAATTACTTTAGGTTTTTTCAAAGAGTTTTTTGAAAATTTTGTTGGAAGAGATATTTTTAATTTTTGGAATATTACTGTAATGAAGCTACCTGATCTATCCATTGGTATACATTTCGAAATATAGCTGAACTCGCTCGCATATTTTTGGTCATTGCTCAGCTAATGTGTACATGACTGGCATGGCCCTTTGCATCTAAATTTAAAGAAAAAAGGTTATGGAAAATTATACATACAGTGGTGATTATAACCATCTACTGACACACATTTACATACGTGTTCTAATTTTTCCTTCTAACATCGCCTTTATAATGGAGCAGCAGTCATTTTCAGCAAACAACTGACATTTCAGCAGTAAGCCTGCTACACTCAATCTATTCATATAAAAATGAATTTGTGTTTGTTTGTTTTTGGGTTCGTAAATTTGTTGTAAATTGTAAATTTGACTCAAATACGGCTGAACCAATTTCTTTCAAAATTACACAGATTGTGGGGAGTGGTCCGGAAGGAGCAAAAGGCTATATAATTTATTGATGATAGTGGGCGGACGCTCCCCCTTACCCTAAAAGTACGACCCCAAAATAAAAGTGAACCGATCGCGACAATATGGGATTAAAATGAAAGGTATTCAGGAGTAGAGTACGAATTTCATATTAAAAATTTAATCGAAGTTACTAGGGGGCCGCCCCGGCCCCACAACCCACTAAAATAGGTTTATTGGGCGATAATCTCAATATGGGACTCGAACTAAAGGTATTCGGGAGTAGATTACGAAAATGATCAGGAAGGAGGAAAAGGCTTTTTAGTTTGTCGATATTAGAAGCGGGCGGACCCTCCCCCGTTACCCCAAAAACACCACCTAAAATCAAAAGTGGACCGATAGGGACAATATGGGTATAAAATGAAAGGTATTGAGGAGTAGAATACGAATATGGTATTAAAAATTGGGATCAAGTATGCATTAAAAATTGGGATCAACAAATTGGACGTAAATATCAATATGGGACTCAAATGAAAGTTATGCGACTTCCAACAACTGTGCAAATATGGTCCAAATCAGTCAATAACCTTATAAACACCCATAAAAAATTGTCTGCTGATATTAAATTAAAAAGTTTTAATAAATCCATTAAAAATTTTTGAACTTTTAAACAATAGTGGAGGCATTTCCAACATACTAATAAAAGAAATTGCCAATTTTAAGAGTTAGTTTTTTGTTTATAAGCATAAATAAAGAAGTGGTAGTTATTTTGTCTACTGTTATTTAAATTCGAAATTCAAAAATTAGCAAATTGTTAAGAATCGGAAAGAATTTACGTTGTATGCTTGCAAAATTGAAGGATAAGATGGAAAATAAAAATTTTCGAAATATATGTATGTATATGACATTTGTAAGCTTTTTTATCTTGTCAACTTTTGAAAACAGCTGAAAATATTTGCTGTTTTAGCAAAAAATTACTGCTGTCCCATTTTCAGCAGATTTTCTGTTGTTACATCAAAAATGTTTGTTGTTTTTATTTAAAATTTTCTATGAGTGTAGCCTCCATGTAAAGCGGCTTCCCGATCGTCCTTGTTTGGTTCCTAGAGCTTTAACTTTTGCTGGTTTGACAGAAGTTTGGTAGATAGAATAAAATAATGCCCTTCAGCTAAATTTATTTTGTGTAAATTTTTAGCAGAATCTATGGTGGTGGGTTCCTAAGATTCGGACTGGCCAAACTTTGAACGCTTTTATTTTTTTTTTTTTGCTATTTTTCATCTACCAAACCAAATTTTGTCAATCCCCTAGCAAATTTTGCCAAAACTACCTTTATAGAAACTAAATATTTAATCAAACGAATAACATTTGATCCCCTTGAAGCTCTTATTATCGACAAATAGTTCCCTTGCATTACCAAACAAATAGAAAAATCAGCAAAAATCAATGTTTCCTTCCTCTCTTCTAAGAGAGGGGAAATTGGATTGGATTTCAATCTAGGATGATAATGATTCACTACCAATGAATGTTGCTTGTCTACTGGGTGTGGGTGTGGGCAATTCTTATTCTCGATTTTGCTAGATTTTTATTTGCTTTGCTCTGTTTTTCTTGGTAATTCCGTCAAACGAAAGTTTTCACTTTAGCCTCAAAGCAGCATTAATTGAAACCAATTGACCTGCACTTAAATAAAGTTCAGCATTATTTTTCTTTTCGTTTTCTACTACAGCCATGCTACCCACCACATTATAAAGGGTGATTTTTTAGTTATTATGTTTTTGGCAATACTGGTTGAAACAGCTCACGCACATTTCGTGTTTTGTTTCAATGTCAAACGTCTTCAGTTTGGTCTATAATTTAACCGTGAATATCGTCTTACAAACGAAAAACGCTTGCAAATTATTGAATTCTATTATCAAAATGTATGCTCTGTTAAGAAAGTTCATCGCGCGCTTCTTCCATTTTATGGTCAGTTTAAAAGACCCACTGAAGCGGTTATTCGGGCTATTGTGACTAAATTTCCCACCAAATTTACATTCTTGAACACTAAACAACGTAGAGTGCGAACTGAAGAAAATATCGCAGCTGTATCGGCCAATGTTAATGATGATCATCGATTCGTGGTTGTTCGCAGCAATTGGGCCACTGTTATTCAATAACGTGGAAAATTTTGAGAAGGATTTAGGCTGCTGCAAGAATTGAAGCCGAACGACCTACCACAACGCAGAATTTTTGGTGAATGGGCTCTTGGAAATTTGGACGAAGATCCAAATTTTATTTTGGAAAAATTCTGTTCAGCGACTGAGCTCATTTTTGGCTCAACGGGTACGTAAATAAGCAGAATTGTCGATTTTGGAGTGAAGATCAGCCAGAAGCATTGTAAGAGCTTCAAATGCATTCAGAAAAAGTCACAGTTTGGTGCGGTTTATGGGCTGGTTGCATCATAGGACCATACTTCTTCAAAGATAATGCGAATCGTAACGTTGCTGTGAATGGTGAGCTCTACCGTGGGATGATAGCCAACTCTTTTTTTGCCCAAAATGCAAGAGCTTGACTTGCATGACATGTGGTTTCAACAAGACGGTGCCACATGCCACAGCACAATGGGCTTATTGAGAGGCGAGTTCGGTGAACATTTTATTTCACGTTCGGGACCGGTCAATTGGCCACCTAGATCGTGCTATTTAACGCCTTTAGATTAAAGCACATGTCTATACAGACAAGCCCGCTTCAATTGACGCACTGGAAGACAACATTGAAGCATTTTTTCGTGAGATACCGTCCGAAATGTTGGAAAGAGTATGCCAAAATTGGACTAAACGGATGGACCATTTAAGGCGTAGTCACGGTCAACATTTGAATTAAACAATCTTCAAACATTACATTATATGGACCATACTATAGATTCAAATAAAGATTTCACGCATTCTTCTGAATTTTATGTGTTTTTTTTTATCTTTCGTATATCTCTTAAAAATGCACCCTTTAGCAGAGCTGAGACTAAAAATTTTATATGGGATATTAGACGTTCTGTGAATTTTAGTAATATTTAATTGGTTTTTAGAAGAGATAAGGGCAAGTTCATGAATGATGTCCATTAGAACAATTATGCAAGGAAAATAATATTTTCCATGAAGTTAGGGAGACTTTTTAATGCATAACGTTTCTAAAAGTCTTTAATATGATTTGCAAATCATATCTTCAAATCAAGAAGTTAATTTTTTCTTCGATATTTAAATATGTATAAAATTTGTTTTTTTAATAAAAATTAGAACCTTTTCTTTTTATGCTCCTTTATAGATTTCTCCAAATGTCATTGATGATAACAACAGCTCAAATCTTCCCAATTAGGTAGAATGCCACTTAGAAGACTGTGACAAACAAAATATTTCATTAAAGTACAGCTCACATATTAAAAAGAAGCCAAGTGTTTGTATAGACCCACAAATGAATCCAAGACGACGCTGAGGAGGAAGGAACAAGTGGCATTATAAAAAAATCGACCAAATATAACGAAAAAAAAAAAACAATCATCCACTAAAGGAAAGAAATATGAATGGGACAATTAAAAGTAATAAAGATTAATTAACAAAAACAAAAACCGAAACAGAAACAGAAACAAAAACAACAATAACAAAGTTAAAAAAATATATCAACACCAAAACAAACTAAAAAGTACGGCATACAACCATGCCGATGATAAAAAGCAATTAAAACCACATTCACTTGCGAGAATAGCAACAAAAGCAAAAAAACGGACCAACCAGAGAAATAATCAGCCACAACAAGAGCAACAAAACAACAACAATTACAATCTGAAATACTTGCAACAAGAAAGCAGTGATAATTTTTTTCCTCTTTATTTGGTTTTGCAATAATAACGTAAGCGAGAGACAGTCGGGCAATAGCAAAAAACCAAATCCATAAAAATGTGAATAAGTGGCAAGCTAAAATGCTGATAAGCTAGAGACTGCCAAACTCTAAAAGGAAACAAAAAAAGAACAATTCCATAACAACTCCAGGACCTAGGGACAATTTCATATCAGAACCAGACAACCACAAACAAAGAAAGATAAAAACGTGGGACTGCATTTAAAGTCTAGTTAGCCCACTCCCCTAAATAAAAACGCCAAAGCCAAAGCAACATCAAACAGTAAACAACAAAAAGTTGACAGCTCCCATTGCAGTGGTGATTGACACCACACCCTGCCTAACTGACTGGCCTGACTAGCGATCAGGGTGCCGAAGCAAATACCTCGTAAGCATTACACTCCACAAGTAGCAGCACGCACTCAAATCAATGCGTACAAATTGCTGTCACTTGCCGCTTCAAAATGCAGAATTCAAAACGAATTTATCATCGATATCAACAACAACAGGCATTAATAGCTGCTGCCATACTCATGGCATTGCTGGTAATGCCTGTTTTAGTCACTTCCGTTCGCCATATTGATAATGACGATGAGTATCATGATGAGCAACAGCAGCTGCTGCGTCAACAACAGCAAATGCAAATGCATCAACAGCGTCAAAAACAGCAGCAGCAAGTGCAGCGTAGACGCAGCAGCAGCAGCGGTGGCCCAATAGGTGCTCTCACCATTGCTAATCAACGGCCAAATGAATCACAGCATTGGAAACGCATTAACAAACAAACTTCGAGTGCTATGGGCTATAATAACAACAACAACCACTATTACAACAGTGCTAATAACAACAACCATCAATATGCTAACAGCAACAACAACAAATTGTCCATGGCTTTAACCAAATACTCATCACAAAGTACAGAAAATCAATATGCCGACGATGAGGAAGATCCCGATGTCAACAATGATAATCAGTATCATTCACGCGAAGAGGATGATGACGATGAAGAGGATATCTATTCGGAAGACTCAACGGATGTTGAGGCATCAGCGGATTCGATAATGTCATCGAATGTCAAGCAGACAATGCAACATCCACCGTATGGTAAGTTGAAAGAAAAACAAAAACTGGGCCCGATTATTTTTGAAAAAAAAGAAAAAAAAACAAGCAAAAGCTTGCTAAGTAAAGTATGCTATGTTCGGCTGGGCCGAATCTTATATACTCTACTCGATGGATCGCATTTGTCAAGATCTTTGCCCGATATCTCTTTCTAGGCAAACAATGGATAAGAATTGCTATGCTATTGGAGCTATACTAAGTTATGAACCGATTGGATCCATACTTGGTTTCGTTGTTGGAGACCAAAAATGTCAGCCAAATCGTATAAAAATTGCACTATAAAAAGGTTCAGGAATTGAAATCGAGAGATATGCCTATATGGGAGCAATATCAGGTTATAGGTTATGGCGATTAAGACCATACTTAACACAGCTGTGGGAGATTAAAATAAACCACTTCATGCAAAATTTCGGCCAAATGGGATAATAATTGCGCCTTCTAGCGCCTCAAGAAGATTCGATTCGATTCGAAATCGGTTTACAAGTGAGCTATATCAAGTTATAAACCGTTTTGGACCATTGTAAACACAGTTGTCAGAAGTTAAAAAAAAACACTTCCTAATATAATAATATTTGCGCCCTCTACCGGCTTAAGAAGTCACGATCCGAAATCGGTTTATACGGCAGCTATATAAAGTTATGAACCAATTTGGGTCATACTGGGCATAGTTGTTGGAAGTTAAAACAAAACACTGCATGCAAAATTTCAGCCAAATCCGATAATAATTGCACCCTCAACATGTCAAGATCCAGGAACTGTCTACATGGTAGGCAGGGACGTAAAATTTTTTTTTTTCTAATGACAAAATTTAAATTAAAAAATTTTAAAGACCACATAGTATTAAAATTTGTTCTGTTCACAACAATGATGACAATATAAATCCACAACTATATCCGCAGTTGTATTTTAATAGGGACTGGTCTCGATCATATTTTATTCAGGTCCTGAGAACTCATATACAAGTAACATTTTCAGCGACATATCAGCTTTTTATGGGATTTAGACCCTAAATTGGAAGGTCGGTCTATATGACAGATATATGACAATACGTTCAGATGGGTGGCCGCCATTTTTAGTTCATCGATAAGGGGCCTTCTTTCCTAGACAAGTCCAAACGACGTGCTGCTGGGCAAAACGTTTTTGTTCAAAGGTTTTACATGGTTTAAAGCGTTACTACTAAGAACTGTCGCCAAATATATAGACCGGCAAATTAATTCCGCTGCGCCTTCTTTTACTTTAAATTGTCAGCGGTGGTTTTCCCTTCCTAATGCTGGCAACATTTGTGAGGTACTATGCCATGTAAAACTTTTCACTTCCGTTCGGACTCGGCTATAAAAAGGAGGCCCCTTATCATTGAGCTTAAAACTTGAATCGAACTACACTCATTGATATGTGAGAAGTTTGCCCCTGTTCCTTAGTGGAATGTTCATGGGCAAAATTTGCTTTACCATGCAACGAAAATAGTATATCGCTTGACTTAAACTTTAACAATATAAGTGCATTTATCTGAATCCCATATGATCTTTATTGGTCTACGAATTTAAGTTTGAATGTAAGGTGTACTCCATTCTTAAAATACATTATTTTAACCCGATATTCTTATGATGTCTGATTTAGAGGTGTTTTCGAGGTGAAGTGGTCCCCCATACACTTGGCCCTGAAAAAATATCAGCATCGTGCCCTTGTTTCAACTACCATTTATTTAAACCCCATATTGCCATTGGTTTAAGGGGAGTTTAAACGATGAGGCGTCCCCCAAACACATGGCCCCAAAAGAGGTTATGAAATTAGTTTTCTAATCTCAAGTACCTTTCATTAAAACCACATATTGGCATGGTCGAAATATTTTTATCCTTTGGGGGGTGTTTTGATCAAGGGATGATGCCCTAAATACTTGGTCCTACATTTGGATATCAAATTCGTATTCTACTCCCAAATACCTTTATTTGAGCCCCATATTCCCTCGGTGGTCCCCCAAACACTTGGTCCGACAATTGGATATCAAATTCGTTTTATAATCTTAAATACCTTTCAATTGAGTCCCATATTGCGATGGTCAGTAAATATGTCCTGTTTGGGGGGTGTTTTGGGAAAGGGGTGGACCCCCAGAAACTTGATCCCACATTTGGATATCAGATTCGTATTTTACACTCAAATATTTTTTATTTAAGCCCCATGTTGCCATGGTCAGTAAATGAGTCCTGTTTGGGACTTATTTGGGAAAGGGGGACCCCAAAAAGCTTGATACCACATTTGGATATCAGATTCGTATTTTACCCACAAATATCTTTCATTTAAGTCCCATATTGCCATGGTTGGTAAATATGTCAGATTTTGGGGTGTTTCCGATTATTGGATATCAGATTCGTTTTCTAATCCTTAATACCTTTCATTTGAGTCCCATATTGTCGTGATTGCTGTATAAATATTTGGTAGGTTTGGGGGGTGGGGCGCCCTCCCTAGGTACCCCATGCGAAATTTAGATACCAAATTTTTTAGGTTACTATAAGAGAGCACACAAAATTTCCCTTAAATCGCACCACCCATCTCCGAGATCTGACGTTTCTAAAATTAGACTAAGGGGGAGGGTTAAACCCCTTTAAGTAAATGTCATTTTTAAGGGTGTGGTGGATCCCCAAACTCTTGGTGTCAAAATTTGGAGTTAATTTCGTGCTCTACTCCCACAGACCTTTCATTTAAGATCCATGTTGTCATAGTCGGTAAATATGTCGGTTTTGAGGGGTTTTTTTGGGGGTGCGGTGACCCACGAAACATTTAGTCCCACGATTGGAGATCAGATTCGCTTTCTACCCATATTGTTGTGATTGGTTTATAAATCCGTTTGGCGGATTTTGTGGGTGGGCGGCCCTCCTAGACACCCCTCCTCAGATTCTAATACCAATTTTTTGATTTTAGGGCAATGTAAGTGTGGCAACAAAATTTCACTTAAATCGCCCTACCCATCTCCGAGATCTGGTGTTTTTGAAAAATATTGTTAAGGCCCGTCTAAGAGTGGGAAAGTTAACAAATAATACCGCAAACAACCGCAACGAAGCCATAACGGAGATAAATGCTGTGTGTTTTCAATTGGATAAATTACATCAATTTGAAAATAGCTTTTCAAAATAGCCAGTAGATGGCGCTGACTTAAACATTAGTGCTACTACTAGTGTGGTCCAGCAGCACGTCATATGGACATGTCTATCGATGAGCTAAAAATGATTGCAATCTTAACGGTCAGGTTTACAACTTCTCCCTCATGCTGAACGTCACAATTTTTGGTGTATGGCGGCCTACATTTGTTTGTGCCCCCACACAATAATTAAATCACACAAAGTCCTGTTGGGTCATTATGATTGATCGACTATTTTGGGGTAAGGTGTTCCGATAGACATATGAGCAGAATGAAGACATCAGATTGGCAGTCCACAACCTTCTACCTTTAATTTAACCCCATATTGTCATCATTGGTGTATACATCTATTTGGTGGATGGCTTCTATATGAGGTTTGTGCGCCACACCCCATGACGCACTCTACTCAAAAAAAATCTATCACTTAAACCCCCATTGAATTAATGAGTCAAATAACCTATTGGAAGCGATTTTGAGAGGGAAAGCACCATCTCGATTCTTGGACACAAAATTAAATGTCATATTAGTAATTTGCTCTCAAATGCTTTTCATTTGACTTTCATCAAGCTATGAACGAGTAATATTCCCATTGGGGGGACCTATCGCGGATGGGGCTAACATCAATTACTTGGACCCAATTTTTTATATCACATTCGTAGTCTACTCCCGAATACATTTCATTTGAGTCCCATATTGATATGTACGTCTAATACGTCTGTTTGGGGAACTTTTGGGATTGGAGTGGCTCCTGGGTTCCTTGGACCCTACTTGTAATATCATATTCGTTTCCTTCTCCCCAATACCTTTCATCTCATACCCTTATTGTCCCGATCGACAACCTTGGGTTTTGAGTGGTGTTTTTCGGGTAACGGGGGATGGTCCGCCCCTTTTAATATAAACAAACTATATAGCCTATTTCTCCTTCCTGACCATATTCGTTATCTACTCCCAAATACCTTTCATTCGTGTCCCATATTGTCATTATCGTCCAATATGACTATTTGAAGGGGTTTTAGGGTCAGGCTGATCCCCTAGGTACTTGGGCCTCAGTTTTGATATCAAATTTGTATTGTACTCCCGAAAACCTTTTATTTGAGTCCCATATTGTCCCGATTGGTCCACTTTTATTTTTTGTGGTACTTTTGGGGTAAGAGGGAGGGTCCGCCTCCCCACAATCTGTGAAAATGTGAAAGAAATCGGTTCAGCCGTTTGTGAGTCTATACGGAGCAAACAAATTTACAAACCCACAAATAAACACAAATAATTTTTTTTTATGTATAGACTACCACATGACGACCAATGTTATAGGCGTTAAGCCACTCCAAGCGAGTATCACTAACATTTAAATCAGCGCCATCTACTGGCTGTTTTGATCAACTGAATCCCATTGAAAACAGCCAGTAGATGGCGCTAATTTTGAGAAGCCAACATGAACAGGGCAGAGTGGTCAAAATTGATCACACTGCATTTATCTATGTTATAACAACCTATCGGTACTTTGAATAAAGAAAACTAAAATATAGGAATTTCGTTGCGGTTGTTTGCGGTATTATTAGGAGGGCCACCCACCCCCAAAACTCGCCAAACGGATGTATAAACCAATCACTATAATATGGGTATGAAATTAAAGGTATTTGAGTTAGAAAACGAATCTGATATCGAATTGTGGAACTTAGAGTTTCGTGGGTCACCCCACCCCCCTCAAAAACCTCTCAAATCGGACTATTTACCGACCGTGACCAGAACACGAAATTGACTTTCACTTTTGGGACCAAGTCTCTGGGGTCCACCACATCCCCAAACAAAACTGTTACTGACCATTGAAATATGAGTTTTAAATAAGAGGTACTTCAGTGTAGAAAAATCCACAGGAAAATTGGAATAAATTTTCAACTGAAATTAAGCAAAAATTTCCAAATATAGAGTATTCCTCTCCAACATAGCATTATCGGGCGCAGCGGAGCGGTCCGGGCTCAGCTAGTCTATATAAAAAAAATTAATTTATGTTTGTTTGTTTGTGGGTTTTTTAAATTTGCTTGTTCCGTATAGACTCTCTTCTTTGGGAAATGGTCCGGAAGGAGCAATACGCTATATGATTTTTTGATATCTGAAGGCGGGCGGACCCGCTCCCTTACCCCAAAAACACCACCAAATTGAAAGTGGACCGATCGGAACAAAATGGGTATCAGATGAAAGAAAATGGAGAGTAGAATATGTGAATAGGGTATTAAAATCTGAGTCTAAGTACCCAGCGGGCTGCCCCAACCCCAAAACTCTCCCAAACAGACTTATCGGACGTTCATGTCAATATGGGTCTCAAATTAAAGGTATTCAGGAGTAGATTACGAATATAGCAGAAAAAAAAGAAGTCAGTGTAATGGGAGGTGTCCTAACCCCCAAAAACCCCCCAACTGGGAGTAAGGAACGAATTTGATACCCATTTTTAGAGCAAAGTGGCAGAGTGCCGCTCCAGCCCCAAAAAAACCTCCAATCCGTACATAATTATCAACAATGCCAATTTTGGGCTTAAATGAAAGGTATTTGGGGGAACAGCACAAATTTGACATCCATATTTGGGCGAAATGTCTGAGGTACCACCTCCAAAATGTACTCTCCGTCGTATGGACCAAACGGCGCTGCGGATCGGCCCGGTTCGGCTAGTCTTTCAAAAAATATTATTTGAATTTTGTACAAGCAAGAAAGCAAAGCTCGTTAAAGATGAAAGCTCGTGAAAGCTAACTTATCAGAGGAAAAACAAACCTCGTTTAATAGTCCAGCTCGTTAAAGAGCCACGAGATTTCTTATGAGAAAAACTCTTTTCAAGAAAGAGCTCGTTGGCAAAAAAAAATTTAGCAAGACAACAATGCGAGAGAACAAAGCTGTCATGAGCACCAGGCCTTTGAAAGTTCAATGATTTTAAGCGTACAAAGCTTCAAAGAAAGAAAAACTCATAAGTTTTGACTCTATCAGCTCGCAAGAGACCAAAGATAGCGCAATGGGATAATAGACGTAGGAGCTCATTAAAGTGCGCAGTTGAAGCTTATAAAAGAGCGAGGTCCTAAAAGAAGCTTATTAAAGAGCAAAACTAATAATAAAGCAGAGCTTATAACACAGCAAAGCTCATAAAAGAGCATAGCTTCTCAAATACGAAGCTCATAAAAGTGTAAACGTTCAATAGGCAAAATTCATAGCAAAACGAAGATCATAAAATAGTGAAGCTCATGAAAGAGAGCCGCTTATAAAAGCTCCTAAAGGAGCAAAGCTCACAAAAAAACAAAGTTCATACAAAGCAAAGCACACAAAAAGCGAAGCTCAAAAACAATAGGTCATTAAAGAGCGGAACTCTCAAAAGAAAGAACATCCCTCCGAAAAATCCATAAGAATAAATATGATATCCTTATAAACTGACAATATTCGTGGATAGTAAAAGTAAGTTAGCGTGCTGAGTTGGGCCGGTCCGAATCTTGGGAACCCACCACCATGAATTCAGTTAAAAATTTATGCAAAATAAGTTTTGCATATCTAACTTTTATCAAACCAGCAATAACTAAAACTCTAGTTCATATGGGAGCCATATCAGGTTATGGACCAATTTAAACCGTTCTTGGCACAGTTGTTGAAAGTAATAACAGAACACCATATGGAAAATTTTATAAAAATCGGATGAAAACTGAGGCTTCCAAGGGCTCAAGAATTCAAATCAGGAGATCGGTTTATATGGAAGCTATATCAGGTTCTTGCTCGATTTGAATTGTACTAAATACAGTTGTTAGAAGTCATAACTGAACACAGAAGTGAAATCGGGAGATCGAATTACCGAATTACTCCGTACTTTACTGGCATTACTAGCACATTTTTTGGAAATCATAACAGAACATCGAATCCAAAATTTTAGCCAAATCGGACAAAAATTCCGGCTTACAGGGTTTCAAGAAGTCAAATCGGAAGATCGGTTCATATGGGAGCTATATCAGGTTAAAGACCGATTTGCACCGTACTTAACACAGTGGTTGGAAGTCATAACGGAACATTATGTCCAAAATTTCAGCCAAATTGGAGGAACATTAAGGCTTCCAGAGTCTCAAGAAGTAAAATCGGGAGATCGGTTTATATGGGAGCTATATCAGGTTTTAGACCCAATTGGACCGTACTCGACACGATTATTGGACGTCATAACAGAACACAATGTGCAAAATTTCAACCAAATCGGACAAAAATGGCGGCTTCCAGGGGCTCAAGAAATCAAATCGCGATATCGGATTATATAGGAGCTAAATCCAAATCTGAGCCGGTTTACAATATCCAACGATCTATATCAATATAAAGTATCTGTGCAAAGTTTCAAGCGGTTAGCTTTACGCGTTCGACCGCTATCGTGACAGACGGACGGAAGGACATGGCTAGATAAACTCAGAATGTAGCGACGATCAAGAATTGGTCCTAGACCAATATTTCGAGATGTTACCAACGGATTGGCTAGGTTAGTATAGCCCCAATCTATGATGGTGAGTATAAAAAGAAGTGGGTTAATAAATTGGCGATCATGATAAATCGCCATACTATGACATTTTCCTCTCAATAATCCCATAAAATCTATGTCAAATGGCTGTAGATTTCCTAACATAATACGGCCAATTGCTTTTCATTTTCATTTGCCTTAAGCCCATCAACATTTACTTAGCATGACTATCATTTTCCCCTCTAAGTACAATCACTTGCCTGTCTAATTTGTAAATTCTTAAAAAGTTCAGCTGAAAAGGTTATCATCATTCACATATACATAGTTCACAAACAGGCAAATAAAGAAGAGGCTCTTCCAAAGCCTATCGTTTGTAATGAACAATCAATTCTTTGAAGTCATCGTTGTCTTGAGAGAATTTATTTCTATAACAAAATAAATCAGCACGAAAATACAAAGAGACCGCTTTAATTATAAAAATAAGTAAATATTTTGCAAAATGAAAACAAATAAGCGTTCGTATACTTTTTCCATAGTTATTGACTGAAATGTTATCAGCAACAGATGTGCGCATAAAAAGTGTAAACCACCAGCTTCTGAGGCTTGAAAAGTAGAGAAATTTTTTTAAATTGTTAATGTCTTCAAACATTGTAAACAGCGGAATAAATTTAAATGATGGGTTTAAGCAAACACTTATAACTACAGAGGCCAATAGCTCTTTAAAATATGAATATGAACAAAGGAACTCTATTTTCTTACTTTAGTCCTCATATTCTCTATGATGTAATGAACTTTTAAACAAAGTTCATTACATCATTGAACATTAGCTTGCTTAGAAAGAAAGACGCCATACCCAAAATTTCCAAAACGTCAGATCTCTAAAATGGGTGCACCTTTTTAAGCGAAATTTTGTATATCATCTTATGGTAGCCCAAAAAACATGAAATTGGTATACAATTTTGGGGTCAAATAACATGGGAGACGCCCCATCACAAAACCCATCCGAACTGACATGTTTGTCGATTAGGACAATATGAGTTTCACATGAAATGTATTTAAGAGTATAGTACGAACTTGGCATTAAAATACCATCCTAAGTGTTGGGGGTGGGTGGGGGTATATCAAAATTTAGTCAGACTTTATTTTGCGTACCTATTGAAATATCGAATTGAACTTTCTACAATTTTCTTACGATGGTACGAAAATTGTGGCTTTTACAGCCTTAAAAGTCGAAACGCATAAAAGATATACATGGGAGTTTTATCTAAATCTGATTCGATTTTGATGACATTTTTTGCATGTAGTGCGACCTTAAATAAAACATCTTCTGCAAAATTTTTTAAGGATGGGAGTTTTGTAAGGATGGGATGGTCAGTAAATAAGTCCTGTGTGGGGGGTGTTTTGGGGAAGGCGTGGACCCCCAGAAACGTGGTCGCCCATTTTGATACTAGATTCGTTTTCTACTCGTAAAAACCTTTCATTTGAGTCCCATATTGCCATGGTCGGTAAATATGTCGATTTAGGGGTGTTTTGGTGTGGTCCCCCGAACAGTTGGTCCAACAGTTGGATGTCAGATACGTTTTCTTATCCTAAATACCTTCCATTTGAGTCAAAAGTCCCATATTGTCGTGATTGGTGTAAATATATGTTTGGTAGGTTTTAGGATGGGGCATCCGAAATTTGGATACCAAATTTTTGTTTTTAGGGTACTATATGAGAACACACAAAATTTGGCTTTAATCGCACCACCCATTTCTGAGATCTGGCGTTTCTGAAAATTAGGGTGAGGGGGAGGGTCCGCCTCCCCTTCAGATATCAAAAAATGTAGTACCCTATAAGATAAGTACCCTATAAGAAAAGGGTAAGATATCGCCCGATTTTCACTCCTAGAGCCACTGCAAGCGCATTTATTGACCAATCTTCCCAAAACCTCATACAATGCTTTCCTCGACGACTGTCACAGTATGTGAGAAGTTTTCTCGAAATCAGTTCAGATTTAGATATAGCTCCCATATATATGTTCGTCCGATTTGCTGTAATATTGAAATAAAATTGTCTTTTGTGAACCGATTCTCTCAAAATTTGGCAGGAAGGATTTTCTTTTGACGCTCAACATTACTGGTGAATTTCATGGAAATCGGTTCAGATTTATATATAGCTCTCGTGTATATTTATATATATATATCGCCCGATTTTAACTTCTGGAGTCACAGCAAGCGCATTTATTGATCCATTTTGCCAAAATTTTGCAAAACGCTTTCCTCGACTACTGCCACAGTATCTGAGAAGTTTGCTTCAAATCGTCCGATTTTGAGAAATATTCCTAGTCCTCAGTTTTAAATGGATTCTTTCGAAATTTTGCAGAAAGGATTTTCTTATGGCTATCGATATTACTGGTGAATTTCATAGAAATCGCCCCAGATTTAGATATAGCAGTCATATATGTATATTGACAGATTTTCAACCAAGAGCTACTGCAAGCACATTGTTTGACAAATCTTGCCAAAATTTTGCACAACGCTTTTCTTGACGACTACCACATTATCTGAGAAGTTTGCTTGAAATCGGTTCAGAATTAGATATAGCTTCTATATATATGTTCGGCAGATTTTGGGCAATTTGCAATAATGTTGTCATATGTCAACCATAGTTATTACAGTTTGAACATATTTGCTCGCCGAAGTCCATCAAAATTGGCTCAGAATTGGATATATTGTGGCTCCCACATTGTACTTAAAGGGTAGTTGTAGTCGGCACCGCCCGACTCTTGTCCTTCTTTACTGGTTTTAATAAAGAAAAAACTCCTTAGACACTCCCACTGGTTATAATAAAAAAAAACTCCTTATTAATCTATTCTCAAATACTTAACACTTGTTATAAGCCAGACATTTTATCCCTCCCCTTGAATTTCTCTTTCTATCTCCCTTTCTGCTTGCTCCGAGCACCCATTGTCTGTCATTGCATAAAGGCGCCCCAGCATCAGCACATGCACTGGGGATATTTCTTGCACAAATTTACAAAACTTATACCACCACATTAAATCATATTTAATCATTGAAAACAAAACAAGCTAAACGAGTATGAACCAGGAACATGTAACAAAGTGAGTTCATGAATGAAAGGATAGATGGTTCGGTGTATGGTACAGAAAGAAAAACAAAAAGAGGTAGCAATAACAAAAACCAAGCACACCAAACCAAACTCACCCCCACCAATTGCATCAAGCGCGGAGGAAAATAGAGCAATAGCATCCCCGGCATCAACATCAGCAGCAGTATATAACAACAACAGAACTTGTTAAGACAGACATCAAACGAAAGTTCCTTTGATGCAAACACATAATTTTTCGCTTTGTTGTTGTCGTCGTCGACGACTTCCCATCCTGGCTGAGGCTGGATATTATGGGGCTGCTACCGCTGCTTCGATTGTTGTAGTGAGACAGTTTATGAGTGCTGTCTGCTATAAAGGGTGTTATTTTGAGAAAAACAGAAGTTGCGGTTAAAAAACAATTAAAAGCGTGCTGAATTCGGCAGGGCCGAATCTTGGGAACCGTCCACCATGGATTCTGCTAAAAATTTATACAAAATAAATTTAGTTAAAGGACATAATTTCAATCTACATACCAAACTTCTGCTAACCAGCAAAAATTAAAGCTTCTAGGAACCGAACAAGTGCGGCTTGTAAGGGCTCAAGAAGTCAAATCGGGAGATCGGTTTTTATGGGACGGACGGACATGGCTAGATCGACTCAGAACGTCGAGACGATCAAGTATATATACCCTATGGGGTATTACACGATTATTTCCAGATGTAAAAAACGTAATAGAATAGTATACCCCTATCCTGTGGTGGTGGGTATAAAGCGATAATGGACTTGAAACACCAAAAATGATTTGTCACTTTCATTTTGCAATAATATTAACCTTTTAGTCATTTTTCTATCATTAAAAAAAAATCACCCTATCTATATTTCGACCATCCGACCATTGAGTATAGTGTTGTGTATGTATGTGTGGATCACACATCCATCTGCAATGGCGAACAAAAGGGTAGCCTGGCAACGCCAAGCATTACTTATGCACACGTAAAATAGATTTACACACTTAATTAATGAACAGTTTTTTGATCTAATCCAGATTCTGCGCTGCTTTATGCATCACCAGCACAACGCCAACACAAACGTCTGCATTTCTTAAACAATTTTTATTTTTATTTATGAAACTGTAGCATGTTTTGGAAGTCCTTAAAATATGCAGGGTGTTACTATTGCCGTCACTGAAGTTGCGGCGATTGCCGCGCATAATCAGAAGTGACAAAATTTTTATAAGGTCTGTTGGTTGCAAAAGAGAAATATACCATGGGAACAGTGGAGAAAAAAAGTTTTTCTAATGAAAACATTTTTAATATATTCTATTTTTCGACAAAAAAAATCTTTTGTTCGATTAAAAATTGTTATATAAAATTTTGTCAAAATTTTATTTCTACAGAAAATTTTGCCAACATTTTATTTAGATAGAAAATTTTGTCAGCATTTTTTTTTTTCTATAGAAAATTTTGACAAAATTGTATTTCTATGGAAAATACAAGTTTTGAGATAAAGCGAAGAATAATACAGATGCTACTTTGTACTAAGTCAGCAGTTTAGAAACAAGGCCACCTCTCGACATACGGAGATTACACTATACAAGACACTGATACTACCCGTGCTGTTATATGGTTCTGAAGCGTGGGTTCTTGTGAGAGCAGATGAGGCAGTGCTTGGAGTATTTGAGAGAAAGATTCTTCATAAAATATATGGACCAGTTTGCGTTAAAGCAGAATATAGGCGACATATGAACCACGAGCTGTATGACGACGATAGCATAGTTACACGCATCAAAATACAACGACTGCGTTGGCTAGGTCATGTTGTCAGAATGGATCAAGAAGCTCCTCAATTTTCATCCGAAGCGGCTGACGTTTTGCATGCGGTATTCTGTTATGACTCCCAACAACTGAGCTAATAATGGTCCAAATCGGTCTATAACCTGATATAGCTCGCATATAAACCGATCTCCCGATTTGAATTCCTAAGCCGTACGAAAGCATTGATAGGTTGAAGGAGGACCTCAATTAAAAATTTATTTTTTTCTACCGATTTTAAGGGCTTTTAAAGGATTAGTAAAAAATTTCATAACAATTTTCATTTTTGGTGTTTGCATTTATGTCCTTCGGGGCAACATTATGCGCCGTTGAGACTCGCCTATAAAATGGAGATTCTTGGTCATTGAACTTAAACTTGAATCGGACAGCGCTCGATGATTTGTGTGAAGTTTGCCCTTGGTCTTTATTAAAATGTTCATGGACAAAACTCTGCTCTACTCTCTTATACCTTTCTTTGGACTCGTATATTGTTAACCACTACAATACAGGAGTCCAAAGAAAGGTATAAGGGAGTAGAGCAAAAATGTCCGGTTTGGGGTGTATTTGGGAGTGAGGTGGCCACCCGGACACTTGGCCGTTATATTAAATATAAGCTTTGTGATATATTCTCAAATACTTTTTAAATGAGCCCCATATTAACATAGTCGGTAAATAAGTCCTGTTTCATTTGTGCGCAATATTCTCATGTTGGTCTATATATCCATTTGACGGAGAATTTTTTGGTAGTGGGATAGTACCTCAGACATTTCGCCCAAATATGGATGTCATATTCGTGCTCTACTCTCAAATAAATTCCTTTCATTTTAACCCAAAATTGCCATGGTCGATAAATATGTATGGATTCCCATCCGTACATCCAATTCAATCCTGGAGGGCTTTTTGGGGCTGGGGAGGCACTTCGACACTTTGCTCTAAAAAAAGGTATCAAATTTGTTCTTTACTCCCAATAACATTTCATTTGAACCCCATATTGATATGTTCCGAAAATAAATTCAGTTAAGGGGGTGCTTTGGCGCTTACCCATAAACACTTGGCCCAAAAACTGTATTCCTTTTCTACTTTCAAATACCTTTCATTTGAGTCCCATATTGTCGTAATGGATCAAATACCTTATTTGAGGTATTTTAAGGAGGTTAAGCGCCACCTCAAATTTTTATATAATTTTCCTAATCTACTCCCAAATTGCTTTCATTTGAGTCCCATATAGCCATGGTCGGCTAATATGGCCATTTGGGGAATTTTTGGAGGTGGGGACACCTCCTATTACATGGACTTAATTTATATGCCATATTTGTAATCTACCCCCGAGTACCTTTCAATTGAGTCCCATATTGATATGAACGTCCAATGTGTCTTTTTGGGGCAGTTCTTGGGGTTGGACGTACCCTTGGATACTTCAACCCACTTTTTAATACCATATTCCTATTCTAATCTACCAATACCTTTCATTTGATACCCATATTGTTTTTATCGGTCAACTTTTGATTTTGGTTGGTGTTTTGTGATAACGGGTCCGCCCCCTCTTCCGATATAAACAAATTTTAAAGCCTATTCCTATTTCCTGACCATATTAATAATCTTCTCCCGAAAGTTAGGATAGGTTAGTTTTAAGTGACATTGTGATACCACAGGAACAGAAGAAGGAAGATGCCTTTTAGTTTCTATCGTTGAACCATCCAGATTGCTTTAAAAAGCCTAATACAATCCGAATGTACACATTCGCTAAATCAGACAGGTTGTCAAAGAAATGAGAACCTAATGGAACTCCTTCTGACTGCTAGTGCGGGACACACACACATAAGGTGTTTTATTCTTCTTCAATGTTCTCACAGCTTCTGCAATAGTCGTTGCTGGGAGCCTTCAGTCTGTCAGCATATTTTCCGATTAGACAGTGATTTATCATGACGAACACAATGACTGAGACATCTGTTCTAGCCAAAGACAGCAAATCAGTAGACCTCTTTAAGTCTAGATTAGGCCACATAGTTTTGGAATGCTCACAGCCCCCTTTTTTGTGACCATCTATCATATGGGCCTGGTCCTGAAAACATAGCTCACATTTCGCTAGAGGCATACCCATAGATTCCAGTATCCCTGGAATCTATGGGTAGTTCCTAGTCTCGCAAACTCGTCAACTTTACAACACCCTGGGATATCTCTGTGGCCCGACACCCAGAACAGGTGAATTTTCTGTTCAGCCATTTCGTTGAGAGATCTGCAACAGTTGAGGGCGGTTCTTGTGTTCAGAAATATGTTCATCAGGGATTTAATAGCTGCCTGGCTGTCTGAGAAGATATTTATGCCAATCGTCGTAATGACATTATATCTCAGCCATTCCACCGCTTCCTTAATTGCAAGGATCTCCGCTTGATACACACTGCAGTGGTCGAGTAATCTTTTCGATATGACCTGTTCTAGATATTTAGAGTACACCCCGAACCCCACCTGGTCGTTTAGTTTGGATCCATCTGTATAGAAGTCTATGTAACTTCGAAGAAGTCTAACACGGATATCGTAATTCCAATCGGTTCTATCAGGAATAGTGGTAGGGTGCAATCCACACTGCCTGGAACGTCGGATTTTGTATCAAAGACAACACAATGTTCGTAGCCGCCACATGACCAATGAGAAAGGTCTCTTAACCCCACGGCAGTGGTAGCTGCAATTTGGGTAGCCACAATATCCAGAGGCATAAGATGTAGCATTAAATTCAGTTTATCAGATGGTATCGTCCTCAATGCGGCTGTGATGCACAAACAAGCCATCCTTTGGATCCGGTTAAGTATTGAACAGTAGGTGGACTTTTGAAACGCCGTCCACCAGATCACAACATCATATAGCATTATGCTTCCGACAACGGCAGTATATACCCAATACATGACACGCGGCCTGAACCCTCAACTTTTACCAATACCTTTCTTGTCTTTTCCAAAATTTTGTACTTGAAGTTCAATTTCATGTCCAGCAAAACACCCAGGTGTTTTGCGCTTTCCGTAAATGGAACATTCTCTCCTCCTAAGGTTCTCCTAGGCAACTTGTATCTCCAGCTGAAAAGAACTACTTCTGTCTTGAACGGATTTATTCCTAGTACACTTTCGGTTGCCCTCTTTGCTTTTGCACGTAGAGCTTTCTGAATTATATTTCTTAGAGTGCTGCGAAACTTTCCCCTAACAGTAATTACCACGTCATTAGGATACGCGACCACTTTTACACCTTTTTCATCCAGAGACAATAATATATTGTTAATGGCTTTAGAGGAGACAGTACAACTCCTTGAGATGTTCCTTTGCTTACCCATCTTTTAAGATTCACAGATGCCAATCCTGCCGTAATGCATCTTTTAGTAAGTAAGTTATTAATAAACTTTCTTACGGTAGAGTTGATGCCTCGAAACTCCAACTCCTTCATGAGGAATATACAATGCTACCATTGTATATTCCTTGACAGCGAGAGAATCCTCTATGTAGCCGACTAGGTCGTGAAGGGCTGTTTCAGAGGATGTGCCTTTATTATATGCATTCTGCTGTCGCGACAGGCGATCTCCAGGGATCTTTGCCCGGGAATATGTTTCTATCAACCTCTCAAGAGTCTTCATCATAAAGGATGACAGACTAATAGGTCGAAAATCTTACACCTTCGTATGGTAGGGTTTCCTGCTTTCTCTCCATCCCACAGGTATATATGACATTCTGATACAAATACAAAATTTTACCCATCAACATTCCACTAAGGAACTGGGGCAAACTTCTCACATATCAATAAGTGTAATCCGATTCAAGTTTTAAGCTTAATGATAAGGGGGCTCCTTTTTATAGCCGAGTCCGAACGGCGTGCCACAGTTCTACATCTCTTTGAAGAGAAGTTTTGCATGGCATTGTATCTCACAAATGTTGCCACCATTAGGAGGGGAAAACCACCGATGAAAATTTTTTCTGATCGTCTCGCTAGGATTCGAACCCAGGCGTTGCAGGCGGGCCTCTCCGCTACGGTAACCTCCATTCTGATACAAGCAGAGTATATCAGTACTAAGCCTGGAATTGAAACTTCTTATCCCACAAAGGATTTTCGGCTCAGACACAATTTCCCTAATAACCTCCGACGAATGCATACCAGTGACAACCTCTTCTGGCGCCACGTTGTCCGTTGGAGAATTTCCCGGGAAATGTATATCAACGAGTAGATATAGTGTTTCCTCACTAGACATTGTCCATATATTCTCTGACTTCTGAATATACCCCACCGTAAAAGGTCTCAAGGACAGAATCTTTCTTAGCCTTGAGGCCTCTGATGTATCCTCCAGCAAAATTCTATCTAGGATTTGTGCTGAGCCTTTCTCAGTTCGCCCTTATATTTTCTTAGCTCAGCCTTTTAGATGTCCCAATCGTGTGGTGCTCTTCTTGCTTTTGCTCTGTGGAAGTGTTTTCTGCAGTCCTTCCTTAGACCAACTATCTCTGGGGTCCACCATGGCGGAAGCTGTTTGGGCCTTGGCTTGGTACTACGGCATGCTGACGCATTCAGGGCCTTCGTGATCCGCTTGACCACTATGTCTTTATCCTCCGTATGTTCCACTTCCTTTTCTGGTCTAGATAGACGAGCAGAATTTGCGCCGATTTGTCAGCAACTACTTCCTATTTGAGTGGTGTTGTGGGGGTGGGGTGGCCCCATAGACACTTTTCCCGAATATTGATATCAGATTCGTGCTTTACTCCCAGTGACCTTTCATTTGCAACCCAAATTGCTATGGTCATAAATTTGTCCCCTGTGGGGATGTGTTTGGGGAGAGGCGGCCCCCAACACTTGGCCCCATATTTGGATATCAGATTTAAATTCTACACTCAAATACCTTTTTATTAAGCCCCATAATCCATGGCAAGTAAATAAGTCCTGTTTGGGGGGTGTTTTGGGGAAGGGGTAGACCCCCAGAAACGTGGTCCCACATTTGGATATTAGATTCGTTTTTTACTCGCAAATACCTTTCATTTGAGTCCCATATTGCCATTGTCGGTGTATATGTCCGATTTGGGGGTTTTTTGGGGATTGGTTCATAACCTGATATAGCTGCCATATAAACCGATCTGGGGTCTTGACTTCTTGATCCTCTAGAGTGCGCAATTCTTATCCGATTGGAATGAAATTTTGCACGACGTGTTTTGTTACGATATCCAACAATTGTGCCAAGTATGGTTCAAATCGGACCATAACCTTATATAGCTGTCATATAAACCGATCTTGGGTCTTGACTTCTTGAACCTCTAGAGGGCGCAATTCCTATCCGATTTGAATGAATTTTGGCACGTAGTATTTTGTTATGATATCCAACAACTGTGCCAAATATGGTTCAAAGCGGTTCATAACCTGATATAGCTGTCATATAAACAGATCTGGGGACTCGACTTCTTGAGCTTCTTGAGGGCGCAGTTCCTATCCGATTTGGCTGAAATTTCGCAAGACGTTTTTCATTGTTACTTTCAACAACTATGTCAAATAAAGTACAAGTCGGTTCATAACCTGATATAGCTGCCATATAAACCGATCTGGGATCTTGACTTCTTGAGCATCTAGAGGTCGCAATTATTATCCGATTTGCCTGAAATTTTGTACGACGGATTCTTTCATGACCATCAACATACGTGTTTATTATGGTCTGAATCGGTCTATAGGCCGATACAGCTCCCATATAAATTGATCTCTCTATTTTACTTCTTGAGCCCCCAAAGGGCGCAAATCTTATTCGAATTGGCTGACATTTTACACAGGTCTCCAACATATAATTTAATTGTGGTCCAAACCGGAGCATATCTTGATATCGCTCTAATAGCAGAGCAAATCTTTTCTTATATCCTTTTTTTTGCATAAGAAGAGATGCCAGGAAAAGAACTCGACAAATGCGATCCATGGTGGAGGGTACATAAGATTCGGCCCGGCTGAACTTAGCACGCTTTTACTTGTTAAGACTAAGCTCATTTTGACTCAATGGGTACGTAAATAAGCAGAATTGTCAATTTTGAAGTGAAGATCAGCCAGAAACATTGCAAGAGCTACCAACGCATGGAAAAAAACTACAGTTTGGTGCGGTTTATGGGCTGGTGGCATCATTGGACCGTACTTCTTCAAAGATAATGCGAATCGTAACGTAACTGTGCATGGTGAGCGCCACCGTGAGATGATATCCAGCTTGACTTGCAGTAAGACGGTGCCACATGCGCCACAGCACGCGTAATAATGAACTTATTGAGAGGCGAGTTCGGTGAACACTTTATTTCACGTTCGGGACCGGTCAATTGGCCGCCTAGATCGTGCGATTAAACGCCTTAAACTATTTTTTGTGGGGCTATGTTAAAGCTCATGTCTATACAGACAAGCCCGATTCAATTGACGCATTGGAAGACAACATTGAAGCATTTATCCGTGAAATACCGGCCGAAATGTTGGCAAGAATACGGAAAAATTGGACTAAGCGGAGAGACCATTTGAGGCGCAGTCGCGGTCAACATTTGCAAGAAATAATCTTCATACATTAAGAAATATGGACCGTACTATCGTTTCAAATAAAGTTTATGTTTTTTTTTTTTTGAAAAGCTTTCATATAGCCCTAAAAAAAATACCCTTTATATTCTTGATCGTCTGTTTAGCCATGCCCGTACGTCTGTCTGTCTGTCGAAAGCACGCTTACTTTCGAAGAGTAAAGCTAGGCACTTGAAACAAATAGTTCGTATTAGTGTTGGTCGGTGGGGATTGTAAATGGGCCATGTCGGTCCTTGTTTTGATATAGCTGCCATTTAAGCCGATCTTGGGTCTTGACTACTTGATTCTCTAGACGTTGCAATTATTATACGAATTGGCCGAAATTTTGTCCAACGACTTCTCCTATGACCTTCAACATGCGTGCCAAATATGGTCTGAATCGGTTTATAATCGGATATAGCTCCCATATAAACCGATCTCCTGATACATCTTTTTGAGCCCCTATAGGGGGCTCCAACATCCAAACTAAGTATGGTCCGAATCGTTTCATAACCTGATATGGCTCTAATAGTATGGCCACATTTATTCCATTATCCTTTCTTTTTCTATAAAGAGATACTGGGCAAAGAACTTGACAAATTCAATCCATGGTGGAGGGCATATAAGATTCTGCCCGGCAAAACTTAGCACGCTTTTACTTGTTATATATGGAGATTGGTCAAAATTTAAGTTTTTTAATATTTTTTCAAAATTTAATTGTTTTTAGAAATTATTGTAAAAATTTCATTTTGTTTCCCAAGGAAAACATTTCCATAGAAAATTTTGTAAAAAATTTTGTCAAAAATTAAAAATTTTTTAACCAAAATTTAAGTTTTATAAAAAAAGGTAAAATTTTTAGTTCTATGAAAATTTTTGTCAAAATTTTATTTGACTAAAAAAATTACAATTATCACACTGTCCTTTCCCAGAAGCCTCATTACGCCAGGGTCCAAATGAATAAACGAATAAATGAATGACGACTGAATGTGCGCTGTATTTAGTTTAGACATTTGTCATCCGAATGCATGACGTACATGTGTTTTTATTTTCAATTCAAGAAGCCCGCAAACGAAAAATGGGGGCGTTGAACAGAAACGGTTTTTTATGGGAGACGCAAAGTAAAGTCGACCCCATCATAATAAGCATGTGCGAATTTCTTAAGAAATTTGTGCAAAAAATCGCCTAAAAGAACACACAGACCGAAAGTTCAGCGATGCGCTTCTTAATGCTCTCTCCACTTATGTTAAAATGAGAAGAAAAATTAGCAACCTCAAATACGGAAAATAAAGCAATGAAAGCAACAAGCCGTAACGGGAGAGGCTAGAAACCAAAAGCTATAGAACAGAACTTCAAATTGGGGAAAATTTCCAAAAGAAGTCAAAATGCCTAAATTTTAATATATTTTATTTGAAAATTTTTTAGGTATGTAATTTTTGTAGGAGCTTGGAAAATTTGTAGACCATTTTTCATTTGCTGACCTTTATTTAACTCTTAAAATGATTTCCTAATTGGTTAATAAAAAAAATCATTAATTTTGTTTTATATTCCTTTTTTTCCTCGTTCCTGTAAACAACTGTCGGTCCAATTAAGTGCGTGTGAAAATACTCAAGTGCCTCAATATAAACAAACAAAATTAATTAAAACATAAACACTTGCAATGATGATGTTTGTTTGGACAACAATCAGCGAGAGAGCATCCCCACTTGAAATCGAACAGTGTGAACTATTTTACGTGGGTAACGAAAAGAGTTTTCCGATTAATAATCATTTTAAGAAAAATAAAAATACACTTTCTGCGCTAAATATATTCGGTCTTGAAATAATTCATACAATCGGATACTGTCCGTCTGCAGACCGTAGAGTAATCTGTTTCTATAACAAATGGAAAACCAAAAAAACCCTTTTAAAAAGTTAGGCAGAAAATATGTTTTTGCTTTGCAGTAGTATTTGACTGGTTTCATAAATCATAATTTGGCTTAGTACCACAGAATAAAATTATGTCCCTCAAGTAACACAATAAGGCAGAGAAAGTGTTTTTGCTTTGTAATAGCATTTGACTGGTGTCCTAGATCGCGATTTCGTTTGGCACCACACCAAACTCATCAGTAGAATCTTGTCAAAAACATATGTCTTCTAGGTTTAAACTAGTAGTAGTTTCCTAGAGTAGTTTTCTTTTGTATTTGGTAGAACTTTCTATCTTGCTGCGCTACAAAAGGAATTGCTCCTACGAGCATAGTTTCAACCTAGAAGACATAAGTTTTTAACAAGATCCTACTGATGAGTTTGGTGTGGTGCCAAACGAAATCGCGATCTAGGACACCAGTCAAATGCTATTACAAAGCAAAAACACTTTTTCTGCCTTATTGTGTTACTTGAGGGACATAATTTTATTCTGCATACCATGCTTCTCTCAAACAAGTAAAAATTAAAGCTTCTAGGAACCGAACAAGGATGATCGAGAGACCGCTTTACATGGGAGCTATATCAGGTTATAGCCTGATTTGGACCGTTTTTGGCAGAGTTGTTGGAAGTCATAACAAAACACTACATGCTCAATTTCAGCCAAATCGGACAAAAATTTCGGCATGTAAGGGCTAATGAAGTCAAATCGGGAGACAGGTTTATATGGGCGGTATATCAGGTTATACCAACCTATTTGGACCGTACTTGTCACAGTTATTGAAAGTCATAACGGACACCGCGTGCAAAATTTCAGACTAATCGGACGCATATTGCTGCTTGTAAGGGCTCCAGAAGTCAAATCGGGAGATCGGTTTATATGGGGGCTATATCAAGTTATTTACCGATTTGGACCATACTTGGCATAGTTATTGAAAAGCAAAATAGAACACTTCATGCAAAATTTTAACCAGATCGGACAAAAATTGCGGTTTATAAGGGCTCAAGAAATCAAATCTGGAGATATATTTATGCGGGAGCTATATCAGTTTATAGACCGATTTGGACCATACTTGGCACAGTTATTGAAAAGCAAAATAGAACACTTCATGCAAAATTTTATCCAGATCGGATAAAAATTGCGTTGTAAGGGCTCAAGAAGTCAAATCGGGAGATCGGTTTATATGGGAGCTATATAAGGTTGTGAATCGATGTAGACCGTGCTTGGTACAGTTGTTGGAAGTCAAAACAAACCACTTCTGCCACATGGTTCAACAATTGCGCCCTCTAGCGGCTCAAGCATTAGAGATCCAATATCGGTTTATATGGGAGCTATATCAGATAATACACCGATCTAAGCCATACAGGGGACAGTTATTGATTGTCAATCCAAAACACTTCATGCAAATTTTCAGTCAAATCGGATAAGAATTGCGTTCTTTAGAGGCTCAAGAAGTCAAGATCCAAGATCGATTTATATGGGAGCTATTGGGTTGCCCAAAAAGTAATTGCGGATTTTTCATATAGTCGGCGTTGACAAATTTTTTCACAGCTTGTGACTCTGTAATTGCATTATTTCTTCTGTCAGTTATCAGCTGTTACTTTCAGCTTGCTTTAGAAAAAAAGTGTAAAAAAAGTATATTTGATTAAAGTTCATTCTAAGTTTTATTAAAAATGCATTTACTTTCTTTTAAAAAATCCGCAATTACTTTTTGGACAAACCAATATATCAGGTTATGAATTAATTTTTACCATATTTAGCACAGTTGTGGAAAGTAAAAATAAAATACCTGGTGCAAAATTTCATCCAAATCGGATAATAATTACACCCTCTAGAGGCTCCAGGATTCAAGATCCTGGTTCGGTTTATATGGCAGCTCAATCAAAACATGGAACGATATAGCCTATTGACAACCCCAACCTACTAACACTAATAGGAAGTATTTCAGCAAAATTTCGAGCGTATAGCTTTATTCCTTCGAAAGTTAACGCGCTTTCGAAAGGCGGACTGACGGATGGACAGGCGGACGGACAGGGCTAAATCGAAATAGAATATCAAGATGATCCAGAATATAAATACATTGTTGGGTCTCAGGTCTATATTTTGATGTGTTACAAACAGAAGGACGAAATGAATCTATGTCATCAAAATGAAACTAAGATATTCGCTACAACAACCACACTTTGAAGTCTTTGAAATATTAGGATGGCCTATAAATAATCTGTGGGTAATCAATACAAAATTCAGCTCTTACTTAAACCAAATGTCACGGCCGATGGGTCAGTTTCTGCACCCAACAGCGATCACAATTTTCAAAAAAAAAAAATTTTGATATTTTATTAATTTCCAAGTAACAGAAAAATTGTGGCAATTTTTGCCACCTGCTGCACTTGCAGCTTTCCGATGTCCAGTTTCGGTGCAGTGTCAGATCGTAAGTTTCTCGCCACACTAAGAAGTGTGCGAAACTTTACTGCAACAAGGTAATGGTTCACATTGATGTTCGCCCCTCGGATCGATAGTACATCTAACACGCTGGTTGAATGCCTTCCATCTATCACAACATGATCTATTTGGTTTCTCGTGTTTAGATCGGTTGACAGGCATGTGGCCGTGTGAGTCCTTTGATGTTGGAATCTGTTGCTGCTAACTACCAACTTATTTGCCGGGTCGAAGTCTATTAGCCTCAATCCATTATCGAAAGTTTCTTTGTGTCCCCTAATTTTTTTTCTGTTGGACCAAAGACATTCTCCTTCCCCATTTCCAGAACGATTTTAATACCATGGGTGGGATAGTTATCATATTATTTTTCTAGACGCTTGTAGAAAATATCCTTGAACTGTGCGTCCTTGTCTTTTGTCAAGACATGGGCGCAAATAAAGTTGATGTTGAAGAAATAGGCCTTTATGCGGATTTTGGCTGGCCCTGCATCCATCGAACTAAACCTGGGGACAAGGTGTTTCAGTCTCCCAATAGCTACAAATACACAGCCAATTTCATGCCTCGTTTGATGGCAGCTTTAGTATAGGGGTGACGCCCTATATTTTCACCATTGAACTCTTTAGCCAACCTTCGTATATGAGGATGACAGACATGGATGATTTATATTTGTTTATAAAAGTGTTCATTAAAACAAGGGGATTGTTACAGCGGGACTAGAACATCATTATTGCAAGGATAAGACCCAACATTTATTTCAAGCAATTGAAGTATTCAATGGAAAACTATGCCTCTTGCATTATGGGAAAATGAAAAACTAAAATTTTAAAATTTTTCAATATTGTAAATTCTAGCACAATGAGTAGTATGTTACGTAACGTTAAATCAGGGGAGATTTTTCCAAAATAAATGATTATGATCTCCAATATTAAAAACATATATAGCTCACATATGTAGGTTAGACCGTCCGTCCCATCCTATAGGAAAGAATTTTTTTTTTTTTTGCAAATAGAGGAACACATAGCCTCCATTATTTTATACCATAGGATGGGGGTATACTACTCTAGTCATTCGTTTGTAACACATCGAAATATTGATCTGCGACCACATAAATTATATATTTATTCTTGATTGTATCGACATTCTGAATCGATCTAGCCATGTCCGTCCGTCTGTCGAAATCACAATAGCGGTCGAACGCTTAATGATGCTTAAAAATTTTGCACAGATACTTAATATTGGTGTAGGTCGTTGAGGATTGCAAATGTGCCATATATGGCTATATCTAAAACTGAACCGATCTCCCGATTTGACTTCTTGAGCTCCTGGAAGCCGCACTTTTTTGTCCGATTTAGCTGAAATTTTGCATGTAGTATTCTGTTATGATTTTCAACAACTAATGCAGTTGTTGGAAGTCATAAATAAACGCTTTGTGCAAAATTGTAGCCAAATCGGAAAAAAAATGCGCCTTGTAAGGGCTCAAGAAGTCAAATCGGGAGATCGGTTTATATGGGAGCTATATGAGGTTATAAATTGATTTGCACTGCACTTGGCACAGTTGTTGCAAGTCATAACAGAATAATATGTGCAAAATTTAAGCCAAACCGGCAAAAATTGCGCCCATCTCTGGTGTAGATTGACCTATCATGATTTAGAGCGCACAGAAAGCCAATGACTGCCTTGTAGCACGATTACATTGATTTTTTTTAAACTGGATTTAACTAAATCTAAAAAACAAATCCCGTCCGTTTACACTGCGTGTTTGGGGATTTTAGTGACACAAACACAAGCGTACATGCCTGTACATGAATGTGCATATCACACACAATCATACACCATTCTTTAACACAGTTGCACATTTTGGTACATTTATCGATAATTCAGCCATAAAATCGGATTTATTTGGATTTAAAAATAAATCCTGCAAAAATGGGACTTATTTTTGTATGGTAAAACCTGCAAAATACACAGAATTTAGCCCTTAAACCTCGAAAAGGCCATAAATCCGGATTTAGTGGCCAATGTAAACGTACTTTTAGATATACGTCCATAGCGGACAAATCCACACGTCTTTACAAAAATCTTTAAGCCAGCACCAATAGTTTCAAACAAAAATAATTTCCTTTCCATTTTTTACCCACCACCATAGGATAGGGGTTTTATTCATTTAGTCATTCCGTTTGCAACACAGGAAATATCCATTTTCGACCCTACAAAGTATGAATATTTCTAATTGTCGAAAAATTCTAAGGCGTTTTTAACGATGTCCATGTATCTGTCCGTCCGTCAGTTATTATTACGCTACAGTTTTTTAAAATTAAGATATTGAGTTGAAATTTTGCACAGATTCGTATATCTCTATACGCTGGTTAGGTTCTTGAATGAGCCAAATCGGACTATATTCGAATATAGCTGTCATAGATGGATATCCGCCACCTCGGGTATATATGTAAACCACCTTTCGTTAAAATCTGGTGAAAATTGCATACCTTATGCCCCATAGCAGCTATATCGAAATATGTTCCGATTTGGACCAAGAACTTATAATTAGGACGCCACCGTAGCGCAGAGGTTAGCATGTCCCCCTATGATGCTGAACGCCTGGGTTCGAATCCTGGCGAGACCATCAGAAAAAAATTTTCACCGGTGGTTTTCCCCTCCTAATGCTGGCGACATTTGTGAGGTACTATGCCCTGTAAAACTTCTCTATAAAGAGGTGTCGCACTGCGGCTCCCGTTCGGACTCGGCTATAAAAAGGAGGCCCCTTATCATTGAGCTTAAACTTGAATCGGACTGCACTCATTGATATGTGAGAAGTTTGCCCCTGTTCCTTAGTGGAATGTTCGTGGGCAAAATTTGCATTTTACTTATAAGTACAAGTCATTGTTCAATTGTGTATAACAAAATATTGGTATTTTAAGTAGCAATATCTAAAAATAAAGCGATCTGATCCATATACGACACGGATGTCGAAAAGCCCAAATTTTGGCGAAATCGGACAATAAATGCCAGACGCAAGACCTTAAATCGAGAAATCGGTCTATATGGCAGCTATAGCCAAATTGAATAAAGATGTCGAAGGGCCTAACACAACTCACTGTCCCAAATTTAAGCAAAATCGGATAATAAATGTGGCTAAGACCCAAAATCGGCGGATTGGTCTATATGGCAGCTATATTCAAATGTAGACCGATCTGGGCCAAATTGAAGAAAGATGTCGAAAGACAACTCACTGTTCAAAATTTCAGCAAAATCGGATAATAAATGTGGCTTTCATGGGCCTAAGACCCTAAATCGGCGAATCGGTCTATGTCCGATATAGCTCAAAAAAATGTGTGCAAAGTTTCATCTTTATATCTCTATTTTTAAATATTGTACCGTGATTTCAACAGACCGACGTACATGGCTAGATCGTCTTAGATTTTTACGCTGATCAAGAATATATATACTTCATAGGGACGGAAATGGATATTTTGATGTGTTGCAAACGGATTGACAAAATGAATATACCCCCATCCTTCGGTGTTAGTTATTATGTGTTTGTGAATGCCAAATTTTAAAATCAATTTATTAAACAAAAAGTGGGTAATAGTTAAAAGAAATATTAATCCCACAGAAATAAAGGGTGATTTTTTTGAGGTTAGGATTTTCATGCATTAGTATTTGACAGATCACGTGGGATTTCAGACATGGTGTCAAAGAGAAAGATGCTCAGTATGCTTTGACATTTCATCATAAATAGACTTACTAACGAGCAACGCTTGCAAATCATTGAATTTTATTACCAAAATCAGTGTTCGGTTCGAAATGTGTTCATTCACCGTAACGTTGCGTCCAACGGCATCTTTGAAAAAATACGGTCCAATGATTCCACCAGCGTACAAACCACACCAAAGAGTGCATTTTTCGGGATGCATGGGCAGTTCTTGAACGGCTTCTGGTTGCTCTTCACTCCAAATGCGGCAATTTTGCTTATTTACGTAGCCATTCAACCAGAAATGAGCCTCATCGCTGAACAAAATTTGTCAAAATTTGAACACATTTCGAACCGAACACTGATTTTGGTAATAAAATTCAATGATTTGCAAGCGTTGCTCGTTAGTAAGTCTATTCATGATGAAATGTCAAAGCATACTGAGCATCTTTCTCTTTGACACCATGTCTGAAATCCCACGTGATCTGTCAAATACTAATGCATGAAAATCCTAACCTCAAAAAAATCACCCTTTATTATACCCACCACCATAGGATGAGAGTATACTAATCTAGTCATTCCGTTAGTAACACCTCGAAATATTCGCCTAAGACCCCATAAAGTATATATATTCTTGATCGTCTCAACGATCTGATTCGATCTAGTCATGTCCGTCCTTCCGCCCGCTTAAAATTTTGCACAGATACTTAGTGTCAATATAGGTCGTTGGGGATTACAAATGGGCCAAATCGGTTCAGATTTAGATATAGCTCCAATTTAAACTGATCTCCCGATTTGACTTCTTGAACCCTGGAAACCGCAATTTTTATCCGTGTTAACCGGTCTCTCGATCATCCTTGTTCGGTTCCTAGAAACTTTAATTTTTGCTGGTTTGACAGAAGTTTGGTATGTAGAACAAAATTATTCCCTTCAACTAAATTTATTTTGTATAAAATTTTAGCAGAATCCATGGTGGTGGGCTCCCATAATTCGGGAATTTTGGATAGTCTTAAACCAAACTTATCGTCAATATATATCGTTCATATTTTGGGATAGGACAGCTCAATATGTACTTAATGCAATTTCGTCAACTAAATTTTTGATATATGAAACATCATATTCGCCCATAGAGCGAAGTGCCGCAGGACGACATGACATAGTACCTCACAAATGTTGGTACCATATGGGGGGGACAAACACCCCTGAAATATTCTCTTATGTTCTCGCCAGGATTCGAAACCAGGCGAGCTCTGCGACACGATGGCCTCCTCATAACTTGCTCTAGATCCCATATAATTGGATTATCCGACTTGACTTCTTGAGTCCCCATAAGCTTTCACCCCGTTTTTGAGAAAGAACTGGTACACTGTACACCATAATGTCCTAAGGGTAATATTTTAATTCGTTTTTAATTGCTTAGTGCTGGCAACTCCGCTGGTGCTATGCGTTTGCCAATTTAAAACCAATACACTTGTGATTTATTTGATTAGTATTCATTAAAACAATTTTCAAAGTAAATAAAAATTTCAATTTAATTGGAAAAATGACAATATTTTTGCATTTGCATGTATATGTGCGCTGGCCACTTGAGCTGGTGCCAACACAAAATGCGAGGCACAACGTGCTAAGAAATAATTATAATTTCAATTATATGCAATAAAACAATAACAATAGCAATAAGAGAGACACACAAACGAATACAGACACCAACAAACCGGGAGGTGTAAGTACGTGTGTTTAAAAAATATTGTCCACCTCCAACAATCAACCACCCACCTACCCATTAGCCAATGCTAGCCGTCTTTGTAGTTTTGTTTTTTGTAAGGCCCTCCTTTCCTCCCGCCCAATAAAAATGGCGTTTCTCCTCCTCTTTACCTCGAGATCCCGGCCTGGGTCTTCTTTGAATATTGTGCTTTAAAAAGAATGTCAAAGAAAACATTATTAGAATTTCAATTAGTTTTTGAAAGAAACAAACAAAACGCTGCTTAAAGTTCTCATTCGCTTTGATTGTTTGTTGGATGGATGATTCTTCGTTGGTTGGATGGTTCCACTTCTTCGTCGGCGTCTATCTATATGTCTATGTATGTTTGCCGCCTGTCGCCCCCATCGTGCCTTTGTGTCTTCTGGCCTAAGTGTTTCAGTTGTTTCTTTTTTGTCATCAAAGACGTCAAAGTTTGAAGAGCAGTGAATAACAAACAAAAAAATGTTATGCCTTAGAAGAAACATGCATAAATTATTTTTCCTCTTGATAATGCATCAAATTTCTTGAGAACTTATTTCTTTTTTGCAAATGCCAAACATAGCTAAGCCAGATAAGAGGCAAAATGTAGAAAACAACTACAATAATGCCTTGCCTTTGACAGCTACATGAGGCATGGCTAGATTTGATGCTATGTGACGTTTATGAGCTGCCAACATGTCTAATTTAGTAAAAGTAACAAGATTTCGATGATAAATCAAAGTTGAAAATAAAACACAATGTGAGGATTTTTCAGATATGCAAAAAAGTTGTAAAAAACATTTCTTGAAAATCTATGGCGAAGTAAAAATTTTTTCCAAGCATAAGGGCCGTAGTTACATTATCTTACGTTACAATACTAGTACCATCAATCAATCAAAAAAAATTTAAAATTAAAAATATTTTTGCCTTTCGTCAGAATAACAGCCGTCCATAAAGTGAAATTAATCCCCAACTCCCTAGAACTTAATAATGGCACCTACTCCGAAGCTCGTCACCAACACTCAGAGATATTGTTAGTAAAAACAGCAAAAAAGTTTGCTTTAATAGCAGAAAGTGTGTCAACAAAGGGACAGCAGTAATTTTTTGATAAAATAGCAAACATTTTCTGCAGTTTTAAAATGGTGAAAGATGAAAAAATTTGAAAAATATCACAAATATTTAATTTTTTTTTTTATATTCAATTTTCTCCATTTTTAAACAATTTGCAAATTTTTGTACGAGTTTAAATAATAGCAGACAAAATAGCCACTAATATTATATTTATGCTTATAAATAAAAAATTGACACCTAAAATTGACAATTTTTATGCCCTCCACCATAGGATGGGGGTATATTCCGTTTTGACATTCCGTTTTCAATAAATCGAAATATCCATTTCCGACCCTATAAAGTATATATATTCTTGATCAGCGTAAAAATCTAAGACGATCTTCATGTCCGTCCGTCTGCTGAAATCACGTTACAGTCTCTAAAAATACAGATATTGAGCTGAAACTTTGCACAGATTCTTTTTTTGTTCATAATCTGATTAAGGTCGAAGATGGGATATATCGGGCTATATCTATAGGTCCATGAAAGCCACATTTATTATCCGATTTTGCTGAAATTTGGGACAGTGAGTTGCGAGAGGCTCTTCCACATATTTCTTCAACTTGACACAGATAGGTCCAGATTTGAATAGAGCTGCCATATAGACCGACCTCTCGATGTAAGCCATAAAAGGCTCATTTATAATCCGATTTCACTGAAATTTGACACAGTGACTTATATTGGGCTTTTCGACATCAGTGTCGTATATGGTTCTGATCGGTTTATTTTCAGAAATAGCTACTACAATGAAATTATCAATATTTTGTTATACACAATTGAACAATGACTTGTACTTATAAGTATTTGGTACAAATCGGAACATATTTCGATATAGCTGCTATGGGGCATAAGGTATGCATTTTTCACCGGATTTTGACGAAAGGTGGTTTACATATATACCCATAAATGTAACAAATGCCTCAATTATTGGTGAGAAGTTCTAAAATTTTGTATGAATTTATACAAAAGTTTAAAATTTTTAATTTAATATCAACAGACAGTGTTTGCTGATATCAGCAGCCTAAATTCTCTGGGCGTACTCCGAAGCTCACTCTTCGGGATATACTTCAGGAAGCTCTAAATCCGTGCAATACTGAAGTAGTTCTTTTCAATAGGAGATACCTACAGTGGCACCTGTCTCATTGGGATGAGAGAATGTTCCAATTACTGAAAGCGCAAAATACCTGAGTTTTTTGCTGGACAGGAAATTGAACTTCAATTCTAACATTTTGGAAAGGGCAAGAAAGGCATCTCTTGCCCTATACTTCTGCGAAAAATCCAATGGCATAAGTTGGGGGTTTAAACCGTGTGTCATGCACTGGGTATATATTGCAGTTGTCAGACCTTTAATGCGATATGGGGTCTGGTGGAAGGCGCACTATGGTGCAGATTGAGGGTAGGGGGCAAAAATCTAAATTTTCATGTGCGCCTCCTAAATTCTGAAAAAAAAACCTATCTTATGTAAAACATTCCAACGACTTCAAAAATGCTACACTCAACCAAATTTTTTTGTACAAACAGCAAAAATGCTTGCTAAATCAGCAGTTTTTGTCTGCTGAAAATGGGAAAGCAGACATTACTGCTGTTTCAGCGAAATTTGGGCTGCTGTATTAGCAAATATTTCTTACTGTGCACATAACTGGCACTGGCATGACAATGTGTACAATTCAAAGAAAAAAGATTATAGAAAGCATACAATCAGTGGTGTTTTGTTTTTTCTTCTAACATCCCCTTCATAATTAAACAGCAGTCATTTTCAGCAAACAACAAATTTTTCAGAAGTAAGCCTGCTATTTTGAAATTGCAGTACAAAATTAACATCTAATATTCAGCAGACAGTGCTATTTTCATCAAACTTTTTTCTATGGGTGTACCCACAGAAATTTCAGATTTTTTGTTTAGGCGATACGATCTTCAAAGTTGACCTTTCTTGATTTTCAAAAAAACACACTTTTTAGGTATTTTGGTCCGATTTCAAGTGTTACATGTCGAAATCTAATTAAGGGATTGTAATTTTTTACTTTGTGTATAGAAGGATATAATTAATAACTGAAGAATTATTAAAAAAAACAGGGTGCTTAGTTCGACCGGGCCGAATCTTGGGAAGCCACCACCATGGATTCTGCTAAAATTTATACAAAATAAATATAATTGCAAGGCATAATTTTATTCTGTTTACCAAACTTCTGTCGAACCAACAAAAATTAAAGCTTCAGAAACCGAATCGAAAGAGAGGTTTATATGGGAGCTATATCAGGTTATAGACTGACTTAGACCGTACTTGGCACAGTTGTTAAAAACAGTGCACAGTTGTTGGAAATCATAACGGAATATTACGTGCGAAATTTCAGCCAAATCGGACAAAAATTGCGGCTTATAAGGGCTCAAGAAATCAAATCGGGAGATCGGTTTATATGGGAGCTATATCTAAATCTGAACCGATATGGCGCATTTGTAATCATCAACAACCTACATCAATATTAAGTATCTGTGTAAAATTTCCAGCAGCTAGCTTTACGCGTTCGACCTCTATTGTGATTTCGACAGACGGTCGGACATGGCTAGATCGACACAGAACGTTGAAGATATATACATTATGGGGTCTTGGACGAATATTTCAAGGTGTTATAAACTTAATGACTAGATTAGTATTCCCCCATCCTATATTAGTATTCCCCCATATAAAGTTTGGCTGCCCGCAGTTGCTCCATTTTTTTTTTTTGGCCAAAATGTAAAATAGCATGTTTCAAGTATTCGTATGGCGTGCATTCCAGGGAAACCCACTACTATGTTTTTGTTATTTAAGGTATATGACTTATATTTTTCATTCTGTTGTGCTTTGGAAATTTTAGGTAAATGCCCAGAGATTCAACAATAACATCATAATCAGGTCATAGGTCCATGCCACTATGGACATACACCTAATCAGGACATAGGTACATAAAGTCACAATTAAACGAAGAATTTAAAGGTCATTCATAAAATCGGTCATTCAATAATCGGAAGCACCCCAATTATCGGAGGCGCTGTCTATTAAATATACAAAGGACAAACAAAAAGTTAGATCGCAAATTACAAAATCTGTTGCTTATATAAGCCTAAAGCGTTTAAAGAGGATTAGAGAATGCATTCCCACGCCGCCAAACACATCCAATAAGAGTATAGTTAGGAAATCTTCCGATGAAACAATATCGGACGCAAATATGTTTATGTTATTTGTTGTTCCTTCGCGGCTAGTATCTGACGTTTCCCTTCACTCGAAAAATCTACGTCCTTCATCAGTGAATTATTGCAACGCTGAAGGATATTGAACAACAAATTAGAAAGATCAAGCCCACAGTGTTAAACATTGTAGAAGAAGAATATATTAAATGCAGCTATGAGTTCATCTGAGCATGGAGGATGGAAAAGTCGTAAACGAACTGACAGGATAAACTTCAACATTGTCATGTCCAATTTGTAAAAAGTCAGAAGAACTTCGGTAATTTGAACTAATCTTCAAACAAGGAGAACTAAAATTATGGAATGTCACTTTTGCATGCGAGGATACGGTACATGGAGTTCTTGCCAAAATTGGCGTATATCCTAACACAAATGGAAGAAAACTTCGATGAAAATACATCAACTAAGGATAAGGGAAATATCAGGAAGAAACAAATAAAGATATAATTGACTATCAGTGGTTGGCAATTGGAGACCTTTCTGAAGAAGCATAGGAGTCTCTTAACAATTTCTATAAAAAAATATAGATTACAGAATACGTTTAAAGCATTACGGGTGGGGCAAAATGAGGACCTCTATAACATTTTGTTAGCGTCTTTCGATCCACTTGTTCTTGAAAGCGGCATGTGAAGTCACAAAAAAAGTTAGAAATATATTCAGGTATAGAAACGATAGTCTTTATTTTACAAAAAGTAGAAAAATTAATTTTTTTTTAAAATTTTTTTCAAAAAATTTTATTTTTATTTTTTAGACCATAATTTCAAAACATTATACCTTAAAAAAGGGGCAAAAAAATATAAAAAAATATTTTTGGTTTTAATCCACTTATTTACCATTTTTTTTTTTCACAAATTCTCACATTGATGAGCTATAACTTAGCATCTCCAATGCGTAGCACCATTTTTAAACCTTCATTTCATAGCCTAGTTATATTTTATATTCCGTTTTAATCATTCAATTATCTTAATTGGTTCAAAAGATATGTTTTTGCTACGAAAAAACTTAAATTGTGCCACTGTGCGGTGCTTTAAAAGTCCACAATACTCAACCGGATCCAAAGGATGGCTTGTTTGCGCCTTACAGCCGCACAGAGGACGACACTATCTGATGCACTGAATTTAATGCTACACCCAATGTGGGTAGACAAATTGCTGCTATCACTGCCGTGGGGCTAGGGAAGCTACGTACACCATGCTATCCTTGGTACAATGTCCGATGTTACAGGCAGTGTGGATTAAACCCCGCCTGAGTCTCTCTTTGATAAAAAGTACTGTAACACTATTCCTTATAGAACCGATTGGAACTACGATATCCCTGTTTATAAAAGTTACATAGACTTCTATAGGGATGGTTCCAAACTAGACGACCAGGTGGGTTTGCGTTGTACTCTGAAGAATCAGGACTGGTTATATTAGTAGTTAACCCGGACAATGCAGTGTGTATCAAATGGAGATCCTTGCTATTAAAGAAGTGGTGGAATGGCTAAGGTAAAATGTCATAACAACGATTGACATAAATATCTTCTCAGACAGCTAGGCAGCCATTAAATCGCTGTAGAAGGTTTTTCTGAAATCAAAAACCGCCCACAACTGTCGCAAATCTCTCAACGAGATGGCTGAATAGTTTAAAATTCCTTTGTTCTGGGTGCCAAGCCACGGAGATATCGCAGGGAATTGTAGAGCAGACAAGCTTGCGAGACTAGGGACTTCCTTACATATTTCAGGGGAACTGGAATCTGTTGATATGCCCCTAGCGACATGTAAGCTTAGCCTCCAGGATCAGGGCACAAAAGAAGGTAGTGTGCATTCCAAATTATGTGGCCTAATCTAGACTTGAAGAGATCTACTGTTTTGCTGTCACTGGCTAGAACAGGCGTCTCAGTTATTGTGTCCGCCATGACAGGTCACTGTCTGATCGGAGAATATGCTGGGCTTTTAAAAGCAATCTGGGTGGTTTAATGGCACGAACTAGAAGGCCTTCTGTCTTCTGCTCCTGTGGTATCACAAAGGACGAAAACGTCTAAGTGAGCCTGATGTCAGATTGCCACTTTGACTTAACCTTCACATGATCCAAATTGCTCCAAAACCTGATATAGCTCCCGTATAAACTGATCTCCCATTTATATTTTTGAGCCTCTAAATGTCGCAATTTTTATCTAATGTGGATGAAATATTCCAAATTGATTTTTTTTCTGACCTTCAACATGCGCGCATAATATGGTCTGAATGGGTCTATAACCCGATATAATTCCCATAGAAACCAATATCCCGATTTTACTTCTTGTGCCCCTACAGGGCATATTTCTTATCCTATTTGGCTCAAATTTTGCTCAATAGCATCTACTATGGTCTGCAGCATCTAAGCCAAGCATGGCCCTAATCAGTTCATAAACTGATATAAGCTTCAATAGAATTGCAATTATTATCCGTTATCCTTTGTTTGCCTATAAAGATATACCGGGCAAAGAATTTGAAGCGATCCATGGAGGGCGATATATACGGTTCGGGTCAGCCGAACATAGCACGTTTTACTTGTTATATATATAGAAGATCTATATATATATATTTTTCTATGAATATGTACTCATTTGTTTATTCTTTTTTTCCAAAATATATTCGGTTTTGTTGAAGGAACATAGTGGAAAAAAAGTATTTGTTTTAATCTTAAACTTTTTCAGTTAAAAATCAAACCGGTCGTTTTGAACAGTTTGGTCTAACTATCTATATAAGAAACCTTGTTCTTTCTGGCCAATTTATTATCCGATTTTGCTGAAATAAAAAACAGTGACTTGTGTTAGGCCATTCGACATCCTTCTTTAATGTAGTTCGGAAACTTCCAGATTTGGATATAGCTGCCATATAGACCGATCCTTTGATTTAAGGTCTTAGACCCATAAAAGCTGCATTTATTATTCAATTTTGCTGAAATGTGGAAAAGTGAGTTGAGCAAGTCCTTCTACAATTTAGCCCCGATCGGTTCAGATATGGATATGGCAGTCATATAGACCGATCTCTCAATTTAAAGCTTTGGACCCATAAAAGGTACATTTATTGTCCGATTTCGCCGAAATTTGGGATAGTGAGTTATGTTAGGCTAACATCTTCTTCTGCAATTTGGCCCAGATCGGCCCAGGCTTGGATATTGCTGCCATATAAATTCTTATCCAATTTAACTGAAATTGTGCATGACGTGTTTATGATTTCTAGCAACTGTGCCAAATATGATTTAAATCGGTTCACAACCTGATATAGCTGCAATATAAATCTATATGGGATCTTGAGTTCTTGGGCCTCTAGATGGCGCAATTATTATCCGATTTAGATGAAATTTTGTACAGAGGCTTCTCCCGTGGCCTTTAACATACGTGTCAAATATGGTCTGAATCGGTCTATAGCCTGATACAGCTCCCATATCAACGAATCTCCCTATTTTACTTCTGGAGCTAAGGGCACAAATTTTATTCGGATTGGCTGAAATTTTACACAACGACTTCTACTATGGTCTCCAACATTCAATTCAATTATGATCCAAATCGCAATTGCAATTATTTTCTTTTATCCTTTGTTTGCCTAAAAAGAGATAGCGGGACTCGAACTCGACAAATGCGATCCATGGTGGAGGGTATGTATAGAAACTTATTCTCTTTGCTACACAGACAGCTAAAAGAAAACCATTTAAGTTTTTCCCTTCTTCCCCCGTATTTAACTTGTATACTTTTCAACACCTTTCTCAAAGAGCAAGGAGTTACAAAAACAAAAAGAAAATCAAATGACGATGTCAAAGAAACCTTTTTAAAATTTTTTATGGGATTTGTTGTCAAAAACTTTTGAGAGTACAAGTGCGGGTATTTGGATGAGTGTGGAGTTTGTGTGCCTTCTTCTCGGTTTCTCTTTGTGAAATCAAAAAAGATTTCTTTTGATCTTTTCATTTAAATTGTTGTGTTTTTATGTGTTGCACTTTTTTTCTTGTTTACAACTGTCATATGCATCATAGACGACTACACACAGAGAATTCTTCTTTTCACAAATGGGCTTTGAAAACAACAAACCGACAATGCTCAACAACAGCAAAGAGCAAAGGCAGAAACAGAAGCAGTAGCGTCAAAAGCAGCAGCAGCAGCAGCAGCAGCATCACTGCACTACATCACTATTGTCGGCAATCAGAAACACAACATCAAAAAAGTACTTTCAGCTGTCATCGACACTTGTCATCTGTCATACAATGTCCTCGTGGTGTACTTGTCTCAAAAGTAAATAAAAAAAATCATACCGAGAACACACACACAGATACATCTCTATCTCTTTGACAGCATTTAAATTGTTATTTACGGGCTACAACTCTGCAGCATGGCTGGTTAGAAAATCTTACGCTTTGCTTTATCTCTTCCATTAGTTTTCAAATTTTTTAATTAGCTGTTATGGAGATCATAATTTGCCACAGCAATAAAAAACACACACAAGTGGCAAAACTATGATACTTTTTTTAAATTTTGAGAGAAACAAGTCAAGTCCGTCAAGTTCGGCCGGGCCGAACTTTAGGTACCCTCCACCTCGGGTATAAACGTAAACCACCTTTCGTAAAAATCCGGTGAAAAATTCATACCTTATGCCCCATAGTAGCTATATCGAAATATGTTTCGATTTGGACCAAATACTAATAAGTCCAATCATTGGTCAATTGTGTATAGCAAAATATTGATCTTTTTAGAAGCTATATCTAAAAAAATTAACCGATCTGAACCATATTCGACACGGATATAGTAAAGCCTAATATAAATCTCTGTGTCAAATTTCAGTAAAATCGGATTATAAATGCGCCTTTATGGGGCCAAGACTTTAAATCGAGATATCGGTCTATATGGCAGCTATATCCAAATCTGGAACGATTTGGGCCAAGTTGAAGAAGAATGTCGAAGGTCCTAACACAACTCACTGTCCCAAATTTCGGGCACATCGAACAATACATGAGCCTATTATGGGCTCAAAACCTTAAATCGAGAGATCGGTTTATCTGGCAGCTATATGCAAATCTTGATCAATCTAGGCCAAATTGCAGAAATATGTCAAGTGGCTTAACTTAACCCACTGTCCCAAATTTCGGCCACATCGAACAATACATGAGCCTTTTATGGGCCCAAAATCGTAAATCGAGAGATCGGTCTATATAGCAGCTATATCCAAGTCTGGGCCAAATTATAGAAGGATGTCGAAGGTCCTAACGAAACTCACTGTCCCAAATTTTGGTGACATCGGACATTAAATGCGCCTTTTATGACCCCAAAACCTTAAATCGAGAGATCGGTGTATATGGCAGCTATATGCAAATCTTGATCGATCTAAGCCAAATTGCAGAAATATGTCGAGTGGCTAAACCTAACTCACTGTCCCGAATTTTGGCGACATCGGACAATAAATGCACCTTTTATGGGCCCGAAACCTCAAATCAAGAGATCGGTCTATATGGCAGCTATATTCAAATCAAAAGCGATCTGGGCCAAATTGAGGAAAGATTTCGTAGGTCCTAACACAACTCACTGTCCCAAGTTTCGGCGACAGCGGACAATAAATGCGCCTTTTAGGGGCACAAATCCTTAAATCGAGAGATCGGTCTATATGGCAGCTACATCCAAATCTGGACCGATCTGGGCCAAATGTAAAAAGAATGTCGAAGGGCCTAACACAACTCAGTGTTCCAAATAATAAATGTGGCTTTTATGGGCCTAAGACCCTAACTTGGCGGATCAGTCTATATGGGGGCTATATCAAGATATAGTCCGATATAGCCCATCTTCGAACTTAACCTGCTTATGGACAAAAAAGGAATCCGTGCAATGTTTCAGCTCCATATCACTATTTTTAAAGACTGTAGCGTGATTTCAACAGACAGACGGACGGACATGGCCAGATCGTCTTCGATTTTTACGCTGATCAAGAATAGATATACTTTACAGGGTCCATTATGGATATTTCTATGTGTTGCAAACTGAATGAAAAATTAATATACCCCCATCCTTCGGTGATGGGTATAAAAATAGAGAGCAGATTCTGGGGATTAAACAAGCAGTTGGAGCAAATTTAAAAAAAACAAGTAAAAGCGTGCTAAGTTCGGCCGGGCCGAATCTTATATACCCTCCACCATGGATCGCATTTGTCGAGTTCTTTTCCCGGCATCTCTTCTAAGGCAAAAAAGGATATAAGAAAAGAGTTGCTCTGCTATTAAAACGATATCAAGATATGGTCCGGTTCGGACCACAATTAAATTATATGTTGGAGACCTGTGTAAAATTTCCGCCAATTCGTATAAGAATTGCGCCCATTGGGGCTCACAAAGTAAAATAGAGAGATCGATTTATATGGGAGCTGTATCGGCATATAGACCCATTCAGACCAGAATAAACACGTATGTTTATGGTGATGAGAGCATCCATCGTACAAAATTTCAGGCAAATCGGATAATAATTGCGACCTCTAGAGGCTCAAGAAGTCAAGATCCCAGATCGGTTTATATGACAGCTATATCAGGTTATGAACCGACTTGTACTTTATTTGACATAGTTGTTGAAAGTAACAATAAAAAACGTCTTGCGAAATTTCAGCCAAATCGGATAGAAATTGAGCCCTCTAGAAGCTCAAGAAGTCAAGTCCCCAGATCTGTTTATATGACAGCTATATCAGGTTATGAACCGATTTGAACCATATTTGGCACAGTTGTTGGATATCATAACAAAATACTACGTGCCAAAATTCATTCAAATTCGATAAGAATTGCGCCCTTGGCACCTTTGTTGGATATCGTAACAAAACACGTCGTGCAAAATTTCATTCCAATCGGATAAGAATTGCGCACTCTAGAGACTCAAGAAGTCAAGACCCCAGATCGGTTTATATGGCAGCTATATCAGGTTATGATCCGATTTGAACCATACTTGGCACAGTTGTTGGATATCATAACAAAACACGTCGTACAAAATTTCCTTCCAATCGTATAAGAATTGCGCACTCTAGAGGCTCAAGAAGTCAAGACCCAAGATCGGTTTATATGGCAGCTATATCAGGTTATGAACCGATTTAAACCATACTTGGCACAGTTGTTGGATATCATAACAAAACACGTCGTGCAAAATTTCATCCCAATTGGATAAGAATTGCGCACTCTAGAGGCTCAAGAAGTCAAGACCCAAGATCGGTTTATATGGCAGCTATATCAGGTTATAAGCCGATTTGAACCATACTTTGGCACAGTTGTTGGATATCATAACAAAACACGTCGTGCAAAATTTCATCCCAATCGGATAAGAATTGCGCACTCTAGAGGCTCAAGAAGTCAAGACCCAAGATCGGTTTATATGGCAGCTATATCAAAACATGGACCGATATGGCCCATTTACAATACCAACCGACCTACACTAATAAGAAGTATTTGTGCAAAATTTCAGGCGGCTAGCTTTACTCCTTCGGAAGTTAGCGTGCTTTCGACAGACAGACGGACGGACGGACGGACAGACGGACGGACATGGCTAGATCGACATAAAATTTCACGACGATCAAGAATATATATACTTTATGGGGTCTCAGACGAATATTTCGAGTAGTTACAATCAGAATGACGAAATTAGTATACCCCCCATCTTATGGTGGAGGGTATAAAAAACTTATTTCTATAAGAATAAATTAAAAAAAAAAAAATTATACCCACCACCAAAGGGTGGGGGTATACTAATCTAGTCATTCCGTTTGTAACACCTCGAAATATTGATCGAGGACCCAATAAAGTATATATATTCTTGATCGTCTCGAAATTCTAATTCTAACCTGCCATATCCGTCCGTCCGTCCGTCTATAGAAATAACGATAGCGGTCGAACGCGTAGAGCTAGCAGACTTCTTAATCCCAGCAGACTTCTTAAGCCCTTTGTCCGATTTGGCTCAAATTTTACACATAGCGTTCTCTTATGATTTTGAACAACTGTGCTTAGTACGGTCCAAATCGATCAATACCCTGATATAGCTTCCATATAAACCGATCTCCCGATGTGACTTCTTATGCCCTTGGAAGCCTTAATATTCATCCGATTTGGCTGAAATTTTGCCCATGGTGTTCTGTTATGACTCTCAACAACTGCGCCAAGTGTTAAAAACAAATTTTTGACAAATATTTTTTCAGAAATAGAAATAGAGTATAAAACTTTGGCATAAGCTGCTAGAGTCAGAATATTTGTAACTTGTTTTGTAGAAAAATAAAATTTGTCAAAATTTTCTAAACATAAAAACTTTCAACGCTTTTTGTATATGTTTTACATTGACATTGCTATTTCTTCACAAATTAAAATATATAAAATTATATATATTTTCTTTAATGAGTTTATAGCCAACTTAGTCTCTTATCGATCGATATGAAAACAAATGTTGACTATCTGTTTTTCCCCAAGTTGATTTATGAATCTAAGATATTATTTTAGTACTATTTGAGTTAAGAAACAATTTAATTGAAATTTATTTATGCCATCACTTTGATGTGAAACTGAGACATACTCGTGAATGATGAATGTTCATGTCAATGATTTTATTTCAGTGTAAATTTTAAATTGATACAACGTGAATGGAATCAACAATGCCCATTTTTTAATAGACAAATAAGTGACAAAAATAAATTAAAATCAATCTGTAGTGCGAGAAAGGGAGGAAGGAATTCAATTGAATAGAATTTTATCGCAAAAGGGTAAGACAGAACAGGTTTGCGGTTCCATTGTGTCACAATTATGGGTTTGAAAACTCACACAAAAAGCTAATAATATGGCTGCAACATAACAAAAAAAATGTATTTAATGTTCCAAGAAATCATTTATATTAAGGCGGGTGTTGTATGATCTTTTATGACAGGAAGTACTTTAACAAGTTGTTAAAATGTTGCAAGCAAAAATTGTTCCAACCATTTACGGACGCAAACAAAACAAGTTAAACCGTGTTCGGCAGGGCCGAGTCTTATATACCCTCGACAATGGATCGCATTTGTCAAGTTTTTTGCCCGGTATCTCTTTATAGGCAAACAAAGGATAACGGATAAAATTTGCCATGCTATTAAAGCTATACCAGGTTATGGACCGATTCAAGTCATATTTAACACGTATGTTAAAGGTCATACAAGAATTCGTACATTTTAGCCAAATCGGCTAATAATTGCACCCTCCAGAGGCTCTAGAACTATAATCGCAAGATTGGTTTGTATTGGAATTATATCAGGTTGTAAACTGATTTTGGGTCATACTTGGCGCAGTTGTTAGATGCCAGAACAAAACACTTCATGCTAAATTCCAGCGGCTCTCAGGAAGCTCCAGAAGTCAAATGGGGAAATCGGTTTGTATGGCAGATATATCATGTAACATTTCTGCCAAATCGGATAAGAATTGAGCCCTCTAGTGGCTTCAGAAGTCAAGATCCAAGATCAGTTTATGTGGCAGCTATATCAAAACATGGACCGTGATGGCCCATTTACAATCCCAACTGACCCACACAAGTATGAAGTATTTGTACAAAATTTTAAGCGCCTAGCTTTACTCCTTCGGAAGTTAGTGTGCTTTCGATAGACAGACGCACAGGCATGGCTAGATCCACTTTAAATGTCAAGACGATCAAGAATATATATATTGGGTTGCCCAAAAAGTAATTGCGAATTTTTCATATAGTCGGCGTTGACAAATTTTTTCACAGCTTGTGACTCTGTAATTGCATTCTTTCTTCTGGCAGTTATCAGATGTTACTTTTAGCATGCTTTAGAAAAAAAGTGTAAAAAAAGTATATTTGATTAAAGTCCATTCTAAGTTTCATTAAAAATGCATTTACTTTCTTTTAAAAAATCCGCAATTACTTTTTGGGCAACCCAATACTTTATGTGATCTTACTAGATATGTTACAAACGGAGTGACGAAATAAGTGGAGGGTATAAAAAATTTTGTCAAAATTTATTTGTTTCATTTGTTGTTGAGTTCACTTCGAGCTTAGACCAATATGTTTTTTTTACCCACCACCGAAGGATGGGGGTATATTAATTTTGTCATTTCGTTTGCAACACATTGAAATATCCTTTTCCGACCCTATAAAGCATATATATTCTCTATCAGCGTAAACATCTAAGACGATCTAGCCATGTCCGTCCGTCCCTCTGTCCATCTGTCTGTTGGAATCACGCTACTGTCCTTAAAAATAGAGATATTTAGCGAAGACTTTGCACAGATTCTTTTTATGGCCGCTTGACAGGTACTTACTTTTAACGTAGTTTGTTGGAGATTGCAAACGGGACATATCGGTTCAGATTTAGATATATCTCCCACATAAACCGATCTCTCAATTGGATTTCTTGAGCCCCTGGCAAACGCAATTTTGTTCGATTTGGATGAAATTTTACATGTTGTGTTTTGATTCATGCTCCAAATCAATCTATAACCTGATATAGCTCTCATGTAAACCGGTCACTCGATTATCGTTGTTCGGTTCGTAGAAGCCTTAATTTTTCCTGGTTTGACAGAAGAATAAAATGATGCCCTTCAACTAAGTTTAGCTGGCATAAATTTTTTAAAAGAATCCATGGTGGTGGGTTCCCAAGATTCTGCCCTGCCAAACTTACCACGCTTTTCCTGTTTTTTTTTTTTTTTGTCCATATGCAGGTTTAGTTCAAAGATGGGCTATGCCAGACTATTGCCGAGATTTGGATTAGCTGCCATATAGTCCGATCCCTCGATTTAAGGTCTTGGGCCACATTGAAGAAGGATGTCGAAGGTCCTAATACAACTAAATGCGACGTTCATGGGCACAAGACCTTAAAAAAAGAGTTCGGTCTATATGACAGCTATATCAAAATCTGTACTCATCTGGGCCATATTCAAGAAGGATTGGTAAAATTAAAAAAAAATATTCGGAACAGGATTATGGGCAGTGCTCATGGAAGCAATCCAAGAATACCTCCTTGTTGGAAAGCCCACAGCTAGAGCTTTCCAAATCATATTTTTATTTGAAAATCGAACGGTTGGTAATCTTATATTCCTGTCTTTTCTAAAAAAAATTTCAAAAAATTGCTGGACATGATTATGGGCAGTGCTCCTGGAGGCAATCCAAGAATTCCTCCAGGTACTACCAGACCTTGTTGGAAAGCCTACAGTTAGAGCTTTCCAAAACATTTTTTTTTTTTGAAAATGTAACGGTTGGTTTTCTTATATTCCTGTCTATTAAAAAAAAAATTTGAAAAAAATGCTGGATAGAATTATGAATCAGGATCGATCTCCCGATTTTACTTTTTGAGCCCCTGGAAACCGCAATTTATGTGCGATTTGGCTGAAATTTTGCACATGGTGTTCTGTAATGACTTCCAACAATTGTGCTAAGTACGATCCAAATTTGTCTATAACCTGCCATAGCTCCCATATAAACCGATCTCCCGATTTGACTCCTTGTGCCCCTGGAAGCCTTAATTTTCATCCCATTAAGCTGAAATTTTGAATGTGGTTTTCTGTTATGCCATCCAACAACTGTGCCAAATATCGCAATTTGTGTCCGATTTAGCTGAAATGTTGCATTTCGTGTTTCGTTATGACTTCCAACGATCCGAACCAGTCTACAACCTGATATATAGTTCTCATATAAACCGATTTCTCGATTTGACTTCTTGATTCCTTACAAGCAGCAATTTTTGTCTGTTACGACTTCCTACGACTTCTATAACCTGATATAGCTCCCATGTAAAGCGGTCTCTCGATTATCCTTGTTCGGTTGCCAGAAGCTGTACTTTTTGGTTTTTTAAATTTATTATCCGATTTTGCTGAAATTTTGGACAGTAAGTTGTGTTAGGCCCTTCGATATTCTTGCTCAATTTGGGTCAGATCGGCCCAGATTTGGAAACAGCTGCCATATAAACCGATCCGCCGATTTAGGGTTTTGCGACCATAAAAGCCACATTTATTATCCGATTTTGGTGAAATTTGGGACAGTTAGTTGTATTAGGTCCTTCAATATTCTTCCTCAATTTGACTCAGATCGGTCAAGATTTGGATACAGCTGACATATAGACCGATCCGCCGATTTAGGGTCTTAGGCCTTTAAAAGCCACATTTATTGTCCGATATTGCTGAAATTTGGGGCAGTGAGTTGTGTTAGGCCCCTCGACATATTTCTTCAACTTGGCCCAGATCGGTCCGGACTTGGCTATAGCTGCCATATACATTATTCACCGGATTTTGACGAAAGGTGGTTTACATATATAACCGATGTGCTATATATATATATATTTTTACTTACAATTTTTTTTTTCAGAATATTTTACTTCTATAAAATGTTTTGTCAAAATTGTATCTCCATCGAATAACCTGTCAAAATTAAATTTTTTATGCCCTTCAGCTTACCCCTCTATATTCCATTATATTTAATTTGAAACATTTATAATTAATTCACTTCTATAAAGAGCGGTTTACATAGGTACGACATGCTTGGATTTGTGCTTAATTTTAAACCAGAATTTATTAGCTTTACTCACGAAAGGATAAACATGGGATGCCATTTAAATTGGGTTCTCAATTTTTATGGTTGACATAAAAAATGAGACATCATTGCATCTAAAGGAAAACTGAAGCAAGTTGTCTGTCCATCCACACACATTCCATATCCAACATCATACTGACATGTCTGTCCTTCTGCATGTCTGTCTCATCACTGGTCTTCTGTGTTTTATGTTGTTTTCTTTTTTTTTGCCATTTGCTTTCGTTGGGGGAAATGGAAACTAATTTTCGTCTGAAGTATTTTTATAAAGTGTCAAACGAAATAAATGTAGCATTAAATTACTTTCCTTTTTTCCACTTTTGTCGTTTGGCGGGACATAAATGCCAGTTTTTTGGCTGGAAATGTGAATGCGAGTTGGCTTTTGAAGTTTAATAAAGACATAATTAAAATAACAAAAGAAATAATTAACCTTTTAACATGTTTGTTGTTGTTGTTGGGAAAATGTGTTCAAAATACAAGTGCTTGGAAATTTGATAGTTTAGAAGAGAAGGAAAACAATCTCTAAGCCTAGAATAGCCAAGATGCCACAGTGATCAAGAACTTATCATTTCTAACTATATGTTTTTCAACATTCTAATTAAAGACCTTTAACACCTGGAGACTGGTAATTTTCAGTATTGCTAAAAATTTTGACAAAATTTTCTATAGAAATAAAATTTTAAGACAATCTTTGGAAATCAATTTTTCGATGACATCGTCCACTGATGATATTTCGTGGTCGAAATTGAAATCGCGATTCGGATAGCCAGTGAAGTGCTTCTAGCAACAACACACTTATGCTGACTTTTAAATTTTTTTTTGCTATGCTTTTCTTTGAATAGAAAGCATTCAACAATGCTCTGAAGCCGGACGATATCCTTCAAGGGAATCTCAATAAGATTTTAAGACCGAAAAAAGAAAACGCAAACAGACAAATACAATTTTGACAACATTTTCTATAGAAGTAAATATTCGACGAACTTTTCTATAAAAATAATATATTGACAAAATTTTCTAACAACTACATTGTTGAATAATTTTGAGAACATTTCTATAGAAATAAAATTTTAATTAAAATAATATTTTGACGAAATTTTCTAGGTCCATGTAATTAGGGATCGCCCCACCCCCAAATGAGAATATTATTCGATCATAGCTAGATGAGCCTCAAATGAAATATATTTGATAACAAGTTACGAATATGACATTAAACTTTGTGTCCAAGAATCTAGGTGGTGCTTTACTTCCTAAAGTCGCCTCCAATAGTTTATTTGACCTATTAAAACAATAAGGGATCAAGTGATAGATATTTTTAAGTGGAGTGCGTTATTCAAATTTGTGCTCAAGTAGCAGATGGAGTGAGGCGCACAATTGTCCTACGCCCCCACAAAACGGCTGTATACACCAATTATGACAATATGGGGTTCAATTCAATGTATAAGTTTGTGGACTGTGAATATGAAATCTTTATTCTGCTCATATATCTAGCGGACCACCTCACCTCAAAACAGTTGATCAGTTATAATGACCTAATAGGACACTGCCGCCATACCTCCAAAGTTGTGACCTTCAGTGTGATAGCAGCAATTGCAAACCTTTACGTCATGGTGGTCGCCATTTTTAGCTCATCGACAAGAAGCCTTCTTTCCCTAGACAAATCCAAACAACGTGCTGCTGGGCGATACTTTCAATTGCAAACCTTTACGTCATGGTGGTCGCCATTTTTAGCTCATCGACAAGAAGCCTTCTTTCCCTAGACAAATCCAAACAACGTGCTGCTGGGCGATACTTTCATGATTAAAAGTTTTACATGGTTAAATTATTGTACTAAGAACTGTCGCCGCTCCAGGCGAGTAGCAAAAAAGCTCTAACAGATGGGAGAAATGTCAAATTCTCAGTCGTTTATTTGTGTTTGCGCAAGGGCGACATTTTGAGTATTCAAGTTTTAACCTTTCTCTTATAGATGGCAGCGCTAACATTTAGAAAAGCATCATCTGTTTGCAAATGGATCAACTGAAAAATTGATCATGCAGCATTTATCATTGTAATGGTAACCTATCGGTTCTTAAAATAAAGAAAAATCACCTTATATACCGATTTGCACGGTATGTGCTAAATTTTAGGCAAATCAGACGAAAATTGCGGCATGCAAGAACTCAAGAAGTTAAATCGTTAGACCAGTTTATAAGGTAGCTATATTAGGTTATAGACCGATTTGGACCGTAATAAATTCAGCTTCTGTAAGTCGTAACAGAAAACTTCATGCAAAATTTCAGTCAAATCGGACAAAAAATGCGTATTGTAAAGGATCAAGAAGTTAAATCGGGACATCGGTTTATATTGGAGCTATATCAGGTTATACACATATTTGGACCGTACTTCACACAGCTATTGGAAGTCACAACAGAACACCACATGCTCAATTTCAGGCAAATCGGACATAAATGGCGGTTTGTAACAGTTTAAGAAATTAAATCCGGAGATCGGTTTATATGGGAGCTATATCAGGTTATACACCGATTTGGACCGGCAGAGTTGATGGAAGTCATAACGGAACACTACATGTAAAATATTAGCAAAATCGGACGAAATTGCGGCTTCCAGCGTCTTAGGAAGTCAAATCGGGAGGTCGGTTTATATGGGAGTTATATCTAAATCTGGACCGATATGTCCCATTTTCAATCCCCGACGACCTACATTAATATAAAGTAACATTTCAAGCGGCTAGCTCCAAGCTTTCGCGCGGAGGCCACCGTAGCGCAGAGGTTAGCATGTCCGCCTATGATGCTGAACGCCTTGGTTCGAATCCTGGCGAGAACATCATGATAAATTGTTTAGCGGTGGTTATCCCATCCTGATGCTGGTGACATTTGTGAGGTACTGTGCCATGTAAAAGCTTCTCCTCAACAGAGGTGTCGCACTGTGGCATGGGGGTATACTTATCTAGTCATTATGTTTGTAACACCTCGAAAAATTTATCTAAGACGCCATCTTATATATAAAATGAATTTGTCGGAATGTTTGTTTGTTCCGTATAGACTCAAAAACGGCTGAACCGATTACCTTGAAAATTTGACGATCATGACAATATGGAACTCAAACGAAAGGTATTCGGGAGTACCTTACGAATATGGTCAGGAAGTAGGAATAGGGTTTATAAGCAGTAGATTACAAATATGGCATAACACATAAGGTCCAAGTAATATTAGCATATTAGCCGACCATGGCTATATGGGACTCAAATGAAAGGTATTTGGGAGTAGATTACGAATATGACATTAAAATTTGCGTTCTAGTCTAGGTGGCGCTTTTCCTCCTAAAAATACGTCAAATGGGTTATTGAAAGGTTTTTGAGAGGAGAAAACGAATTTGATATCCAATTTTGGAGCCAAGTGTTTTGGGGTACGCCCTAAAGCACCCCCTAAACTGAACTTCATTTCTGTTGGGAATAAAGAACGAATTTGATATCTATTTTCAATGCAAAGTTTCGGTGGCCGCACCATCCATCCCCTAAACACCTTTCAAACGGTCCATATTTACCGGCCATGGCAATATGGGGCTCAAATTAAAGGGATTTGAAAGTGCAGCACGAATTTGATATCCATATTTGAGTCGAAATGTCGGAGGTACCCTCCCTCCCCTAAAAAGCACTTCTCATTACCCTAATTTTAAAACCATACGAACTCCGAGATTGGTAATGGAATTCGTTCGAAATCTTTTTGCACTCTCACAGGCAAAATAAAACATACGCCAAATGGGTATACACACCATTCGCGACGATATAGAGCTCAAAACGAAAAGTGCTTGAGAGAAAAAACGAATTTGATATCCAATTGAAGAGCCATGTGTTTGGGGGACGGCCCCACTCGAAAACACCTCCCGATCGATTTTCGGGAAATTGATGCACAATTTCGGGATAAAGTCCATTAGTTTGGCGTTTTGGTTACAAAAAGTCTCGACCGAAAATCCGTCTGTCTGTCGAAAGCACGCTAACTTCCGAAGGAGTAAAGCTAGCCGCTTGAAATTTTGCACAAATACTTCTTATTAGTGTAGGTCGGTTGGTATTGTAAATGGGCCATATCGGTCCATGTTTTGATATAGCTGCCATATAAACCGATCTTGAGCCTTGACTTCTTCAGCCGCTAGAGTGCGCAATTCTTATCTGATTGGGATGAAATTTTAAACGAAGTGTTTTGTTATGATATCCAACAACTGTGCCAAGTATGGTTCAAATCGGTTCATAACCTGATATAGCTGCCATATAAACAGATCTTGGGTCTTGAATTCTTGAGCCTCTAGAGTGCGCCATTCTTATCCGATCAGAATGAAATTTTGCACGACGTGGTTTGTTATGATATCCAACAACTGTGCTAAGTATGGATCAAATCGGTTTATAACCTGATATAGCTGCCATATAAACCGATCTTGGGTCTTGACTTCTTGAGCCTCTAGAGTGCGCAATTCTTATCCGATTGGAATGAAATTTTGCACGACGTGTTTTGTTATGATATCCAACAACTGTGCCAAATATGGTTCAAATCGGTTTATAACCTGATATAGCTGTCATATAAACAGATCTGGGGACTTGACTTCTTGAGCCTCTAGAGGTCGCAATTATTATCCGATTTGCCTGAAATTTTGTACGACGGATTCTTTCATGACCATCAACATAGGAGTTTATTATGGTCTGAATCGGTCCATAGCAGGTCTCCAACATATAATTTAATTGTAGTCAAAACCGGACCATATCTTGATATCGCTCTAATAGCAGAGCAAATCTTTTCTTATATCCTTTTTTTATACCCTCCACCATAAGATGGGGGGTATACTAATTTCGTCATTCTGTTTGTAACTACTCGAAATATTCGTCTGAGACCCCATAAAGTATATATATTCTTGATCGTCGTGATATTTTATGTCGATCTAGCCATGTCCGTCCGTCTGTCCGTCCGTCCGTCCGTCCGTCTGTCTGTCGAAAGCACGCTAACTTCCGAAGGAGTAAAGCTAGCCTCTTGAAATTTTGCACAAATACTTCTTATTAGTGTAGGTCGGTTGGTATTGTAAATGGGCCATATCGGTCCATGTTTTGATATAGCTGCCATATAAACCGATCTTGGGTCTTGACTTCTTGAGCCTCTAGAGTGCGCAATTCTTATCCGATTGGAATGAAATTTTGCACGACATGTTTTGCTATGATATCCAACAACTGTGCCAAGTATAGTTCAAATCGGTCCATAACCTGATATAGCTGCCATATAAACCGATCTTGGGTCTTGACTTCTTGAGCCTCTAGAGTGCGCAATTCTTATCCGATTGGAATGAAATTTTGCACGACGTGTTTCGTTATGATATCCAACAACTGCGCCAAGTATAGTTCAAATCGATTCATAACCTGATATAGCTGCCATATAAACCGATCTTGGGTCTTGACTTCTTGAGCCTCTAAAGGGCACAATTCTTATCCGATTTGAATGAAATTTTGCACGAAGTATTTCGTTATGATATCCAACAACTGTGCCAAATATGGTTGAAATCGGTTCATAACCTGATATAGCTGTCATATAAACAAATCTGGGGATTTGACTTCTTGAGCTTCTAGAGGGCCCAATTCCTATCCGATTTGGCTGAAATTTTGCATGACGTATTTTATTTTTACTTTTAACAACTGTGTCAAATAAGGTTCAAATCGGTTCATAACCTGATATAGCTGCCATATAAACCGATCTGGCATCTTGACTTCTTGATCCCTGGAGGTCGCAATTATTATCCGATATGCCTGAAATTTTGTACGACGGATCCCCTCATGACCATCAGCAAACGTGTTTATTATGGTCTGAATCGGTCTATAGCCCGATACAGATCCCACATAAATCGTTCTCTCTATTTTACTTCGTGAGCCCCAACATATAATTTAATTGTGGTCCGAACCGGACCATATCTTGATATCGTTTTAATAGCAGAGCTCTCTTTTTCTCTTCTCTTTTCTTCTCTTTCTTATATCCTTTTCTGCCTAAGAAGAGATGCCGGGAAAAGAACTCGACAAATGCGATCCATGGTGGAGGGTATATAAGATTCGGCCCGGCCGAACTTAGCACGCTTTTACTTGTTTTTGCCTAAGAAGAGATGCCGGGAAAAGAACTCGACAAATGCGATCCATGGTGGAGGGTATATAAGATTCGGCCCGGCCGAACTTAGCACGCTTTTACTTGTTAGGGTAAATAAAACTTTGAGTTTAAGACCTAATTTTTAAACCAAGCATAAAATCGTAAGAATTAGGAGCATTTACATGTTATTTGGGACAAATCGCTTACTATTACGAAAAAAAATCCGTTATATTTGGACAAATTTTTGTTTCAGTGTAGGGGAAAACAATTAAGGATTTTGTAAGTAGCACGAAATTCGTGAAATTTTCCCTTAGAAGCTTAAAATTATTAACTATGTATTTCTCTTGACCCACTGTAGTGTATTTTATTTATGCTGATGGCGTTGTTTCCCTAAAGTGAAAACATAAAATTTTATTTTAAAAATAGCTCCTCCCATAGAGATCTTCCCATCATAGGCATTATTTTTTTTTAGTATAAACAACACACCCGGTACAGTTAATAGATACATCTCGTTTCTCAAAGTGTGGACAAGCGACACTAAAAGTCCCCCAAAAAGAAGAATGAGGAAAGAAATTCTTTATGTTTGACATAAAATCCTCAGGAAAAAATAGCGTGTAGACTCTGTGGGAAGTAGTATGTATGTATATATGGGACCAAAACATCATTTAGGGCTAAATTAGCAATTCAAAATGTCGAAACCAAAAGTCCACCAGAATAGGTGATGGTGAAGAAGTGTCAATGAAAAAGAGGGAAAAAGCACACCTAATCATTGCATCACACCTAAACATGAAAATAATCAAAAACAAGTAAAAGCGTGCTAAGTTCGGCCGGGCCAAATCTTATGTACCCTCCACGATGAATCGCATTTGTCAAGTTCTTTGAATGACCTTTTCAAATAAAAAAACACCGGTCATAGAAAAATACTACCTCCAAAATTTCAGGCAAATCGAGCAATAATTGTGCCCCCAGAGGCTCAAAAAGATCCGTTTTATTTGGCAGCTATATTAGGTTATATACCGATTTAGACCATATTTGGAACAGTGGTTGGAAGTCATACCAAAACGCAAAATTTCAACCAGAATTGCGCCCACGAAGTCTAATCGGGAGATCGGTTTATATGGCGGCTATATCAGGATATGGACTGATTTAGACCATACATGACAAAATTGTTGGAAGTCTAAACAAAACACTTCATGCTAAATTTCGCCCAAATCGGATAAGAATTGCGCCCTCTAGAAGCTCAAGAAGTCAAGACCCATGATCGGTTTATATGGCAGCAATATCAGGTTATAGGCCGATTTGAGCCATACTTAGCATAGTTGTTGGAAGTCATACCAAAACATCACGTGCAAAGTTTCAGCCAAATCGGATAAGAAATTTCAAGAAGGCAAGATACGAGATCGGTTTATATGGCAGCTATATCAAAACATGGATCGATATGGCCCATTTACAATCCCAACCGACCTACTCTAATAAGAATTATTTGTGCAAAATTTCAATCGCCTAGCTTTACTCCTTCGAAAGTTAGCGTGCTTGAGACGGACGATCATGACGATCAAGAATATAAATACTTTATGGTGTGTAAGACGCCGATTTCGAGGTGTTTCAAACGGAATGACAAAATAAGTTTACCCCCATTCAAAAAAATTCAAAAAAAAAGGAATTCCTATATCACAATTTTAGCAACATTTGAAAAAATACAGGGACATATGAAGTCAATACTAAAGTTAAATTTATGTGAAATTTTTTCAAAAATTTATTTCTATAAAAAATTATGTGAAAAATTTTTTTGTAGAAAACTTTGTCAAAAACTTATTTCTAAAATTTTTTACCAAACAAAAATTGTATAGAAAATATTGTCTACATTTTATTTTTTTAGAAAATTTTGTTAAATTTTATTTGTTTTTTAATTTTATAAAAATCTTATTTTTTCATGTGCCTTGACCCAAAAACATTCTCCCTTACCCATTATGATTTTATGTAGGGTATGTCAGCAATTTATGCCATGCTCACAACTTTTCACACAACTCTTCTGTGGGAATATGTGGGTGAATAGCGTATACTGTGGCACAGAAACGTCTGCATATCCCACTCAAAATACACATTTTACAAAACATAATTTATGTATGAAAAAATTGTTTAAAATATGGTTCCCAGTATCATTAATAGGTAAATTTTTTTACGTAAAATTTTATCATTACAACGTTACTGTCAGCTTACGTAACTGCCTTTTATGAAAAGGTATGTAGACATATCTGTGCCACTGTATATACACATCTTTATTGGATTTGTGCTCTATATATATATATATATATATATAACTAAAATGTTCTAAAATTGTTGACATAATAACAAATAGAAGCGTGAGGCCGGGTCGAATCTTGGAAACCCACCGCCATGGATTCTGCTAAAAATTGATACACAATAATCTGTCAAACCATGATGATCGAGAGACCGATCATCCTTAGGTTATAGACTGATTTGGACCGTATTTGGCACAGTTATTGGAAGTCATTCTGAACACAGCGTGCACTGCATTTCAGCCAAATCGGACAAAAAATTGCGGCTTGTAAGGACTCAAGAAGTCAAATCGGGAGATCGGTTTATATGGGAGCCATATCAGGTTATGCACCGATTTGGACCGACCACAGTTGTGGAAAGTCATAACAAAACACAACATGCTCAATTTCAGCCAAATCGGACAAAAATAGCCTCTTGTAGGGGCTCAAGAAGTCAAGTCGGTAGATCGGTTTATGAGAGAGCTAGATTTGGACCGTACTTAACTCAATTGTTGGAAATCTTAACAGAATCGGACAAAAATTGCGGCTTGTAAAGGCTCAATAAGTCAAATCGGATCATCGGTTTATATGGGAGCTATATCTAAATCTGAACCGATATGGCCCATTTGCAATCCCCAATGACCTATATCAATATTAAGTATCTGTGCGGCCTACAGCCTTTAAAAATTGAGATATTGAGCTGAAATTTGGCACAGATACTTCTTTTTGATGCACGCTGATTAATTTATTGAACGGGTCAATTCGGACCACATTTGGATATAGCTACTATATAGACCGATCTGCCGATAAAAGGTCTGAATCCCATAAAAGCTTTATTTGAAACAGTGAATAGTTTTAGGCTACCCGACATCTGACCAAAATAGGGTTCAGATTGAACTATATTTAGATATAGCTGCCATATAGACCGATCGGACGATGTAGGATCTGAAGCCCATTTGAACTTTATTTATTACCCGATTTCGCTGATATTTCAAACAATGAGTTGCTTTAAGCCTCCTGTCATTCGACCTGGATATGGTACAGATCGATCTATATTAAGATGTAGCTGCCATTTAGACCGATCTGCCGATTAAGGGTATGGAACCCATAGAAACTGCATTTATTACCAAATTTCGCTGAAATTTGAAACAGTGGGTTGTCTTTAGCTTCCCGTCATCCCACCTGCATAATTTCCATATAGACCGATCTGCTGGATAAGGGTCAGAGCCCATAGAAGCTGCATTTATTACCCGATTTCGCTGAAATTTGAAACAGTGAGTTAGTTGAAGCCTTCTGCCTTTCGACCTGAATAAGGTTCAGATCGGTCTATATTAAGATATAACCGTCACTAGACCGAAATGCCTACTAAGGCTCTGATGCCCAATAAAGCTTTAATTATTAACCGATTCCACTGAAACGTGAATCAATGAGTTGTTTTAAGCCTCCCGCCATCTGACCCAGATATTGTAATGATCGGACTATATTAAGATTTAGCTGTCATATAGACGTATATTCCGATTAAGGGTCTGAAGCCCATAAGAGCTTTATTTATTACCCGATTTCGTTGAAATTTTAAATAGTGAGTAGTTTTAAGCCTCCCGACATCGACCCTAATATGTATCAGATCAGCCTATACAGATATAGCTGTCATATAGACCGATCTTCTAATTTTTTGTCGTAATCTCATTAAAAGCGGGTTTCTAACCTGATTTCGTTGAAACTGTTATTTGTACATGAGTTTCCTCGAACTGAATAAAATATGATAGAGAGCTGCCCCTATTTAGATATAACTATGGATATCGTAGTAGAATTATAATAAATTGGATGATTCACCTTGGTGGTGGGTATCCAAAGTTCGGCACGGCCCAACTTAACTTGTTTCTACTTATTTGTTTTGCTATATTTCTTAAATTTTATATGTTTGGGGCAACGAAACAGCATATTTAATGAAGTGAGTTTTTCTAATATAAAAAAAATTAAAACATGAAAAAGTGGTTCAATAGCATACCCCATCAATTGGCCCTAAATTAACCTTTAATGTTGTGAAAAAAAAATGCCCATAAAAATAACAACTAACAAAAATATGTAGGAAAAGTCATAAAAATATCTAGCAAAACTATTTAAATACACACAGAGAATAATTGATAAGTGTAGATGGATGGATATATAGATGAAAGTCTAGTTGAATAGATTAATGAGTGAAAAAGCAAAAGCATTCCACGAAATAAAATATCCTACTGTGGGGGGTATAAAAATACAAACAAACAAGTAACAAGTAAAAACATGATAAGTTCGGCCGGGCCGAATCTTGGGTACCACCATGGATTCCATTAAAAATTTGCCTTTTTTAACTCAGTTTGTATTTGAATTATTTTACAACAATCAAATCAGGCTTTGGTTGCGGCTGCTATGGTCTCAAATAGTCATATCGGGGAATCCGTACTTAAGAGGCCTATATCAGTATATAGGCCAAATTTCAGCTAATTTCGGAAAAAATTGTGGCTTGTAAGGGGCTCAAGAACTCAAATCCGAGAAATGGTTTATATAGGGGGTATACCAGTTTATTGATCGAGTCGTATCATACTCGGCCACGAACATTATAGAAGAAGAAAATAAGTCAACCATAATACCGAAAACAGGCAAAGGTTAGTTCCTATATTTTATTTTTTTGAAGGACAGACAACATGTCAAAACAGAAGCGAAAAGCATATGATCAACTTTGAACACACTCTCCTGTAAATCTCGCTCTCTTTTTCTTTGTTCGGGTTTTGGTTGGCTATTCAAGTACTTTCTATCTCTCAATAGATGGCGCTGAATTTGTTGTTGGTGATGATCGCTATTGATTCCCATCACTTGCCATAATTTTGTCTATTTTTGAATTCAATCGAATTTCTACTTTTGTCGGCCAATCTAATGTCACCGTTGCGCATGGGTAAGCATCATACCTTATGCCAAAAATATCAGAAAAAAATTTTGAGCACTGGATATTCTTTCACTAATAGTTGCGACAATAATCATTATCCATTTAAGAATTCAAACTGAGGGCCTAGACCACTAAATTAGTTTTTTCTTTTTGTACCCTCCATCATAACTAATTTCGTCATTCCGTTTGTAAAACATCGAAATATTCATTTGAGACCCAACAATGTATATATGTATATTTTTGATCGTCTTGACAAATTAAGTCGATTTAGCCATGTCGGTCTGTCAATCTGTCAAAAGCACGCTAACTTTTGAAGGCATAAAGCTAGGCGCATGAAATTTTGTACAAATAGTTCCTATTAATGTAGGTCAGTTGGGATTTTAAATGGTCATATTGGCCTATCTTTTGATAAAGCTGCCATATAAACCGAACTTGGATCTTGACCTCTCGATTTGTCTCAAATGTTGTATAAGATATTTTGTTATGACTTCAAACATCTGTGTTAAGTATGTTTCAAACCAGTTTAAAACTTGATATAGCTCCCATATAAACCGATCTCTTAATATGACTCTTTAAGCCTCTAGGGGGCGCAATTCTTATGCGATTTGGCTAAACATCATTTTAACGACTTCTCCTACGACCTTCCACATACGTGTCAAATATGGTCTGAATGGGTCCTTAACCTGATATAGCTCCCATATGAACCGATCTCCCGATTTTAATTCTTGAGCCACTATATGGCTCAATTCTTATTCAATTTTGGCTGACATTTTGCACAATTACTTTTACTCCAACAGCATAACCAAGCATAGTCCGAATCGGTTGATAAATTGACATAGCTCCAACAGCTTTGCAACTTTTATCAATTATCCTTTGTTTGCCTATAAAGAAATATCGGGCAAAAAATGGCAAATGAGATCCATGCCCTCTATCATGGATATGTGAGATTCGGCCCGGCCGAACTTTTCACGCTTTTACTTGTTGTCACTCGATTCGTTCGCCCAGCTACTTTCCCTTCATAAAATCAGCTGTTTTCAATGACTTGGCGAACGAATCAAATGACAAAACGAAAAAAATGTGTGCTTACCGGCCCCTCTAACAGTTAAGCACAAACTTGGATATTCGCACTCTACTAAATAAATTTTTATCTATGGGGAAATCTGTGGGAAATTTAAAAAATAATACAGCAATCAACCGCAACGAAATTCCTACATAACATTTTTCTTTATTTTAAGAACCGATAGGTTACCATAGCAAAGATAAATGCTGCAGGATCAATTTTTCCACTCTGCTGTTCGTGGTGGCGTCTCCATTCAGGTGATCCATTTGCAAACAGATGACGCTTTTCTAACTGTTTGCGCTGCCATTTATAAGAGTAAGGTTTAGACTTCAACACCCAACATGTTTATAAAATATTTCTAAAGTTCTCCGTTCCATGTCGCCCCGATCCTTGCACAAACACATATAAACGACTGAGAATTTGACATTTCTTCCGTCTGTTAGAGCTTTTTTGCTACTCGCTTGGGGCGGCTTAGCGCCTACAACATTGATCATCATGTGATAGTTGTCTATAACTGATTATATGGCTACCTGCTGAATAGTCATAATTTAGCCTTTTAAAATCAATTCAAATTGCCGATTCTTACGATTCTTAGTGGTAAAGAACTAATTTGCCGGTCTTTATATTATGTGCGGTGGCGACAGTTCGTAATAATTAAACCGTGTAAAACTTTTAATCATGAAAGTATCGCCCAGCAGCACGTTGTTTGGATTTGTCTAGGGAAAGAAGGCTTCTTGTCGATGAGCTAAAAATGGCCACCACCATGACGTAAATGTTTGCAACTGCTGCTATCACACTGAAGGTCATAACTTTAGAGGCATGGCGGCAGTATCCTATTAGGTCGTTATAACTGATCAACTGTTTTGGGGTGAGGTGGTCAGCAAGATATATGAGCAGAATAAAGATTTCATATTCGCAGTCCACAAACTTATACTTTGAATTGAACCCCATATTGTCATAATTGGTGTATACAGCCGTTTTGTGGGGGCGTAGGACAATTGTGCGCCTCACTCCATCTGCCCTTGAGCACAAATTTGAATAACGCACTCCACTTAAAAATATCTATCACTTGATCCCCCATTGTTTTAATAGGTCAAATAAACTATTGGAGGCGACTTTAGGAAGTAAAGCACCACCTAGGTTAATGGACACAAAGTTTAATGTCATATTCGCAACCTGCTATCAAATAGATTTAATTTGAGGCTCATCTAGCTATGATCGAATTATATTCTCATTTGGGGGTGGGGCGATCCCCAATTACATGGACCTCATTTTTTTTTGTTATATTCGTAGTCTAGTCCCGAATACATTTCATTTGAGTCCCATATTGATATTTACGTATATATGTATTTCGAAATTAGGCATTGAAACATTGTCGTCAGCCTACTTCAGAAATATTAATCAACTTGACTTGAACTTCCACAGTATAACATGCTCCTTCGTAGCCCACGCTCTTAACTCAAACTGCGTCGACCCAAAAGGCTTCGGGCTTACTAAGTTTATTATCGGCAGTCCCCTGGCCTACAATGCCAAATCGTCTGCTCTTTTATTCCCCCTTACTCCGCTATGGAGAAGGCGTTAATCTACCTTTCACTCCAATTGGCCAATATACTGTCCGTAAAGATGCTTATACCCGATGTCCTCGCGTTAACACCACACCACCTCTCCGCCTGCCGGACCGTATTATGGTCAGGCAGTCTGAAACAGATCTCAGTCCTTGAGTTCTCAATCTAGACCCTTAAGCCCACTCTGTGCTCCAGCTTTGATCCATCCGTGTAACATGAACTTTCAGATGGCAATGTCAGAGTTTCGTCAAACTAAGACTATGCCGCTGGCAGCAGTGCCTCTCACTCAACCTCAACTGTCGTCTCAGGTATCCGATTGAAAACCTCTTCCATTCCTTGCAGGCTCACTATCGTCGCCTAGGTTTAACTGCGATTGTATGACCTAATTCTATCCTCCATCCTCAGAGGCTGCCTTACACTTAATTTGTATACCTATGGGTCGTATATCTAGAATAGTCTCCTATGCCAAGGCAACCTGAACCTGTTGTATTATCCTTTTGTTGCACTTTTTCTCTATCGCAGTCCACCAAACTACTGAGCCATAAGTAAGTATTGGTCTAATCACGCTCCCGTAATGCCAATGAATTATTTTCTAATTTAGGCCGCATTTCCAGCCTACGGTCCGTCTACATAGTACTCAACATCCGTGAGCCTTCTCGGTAATCTCCCGTATATGACACTTCCAGTTCAGTTTCCTGTTCAAGATCACTCCTAAGTTTCTTCTGGGCTAACATTGAGATCCCTAGGTCTAGCCCAGCTATATGCCATATAATCAGTCAGACTTCGTATTGGGTTATGGTGGTCCATATGAGTGAGTGGCGATAAAATGCCCCCATTTCCCTTTATTTCCCTTATTTTATGTCATGGGACGTGCAATTTATCCACCTGCTCCTTAGCATATGGTTTATCCAGTCTCTAAGAACCCGGTCCACTCGGTTCTGCTCATTCTGAAGGATTGGACCATTGTCGGTCCTCACAATGTTAAAAGCCCCCTCGATGCCAATGCATACCGCAAATATGCTCAACCTCGGGTCCTTAACTTGGCATAGGCATGGAATTTTTTAATTGAACCGTTTGCTGGATTTCGTATTTTTTATCATGTTATCCACTATAACTTCCATAGTTTGGCGTAGAAAGTACGTATGGCTTTTAAGTCTGTAAGTCTTTGGTGGAATCCCGATTCGCCGTTGGCCGTGCTATTCTAAACCTTGATGGTTTGAGACGGCGAGCTCCATAGATACCCACAATCCTGAACATTATCAATTAGATTTCCTGAACATATTGTCACATCTAAAAACTCCTCCCTAATTAAGAAAGGTAGCGGTGTTACCAATATTAGGTGTTATTAGGTCGTTAGTGTTTAAGAATTCTGCCAGGGCTTGGCCCTGGTATTACACCACGAAATGTGGTGTAATACCAACGCACCCAATTAGTACCTCATTTATTAATTAACACTTTCTCTGGGGCAAAAGAAGCGTTAGTTGACAATGTATTCGCCTATGAATGCAAAAGCTTAGGAATTCTAAACTTATTGTTGCACCGCCACTTTCTTTATGGCGGCTCCCCATTTTCACTAAAAGAACTTAAAATGACTGTATCTCCTGAACTACAGTTCTAATGTTGCAGCATCTTTCCATTTGTAATTACATAATTTAAAATGATTGTATCTCCTGAACTCCAGGTCCAATTTTGAAGTGGCTTCCGATTATTCTTAAATAACTTAAAATGACTGTATCTTCCAAACTTCGGGTCCAAATATATACAAAACAAATAAAAACGTGCTAAGTTCGGCCGGACCGAATCTTGGAAACATCACCATAGATTCCTACAAATGTATATAAAATAAATTTAGTTGAAGGGCATTATTTTATTCTACGTACCAAACTTCTGTCCAACCAGCAAAAATTAAAGCTTCTACGAACCGAACAAGGGTAATCGAGAGACCGGTTTATATGGGATCTATATCAGGTTATAGACCGGCTTGGACTGTTCAAAATTTTAGCCAAATCAGCCAAAAATTGCGATTTCCAGGGGTTCAGGAAGTCCAATCGAGAGAACGGTTTAGACTGTACTTTGTGCGGTTGTTGAAAGTCCTATCGGAACACTGCATGCAAAATTTCAGCCAAATCGGACGAAATTTGTGGCTTCCAGGGGCTCAAGAAGTCAAATCGGGAGATCGGTTTATATGGGAGCTATAACCAAATCTGAACCGATATGGCCCATTTGCAATCCCCAATGACCTACATCAATATTTGGTATCTGTATAAAATGTCAAGCAGCTAGCTTTACGCGTTCGATAGCTATCGTGATTTCGACAGACGCACGGACGGACATGGCTAGATCTACTCAGGATATCGAGGCGATCCAAAATATATATACTTTATGGGGTCGCAGACCAATATTTTAAGTTATTACAAACGGAATGACTATGGTGGTGGGTATTAAAAAATATAATTAGGAGATCGGTATACATGGGAGTTATATCAGGTTATAGACCAACCCGGCCTACTCTAACAGGAAGTATTCATGTAAAATTTTCATGAATACTTCCTGATAGATTTCTCGATTTAAGGCGTTGGGCCCATAATAGGCGCATATATTGTCCGATTTCGCAGAAATTTGGAATAACTAGTTGTGTTAGGTTAAACGATGTTCTTATTCAATGCGGCCCAGATTGGTCCAGATTTGGATATGACTGTCATCTGGTTTCTCGATTTAAGCCCCGTTATAATCGCATATATTGTCCAAATCCGCTGAAATTTGGTATTGTAAATTGTGCTAGGCTCCTCAATATCCCTGTTCAATACAGGTTCAGATGTGGATGTTAATGCCATATACACCGATTTTAGGTTTTAGGCCATAGAAGGTAAGTTCCGTTAACCGTTTAGTTAACCGATTTCGCCGAAATTTATGCTAGGCTTTTCAACATTGATGTTCCATATGGTTAAGATCGGTTTATATTTGCATATAGCTGTCCTATATCGATCTGCCGATTAAGTTCTAATGTGCATTTTTCAACCGATGAATTTGGTATAATGAGTTTTGTTAGACCCTTACACAGCCATCCTGGGGCCCGAGCACCCCGCCCCCAACAAAATTGTTTTGTCAAAAGCAAAAATTTTAATTAAATTTACTCTTAACCAAATATTCAAGTAACCTTTTTTAAAATTACAAAATTTTTATATTTATAATATTCTACAAAGATAACATTTTGCTAAGGCAGAAGATGCCCATAAAATTATTTTGCTTTAGGACAAAATTGTAATGAAATTCGTAGTAAAAACTTTTTTGTTCATGTTAATTTGTGTACAAACTACAGGTCGCAATTTTCATCCGATCATCTTCAACTTTGGTATGGGCATGTTTTCGACCTAGAGACGAAGCCTATTGAAATTGTGAAAAATGGGTTCAGATTTGGGTATAGCTTCCAAATATATGTTCGTCCGATTTGCAGTAATAATACAATAAAATGTTTGCAGTAATAATACAATTTGACAGGAAGGATTTTCTAATGACTTTCAATATTACTGGTGAATGTCATAGAAATCGGTTCAGATTTGGATACAGCTCCCATATACATGTTTGTCCGATTTGCAGTAATACATCAATAAAATGGTCATTTGTTTACCGATTCTTTCGCAATTTGACAGAAGGGATTTTTTATGACTCTCGATATTGGTGAATTTCATAGAAAACGGTTCAGATTTGGATATAGCTCCCATATACATGTTCGTCCGATATGCAGTAATACAGCAATAAAATGGTAATTTGTTACCCGATTCTCTCGAAATTTATCAGGAAGGATTTTCTTATGACGCTCGATTTAACTAGTGAATTTTATAGAAATCGGTTCAGATATAGCTCCATATATATGTTCGTCCGATTTGCTGTAATACAGCAATAAAATGGTTATTTGTTAACCACTTCTCTCGAAATTTGGCAGGATTTTCTTATGACTCTCGATATTACCGGAGAATTTCTTAGAAATCGGTTCAGATTAAGATATAGCTCCCATGTATATGTTCGTCAGATTTTGGGTAATATGTTGTCCTTTGCCAACCGTTGTTATAACATTTTGAACATATTTGGGTTGCTCGAAATTTGATACAGGAATTAAAATAATCTAAAGGGTGATTTTTTTGAGGTTAGGATTTTCATGCATTTGACAGATCACGTGGGATTTCAGACATGGTGTCAAAGAGAAAGATGCTCAGTATGCTTTGACATTTCATCATGAATAGACTTACTAACGAGCAACGCTTGCAAATCATTGAATTTTATTACCAAAATCAGTGTTCGGTTCGAAATGTGTTCATTCACCGTAACGTTGCGTCCAACAGCATCTTTGAAAAAATACGGTCCTATGATTCCACCAGCGTACAAACCACACCAAACAGTGCATTTTTCGGGATGCATGGGCAGTTCTTGAACGGCTTCTGGTTGCTCTTCACTCCAAATGCGGCAATTTTGCTTATTTACGTAGCCATTCAACCAGAAATGAGCCTCATCGCTGAACAAAATTTGTCAAAATTTGAACACATTTCGAACCGAACACTGATTTTGGTAATAAAATTCAATGATTTGCAAGCGTTGCTCGTTAGTAAGTCTATTCATGATGAAATGTCAAAGCATACTGAGCATCTTTCTCTTTGACACCATGTCTGAAATCCCACGTGATCTGTCAAATACTAATGCATGAAAATCCTAACCTCAAAAAAATCACCCTTTATCTGGATACATCCGCCAAGGTCTATCAATATTGTTTCAGAAATAGATGTAGCCCCCCTTTTGTGTTTATAGGGTAGGTGTAGGGTATTATAAAGTCTGCACCGCCAGACTTTTCTCTTTCCTTACCGTTTTTTTTTATAAATTTTTATCAGAATCCACGGTGGTGGGTTCCCAAGATTCGACCCGGCCGAACTTAGAACGCTCTTACTTGTTTTCTTGTTGTTGTTTTCTTTGTCTTATTAACACCCCTATCCCTATCAATTATCTTCACCATATATTTTTATGACCACCATTTAAATCATTCAAATTAGTGTAACCTGCAAGCATGATTGATAGCTTGTATTTTCCTTCTGCATAAAAACATCAGCTAATTGTGATTGTAGCTCATCTTTAGTGACGAAGGCACATCAATAACATCGTTTTCCCCATCTACCGATAGCACAATAAAGAAATAGTGTTGCCTGCATATATGAATGGGGAAACTGCCCCCTTCTCCACTTACTTCTTAAGCAAAACGACAAGCATTTATTTTTCCTCAAGCCAGAAAATTCCAATAATAATAGAATTAGTACTCAACACATTTAATTAAAATTTTAATAACACTTGCAACAATTAAGTCCATGAACGAAGGAAATTTGAAAAAAAATATAAATTTCATTTGTTGGCAGAAGCACAGTGCTATTTATTCGGAAATTTTAGGGCAGAATGAAATTTTATTGAATTTCTGTATTAAGAAAAAATTTTATTAAGCTTGTAGGAAAATATCATACAAATTTTGTTTTGAAGGGAAAAAAAAGTAAAAGCGTGGTTCGGCCGGGCCGAATCTTGGGAATGAATTCTGCTTAAAATTTAAAATAATGGGTTGCCCAAAAAGTAATTGCGGATTTTTTAAAAGAAAGTAAATGCATTTTTAATGAAACTTAGAATAAACTCTAATCAAATATACTTTTTTACACTTTTTTTCTAAAGCAAGCTAAAAGTAACAGCTGATAACTGACTGAAGAAAGAATGCAATTACAGAGTCACAAGCTGTTGTCAACGCCGTCTATATGAAAAATCCGCAATTTTGGGCAACCCAATAAATAAATTTAGTTGAAGGACACAATGTTACGCTACATATTAAACTTCTTTCAAACCAGCAAAAATTAAAGCTTATAGGAACCGAACAAAGATTATCGATAGACCGGTTTACATGCTAGCTATATCAGGTTATAGACCGATTTGGACCATACTTAAAGAACTCTACGTGCAAAATTTCAGCCAAATCGGGCAAAAATTGCGGCTTGTAAGGGCTCAAGAAGTCAAATCGGAAGATCGGTTTATATGGGAGCCATATCTAAATCTGAACCGATATGGCCCATTTGCAATCTCCAACGACCAACATCAATATTAAGTTTCTGTGCAAAATTTCAAGCTGTTAGCTTTATGCGTTCGACCGCTATCGTGATTTCGACAGACGGACGGACTGACATGCTTAGATCGACTTAGAAAGTCGACGATCAAGAATGTATATACTTTTTGGGGTCTTAGACGAATATTTCGAGGAGTTACAAATGGATTGACTACATTAGTATACCCCCATCCTATGGTGGTGGGTAAAATTACATGAAAATTTTGAAGAAAATTGCCTCAAAACATTGTCATTTCTTTGAAATGTTGTCTTTAGAGAACGTTTCTTTGAAATGTAGTCTTTAGAGAATGTTGCTTTGAAATGTTGTCTATAGAGAACGTTTCTTTGAAATGTTGCCTTTAGAGAAAGTTTCTTTGAAATGTAGTCTTAAAAGAACGTTTCTTTGAAATTTAAAGGACCTTTTCTTTTATATATTTTTTTTATATATATTTTTTTTAAATTTCTGACCAAAATTATAGTCTCTTTACCATAGTGCATTGTTCATTTCATCCCTATGCTTTATTTTGTCTTGCCGTTTTGGCATTAAAGTAATTTTCCAAAGGCAGAATGGCTTCCTCTTTCTCTCTCTCTCTCTCTCGCCATTATCTTACCAAAAGTGTTGAGGTATTGGACATTTATGTTATACCATATCACCAACAAACGAAGTAAATGCACACTGCTGAAAGGAAAAACCAATTTCCATTGTACACAAACGTATTTAATTGAAATTTATTGTATTATGTTTGTGTACTATGAGCAATAAACTTATTGTTCATTTCAAAGTTTTTTTCTCCACTATTCTTTTTGCAGAAAAGAAGAAAACTTTTAATTTGTATTTCTTTGAGTTTCGCATTCGCTTTGAGCATTTTTTTCACATATGTATGCATGTTCGCATATTCGTAGAATTCCTTTTTGAAATATATGGTTTTCTGATGTTATTGTAATAAATGGGGTATTCATTTCATTGGATGCTGAAAAATTAAAAACATCCTTCGAGAATTATTGGTAACTAAAATTGAATTTTTGGAACGGGGCGCAACTCCAAGGCGTTTAGGCATCCAAAGGCATCAATTGCAAACGTATACGAAATATGCCTTTAAATGAGTTGATTTGCTCTGAATAAGATAAGATGGGTCTTGGAACTGCAGCTATCGGAACTGCTGGCAGAGCATTCGCTTATGTTAGTTTCAGCCATCATCCCATTTGCTTTACTTCTTTTTAGAAGAACAAGGAACTAATGAGCCGAGGTCTACCGACATTTGCCTAATGCTCACCGCAAACCGAGTTATTCGGCTGGCCATATCATTCCTAATCAGGTTGGAATCAAAGAGCGTAAGAAAGATAAGAGCTGGCGTTAGAGGGCAATACGTGATGACGAGTGACAAAATTTAAAGACACAACATATTTGAATTGCTTACGATATTTCGTTTTTCCTTTATTGCAACTTTCGGTTGCAAAGAAACAAAGCAAAATGCGAAAAAATGTTCGAACGAATGCTCGAATCAAAACAGAATAACCCGAAAATGTTGCAGCCCTCAATGTAAATCCAATTGGAATACACTAAAAATGTTGTGTCTTAACGCGAGTTATTTTACGGTACGGGGAAGACAAAGCAGAAACCCTCTCTTGTATTATCTTACGCTCTTTGGTTGGAATAGGTGCATGGATTGAATTCTTGAGCATCTGAGAGCCACAATTTTTGTCCGATTTGGCTGCAATTTCGCATGTATTGTTCCGTTATGACTTCCGACAACTGTGCCAAGTACGGTCCAAATCAGTCTATTACCTGATATAGCTTCCACATAAATCGATCTCCCGATTTGAAATCTTGGGCCCCTGGAAACCTCAAATTTCAGCCTCAAATTTCATCTGGCAGAAATGTTGCTCATAGTATTCTGTTATGACTTCCAATAACTGTGTTTAGTCCATATCCAAATCGGTCAATAACCAGATGTAGTTCCCATATAAATTAATCTCCCGATTTGACTTCTTGATCCCTTGCAAGCCGCAATTTTTTTCCGATTTGGTTGAAATTTAGCATGAAGCGTTCCGTTATGACTTCCCATCACTGTGGCAAGTATGGTCGAAATCGGTCTAAAACCTGATACAGCTCCCGTATAAATTGATCTCGCGATTTGACTTTTTGAGCCCTTTCAAGCTGCAATTTTCGTCCGATTTGCCTGAAATTTAGCATGTAATGGTCCGTTATGACTTCCAACAACTGTGCCATGGTTCAGTCTATAACCTGATATAGATCCCATGTAAGCTGGTATCTCGATCATCCTTGTTTGGTTCCAAGAAGCTTTAATTTATGCTGGTTTGAACGAAGTTTGGTATGCAGAGTAAAATTATGCCCCTTTTTAGCAGTATCCATGGTGGTGGGTTCCCAAGATTCGGCCCGGCCGAACTTAGCACGCTTTTACTTGTTCAAAATAAAGTCCTAATGATAATTACAAGATTTTATCGAAAAATTTGTTGTATTAATTTAATTCAAACAATACATATAGCCGAAAACCATTTGTCTGTATGTGTTTAACGATTTAAAATGAGAAATACTCGCCAAAGTCGAAAGCATTAATCGATTTTAAACGACTTGATGTCAAAATTCAAATTCAAGATTAACTTATATATTCGGGCTAGACTTCGTCTCAGAAGTTGATTAATTTATTATTCGAAAATAGATTTACAGATCATCTGGGCATATAGCGGGCGGTTGTAATACCATTTCCGAAATTGATTGACCCTTATATACTCTCCACTAAGGATTTATTATGTTCTTTGAACTACATTCTTGTATAAAGGTTGATACTATGTTCGCTTTCGCGATATTTTTCGCCGGTTACTTTTTATAATAATAAGGTAATAGATTTTAAAGCAAAAGAACTTGCTGATTTCATTCAGTAGGACATTAACTTATGGCAAAATTTTAATACAATTTTTCTTTTATCATTGTTATTTGTGTAGTGTTTCAAAAACGTAAACGCGAAAATATGGGGTTTCAATGGTGAAAAACGAACACAGTACCAGCCATAAGCTGGAACTAAAATTTTATTCACATCACATACGAATTGCATTCCCCAGGTTCTTGAGTCGTACCAAAAGTCATTTGTATAAACAAACATAACTCTGAATCGAAAATTCATTTCAATTCAATTTTCACCGAACTTCACATCAAATCCCAAAGTTAAAACGACGAAATAAGTTTCCATTTTCAAAAAAAATTTTCCTTAATTTGACTTTAGCAGCTCACATTTACCAAACTCTTAAATGTAAGTACTGGTACTTTGTACTTTGTGAGTACTGAACCACAATTATTGGGTTGCCCAAAAAGTAATTGCGGATTTTTTTAAAAGAAAGTAAATTCATTTTTAATAAAATTTAGAATGAACTTTAATCAAATATACTTTTTTTACACTTTTTTTCTAAAGCAAGCTAGAATTAACAGCTGATAACTGACAGAAGAAAGAATGCAATTACAGAGCCACAAGCTGTGAAAAAATTTGTCTACGCCGACTATATGAAAAATCCGCAATTACTTTTTGGGCAACCCAATAGTATCTATCGCATTCTCTTTTTCTTCACTATTGTTTATTTTTGGAATCACATTGGGATGTGATTTTTTTCACCTGATTAATCTTACCTGATTAGTCTACGGTCCCAAGAAGCTTCAATTTGCGGCTGATTTGGCAGAAATGATGTACGTAAAGTACACATCTCCCCTTGAACTAAGTTTTGTTGACCCAAGTAATGGAATTGATGTTTATGCCATATTCTTAATCTACTCCCTAATACCTTTCACCTGAGCCCCATATTGGCATGAACTCAACAATAAGTCTGTTTGAAGGAGTTTTGGGATTGGAGCGGCCCCATGGGTAGTTGAACCAAAGTTTTAATATCATATTAGTATACTACTCTTCAATACCTTTCTTTTAATACTCATATTTTGGGTGGTGTTTTTGGGTTTTTACCGATATCCCGATATAACTACTTGAGACCAAAATAATTCAAATACAAACTCGGTTAATAACGGTAAATTTTTAGCGGAATCAATGGTGGTGGGTACCCAAGATTCGGCCCGGCCGAACTTAGCACGCTTTTACTTGTTTAAATTTCATTCTTACTTGCTAACTTACAAACTAAGTACTAGCCTATCCTTTTCCCAATTGTTTTTGGATATGGCTTTAGTAGTCATAAAAGCTTTATTATTTTCCCGCGTTATCATATGCAGCAGACAACAAACCCTATATTTCTCATTGGGAAATATTCAAGATTCTATTTCCATTATTTATCCATTTGATGATAGCAAACCATTTGTTCATTCAATATAATCGTAATCAATTAAATTATTCTAATATTTAAAATGAAACTGTTTGAGAAATTCAAACATCTATAGTGGAAGTTACTTTCCATTGCCCACTCACGAAAATTATTTAAAACATTACTTAACCTCTTTTGCCTACACAGCATACTTCTAAACTGAATCTAAGTCAAACTTGTCTCATATTTTATGTTGTGCACTAATATTGAACACATTAACACAACATCACCACCACCCCTATTACAAAACTCAAAGTGAATTATAACACTTTAAAATTTTTGCAACAGCCACACATCATCAACATAACTGCTCTATCTCAAGTTGGCACGGCTGGAGGCTGGCGCGCATTTAAATTTCTCCAAGCCTCCACAGCAATGGATCTAAGGCTGGGAATTGCCTTCTCAATCAGACATGATCGCATGCAATTTTATGTTCTGTTCAAATTTACTTTAAGTCGCTTACTTAGAGATCACTTGTAACTTTGTGACACTTGCAAAGCATTCAAGGGGCTTAAGATTTGCATGCATGCTGTGCTCGCCTTCACACACTGTGTGCGTTGCACTCATCGTCTTCTTGTATGCAGCTATCTGCTGTACTGCTACACTGATTTGGTGGTGATTGAGTAGACTGTGGAGCATTGTTAGGCAGGCGGCTATTGTACATATTAAAACGTTGGAGGGAAAACATTTCCAAACGAATTTATTACACACATAACCCTCTTTAGCAAGAAAAAATTAAAACAAGTTTGAAATTTGAAGATCTGCAACAATATGATATGGCATAAAAAATACGCTACAGGCTAAGAATGGAATTTTATCAGCTGAAATGTCAAAATGAAGAATGTTTATGGACATATGTGGCATATACTGATTGAGTTTGTTTAGACGATAACTGCGGAGAGCTACATATCCAGCATGGTTAGAGATGGGGTTCTACCGGGTGAATACCCAATGCTTGGTACCTTTTTCGGGTATTTAGAAATTTTCAGATATGTTGGTAATGAAATCATTTTCCAAAAATTTTTTGATGATTTCGAATTCTTTGTATATATATTTCGTCATTCTGTTTGTAACTACTCGAAATATTCGTCTGAGACCCCATAAAGTATATATATTCTTGATCGTCGCGACATTCTATGTCGATCTAGCCATGTCCGTCCGTCTGTCCTTCCGTCCGTCTGTCTGTCGAAAGCACGCTAACTTCCGAAGGAGTAAAGCTAGCCGCTTGAAATTTGGACAAATACTTATAATTAGTGCAGGTCGGTTGGTATTGTAAATGGGCCATATCGGTCCATGTTTTAATATAGCTGCCATATAAACCGATCTTGGGTCTTGACTTCTTTAGCCTCTAGAGTGCGCAGTTCTTATCCGATTGGAATGAAATTTTGCACGACGTGTTTTGTTATGATATCCAATAACTGTGCTAAGTTTGGTTCAAATCGGTCCATAACCTGATATAGCTGCCATATAAACCGATCTTGGGTCTTGACATCTTGAGCCTCTAGAGAGCGCAATTCTTATCCGATTTGAATGCATTTTTGCACGAAGTGTTTTGTTAGGATATCCAACAACTGTGCCAAGTGTGGTTCAAATCGGTAAATAACCTGATATAGCTGTCATATAAACCGATCTGGGATCTTGATATCTTGAGCCTCTAGAGGTCACAATTATTATCCGATTTGCCTGAAATTTTGTACTACGGATCCTCTCATGACCATCAACTTACATGTTTATTATGATCTGAATCGGTCTATAGCCCAATACAGCTCCCATATAAATCGATCTCTCTATTTTCTTGAGCAATTCTTATTCGAATTGGCTGACATTTTACACAATTCTCCAACATGTAATTTAATTGTTGGACCACAATAACATGTCTTGATATCGCTCTAATAACAGAGGAAATCTTTTCTCATATCCCTTTTTGCCTAAGAAGACATGCCGGGAAAAGAACTCGACAGATGCGATCCATGGTGGAGGGTATATAAGATTCGGCCCTGCCGAACTTAGCACACTTTTACTTCTTATAATATCGTCCACATCGGCCCTCCTTTGTATATAAGAGGAGCATTTTTCATCCGTTTTCGATGAAATTTGAAACAGTGAGATTTGATAGACCTCTCTAGACCTCTTTGTTGAATATCGTCCAGATCGGAACATATTTGTATATAGCTGCCAGGTAATACATTTTGGGTATTTATCCATCTCTAAGTATGGTTTATTTAACTACACTAACACAATTTGCTTAAGTAAAAGCGTGCTATGTTCGGCCAGGCCGAATCTTGGGAACCAACCACCATCAATTCTGCTAAAAATTCATACAAACTAAATTTAGTTGAAGGGCATAATTTTATTCTATATACCAAACTCCTGTCAAACCACCAAAAATTGGAGCTTCTAGGAACCGAACAACGTTGAACGAGGGAACGGTTTATATTGGACCTATATCAGGTTATTAACTGATTTGGACTGTATTTGGCACAATTGTTGAAAGTCATAACGGAACAGCACATGCAAAATTTCAGCCATGTCGGACAAAAATTGCGGATTGTAAGAGCTCAAGATGTCAAACCGGGTAATCGGTTTATATGGAAGCTAATATATGAGGTTATAGATTAGACCGTGTTGGCCACAGTTATTGGAAGTTATAACAGAACATCACATGCAAAATTTCAGACAAATCGGACAAAAATTGCGACTTCTAGGGGCTTAAGAAGAAAAATCGATTTATATGGGAGCCATATCTAAATTTGAACCGATATGGCCCATTTGCAATCCTCAACGGCCTACATCAATACTAAGCATCTATGCAAAGTTTCAAGCGGCTAGCTTTACACGTTCGACCGCTATCGTGATTTCGACAGATGGACAGACGGGCATGGCTAGATGGACGCCGAACGTCGAGACGATCAAGAATATATATACTGTATGGGGTCTTAGATGAATATTTCGAGATGTTACTAACGGAATGAATATGGGATTAGTATACCCCCATCTTATGGCGCTGGGTATAAAAATTTTAGAGGTTAACAAACAACCAAAGAATACTTCCTCAATTCTTTGCGAAATTAAATTTTTCATAACAAAAATTTTAAATGACAGTTACTCCTAAGCCCCTATTCGTTTGGAAGAAACCTAATTGCGTAAAAAAAAACTTTAATAACCTAAAACAAGTAAAAGCGTGCTAAGTTCGGCCGGGCCGAATCTTATATATCCTCCACCATGGATCGCATTTGTCGAGTTCATTTCCCGACATCTCTTCTTAGGCAAAACAGGATATAAGAAAAGATTGGCTCTGCAATTAGAGCGATATCAAGATATGGTCCGGTTTGGACCACAATTAAATTATATGTTGGAGACCTGTGTAAAATGTCAGCCAATTCGAATAAGAATTGCGCCCTTTGGGGGCTCAAGAAATAAAATGGAAAAATCGATTTATATGGGAGCTGTATTAGGCTATAGACCGATTCAGACCATAATAAACACATATGTTGATGGTTTTGATAGGATCCTTCGTACAAAATTTCAAGCAAATCGGATAATAATATCGACCTCAAGCGACTCAAGAAGTCAAGATCCCAGTTTGGTTTATATGGCAGCTATATAAGGTTATGAACCGATTTGAACCTTATTTGACACAGTTGTTAAAAGTAAGAATAAAATACGTCATACAAAATTTCAGTCAAATCGGATAGGAATTGCGCCCTCTAGAAGCACAAGAAGTCAAGCCCCCAGATCTGTTTATATGACAGCCATATCGGGTTATGAACCGATTTGAACCATACTTGGCACAGTTGTTGAATACCATAACGAAATACTTCGTGCAAGAATTCATTCAAATCGGAAAAGAATTGCGGCCTCTAAAGGCTCATGAAGTCAAGACCCAAGATCGATTTATATGGCTATAGCTACATCAAAACATGGTCCGATATAAACCATACTTGGCGCAGTTGTAGGAAGTGATATCAAAACACCACGTGCACAATTCCAGTCAAATCGGACCAGAATTGCGCCCTCTAGAGACTCAAGAAGTCAAGACCCCAGATCGGTTTATATAGCAGCTATATCAAAACATGGCCCGATATGGTCCATTTACAATTCCAACCGACCTACACTTATAAAAAGTATTTGTGCAAAATTTCAAGCGGCTAGCTTTACTCCTTCGAAAGTTAGAGTGCTTTCGACAGACAGACGGACGGACATGGCTAGATCGACATAAAATGTCACGACAATCAAGAATATATATACTTTACATGGTCTCAGACGAATATTTCGAGTAGTTACAAACAGAGTGACAAAATTAGTATACCCCCATCCTATGGTGGAGGGTATAATGACTGTTCCTCCAAACCTACAGAAGTTTCCAATGTGAAATTTCACACAAATAAATTAAAATGCTTGTATCTCCTCAATCATTGGTTTAATCTGATATTCTGCGCCGGCGATATGATTAGTTTGCACTCAAAAAAAGTGAACCCCAAGTGAATGAAAATTGAACTAAATGGGTGTAAAATTTACCAGAATTTGGCGCTTAAGATTTTTTTTGTCCCGTTTCGTATACACAATTCCTCATTTTAGGTATATGAGAGTATAATAAACTCAAGTTAGGTTATATATGCAGTGCATTGCGTTGGCGAACATAGTTATGGATCGGAGTGGGGAAAGGGGGAGTAGAGATTACTGACATTTGCTTTCTGGATGTCTTAAGTAGCGGGAAAGATATCTGCCGGAAGTCGATTTCACATACGAACCGTCCTGGCAAAAAAGAATTCTCTCGGTAGTGCATAGAACGATCAGCTGGCCAATCGCTTATAAACCGGTGCGCACTTCTAGAAAATCTGACAAACAACTTCAACTCAGGAATCAGAAGACTGATTTCCAAAGAACACACACCGTGGAAGAATCGATAGAGCAGCGCCACACAACCCACATTTCGACGATGTTTCGGGGAAAAAAAAGAGTTGGATACCTTACCATCTCCAATCAATACCAACGCCCGCCTCTGGTCACGATTAAGCAGCTCCAAGGATGGTTTTGGAGCTCCGGCGCATATATATGCGAGTTATAGTTCTGATGTATGTAGTGAAGATATTAAGAAGATCAGAGGGAGTGAAATATTTCTTCGGCCTGATGTATGTAGTGAAGATATTAAGAAGATCAGAGGGAGTGAAATATTTCTTACACCGCTTAAGAAAGCCCAAGCGCTTAAATGCTTCCTTTGAGACTTCGAATACATTTTTTGACCAACGAACATCATATTGAATCTTCATGGCCAGAACATCAAGTGCTGACTGCTTGATATCTACGCCGTGTCAGACCATATCAAATGCCTTGGAGATATCCAGAGCCACGACCTTACTCTCACCGAACTGGTGAATAGAGCGACTCCAACGTTCAGACAGGAATGCCATCAGGTCACCCACGGAGCTATTTCTGCGGAACTCAGGTTGTCGGTCGCTAAGAAGACTATTGGACTCTTAGCATCTCACAAGATGGTAATTGACCATGCCCTCCATAACCAGCGCGGAACATAACGCTATTGGTCGGTAATTCGCAGGGTCGGTTGCCTCACCCTTCTTGGAGATAGGCTGCACGTTCGCAATCTTCCAACGCGCTGGAAAAACACCCGCACTGTAAGCAAGATTGAAACGATTGCGTAAAGGGCGAACGAGCGCCAAAGAACACTTATTCAATAACGGGGAGTGGTTGATCGCTTTCCGACATAGAAGAATTTCCAACAAACATAACAGTAAATATCTGGTCGTCTGTAATGAGAGTCGAGATAGCTAATGTGTTGCCCGTCATTCTTTTCACAAACGACCAAAAACTTTTACTTCCCCTTGGAGAAGCGAAAACTTTGGCACGAAGACACTGACGGCATACAGTGTAATGAGCCTATTTCGATGAAATTTCTGGTACCCCTCTAAACCTGTTTGTTGAATATCGTCCAAATCGAAACATATTTGGATATAGCTGCCATATAGACCGATCTCCCGATATAGATTATAGCACTTTTCTTCCGCATTTTTGATGAAATTTGAAACATCTGAACGATGTTCGACACAAAGGTGTAGAGGTCTATCAAAACTCACTGTTTCAAACCTCAAATTTATGGGCTCAATACTCTATATCGGGGGATCGGTCTATATGGCAGCTATATCCAAATATGGTCCTATTTGGACGATATTCAACAAAAAGGTTTGGAGGGGTACCAGAACCCGCTGAGCCAAATTTCTTCGAAATAGTATCAAAGCGTCTGGCCGCATTATAGACACCTGGGCAGCTAATGTGGTCACTTGCATCCTTTCTGGGTTCGGACCGTGGCATAGATTGATACCCAATCTTTCAGGTAGTTCTTTATTATCCTAGATACATGGAAGGGCTTTTATTACATCTACCAACCTTAGGCTTTTAAAGGCATTCTTGATGGTTGGGGTAGCTTACAATATGATCGGCCTCGTAAAGTGACTGACGTCTTTTGCCGCATACACTGTGTAGTGAACATAGTGAGCACACTATTCCCAGTGCATGAGACAAGGGAGGGCGATACTGAGACATTAAAGTGATAGCAGCCGACCGTGCCAACGTACTGCTCCTAATTTACAACAGCTGCCTACGAGATGGAATATTTCCTGACGCTTGGAGGAAACAAAAGCTGTGTTTAATTAGCGAAGTAAAGGAGAACATCGCCGTAAAGACCACTGTGTATCCTAGCCACAGTTGGCAAACTACAGCTCGGAGGCCACCGTGGCGCAGAGGTTAGCATGTTCACCTATGAAGCCAAACGCCTGGGTTCAAATCCCGTCGTAAACATCAGAAACTTTTTCAGCGGTGGTTATCCCCTTACTAATGCTGGCTACATTTGTGAGGAATCCTGCCATGATAAAACTTCTCTATCAAGTGATGTCACTATGCGGCTCGCCATTCAGACTCCGCATAAAAACAGAGGCCTCCTATCATTTAGCTTAAACTTTAATCGGACTGCACTCATTGATGTAAGAGAAGTATCCCGTGTTCCCTAATGGAATGTTCATGGGAAATTTAGTTACTAGTTGTCAAACTACTTGAGCGCCCCATTAAGCCAAGACTCGATGAAGCCATCGGAGCCATGGGATGTCTCCCCCCAAAGGACAGTATGGGAAATCGACACTGGGAGCTATAAAGAGGTAATAATAATGTCTCAGTGTCGCCCACCCTTATCTTATGCACTGAAAATAGTGTGTTCACTATGTTGTACAAGGTATCCGCATTCATCTTGTCTACTGAGCTTCTCATTCCGAATTTTTGCATGACGATTTTATACCTGAGTCAATTTCAATTCAATTTCTTCTTGGCAGTTTTGTATGCGTCATGCTCCGTCTCAGTGCGATAGGTTCTTTCATATTTTCTTCTGGTCTTCGTGCATTTTCGCCTGCATTCGTCGATCGAAGCATTCCACCAGTTTACAGCATTGCGGTTTGATTTTGTTTTCGTCTTAAGCATTCCTCCGTTACACGAGCTTATGAATTTCAACAATAAGTTGAGTATCTCTACGGGCTTGATCTTCTCTCAGGTATCTGCCAATCTGGTATGGAAGTGAAGTTGTGTCAAGCTTGCTAACGGTCCATCTTTTATTTGCCTCGCAAATATTTCTTGGCTGCGAGTTCTCATCGATTCTCAAACAGATTGAGATATATTAATGGTCGCTTCTCGCAAATTTCTCCAAAATACTAAATTCTCTTGTCTTTAAGATAATAGTCTCTGAGACAAAAGTAACATCCGGTATAGTACCCTCACAATCTGCACAGCGGAAAGTCGGTGTGACGTCAATATTCGGGGTGACTATCCCTAGTTGTGTGATCATCTCCAATACTCTCCTTCCTCTCTGTAGTCCGTAGTTCGCATTCCCCAATCAGCAGCGCGCGAGCTCGTTGCTGTCGCTTGGGATAAGCTAGCAGCTTTTCAGTTGGAATCCATACAAAGCCATTTCCGCATTCGCTGTCATATGTGGGATGTATGCAGCATGGATACTATTTTGAAGCAATTCCAGATTCATTTTGACGCCACAGTCAATTGGACATATTGGCTTACTGTTCGCTGAAAATTATTATGTCTGCTTCCTTCTCTTTCATTATTTGTGGCAAGAGAGTGTGGTCAATTTAGCTCTGTGCATATTTGTTTGTAGAAACTTCACTGTGTTCTATTCCCAGTGTTTTTGCAATTTTGTGATCCAGGCAAGTGATCTGTTGACCTGTTTTCTCTCTGTGAGCAGAAGCAACATCTCATTTAATTACTGGACTCCTTCCTTATGTGGCCTGTTTCGCCACATACAAAGGCTCCTATTCTTTCTGTCCGGGCGGGCCCTTGTTGTCCCCTTGCATATATCCCCAATCGGCAACTACTATAGATTATCAAGATGCTCCTTTGCTTAAGTAGCACATTTGCATCAGTTGCTGACAGAGACACGAAGGCTCTCCTTTGCTCTCTATTATTTGTGGCCGTTAGGCGCACCTCTATGTGCTGCGTAGGTGTCTTCGTCATCTTCGTGATGACAGATGTACATACTTCGTCTTCCATTGTGAGTGCATCTAGATCAAGAATTTCAGTGGTGACAATCGACTTTATATCTCGCACTATAGTCTCGTCCTTCAGTGTGCCCTTAATAGTCTCTCTAAAGGTGTACTTGTTCCCTCCTTTTCTCATTATGAGGAGCATGGAACCAGTTTTTGTCATCCGGACGGTTTGCACTGCGACCTGGACATCATGAGGGTTTCTGTGACCCTCACGGGGTTGTATGACGACGGTAACTGGTCGTTTTCTTTGCTAGATGATAACAGTCGGAATTTTGATTATAAGTAGGGCGGTGCCGATTACGACTGTACCTACACCTACCCTATAAGTACAATGTGGGACCTATATCCAATTCTGAACTAATTTTGATGAACTCGGCGAGCAAACATGTTCAAACTATAAAAACTACTGTTGACAAATGACAACATTATGGCAAATTACCCAAAATCTGACGAACCATATATATGGGAGCTATATCTAATTCTAAACCGATTTCGAGCAAACTTCTCAGATAATGTGGTAGTCGTCGAGGAAAGCGTGGTGCAAAATTTTGGCAAGATTGGTCAAACAATGAACTTGCAGTGGCTCTTGGTGTGAAAATCTAGCGATACACATTTATGACAGCTATATCTCAATCTGGGCCGTTTTCTATGAAATTCACCAGTAATATTGAGAGTCATAAGAAAATCCTTCCTGCAAAATTTCGACAGAATCGGTTAACAAATGAGCACTTTTTTGCAATATTTCTCAAAATCGGACGAAAATTTATATTCAGATACTTAAATCTGAACCGATTTCGAGCAAACTCCTCAGATACTATGGCAGTCATCGAGGAAAGCGTTTTACAAAATTTCGGCATGATGGGTCAATAAATGCGGTTGCTGTGACTCTAGAAGTTAAAATCGGGCGATACATATATATGAGAGCTATATCTAAATCTGAAACGATTTCCATGAAATCCACCAGTAATGTCGAGAGTCAAAAGAAAATCCTTCCTGCCAAATTCCAAGAGAATCGGCTTACAAATTATATGGTTATATGGGAGCTATATCCAGATCTGAACCGTTTTTTTTTTTTCATTTTCAAAAGACTTCGTCTCTAGGCCAAAAAACATGCCCATACCAAATTTGCTTAGTGAATTAGTTTGTAACACCCAGAAGGAAGAGAGATAGACCCATTGATTAGTATACCGATGGACTCAGAATCACTTTCTGATTCGATTTAGCCATGTCCGTCTAAAGCACAAACAATGGTCTAAATCCGGACAATATCCTGCAATGGAATCTCAATAAGATTTTAAGACCAAAAAAAAAAGAAAGCGCAAACAGCAAAACAATATAACTTTGAGTAGATGGGAACAGTAGGAATATTGGATATAAAGTAAAAGGAACAAATAAAAGCGTGCTAAGTTCGACCGGGTCGATTCTTATATACCCTCCACCATGGATTGCATTTATCGAGCTCTTGCCACGGCATCTCTTTTTAGGCAAACAAAGGATAAAAGATAATATTTGCTATGTTATTGGAAAAATATCAAGTTATGGTCCATTCAACTGAATATTAGTAACCATAGTAAAAGTCATTGTGTAAAATTTCAGCCAATTTTAGTAAGAATTGCGCACTTTAGAAGAAGTAAAATAGGGAGATCGGTTTATAGGGAAGCTGCATTAGGTTATAAACCGATTTCTGCCATATTCGACACGTACATTCAAGATCATGAGAGAAGCCGCTGTACAAAATTTCAGCTAAATCGTATAATAATTGCGCCCTCTAGTGTCTCAAGTTGTTAAGACCCGGTTTATATGGCAGCTATATCAGGTAATGTACCGATTTGAACCATACACAGTTGTTTGAAGTCATAATAAAACACCTCATGCAAAATTTCAGCCGTATAAGCCGTTTCGTATAAGAATTGTGCCCTCTAGCGTCTCAAGAAGTCAAAATCCCAGATCGGTTTATATGGCAGCTATATCAAAACGTGGACCGATATAGCCCATTTACAATCCCAACCGACCTACACAAATAAGAAGTATTTGTGCAAAATTTCAAGCGGCTAGCTTTACTCCTTCGAAAGTGAGCGTGCTTTCGACAGACAGACTGACGGACGGACATGGCTAGTTCGACTTAAAATGTCATGACGATCAAGAATATATGTACTTTATGGGGTTTTAGACGAATATTTCGAGGAGTTACAAACAGAATGACGAAATTAGTATGCCCCCATGCTATGGTGGAGGGTATACAAATCTTCTGACCTCATGACCAAACAATGATTTGTTTAATTCATTAGCTTGTTAATAGATATAGCCCAATCACCTTTTAAAATACATAATGCATCTCCAATATGGTTTTTTTTCCATAATCGCTGTCAAACTTTACACTAAAGCCACAAATACCCACACCATTATGTAGGACATCTCCTGAAAAAAGACTTAATGTCGAGACATTAATCTTTTTACACAGTATGCGTTGTGCTGTTTGAGTTCACTTCAAGTTGAAAACATGTGTAGCCAGAACTTTATATGGAAATAACAACAACGACGACATGAACTGCAAACTAACATGCAAACAAGAAGCATGATATAGAGGATTATTCATCCACTCGTCTGGAGGGGAAAAGGAAGAAATTGTTGTTGTTGAAGCATTGCGATAACATAACAACGACAAAGCGAACTAAACATCATCCTCATCACAGTCGGCATTCTGATGGTGGTGTTGGTGATGGTTTATAATAAGGAAACAAGTAATCATGAAAAATAACACAAACATCTCTCTAGAACTTTTGGAGGGAGTCTCTGGGGTTAGGAAATGGAAATGTCCAATGCGACATTAACTGTTTGTTGTCTAGCTTTCACATATTTAATGATGAATAATAACATTTTAATACACAACTAATGGCGTACATCCAATAATGAACGATTGGGCAACTATAAAAAGTTTTGGATAGAGGGGATATGGAATGACAAGGTTAATGAAGTCATTAATGTAGCATATGAACAAATTTGGCAATTGTCTTTAAGTAATCATTTAGGGTGCCCAAAACAAGTGCACTGTAACCGTGTATATGACGGCTATATTTAAACATAGTCCGATCTGAACCATATTTGGGTCCTATGTTAGGAGGCGCAAAACTATTCACTGTATCAAATTTCAGCGAAATCGAATAAAAAAATAAAGCTTTTATGGGCTTCATACCCTTTATATGGAGATCGGACTATATATATTTAAGTCAGATGTCGGTAGGCTTAAAATAACTCACTGTTTGAAATTTCAGCGAAATCAGGTAATAAATAGAGTTTTTATGGGCCTCAGACCCATTATCGGCAGATCGGTCTATATGACAGCTATATCTAAATATAGTCCGATCTGAACCATATTTGGGTCAGATGTCGGGAAGCTTTAAACTACTAACTGTTTCAAATTTCAGCGAAATCGGGTAATAAATAGAGCCTTTATGGACTTCAGACCCTTATCGGCAGATCGGTCTATATGACAGCTATATCCAAATATGGTCCGATTTGGCCCGTTCAAGATCTTAACCAACGTGCATAAAAACGACGTATCTGTGCCAAATTTCAGCTCAATTTTTGAAGGCTGTAGAGTGATTGCAACAGACGGACGGACAGACACACGGACATCGTTAAATCGTCTTAGAATTTTACGACGATCCGAATTTTATATACTTTGTAGGGTCAAAAATTGATATTTCGATGTGTTGCAAACGGAATGACTAAGTGAATATACCCCCTATCCTATGGTGGTGGGTATAAAAACTTTTTTCTAATGGGGTTATAGAAATTCACATAAATAACTTTTAATATTTGTATCTCCTTACGATAAACAAGAGCTTGGTTCTAATAGGGCTATATCGCAAATTGTGCTAATACCCGGGCTACGGAACCTGAACTCGTCTCTTATCCTTGGGTGCGGTTTGAACTCGAACCAAGCTAGCTCAACTTCAAACCGAACTTAAACTCTAATATTTACTCTGGCTTAAAGGCCTCAACCAAGTCGACTTCCAAGCCCTGGTTAATACGCTCCATACCTGGCACAGTTGAAAGAGGTGCTAACCTGACTAAAAATTTCCCTGAAGTCGGTTGCAAAATCTGAACTCTGTTCTCTGGTACATGAATTCGCTGACAACATGCTACGATTGTAGAAAGAAACAAGTAAAAGCGTGCTAAGTTCGGCCGGGCCGAATCTTATATACCCTCCACCATGGATCGCATTTGTCGAGTTCTTTTCCCGGCATCTCTTCTTAGGCAAAAAATGATATACGAAAAGAATTGCTCTGCTATTAGAGCGATATCGAGATATGATCCGGTTTGGACCACAATTAAATTATGTGTTGGAGACCTGTGTAAAATGTCAGCCAATTCGAATAAGAATTGCGCCTTTTGAGGGCTCAATAAGTAAAATAGAGGGATACCGATACAATACCGATTCAGACCATAATAAACACGTATGTTAATGGTCATGAGAGAATCAGTCGTACAAAATTTCAGGCAAATCGTATAATAATTGCGACCTCTAGAGGCTCAAGAAGTCAAGATCCCAGATCGGTTTATATGGCAGCTATATCAGGTTATGAACCGATTTCAACCATACTTGGCACAGTTGTTGGATATCATAACAAAATACTACGTGCCAAAATTCATTCAAATTGAATAAGAATTGCGCCCTCTAGAGGCTCAAGAAGTCAAGACCCAAGATCGGTTTATATGACAGCTATATAAGGTTATGGACCGATTTGAACCATACTTGGCACAGTTATTGGATATCGTAACAAAACACGTCGTGCAAAATTTCATTCCAATCGGATAAGAATTGCGCACTCTAGAGGCTCAAGAAGTCAAAACCCCAGATCGGTGTATATGGCAGCTATATCACGTTATGGACCGATTTGAAACATACTTGGCACAGTTGTTGGATGTCATAACAAAACACGTCGTGCAAAATTTCATCCCAATCGGATAAGAATTGCGCACTCTAGAGGCTCAAGAAGTCAAGACCCAAGATCGGTTTATATGGCAGCTATATCAAAACATGGACCGATATGGCCCATTTACAATACCAACCGACCTACACTAATAAGAAGTATTTGTGCAAAATTTCAAGCGGCTAGCTTTACTCCTTCGGAGGTTAGCGTGCTTTCGACAGACAGACGGACGGACGGACGGACGGACAGACGGACGGACATGGCTAGATCGACATAAAATTTCACGACGACCAATAATATATATACTTTATGGGGTCTCAGACGAATATTTCGAGTAGTTACAATCAGAATGACGAAATTAGTATACCCCCCATCTTATGGTGGAGGGTATAAAAACAGATCTTAACGCTGCAAATCAAATAAGGGTTTAAGATCTTAAAATGTTTGTAAATCCCCAGTAGGAGTTCTAATCGTGTTTTCCTTTTTTTTTTGTGTCTCCATTTAAAACAAATTTAATCAAATTTACCAAGACCTTTCCGGCGGTCTTTATTTCCCTTAAACTCGTGGGACCAAATATGACATGGATGTTGGAAATCATTACACACATCTTTGTTCCAAATTTGAGCCAAATCGGATCAATATTAAGGCCTCTAGGGGCTCAAGAAGTTAAATCCGGGGATCGGTTTTTACGGGCGCTATATCCAAATCTGAACCGATATGGCCCATTTGCAAATCCCAACGACCTACATCAATAAGAAATATCTGTGCAAAATTCCGAGCGGGTAGCTCTACGCGTTCAATCGCTTTCGTGATTTCCACAGGCGGACGGACATGGCTAGTTCAATACAGAATTTCGATAAATTCTAAAATCAACAAAATTGTCCACAAAATTTAAATTTGGATACATTTTTTTTAAGTTAAATTCCATAGTGGTCTTAAATCAGTTTTATAAACCGTTTATAACTATCTTCGATTTTTTTATCATTCTAATCTAAACTAAAATTCATTTTCTCTTTTCTACAGATTTCTACAATTGCTGCAATGAAGTATTTGGCTCATGTAGAACATCCTGTGAAAATGTAAGTAGTCTTCTCCATGCAGATACGAAAATCCAACAACATAAAACTTGATCTCCTTCATTGCTGCCTGTATACAGCACATAGAAGTTGTCATGGTTTTTGGCGATCGACAGGGCACTTATACCCAGCAAATAAGCTTATAGCCCCAATTGAAGTTTGTGAGTGTGTGTGTATCTAAAACAGCATATAAATTATTTTAAAACTGACATTAAAACTGATTAATGACAAGCAACTACTTCAAGTTGTGCTTTTAAATACTCCCAGAAAACGAAACGATAAAGCCAGAAACTAAAAAACATGTGTATATCCAAACAACAAGGCTTAAAATCTATTCTGTCCTTGTTGTTTAAGCTAGTCGCCAGACCATTCTTCTCCCCTCGGTAATATGAGGCCAAAAATAAATAGCTTTGCAAATAACTTTGAAAATCTTAGCCAACGGCTACATATCAGTTGCACTTGATGAACATATTTTCATCAAATTGAACTAGTTTTTCATAGTCGGTCTGTCTTTTTGTTTGTCTTTCTTTCATTTCGGTTGCCGCTCAGTTGGTTAATGTAGTTTAATTTACATTTAAATGAATTTAAGACATAACATATGGCAACACTTGAACAGGATATCGGCTCGGAGGGGCTTTAAAGCATGTAACCGACCACAGATCGTTGTCGCATGAGATTTAAATGTTTAAAGAGGAAAAAATATTGAAATACCAAAAATCGTCATACAAATAGCAGCGAATACATGTCAAAACTAATTGCTTACCTTCCTTTTCAATTTCCAAAGCAGACAATTTGCTGGAAACACTTAAAAATGGTTAATGGTGGCCATAAAGGCGAAATGTACCATGGAAATTAAGACACTAAAGAAAAGTGGATTGTAGCATACACAGTAACCTTTTTTCCCATAGAAACCTAAGAATATGCAAGTGCACTTAAAAAAAAGTGACCCAATGGATGTTACATTACATTAAACTACTTTCGAATATAGTTGAACTTCATATAGCGCCTAAGACAATTTTTTTCGCTTTTAGTTAATGCATTTCTAAAACATAATAACATCAAATAAACTTCGTTATGGTTCAACGGTAAATAAATGGAACTAAATTATTCTTTATTCAGTCTATATGAGGAACAATTTGAACTAAACTCAATACAATTGATGGAATAAAATGTTCGAAATTTGTTCTGTGTGTTAGTACATCTGTACAAGCGTTCTGCAAAATCTCTGCTATATTTCATTCAGTTTTAACTAATAGACATGAAATAATTCTTTTAATTGTTGATGTACTATTTCTTCTCATATTGATACTTGGTTTTATTTTATTAATATTGGATTGCCCAAAAAGTAATTGCGGATTTTTCATATAGTCGGCGTTGACAAATTTTTTCACAGCTTGTGACTCTGTAATTGCATTCTTTCTTCTGTCAGTTATCAGCTGTTACCTTTAGCTTGCTTTAGAAAAAAAGTGTAAAAAAAGTATATTTGATTAAAGTTCATGCTAAGTTTTATTAAAAATGCATTTACTTTCTTTTAAAAAATCCGCAATTACTTTTTGGGCAACCCAATATATTTCGAATTTACACTTTGCTAATACATATATATTTCGTATATAGTTACTATTAAAATAAAAATGTTTACACTTTTAGTTTTCAATGGCTGTTGAAAAATTCCCAATTGGAAATAAGCACCATATTTTCCCAGAAGATCCGCTTCGCCATATATATATACATATATATATATAAAAATGAATTTGGGTTTGTTTGTTTGTATGTTTGATTGTATGTTTGTTTGTGTGTTTGTAAATTTGTTTGTTCCGTATGGACTCCAAAACGGCTGAACCGATTTCTTTCAAATTTTCACAGATTGTGGTGAATGATCCGGAAGGAGCAATAAGCTATATAAATTATTGATATCGGCAGGGGGGCGGACCCTCCCCCTTACCCTAAAAGTACGACCCCAAAATAAAAGTCAACCGATCGGGACAATATGGAATTCAAATGAAAGGTATTCAGGAGTAGACTACGAATTTCATATTAATATTTGGATCCAAGTAACTGGAGAGAGGCCACGACCCAAAAACCCCCTAAAATAGGTTTATTAGACGATAATGACAATGTGGGACTCGAATGAAAGGTATTCGGGAGTAGATTACGAAAATGGTCAGGAAGGAGGAAAAGGTTTTTTAGTTTGTCGATATTGGAAGGGGGCGGACCCTCCTCCGTTACCCTAAAAACACCATTTAAAAAAGTGGACCGATAGGGACTATATGGGTACCAAATGAAATGTATTGGGGAGTACAATACGAATATGGTATTAAAAATTGGGATCAAGTATGCGAGGAGCCGTCCATCCCCAAAAACTCCCCCAAACAAACATATTGGACGTAAATTTCAATATGGGACTCAAATGAAATGTATTCGGGACTAGACTACGAATATAACAAAAAAAAAAATGAGGTCCATGTAATTGGGGATCGCCCCACCCCCAAATGACAATATAATTCGATCATAGCTAGATGAGCCTCACATTAAATGTATTTGATAGCAGATTACGAATATGACATTAAACTTTGTGTCCAAGAATCTAGGTGGTGCTTTACTTTCTAAAGTCGCCTCCATGAGTTTATTTGACCTATTAAAACAATGAGGGACCAAGTGATAGATATTTTTAAGTGGAGTGCGTTATTCAAATTTGTGCTCAAGTGGCAGATGGAGTGAGGCGCACAATTGTCCTACGCCCCCAGCAAACGGCTGTATACACCAATTATGACAATATGGAGTTCAATTCAAAGTATAATTTTGTGGACTGCGAGTATGAAATCTTGAGAATGTCAAGACGATCAAAAATATACATATATATTTTCGGAAAGACGAAATTAGATTATGATGGAGGGTACAAAAAGAAAAAACTAATTTAGTGGTCTAGGCCGTCAGTTTTTGTACTGAATTCTTAAATTGATAATGATTATTGTAGCAACTATTATTGAAGGAATATCCAGTGCTCGAAATTGATCTGATATTTTTAGCATGGGTAAGCCTATGATGCATACCCATGCGCAACGGTGACATTAGATAGGCCGTCAAAAGTGGAAATTCGATTGAACTCAAAAATAGTCAAAATGATGGTCAAAAATGTGATGGGAATCAACAGTGAACACCACCAACAACAGATTCAGCGCCATCTATTGGGAGACAGAAATTATTGGAATAGCCAACCAAACCCGAACAAAGAAAAAGAGAGCGAGAGGTACAGGAGAGTGTGTTCAAAGTTCATCATATTCTTTTCACTACCGTTTTGACATGTTTTCTGACTGTTTGACTGTTTTCGGTATTATTTTTTTAACCCTCCTACCCTGGGACAAGCTTCCACAATAGTCTTAAAGTTTTATAAAAACATGGCCACAAAATATATACGTAACATAGCGAATGCAAAGAAGAGTAATTGAAAAGAAAGTTATAATTCATATGGTGTAAAAGGTAGCGCAGCGAAACGGGCCGGGTTCAGCTAGTCTTATATTGTATATAAAAATCAATTTGTGTTTGTTTGTTAGTTTGTGTGGTCCTTATAGACTCAGAAACGGCTGAATCGATTTTCTTGAAATTTTCACAGATGGTTCATAATGATCCCTTGGTGAAAATAGGGTACTAAATTTTTTGATATCTGAAGGGGGACGGACCCTCCCCCTTACCCTAATTTTCAGAAACGCCAGATCTCGGAGATGGGTGGTGGGATTTAAGCTAAATTTTGTGTGCTCTCATATAGAACCCTAAAAATAAAAATTTGGTATTCAAATTTCGAATGGGGTACCTAGGGGCCACCCCACCCTAAAACCTACCAAACATATATTTAGAACATTCACGACAATATGGGACTCAAATGAAAGGTATTTAGAATAAGAAAACGTATCTGACCCCAAGCCCCAAAACATCCCTAAATTGGACATATTTACCGACCATGGTAATCTGGGACTCAAATGAAAGGTATTTGCGAGTAGAATACGAATCTAATATCCAAATATGGGACCACGTTTCTGGGGGTCTACCCTTTCCCCAAACAGGACTTATTGACTGACCATGGGAACATGGAGCTTAAATAAAAGGTATTTAAGTGTAGAATTCGATCCTGATATCCCAATATGGGACCAAGTGATTGGGGTGTCGCCTCTCTCCAAAAATATCGCTCAAAGTGGAGAAATTTACGACCATAGCAATATGGGGCTCAAATGGAAGGTCTTTGGGAGTAAAGCACGAATCTGACACCAATATTCGGGAAAAATGTCTATGAGGCCACCCCACCCCCACAACACCGCAATAAGAAGTTTAAATGAGATTAGAAAACAAATTTGATATTCAATTTTGGAGCCAAGTGTTTTGGGGTACGCCATAAAGCACCCCCTAAACTGATGTTCGTTGGGAATAAACTTCATGTCCATTGGGGATAAAGAAAGAATTTGATATCCATATTTGATTCGAAATTTCTGAGGTGCCATCCCTCCAGGAACCGAGAAGGGGCAAACTCTCACCCATCAATAAGTGCTTTCCAATTCAAGTTTAAACTCAATGATAAGGGACATTTTTTTAGAAGGGGATAAACACCGCTTTGTCCGATGTTCTCGCCAGGATTCGAACGCGTTCAGCGTCATAGGCTAACATCGCACGAATTCGATATCAGCATTCAGGGCGAAGTGTCCCCACCCTAAAAAGTTATTAGAGAGTTAAAGAAGGCGGAGCGGAGCGGGCCCTGTTCGGCAAGTCCATAATATTTTACAGTCTGTTGACAAAGAAATGAAAGTGCTCAGTATGGACACATAGTTTTATTCTCAAACTAAAAAATCTCGGTTGGGCTTGTAAATGGGCTATATTGGTCCACGTTTTGATATAGCTGCCATATAAACCGATCTGGGATATTGACTTCTTGAGCCGCTAGAGGGCACAATTCTTATACGATTTGGCTGAAATTTTGCACGACGTGTTTTATTATGACTTCCAACAACTGTGCTTAGTATGGTTGAAAAATCGGTTTATAATCTGATATAGCTGTCATATAAACCTATCTGAGGTCTTGATTTTTTCAGCGTCTAGAGTGCGCAATTCTTATCCGATTGGGCTGAAATTTTGCACGACGTGTTTGGTTAGGACTTCCAACAACTGTGTTAAGAATAGTTCAAATCAGTCCATAACCTGATATAGCATCCATATAAACCGATCTGGGGTCTTGAATTCTTGAGCCACTAGAGGACGCAATTATTACCCGATTTGGCTGAAATTTTGCATGAGGTGTTTTTTTATAACATTCAACAGCTGTGCTAAGAATAGTTCAAATCGGTTCATAGCCTGATATAGCTGCCATATAAACCGATCTGGGGTCTTGACTTCTTGAGCCTCTACAGGGAGCAATTATTATCCACACAAGAAACATCCAATTGTTTAAAGATAAATTGTTTACTACAATAAATACCAAAATGCATAACTAAAACCCTGGTGTTTTATTTTTTGTTGCACTTCGCTCTTCCACGCAACATAAGAACCTTACACTATGGTCCATCTCACATGTCCTACAAGCCAAAAATACGGTTTTAAATCCACCACTGAAGAGTTGGTCATTTTGTCATTCCATTTGAAAAACACCTAATTATGCATTTTCAATCCTACAAAGTTAACATATTAGACGTCGTAATATTCATAGACGATCTAGCCATGTCTGTCCGTCTATCTGTTAAAATCACTTTACAAACTATAGTTCAAAGATGGCCTATATCTTGATATAGTACCCTTTATTGTGATCTCCTAATAAACATTCCTGAGTTCATAAAAGTCATATTTTTGTCCCGATTTCAATGAAAAACTGTGTATGAATAAAGAGATATCCCGATTTCACGTTTGAGCCAATATATGTGTATATACCACACTTTTTCGCCATTACGGTGAATTGCATGGACCCCTCAACATCTGAGTGTGGACCAGATTTGATCATATTTGTATGTAGCTGCCATATAGCCCTATTTCCGATTGAAGACATCGAACGCATAAAAGCCGGATTTCCTACCCAGAATTTTCGAAATTTTGAAGAGATTCCATGACACTCGTTACAGTCTATATCAGAACTTTGTAATAGTATTAGGCGCCACGACATCCATGGTTTTGTTCTGCTCTCTTAATGAATACACAGAAACAACGAGAAGTGAATTAATTTTAAATTATCCACTGCGATTTTTGTAGTAATTAACTTGGTATTTACATATTGAAAAAACCTACCAAAAATTTAGTTCAGCCTACCAACCTACCAAGAGAATAAAAATCTTGGCAAAAACGGCAACACTAATTCTTTTAATTTTGTGAGAGAAGTGCCAATTTCTATGTGAAATAAATAAATAAACCATGTCGACATTTTATACCCCTACGTGATACGCACTTTCTTAAATAATACAGTCCGCGCTCAATAAAGCACGATTTTCAAATCGTGTTTCTTTGAATTTTCAAAGGAAATTGATAAGAACAATAACAAATACCATTAAACTCTGCTTTGTTTGCCGATCTTCGCTTCGTTTAATCACCGCTCTTCATTACAGCTATAACGACAGCATATCAACGCACCCACGCGACTGCTATTGATACAAGGGTAGCCTTTTATATTCTTAATTGGACAATCCTTGTGTCGCAATCTGCCAACTGACAGCTGTATCGTAAAGCTTAACATTTTTAAGGTTATATGTACTCAGAACGTTTTGACCTACGAGCGCTATTTGTGTTGTTTACAGTAACTTATAAGATTTATCTTGGCCAAAAAATGGAATCAAATCGTGAACATTTTCGTGCGATTATTTTTTGCAACTTTCGACGTGGATTAACTCAACAACAGTGTATCGATGAACTTAATTCAATTTTTGGCGATGAAGCTCCATCAAGGACCAGTCTTTATCGATGGTATGGTAAATTTAACCGAGGTCGTAGTTCACTCCAAGCCGAATTTCGTGAAGGTCGTCCAAAATCAGTTGTTGTTGTTTCAAAAAACCATTGATGCTGTGCTCCAACTGATATTGCAAGATCGTCATGTGACCTATCGAGCGATTGAGACAACCTTAGGAATTAGTGGGACCAACATGCATTCAATATTGAAAAAAATTTATTCGCGTTAGATCCCACACAATTTGTCAATCGCGTCGATTGGTCGAAGAAATGCTCCAAAAATACGAAAGAACTGGATTTTGAGCACTCAAAACATTGATGTGATGGTCATCTGCCGTATAGTCCTGATTTGGCACCGAATGACTTATTTTTATTTCCGAATGTAAAAAAAAAATGAGAGGTCAACGTTTTTAGACACCTGAAGAAGCGGTTGATGCGTTCAGAGTGGCAAAAGTGCTTCGACAATTGGTTCAAAGGCATGCAAAAGTCTATAGGTCTCAATGGGGAATATTTTAAAAAACAATAACGCGATTTTCGATTATTAATATTTGTTTCTGGGTTTTCTAATTCCGAAATATAAAAGGCCTCCTTCGAATTCATACGTTCGTATATATATTTGTTCGAATATTTTTACATGTTGGTTGGTAGTCTCAAATACAGCCACGGGCCGTAATATTATAACCACTATATTGGTTATAATATTACTATATTGGTTAATATATATACTAATTTCGTCATTCTGTTTGTAACTCCCCGAAATATTCGTCTCAGACCCCATAAAGTATATATTTATGTTCTTGATCGTCATGACATTTTATGTCGATCTAGCCATGTCAGTCCGTCAGTCTGTCGAAACCACGCTAGCTTTCGAACGAATAAAGGTAGCTGCTTCAAATTTTGCACAAATACTTCTACTTAGTGTAGGTCAGTTGGGATTGTAAATGGGCCATATCGGTCTATGTTTTGATATAGCTGCCATATTAACCGATCTTGGGTGATGACTTCTTAAGCCTTTATAGGACGCAATTTTAGTCCGATTTGACTGAAATTTTGCACGTGGTGTTGTGGTATCACTTCCAACAATTATGGTATGTATGGTTCAAATCGGTCCATAACCTGATATAGCTGTCATACAAACCGATCTGGGGTCTTGACTTCATAGGCCTTTAGAGGGCGCAAATCCTATCCGATTTCGCTGAAATTTTGCTTCATGTGTTTCGTTATGAATTTCAGCAACTGTTCATAGTATGGTTGAAATCGGTACATAACCTGATATAGCTGTCATTTAACCAATCTGGGATCTTGTTCTTATTCAATATTCCTTGTTTGCGTAAAAAGAGATACCGTGCACAGAACTCGATAAATGCGGTGGAGGGTATATAAGATTCGGCCCGGCCGAACTTAGCACGCCCTTACTTTTTTTTCTTCTTTTTTAATTTCTTTCCTATTTTTCGCAAATCTTTTTTGTCGATACGTTTTAGATTAAAGTACAGTTGTCTAGATTTTTTAAAATCTTCCTCGAAGACTACGCCAGTTTCATCGTGAAACGTTTCGGTTTATGATCATGTTAGATCTCCGATTTTTTTTACTCCCCTCAGTGCGGACGGCCTCCATGAGATCGCTATCGCCTCTAAATTCATCGGTTCATTCAAATATATCTCGCGTTTCTTACAGAACAACCATGCGATACGGACGTTTTCGATGGTGACTTCTATTCTTGGCCGTCCTTTAGGGATTTATTTACTGTTTATATAAATAACGCGCGGTTATCCGACTTAGAGAGGCTTTATCATCTGGTTAGAAAGATAAGGGGTGAGGCCAGAGAAATCCTCTCGCGATTTCCTCTTTCAATCGGTAGTTTCGCCGTAGCTTTGGATGCTCTACGGGAAAATTATGACAGTCCTGCCAAAGTGTACCTAATAAGTCTGTTTTATCGACCTGGAAAGAGATGGATCTCTTTCTCAGGAAAGGAATTCAGACCTTGTCGTGTCTTCGCAATCTACGCGGAAGAAATGTTAATTCGAAATCAACGGATAAGAAGATTTGAACGCATTTTGCGAATGCATAACCGGCGGATAATTTGAAACCCTCGACATTCTCTAATAAATCATCGAAGTTTGCATAAATTGTCTTTCGCATCTTCACGAGGTTACGGACTGCAAGAGTTCATTTAACTGCTCGGTTTGTCACAAAAGGCATCTCCGTCGAACCCCGTGCCGGTTTCCTCCCTCACAGGTCCGTCTGCTTCTGAAACCAGTCGAAATACGACTAACTCTGACTCAATTCCATCTACATCTGCATTGACGAGGCAGGTTTTCCACACTTATCAATATAAAACCGTACTTTTAACCAATACAGGTCTTTACGAGAACTGTTGCAATTTTGAATAAGGAGACTTAACTTAAATTCTGGAAATTGGAAGAACAGCCTCGAACTTTCAAAACCAGCGGTGAAAGACACATACGAGCAAGTAGTTCACGGATATCTAACGTTGCATCATATGAATACTCTTTGGCCGCGCACATCCTACGGAATTGCATGTACGTTGACGGCGTATTAACAGGTCTGCATGACTTTGACACTGCTAACAGGGCTCATGCTCAACTTATTACTGTGGTCTGCGCGAAATTCAAGCTTCGTAAATTGATCTATTTTGGGAGTTATTTGGATGACGCGCAATTTTTATCGTTTTTAGAGACTAGCTGCTGTAAACCACTAGGTATACGCTGGAGCGAGCAGTTGGAGTGCCTCCATTGGGCGCGATTAAGGCTCACTTTTCTTACTTCGTGAATTATGAAAACGTTGTGGAGAGATTCTCGTTACTTAATCGTGCTTTACGGGTACTAGCGTATATCTTCATATTTTTTAGAAGAACTCATTCCTCTCATTGAGATCGGTTTGCGCATGTAAGTTCAGTAATAAGTGCTGGAGAGATAAAGGCATTCAAAGTCCGATTGGCTATCGTATCGCAACGATTCCACTTTGCTGAGAAATACAAATGTCTGACTGATAAGATACCATTACTAACGAAAAGTTCACTATTGCCGTAAAACCCCTTCTTAGATGAAAAAGGAATTATGGCTCTTACCGGGCGACTAGTGAAATCGCCATCCATTTGCTACACGGAACAATATCCTATTATATTACCGTACGCAAGTCGGTTTACTAAGTTGTTACTATAGTTTGTTCATAAAATACCCGTGCATCGCGGGAATCAATTAATGTTGCGAATACTTCGTATTGAATATTGGGTGCCTAGGATGAAAACTCTCATTCGGTCCACGATAAATTGTTGTAAGTCATATATTATTGAGCATAAAAGGACTTGTTCACAAAAAATGACTATACTTTCTCCGAACTCCGAAGAACCATGTTGAATAGACCATTTACCGTCACCGGCATCGACTTCGTGGGTCCTTTTGAAATTAAATCCTTTACCGGTGGATATTGCCTTATAACTAAAGGATACTTTGCGTATTTGTTTGATTCTCTACGAGAGCAATTCATCTTGAATCCGATTTATAGACTCAAATGTTTCTGTCCGCTTTAGAACATTTTTTTACGCGTCGCGATTGTTGTGGAATAGAGAAAAACTTTAAAGCCCCCAATTAAAAAAACTCATAATAAGCTTAGTTCTTCGTTCTGTTTAAAGGGACTAACGTGGCGTTTCATTCCCCCTGGAGCTCCTCATATGGGAGGACTATGGGAAGCCGCGGTGAAGTGTTTTATACTGCACTTTCGTGGGCAGGCTCACGGTTTTAAAAACACATTTGAAGAACTCTCTACGCTTCTTAGCCGAATAGAAGTATTTCTAAATGCTCGCCCTTTGTATCCGATAAATGAAACCCCTGAAGAGCTCCCGGTCATTTTTTAATTGGCGCTCCGCTGTTATCCCCGCCAAAACGGTTTATTGAAGAAATGCCGCTGAGTCTCGTAAATCGATATCGAAAAATGAAGGCATTAACTCACTGTTTCTGCTTACGGTGGAAGGAGAAGAATCTGAAAAGCCTCCATCAACGTTATAAATGGAAGTTTCTACAGCACGGTATGCAGGTGGATGATTTAGTCGTTATTCGCAATGAACATTTGTACTGCGTGGAGGTTGTGGCGAATCCCGAAAACAATGGGTCGGATGGCCTATTCGAACGGGGGAGTCTCTCCCTACCTGGATTGTCTACCCATATACTTAAAAAAAAAGGAAAAGATGAATTAACAATAAATTGATTTGCACATGAAAACAAACTGAAACTGTTTCACTTAATTATTTATTATTGAACCACATTTTCCAAATTTAAATGAAGTTGGATTTAATATATATATATATATATATATATATATATATATATATATATATATATATTTCAATATATCAGGATGTTGCAACTCCTCGTTATTACATCCTTGCGCGAACGTATCATTTACGTCAATGTCATTGACCTAACGAGTAACTTTAGCTGGGCAGCAAACAAAATTTTCCGACTTCGGTCCGACAATCGGATGAAATCGGATGTCGTATCTGGTGTCTTACCGAGAACGTAATTAAAAACTGGAGAATTGTTCGTATTGTTATCGGAACGACACGGCTGAGGGAAATCTAATATATTTGCCACCATATCGTACCGATTGCAAATTGTAAATTTTGCCCATGAACATTCCACTAAGGAACAGGGGCAAAATTCCAGGGAAAATCGGATGGGAAATATTATATCGTACCGGATTGAGACCGGATACGTAGACGATTTCTAGACGAATGTCTTTAAAAATGCGGAAGATTTTGCCGACTAATCGCTACGATTTCTTGACGAATGGCTTACCACTGATCAAACAAAACAAAAATTCCAAGGCTTAACTGTTGCCCACATGCAATTCCAAAAAAAACAAAACAAAATATCCCCTCTCCACCGCTTGTGAACATTCCACACACGTGTTAACGAAAGTTTGCTATGCAAAAATAAAAATGAACCAAACAAAACATTCCTTCGACACTCCGTTCAGAAATCGTTACGATTTCGTTATTAAAAAACAGAACAGAAAAAATAAATTACCTCAGACTCGTCCAACCGATTTCTTTCCACATTTGGTAAGAATGTGTCAGACAAAGTGGGATTGTATTGTTAGCTGGGTAAGAAGCATAACACACATATACAACGAAAATTGAGCAAACTTGAAGCAATCTCGAAATCAGGGTGGCACAAAATACTGATTATGGCAGATTGTGCATTCAATTTCTTGTTGTTGGGCAACTGCTTGTTTGGTTCTGTGACGTCGATACACTTTAAAAGGATTCCAGAAGTACAAGTAATTTGAGTTTTTTGAAAAGTCGCCAGGACAACACTATAACAGGGGCTTTAACCGAAGGTGTGGCCACCTAGCCCAGACTTTTTGGGTTTCTTGTAACTATTCCCAAGCAATAGATTCTTTCAAATCTGCGAATTCGTTTGATCATGCATTAATTGATAGCCAAAGGAGATCCCTTATCATTGACCTTAAATTTGAATCGAACAGCACTCATTGATATGTGAGAAGTTTGCGCCTGTTACTTAATGGAATGTACATGGGCAAATTTGCATTTGCTATAAATTGACTATCTGGTCATACCAATACCTATAATATCTTCGTGGCATTTACTTTTTGTCCATCATATGACTTTGTACGTCTTTTTTTAAGCATCTCTCATATTTGGACAGTCAATAAAGGACAACAGATAATAAATTACCCAGCCAAGCACTGTGTGTTTTATTTGCTTTAACTTCAAAATTAATAATCAATTTCATTTGAGAAGTTTAAAAAATTACCATTTTAAATGGAAAATTTAAAAGAAAAAAAAAGAACTAAACAAATTGATGGCAATTTACCATGGCCTGCATAATTTATGCACCACTTAAATTAATGGCTATGGCATATCAGTGGAAGGCATGTTGAAATACTACTGCAAAGCAAATTTGCATTTGGACCAAAAGGAGAATAAATGCCTCAGTATGAAGGGGAAACTTAAACGCAAATGGATCTGAAATCATTAAGGCGATAGAGAATAGAATTCCTCCAAAGCTTCTTCCTCAAAAAAAGTGGAGATTAGCTTACCCTAAGGATAGCATGTCCGCTTATTACCTGAACGTCTACTGTTAGCTACATTTGTGACTCATTCAGCCTTCGTAAACTGTTCTACAAATACAGTGTTTTTTCCAGGGACGCTACAAAAAAGACCGATAGGGACAGCAAACGACGCCATATTTTTGTTTGACTCTCATATGACATTTCTCTTCTCGAGCCAACAACGAGTCGAAATTATTTTAATTTACTACCGAACTTCGGAGTCAGTGGCCTCAACGTTAAGCGCTTCAGCGATGACACTCATTTCTGGCTGAATGGCTTGGCCAATAAGCAAAATATGCGATATTGGTCTGACAGCAATCCACATGTACTCCATGAGTCATCATTACATCCCGAAAAAATTAAGTTTTGGTGCGGTTTATGGGTCGGCGGCTTCCTTGGGCCGTATTTCTTTCGTGACGATCAAAACCGGGACGTTACTATGAATGGGAATTGCTACGGTTCAATGATAAGGCAATATTTTTGGCCCCAATAGTATGATATGGACTTGGAGGAACTGTGATTCCAACAGAACGGTGTCACAAGTCACACAGCGAATGTCACAATCAATTTATTGGAAACCAAATTTGGAGAACATGTTATCTTACGAAATGGTTCATTCTATTGGCCGCCTCGGTCGGGCTACCTAAATACAAGATAAACTTAAGAGGTAGGAGCAGTTGGCCAACAACAGACAGTGCTGTCTGTGATTAGTGCAACCCTGATTTTGAGTATGTTACTAGTTCGTGTGAGAAGTTTGCCCCTGTTCCTTAGTGGAATGTTCATGGGCAAAATTTGCATTGCTTGTGTGAGGTATGATTCTTAACTATGGAACTTTATGAAATCTCGTTGACGGATAGTGTACTGCGCGAGAAAAAATTGAACTCAGCTGTTTGCTGTAGATTTCCTGGGTAAATTTGTCTTTGGTCTATGCCAGCAAGCCAGCGACAATTGATGAACTTCCTATGAATATTAAAGGCGAAATTTGGCAGCAGTATCGGCCGATTTATGCTTGAAAAGGTCGATAATTGGGTTCAGCGTCTGGACTTCTGCAAGCGAGCCCATGGTGGTCATGGAAAAGAAATCGAGTTCCCCACATAGTGGGTTCAAACGCGCTATCGCAGAAATAAACATTGAATGCATTGATTTCCGCAATCGTTTTTGTTTTATTTAAAAAAAAAAAAAACTTTGTAGCGCTCTTATTGAAAAATCTGGCCCTTACCGCTATCATGGAGCTAAAATTTGAATCGGACAGCACTCATTGATATTTAACAAGTCTCGCTTGGTGAGTAATTTTGCACTTTTACTCCTCATTGGGCTAATTAAAAGCGCCCAAATATGTTTAGATTAGAGCTGAAAAACAATCGATATTCGCTCCGTTCGATTGTTTCGATAGGTTTCTTCTGAACTATCGATGGAATCGACAAATTGCTTACATATAAAATAAACATATTTTCTAAAGAAACGCGTAAAATAAAGTGCGTTGAGATTTAAGTCTCCAGTACATTGAGAGATTGGTTGACCCATCCCAACAAGGTAATATTAAAAGCTCGGTTACGTATGCCACAAAATGAGCAAATATAGGACAAATTTGTACCTTTTTGTTTTTTGTCTTAATTTTGCAAGTTTTCTTCTCTAAAAAAAACTTACATTCGGCTTGGGAATTACGGAATTGTTGGTTAATTCAATAATTTTTATCAAAAAAAGTACATTACAACAAAAAATTAAATTTTACCGATAGTTCGATAGTGTTAAAAACTATCGATATTGAAGCAAAAATTAAACTATCGATACCATCGATAGTTTGTCAGGTCTACTTTAGATTCCTAAACCGTACATTCAATCTAAAAGCCGCATTTATTATCCGATTTTGTCTTAAGCCCATCAACATTCTTCTCCAACTTGGTCCAGATTTGGATATAGCTGCCATATAGACCGATATATTCGATTTAAGGTCTTGCGCCCATAAAAGGTGCATTTATTGTCCGATTTTGCTGAAATTTGGGACAGTGAGTTATGCTATGCCCTTCGACATCTTTCATCAATTTGGCCCAGATCGATTCAGATTTGGATATAGCTGTCATATGGACCGAACTCTCGATTTAAGGTCTTGCGCCCATAAAAATCGCATTTATTGTCCGATTTCGCCGAAATTGTGAGTTGTGTTAGGACCTTCGACATCCTTCTTTAATTTGACCCACATCGGTCCATATTTGGATATAGCTGCCATGTGGACCGATATCTCGATTAAAAGTCTTGGCCCCATAAAAGGCGTATTTATAATCCGATTTTACTAAAACTTTGCACAGTCGTATATCGTTCAGATCGGTTTATTTTTAGATATATTGAACAATGACTTGTACTTATTAGTATTTGGTCCAAATCGGAACATAGCTTCTATGGGGCATAAGGTATGCATTTTCACCGGATTTTGACCAAAGGTGGTTTACATATATAGTCGCTTTTTTACTTATTATTTGAAAGACTGATCAACCTGGCACCGATTAACTTCAGTTTAACCCGAAAAGCATATTTTATAGGCGAGACGGTTGACTTTTCTCCACCGAAATAATTCCTTTTGTCACGACGCTTTCTTTTTTATACCCTCCACCATAGGATGGGGGGTATACTAATTTCGTCATTCTGTTTGTAACTACTCGAAATATTCGTCTGAGACCCCATAAAGTATATATATTCTTAATCGGCGTGACATTTTATGTCGATCTAGCCATGTCCGTCCGTCTGTCCGTCCGTCCGTCTGTCGAAAGCACGCTAACTTCCGAAGGAGTAAAGCTAGCCGCTTGAAATTTTGCACAAATACTTCTTATTAGTGTAGGTCGGTTGGTATTGTAAATGGGCCATATCGGTCCATGTTTTGATATAGCTGCCATATAAACCGATCTTGGGTCTTGACTTCTTGAGCCTCTAGAGTGCGCACTTCTTATCCGATTGGGATGAAATTTTCCACGACGTGTTTTGTTATGATATCCAACAACTGTGGCAAGTATGGTTCAAATCGGTCCATAACCTTATACAGCTGTCATATAGAGGGCGCAATTCTTATCCGATTGGAATGAATTTTGGCACGTAGTATTTTAGTATGATATCCAACAACTGTGCCAAATATGGTTCAAATCGGTTCATAACCTGATATAGCTGTCATATAAACAGATCTGGGGACTTGACTTCTTGAGCTTCTAGAGGGCGCAATTCCTATCCGATTTGGCTGAAATTTCGCAAGACGTTTTTTATTGTTACTTTCAACAACTATTTGAAATAACTGTGCCAAATATGGTTCAAATCGGTTCATAACCTGATATAGCTGCCATATAAACCGATCTGGGATCTTGGCTTCTTAAGCCTCTAGAGGTCGCAATTATTATCCGATTTGCCTGAAATTTTGTACGACGGATTCTCTCATAACCATTAACATACGTGTTTATTATAGTCTGAATCGGTCTATAGCCCGATACAGCTCCCATATAAATCGATCTCTCTATTTTACTTCTTGAGCCCCCAAAGGGCGCAATTCTTACTCGAATTGGCTTACATTCTACACAGGTCTCCAACTTATAATTTAATTGTGGTCTAAACCGGATCATATCTTTATATCGCTCTAATAGCAGAGCAAATATTTTCTTATATCTTTTTTTGCCTAAGAAGAGATGTCGGGAAAAGAACTTGACAAATGCGATCCATGGTGGAGGGTATATAAGATTCGGCCCGGCCGAACTTAGCACGCTTTTACTTGTTTTTAATATTTAAAGAGCATTAAAAACCATGAGATAAGATCGATTATCGCCGATCTTACTGATCGGCGATAATCGATCTTACATCTTACACCCTTACATTTTTCAATGGATGCGAAGACGAACGACTGGAGAAAAGCTTCAAGAAAGCGTATTAAGGTCGAAATGAAATGCAGGTTCAATCAGGATCGAGGTTAACCTACAATTTGGTTAGCCAAATGGACGTATTGTTGCATATTAACTAGAAACTAGAGGTTAACAACATCCTAATGGATATCGAAAAGAAAGACACGAAATGAATCGCGTATGCGAACTATGTTTCCAAATCCAAATTTGATAACTTAATTTATTTGATAACTGGAAGCGTATGTATCTCCTGTAACCCAAACAGCGCTTCAAAATTAAATATCACTAAAAAAACTTAAAATTGCTATATCTCCGGAAGTGCAGGTTCAATCAGGATCACCAATTTAGCTTAGAACTAAATAATAAATAAAACTTCAATATGATAATCATAGGTTCAATCAGAGCCTCTTCGCCCACTGATGACAAGTTGGGCGAAAAGGAGTGGGGTTCTCAATGACTTAAAATGACTGTATCTCCGAAACTACTGGTCCATCAGCGATCCTAACGATTAGCGAAATCGTGGAAGGATCACCAAGATGAGAGAAATAGGTTGAGGAGGTACCCGAGGATGGCAAAGCAGCAAAACTGTTGCTTTTCATTTGGACAAACATAATACTAGAATTTGACTCCCCCTCTAAACGGAGTAGCTCTTTAAATGCCGAAGGAGACAAAATGCAAAAGTTTATTTCACCATAAAGATGTCCTGTAGCAAGAAAAAAATCGGTAAAGCTTTTTGCACCTCCTACACCTGTAGGGAGATATTCGGTAGAAAGTTAGCCCAAGGATGATCTACTGGTCGTACTCGGCCATCATAAGACCAGCGCTGACACATAGTATCGTGAGATACTAAAGAAGGAAAAATGCATTCTAGGAGATGTGAAAACGGCGCTACATTCTAGGCTGAATAGAAAGCCATGGTGAATACACAGCCTATAGAGGTCTATATTCGAAATTGTCCTCCATGGTAAGGCTGAGGTCCCTTAGGATGCTTAACGAGGGGGGATATGCCCACATTCCGATATTGGATAACATAGTTGCTCAGGGAAAGCTGAACAGTGACTATGGTTTCCTGGCACCGAAATCAATTACAGAAAAGATATTCCCTACAGAATAGTTTGGCCGGTGGATGCTGTTTTTGACGACGATGAAACTTGGGCACTCACCTTGTTTATTTCACTACCAGAATGGTAGGAATTAAAAATAGTAAGTACGGCCGGGCCGAATCTTGGGAATCTTGTTCTAAAAATTTAAACAAACTAAATTTAGTTGAAGGGCATAATTTTATTCTACATACCAAACTTCTGTCAAACCAACAAAAATTAAAGCTTCTACGGACCGAACAAGGATTATCGAGAAGGGCGGTCTATATATGAGTGCTATATCAGGTTATAGACCGATTTGGACCGTACATTGCACAGTTGTAACAGAACACTGCATGCAAAATTTCAGCCAAATTGCATCTTGTAGTGGCCTAAGAAGTCAAATCGGGAGATCGGTTTATATGGGAGCTACATCAGGTTACAGACCGATTTCAACCGTATTTGGAACCTTTGTTGAAAGTCATAACAGAACACTATGTGCAAAATTTTAGCTAAATCGGACTAAATTGCGACTTTCAGGGGCTCAAGAAGTCAAATCGGGAGATCGGTTTATATGTGAGTTATATCAGGTTATGGACCGATTTCAATAGTACTTGGCATAGTTGTTGTTTTATACCCCCATCCTATGGTGGTGGGTACCAAAAGAGGAAGCAAGGTTTTTTGTTTAATTTTATTATACCCACCACCATATGATTGGGGTGTACTAATCTAGCCATTCCGTTTATAACACCTCGAAATATTGATCTGCGACCCCATAAAGTATATAAGGGGTTATTTTTTAGAGCTACAGGAAAGTTTTTAAAAAAAAAAAAAAACACATACAATTCAGAAAAACTCATGAAATCTTTATTTGAATCTATAGTACGGTCCATATTATTTAATGTTTGAAGATTATTTCATGCTAATGTTAACCGTAACTGCGCCACTGTTTGACATGTGGCACCGTTTTGTTGTAACCACATGTCATGCAAGCCAAGCTGTTGTATTTTAGACAAAAAAAGCTCACCATTCACAGTTACGTTACGATACGCATTATCTTTAAAGAAGTACGGTCCAATGATGCCACCAGCCTATAAACCGCACCAAACTCTGATTTTTTCTGGATGCATTGGTAGCTCTTACAAGCTTGTGGCTGATCTAAAAACTGAAAAAGAACTTCGTAAAATGAAAGAAGAGCGTGATAAACTTTCTTAACAGAGCACGCATTTTCGTAATAAAATTCAATAATTTGCAAGCGATGTTCGTTTGGTAGACAATTCACGGCTAAATTAGAGAGTGAGAGTAAAAGAAAACACGAAACGTTATACCAGCCGCTTGAAATTTTGCACAGACTTCTTATTGATGTAAGTTATTGGGGATTGCAAATGGGCCTTATCGGTTCACATTTGGATATATTCCCCTATACACCTATCCCCCGATTTGACTTCTTAAGCGCCTAGAAACCTCTATTTTAAACCTATTTGACTTAAATTTGGAACAAAGACTTGAGTTATTTCCAACATTCATACCAAGTATGATCCGAATCAGTCCATAAACAGATATAGCCCTCATATAAACCGATCCCCGGATTAGAATCTTTGAGCCCCTAAAAGCCCCAATTTTCATCCGATTTGGCAGAAACGATGAATTAACTACCGACACACAGTGGGCCAAATGGCAAAAAAATTGGAAATAAGTCTACAACTTTTTATCTGTTGATTTTAGCCATACAAAATGTTCTAGACATTTGTAGAGGAGGACATAGGCTTTCAGAAAAGTGCTGTTGTTGGTCCATATCTTTAATACAGGGTGAGCTACAGGGTGTCAAAGTTGACCACTTTTGACTTCTCCAAGCTTCTGGGGGCCATAACTTTTGATCTACTCAACCGATTTACATGATTTAGGACTCTAGAGAAAGAGCTTGACAAGATCTAAAAAACTTATGCATAAAGTACCATGCCATCGTGTACTGTTAAGGAGTTATGAATTGTTTAATTTTAAAATATGAAAATTTGGCCTTGGTTTTTTTCAGTGTTTTTTAAATAACTCCGTCAATTTTAAAGCTATAAACTTCATACTTCACACAAATTATGCCAGCATATGTGTGCATAAAATACAAAAGGAATCACGTGAATATCTTTGGCGGTTTAAAAATGGCATCGTTTTCAATATGAAAAATATTTTTTTTGTCAAAAAATTGCAAAATTTTTCAAAAAAGATACTCCCATTTCCTTTAAGTTTTCGCAAACTTTGGCCGTCAAAGCATTATCATTTCTTTCCATTTTCACAAAGTCGAGGTATTAAGAAAAGTTTTAAGTGCTAATTTGGCTAATTTCGATATCAAACAACACCGTTATCTTAAGACCAAAATGGCCAATTTTTTTACTAAACTTCAAAAGTTTCTCACTGGAAAAAAAGTTCCACGGGGATTTTTTCGCTTTTTTTGAACTTAAATGAAAGCTTAAAATGTTCCCAACATTTTAAGGTATGTCTCGCCATATCCTAGCCATAAATGAGATCGTAGCGATCAAAATACTGAAAAAAGTCAATTTTCAAGTAGTGCTATATTCATTGCTAAAAAACAAGTATTACGTCACATTTTATTGCAAAGATGTTAAATAAACTTTTATTTGGTAACACTTCTTCTACAAAACACAAAAAGAATCATGGAAATATCTCTATTCTATTCCATTTTATGGAACCGGCAATAAAAAAGTCAATTTTTCAAAAAAGTCGAATTTCCCAAATTTTGTTTTTGTTGTCCTAATTGCACATGACACACTATAGCCATATTTACGCAACATACCTTATCGTAAAGGAAATTTTCATACCTTTCCAACAATGTATAAAACATTTCTCAACTCGGATTCTATCTACTCTAAAATTCATTTACACTTCATTAAACTCTATATAAAAATGTCTATTTGTGAAATGGGGCCTACACTAAAACATTGATAGATTTGCCCAGGGTTTACAATACAAATGTGTTAGAATAAAAAAAGGTCTCCTGCCAAAGTTTAAAAAAATTGGAATAAAAATATGTGTTTTAGAGCGAAAACACTTCGCATCGGCGTGCGTTTATATGTATATTAGCTACTCCCAAAATAAAAAAGCATTTTAGTTTTGTATTATTTGATTTTATTCTCTACCAAATAATCTAAGGTATCAAAATTTAAAAGCTCTTTAATTTGAATGGCATCGGGATCGTCCTTATCTATATCGTCACATATTTTTGGTAGCCATTTAGTTCTGATGCTGTATAGTACCGGATCAGACGATAACAATAAATATTGAAGTAAATCATAATTTTGGTTAAATTTGGTGCTCTTTCGGGTATTGAAAAGCCGGAACTGTTTAACATCTCTATTACGGGATTCCTGAGCTTCTTCTGTAAGTTCTCCTAACGGAAGTATGTTGTATTCCACAATTTCCTTGCCATGATGTAAGACTTTATGTACTGTCGGTGTTAAAGCTTTCCACGAATATAAATCAGATAAAATGTTTTTTGTGTCATTACTATAAGCTTCAAATTTGGTTGAATTTATCATCTTTTTGCTATTGATTACAGCCAAAATCACTTTGAATCGTCTTAGCAAGTGTTCATCAAGACCGGTTATTTTAGATGTCGATACGGGGTCCTCAAAAAACCGCCTTGCCGAGTTGCCATCATTTGTGCTTCCGTATCCGTAAAGAGGTTTATCTATTATAAGTCCCTTTTGTTTAAACTCCAACTGGATTCGATTCTTCTCTTCCTGCCTCATTTTGTGAAGATCTTGGTTGTTTCTAGCAGAGACATCGCGGTTTCCAGGGCTAGTCCGATATTTAAGGTCATACGATAAATGCAAACAATACTCCATGAATCGAATTCTACAGTGCAGGGGCGAAATACCGAAATTGAGCGCATTTTCGTTTACTAAATTTTCATCAGACTTGTCCTCGAATTGCCCATTCTTCTTGCCACAAATATTGCATCTCCAATTGGACATAACGCCAGTTAATGCGTTTGCCACCTTTCCATCGATCATAGTGAGTTGTAGTTGAAACGAAACTTTTATATTTCTTCCCAATTGGTTTATAACAATCATGGGTAATGCAGCAATTTCTTCCTTTATTTCGTTCACCAAAGATCGTGTTGTGTTCCGGTCTTCCTTTGTACACTCAAACCGAATTGGGCGACATAAATATTTTGACCCAGGTGTTCTATTTATCCATATATCTTGAAATGCATTTTCTTTCGATGATGAAGATTGGTCCTTGTACAATCTCATTCTCAATGGTACTAATGATGCCATGAAAATTGATGCGAAGTTGGCATCTATTTCTGTTTGTTGCTTATATTCGGAAAATCCAGATGATCCATCACAACCCCATTTGCTGATCAAAACCACTTCGGAATTATTACATGTGTTCAACTGTTCTTCAGTAAAATTAGAAATAATTCTAACAGCTGTATTTTCAACAAGATCAGCAAGTTTCACTCTTGCTTTTAATTCGTCCACGTATATATTTGATGGCACCATTTTCGTCCTGGTGTTGTACAATTTATGTTTTGAGGGTAAACAACCCCATCCTTTTTCACGAAGAGCCTTCCTCATTGTTGAGTATTTGTTTCTTGAGAGGCCTAGGTTCAAAATCAGGGCCAGTGCATCTTCCTCCGTGAATTCTGTAGTCGATTTTGGAGTTGGAATACTTTCTACCACTCTCTTTACCCTTTTCGGAGATGCTAATGGTAAAACATCGACAATTCGTCCAACATTTTTTGGTTGTGTTTTTAACAATGCTGTTTTGAACGTATCTTTTATTAAATTTGGCGGATGTGCCGCCAATAGTTCCTCTTGTTTTTTCTTTTTGGTTTTCTCCGTAACTTCGTCGTATGCTTTGCTAGGCCGGCCGGGAATCAGCGGTTTAATTTCAATAAGTAGATCCGATTTCAGCCACTTCTCATACATTTTGAAAAACTTGATTTTTGCGAATGAACATTCTGGCAACCTTCTCTCAAATGATTTGTAGAATTTTTCAAGTTTGTCTAAAGCGTCTTTATTTAGCCTTATTCCATATATGTGGTCCAAAGTGTAAACAAGTTCCTTAAATGACTCCGTGTATGATTTGGAATCATTTTTGATGTCCCATACAATTTTCGAAAGAGTGGAATACTTCAGTATGACTTCCATAACTTATAAATGTCCTTTACGCCTCTACAAAATATAATGAAGAAAATTTGGATTTTGTTCAAATATTTATGCAATATATTCACAATTAATGACCCATTTCAGGTATCAGACGCAATCGTAAAAAGGGGTCCAAAGTGCCTCTTTTTACTTACTCTTCTATAATTATTTACCTGGACTCGAATTTGGTTAAAAAAAAATGACAATGAATTTTTTATGGGTAGGTTTTTTCACATTCATTGATACGGTGGATTTCCTGGGAATTCGACATAGCGAAACAGGTAACATTTGTCTGCATCAAATCTTAACACAAATATATATATATATGCAGGTATATTTCTAGGTTACTTTTTATTCAAAAATCATCAGCTTACATTAAAAATAGATGTAGGTACTATACAAACGCACGCCGATGCGAAGTGTTTTCGCTCTAAAACACATATTTTTATTCCAATTTTTTTAAACTTTGGCAGGAGACCTTTTTTTATTCTAACACATTTGTATTGTAAACCCTGGGCAAATCTATCAATGTTTTAGTGTAGGCCCCATATAAGGTTCCATTTCACAAATAGACATTTTTATATAGAGTTTAATGAAGTGTAAATGAATTTTAGAGTAGATAGAATCCGAGTTGAGAAATGTTTTATACATTGTTGGAAAGGTATGAAAATTTCCTTTACGATAAGGTATGTTGCGTAAATATGGCTATAGTGTGTCATGTGCAATTAGGACAACAAAAACAAAATTTGGGAAATTCGACTTTTTTGAAAAATTGACTTTTTTATTGCCGGTTCCATAAAATGGAATAGAATAGAGATATTTCCATGATTCTTTTTGTGTTTTGTAGAAGAAGTGTTACCAAATAAAAGTTTATTTAACATCTTTGCAATAAAATGTGACGTAATACTTGTTTTTTAGCAATGAATATAGCACTACTTGAAAATTGACTTTTTTCAGTATTTTGATCGCTACGATCTCATTTATGGCTAGGATATGGCGAGACATACCTTAAAATGTTGGGAACATTTTAAGCTTTCATTTAAGTTCAAAAAAAGCGAAAAAATCCCCGTGGAACTTTTTTTCCAGTGAGAAACTTTTGAAGTTTAGTAAAAAAATTGGCCATTTTGGTCTTAAGATAACGGTGTTGTTTGATATCGAAATTAGCCAAATTAGCACTTAAAACTTTTCTTAATACCTCGACTTTGTGAAAATGGAAAGAAATGATAATGCTTTGACGGCCAAAGTTTGCGAAAACTTAAAGGAAATGGGAGTATCTTTTTTGAAAAATTTTGCAATTTTTTGACAAAAAAAATATTTTTCATATTGAAAACGATGCCATTTTTAAACCGCCAAAGATATTCACGTGATTCCTTTTGTATTTTATGCACACATATGCTGGCATAATTTGTGTGAAGTATGAAGTTTATAGCTTTAAAATTGACGGAGTTATTTAAAAAACACTGAAAAAAACCAAGGCCAAATTTTCATATTTTAAAATTAAACAATTCATAACTCCTTAACAGTACACGATGGCATGGTACTTTATGCATAAGTTTTTTAGATCTTGTCAAGCTCTTTCTCTAGAGTCCTAAATCATGTAAATCGGTTGAGTAGATCAAAAGTTATGGCCCCCAGAAGCTTGGAGAAGTCAAAAGTGGTCAACTTTGACACCCTGTAGCTCACCCTGTATTAAAGATATGGACCAACAACAGCACTTTTCTGAAAGCCTATGTCCTCCTCTACAAATGTCTAGAACATTTTGTATGGCTAAAATCAACAGATAAAAAGTTGTAGACTTATTTCCAATTTTTTTGCCATTTGGCCCACTGTGCGACATGATATTATATGGTGATCATGTAGTACACAACGAAGTTTACAGATGCCGTGTTGTTAGTTGTGACGGTTATGGTAGTACAACAGAGTTGGGTAGATGGCAATGTCTATTTGATTTTAGCAAGCAAATTTCCATACCGCAGCTCAAAGCAGGCTTCGAAGAATTCTCTGCCAGAATGGTAGGAATTAAAAATAACAAGTAAAAGCGTGCTAAGTTCGGCCGGGCCGAATCTTATATACCCTCCACCATGGATCGCATTTGTCGAGTTCTTTTTCCGGCATCTCTTCTTAGGCAAAAAAGGATATAAGAAAAGAGTTGCTCTGCTATTAAAACGATATCAAGATATGGTCCGGTTCGGACCACAATTAAATTATATGTTGGAGACCTGTGTAAAATTTCAGCCAATTCGTATAAGAATTGCGTCCATTGGGGCTCACGAAGTAAAATAGAGAGAACGATTTATATGGGATCTGTATCGGGCTATAGAACGATTCAGACCATTATATACACGTTTGTTGATGGTCATGAGAGGATCCGTCGTACAAAATTTCAGGCATATCGGATAATAATTGCGACCTCAAGGGGTCAAGAAGTCAAGATCCCAGATCGGTTTATATGGCAGCTATATCAGGTTATGAACCGATTTGAACCTTATTTGACACAGTTGTTGAAAGTAAAAATAAAATACGTCGTGCAAAATTTCAGTCAAATCGGATAGGAATTGCGCCCTCTAAAAGCTCAAGAAGTCAAATCCCCAGATCTTTTTATATGACAGCTATATCAGGTTATCGACCGATTTCAACCATACTTGGCACAGTTGTTGGATATCATAACAAAATACTTCGTGCAAAAATTCATTCAAATCGTATAAGAATTGTGCCCTCTAGAGGCTCAAGAAGTCAAGACCCAAGATCGGTTTATATGGCAGCTATATCAGGTTATGAACCGATTTAAACCATACTTGGCACAGTTGTTGGGTATCATAACAAAACTCGTCGTGCAAAATTCATTATGATCGGATAAGAATTGCGCCCTCTAGAGGCTCAAGAAGTCAAGACCCAAGATCGGTTTATATGGCAGCTATATCAGGTTATGGGCCGATTTGGGCCATACTAGGCAGAGTTGTTGGATATAATAACAAAACACGACGTGCAAAATTTCATTCTGAGCGGGTAAGAATTGCGCACGCTAGAGGCTCAAGAAGTCAAGACCCAAGATCGGTTTATATGGCAGCTATATCAGGTTATGGACCGATTTGAACTATACTTGGCGCAGTTGTTGGATATCATAACAAAACACGTCGTGCAAAAATTCATTCCAATCGGATAAGAATTGCGCACTCTAGAGGCTCAAGAAGTCAAGACCCAAGATCGGTTTATATGGCAGCTATATCAAAACATGGACCGATATGGCCCATTTACAATACCAACCGACCTACACTAATAAGAAGTATTTGTGCAAAATTTCAAGCGGCTAGCTTTACTCCTTCGGAAGTTAGCGTGCTTTCGACAGACAGACGGACGGACGGACGGACGGACGGACGGACGGACAGACGGACGGACATGGCTAGATCGACATAAAATTTCACGACGATCAAGAATATATATACTTTATGGGGTCTCAGACGAATATTTCGAGTAGTTACAAACAGAATGACGAAATTAGTATACCCCCCATCTTATGGTAGAGGGTATAAAAACGAACCAAGGGGCCTAAATCTCGCATACGTTACGATCGAGAAATGCGTATTTTGGATGATGGCATACGTTATCGAATCTTCGAATGCATATCTGAGAGTTTTTTTCGGCAGCAAGTAACCTGTCGTAGGCAATACATAATCATAAAATTACTAAAATTTTCATTTGTTAGGGCTACGATTTCCAACAAAATCAATTTAAAACACAAGTCAATTTTGGCTGAGTTTATGTCCGACCACCCGGTCCTTGCCAAAGGCAAGTTGACTAATTACCCACAAGCAAGAGGCTCCAACAACAGGCTGTGGGACAAATTATCAATTAAATTGAATGCGCCAAGGCTTCCAACAACAAATGTGACCCTGTAGCGAATGGTATTTAATTGCATTAGCTCCTAAAAATTTTTAAGTTTATTTATTAAACTTCAAAAACTAGATGTACGCAGATCAAAAGCACGAAGTAAAAAACAAGCTTTCCTTCAACAAGGCTTCAAAAAGCACACTGATAGCTGCCCATACGAAGAAAAACTTTTGATCGCTTCAGAAGAGCCAATTTTGGAATTTGAAGGCCTTAATGCCTTAATGAAACTATTGAGGAGGAAGTTCGAGATAGACAGCGACAAAGAAAACAAGTAAAAGCGTGCTAAGTTCGGCCGGGCCGAATCTTATATACCCTCCACCATGGATCGCATTTGTCGAGTTCTTTTCCCGGCATCTCTTCTAAGGCAAAAAAGGATATAAGAAAAGAGTTGCTCTGCTATTAAAACGATATCAAGATATGGTCCGGTTCGGACCACAATTAACTTATATGTTGGATACCGGTGTAAAATTTCAGCCAATTCGTATAAGAATTGCGCCCATTGGGGCTTACAAAGTAAAATAGAGAGATCGATTTATATGGGAGCTGTATCGGCATATAGACCCATTCAGACCAGAATAAACACGTATGTTAATGGTCATGAGAGCATCCATCGTACAAAATTTCAGGCAAATCGGATAATAATTGCGACCTCTAGAGGCTCAAGAAGTCAAGATCCCAGATCGGTTTATATGGCAGCTATATCAGGTTATGAACCGACTTGTACTTTATTTGACATAGTTGTTGAAAGTAACAATAAAAAACGTCTTGCGAAATTTCAGCCAAATCGGATAGAAATTGAGCCCTCTAGAAGCTCAAGAAGTCAAGTCCCCAGATCTGTTTATATGACAGCTATATCAGGTTATGAACCGATTTGAACCATATTTGGCACAGTTGTTGGATATCATAACAAAATACTACGTGCCAAAATTTCATCCCAATCGGATAAGAATTGCGCACTCTAGAGGCTCAAGAAGTCAAGACCCCAGATCGGTTTATATGGCAGCTATATCAGGTTATGATCCGATTTGAACCATACTTGGCACAGTTGTTGGATATCATAACAAAACACGTCGTGCAAAATTTCATTCCAATCGGATAAGAATTGCGCACTCTAGAGGCTCAAGAAGTCAAGACCTAAGATCGGTTTATATGGCAGCTATATCAGGTTATAAGCCGATTTGAACCATACTTTGGCACAGTTGTTGGATATCATAACAAAACACGTCGTGCAAAATTTCATCCCAATCGGATAAGAATTGCGCACTCTAGAGGCTCAAGAAGTCAAGACCCCAGATAGGTTTATGTGGCAGCTATATCAAAACATGGACCGATGTAGCCCATTTACAATTGCAACCGACCTACATTAATAAAAAGTATTTGTCCAAAATATCAAGCGGCTAACTTTACTCCTACGAAAGTTAGCGTGCTTTCGACAGACAGACGAACGGACATGGCTAGATCGACTTAAAATGTCATGACGATCAAGATTATATATTCTTTATGGGGACTTTATGGAGACGAATATTTTGAGGAGTTATAAACAGAACGACGAAATTAGTATATCTTTATCCTATGTTGGAGGGCATAACAATTTAATTGCAGCTAAAATCATTAGAACTTAACATGCTTAAGGAAAAAGAAGACCTTTGAGAAGTTCCTTGTACCTTAATTTACTGAAGTACCTTGATGGGAACCCACCACCATGGATTCCGCTAAAAATTTATATGGGAGCTTCACCAGGTTATAGGCCAATTTATACTTGGCACAGATGTTGGTAAAAATTGCGGCTCCCAGGAGCTCAAGAAGTCAAATCGTTAGATTGGTTTTTATGGGAGCTATATCAGGTTATAGACTGATTTGGGCCGTACTTCGCACAAATTGGCCGATATGGCCAATTTGCAATCCAAAGACCTACATCAATAAGAAGTATCTGTGCAAAATTTCAAGCGACTAGCTTAACGCGTTCGACCGCTATCGCAATTTCTACAGACGGACGGACTTACCTAGATCGACTTAGAATGTCGCGATGATCAAGAATATATATATTGGGTTGCCCAAAAAGTAATTGTCGGTAATATAGTAGTTATATAGTCGGCGTTGACTAATTTTTTCAACGGCTTGTGACTCTGTAATTGCATACTTTCTTTTGTCAGTTATCAGCTGTTACTTTTAGCTTGCTTTAGCAAATAAGTGCGCGAAATTTCGTTTACATTTGTTTGGCGTCAATTTTAATATGGGTACCACATGTATTGAAAGAAATTCATTTAACTAACCGAATCAACGCTTGTGATATGCACCTTAAACGCAATGAATTCGATCCGTTTTTAAAACGAATCATAACTGGAGATGAAAAATGGATTGTTTACAACAACGTTAGTCGAAAACGACCATGGTCCAAGCATGGTGAACCAGCTCAAACCACTTCAAAGGCTGATTTCCACCAAAAGAAGGTTTGGTGGGATTGAAAGGGTATGGTTTTTTTTGAGCTGCTTCCAAGGAATTAAACGATCAATTCGAATGTTTACTGTCAACAATTGGACAAATTGAATACAGCCATCAAGGAGAAGCGACCAGAATTGGTCAATCGTAAAGGTGTCATATTCCACCAGGACAACGCTAGACCGCACACATCTTTGGTCACTCGCCAAAAACTGAGTGAGCTTGGCTGGGAACTTTTGCTGCATCCACCATATAGCCCTGACCTTGCACCATCAGACTACCATTTATTTCGATCTTTGCAGAACTCCTTAAATGGTAAAACTTTCGGCAATGATGAGGCTATAAAATCGCACTTGGTTCAGTTTTTTGCAGATAAAGGCCAGAAGTTCTATGATCGTGGAATACTAAATTTGCCAGGAAGATGGCAAAAGGTTATCGAACAAAATGGCAATTATATATTTGATTAAAGTTCATTCTAAGTTTTATTAAAAATGCATTTACTTTCTTTTAAAAAATCCGCAATTACTTTTTAGGCAACCCAATATATACTTTTTGGGGTCACATATTAAAATTTGAAGGTGTTACAATCGGAATGACTATATTTGTACACCCCCATCCTATGGCGGTGGGTATACTCATAAAAAGGAAGTCCCTTATCATTGGGCTCAAACTTAAATCGCACAGCACTCATTGCTATGTTAGAAGATTTCCCTGCTACATTTGTTACATTAACCGAGCGTAGAATAGCGTTCTAGGCGCCTCGATCTTCTGTGCTCCTTCTAAAATCTCTAACACCAAGTTTCGTCCGGGTTTGGGTGTATGACCGTGATCGCCTTCAAAAGACTTTTTCGCTGGAGCTTCTTCGCTCAATATGCTAATGTCAATGCAAACTGCTCCATAAATTTTGCAAGGAGTCTTTCTCTCAAACACTCCAAGTACTCGGTCCAAGCAAAAAACCACCCTTGCTCCCAACTGTACAGAAACTGGCCACAAGCCGAACTTCAAAGACGTAAAGATTCTTACTCAGGAGAATCATTACAAACGCAGATTTACTCTTGAGATGCTGCATATTATTGACATTCCTTCTGACGAGAGGATAAAAAATTTCAAGAAAGACGTTGAGAGTTCTTCAAGAGTATATCGTCATCAATAAACATAGAAAGAGAAAAGCAGTTGACAACCGACAGTGAGACGAAGAGCAGAACTTTGAATGTAGCTCATCAATTAAAATGTAAAAATTTTTTGTTAATTTCATTGTGATTAATTTTATAAGTGACTGGATTGGAAGATGATAAAGAAATGTTAGATGCATGGTTGATGAATATTAGATCGAGTAATTTACCAAATGCATTATATACATTACTAGCTGGACAGGGCCCGCTCCGCTGCGCCTTCTTTTACTTAATATGGAACAGAATTATCCTTTGAATATTTATTTTTGTCAATTAAAGAGCCTTGAGTGAATTACCATGATATGAAAATAGTATGTGTATATAGCTTGAGAAACAGTATAACAATATTAATGCCTTAATCTGAATTCCATATGATCATTATTCGTCTATCAACTCGCTGGAGGGTTTATGGTCATTTAAGTTTAGATGTTAAAGACTTATTTTAGCTTAAAAGACTTTATTGGAGCACGATATTCTCATATGGATTTTGGTAGTGGAAAGTGCCTCATAGTGGTGGTTGGTGGGTTAAGGGGTGGTGTGGACCCGTAAGTGGGTATGAATTTTGTGCCCTACTCTCAAATATCTTTCATTTGAGCGCCAAATTGCCAAGATCGGTAGATATGTATGTTCAATTTAGGGAGTTTTAGACGGGTGAGGTGATCCCCCAGACATTTAGCCCTGAAAAATTATTAGCATCGTGCTCTACCTTAAAAAAATATTTTTTAGACCCCATATTGCCATTGGTTTAAGGGGAGTTTATGGGATGAGGCGTCCCCAGACACTTGGCCCAAAATAGTTTATTAAATTCGTTTTTAAATCTCAAATATCTTCATTTGAGCCACATATTACCATGGTCGGTAAATTTTTACTATTTGGAGGTGTATTGGGGGAAGGAGCGGTGCCCCAAATACATGGTCCCACTTTTTGATATCAGATTCGTATTATACTCCCGAATACCTTTTTTTGAGCCTCATATTGCGTCGGTCAGTCAATAATCGCTGTTTGTGGGTTGTTTTTGGGGAAATGGTAGACATCCAGAAAATTGGTTCCGAAAGTGGGTATCAATTTCGTGCTCTACTCTTCAATACCTTTCACTTGAGCCCCACATCGACATGGTCGATTTAGGGGTGTTTTGGGGAGTGAGGTGGTCGCCCAAACACTTAGCCCTGGAAATATAGCAGCATCTTGCACTACTCTTAAATATCATTTATTTGCACCCCATATTGCCATTGGCCTCAAAATTGGTTATCAAATACGTTTGCTAATCCCAAATACCTTTTATTTAAACTCCTTATTTCAAAAACTTTTACTTTTACTTGTTGTCACTCGATTCATTCGCCAAGTCATTGAAAACAGCTTTTTTCCCTTTATAAAATCAGCTGTTTTCAATGACTTGGCGAACGAAACGAGTGACAAAGCGAAAAAAATGTGTGCTTAGCGGTACGCCACTTGGGCTCGACTATAAAAAGGATGCTTCTTACCTTCGTGCTAAATTTTCAATCAAACCCGCTGCACTGAGCTTTCGCTTTCAAGACGTAGAAAAATGTCACCTCTGTAACGTAACCTACCCTCCAATATCTCTGATTCTATGTACGTTCATTGAGCTTTCCCCTCTAACAGTTTAACACAAACGTGGATATTCGCACTCTACTAAATAAATATTTATCTATGGCAAAGATAACCACTTAAACTACCTGAAATACCTATCTAAGGGTGGGGAAATTTAAAAAATAATATAGCAATAAACCGCAACGAAATTCCTATACTTTATTTTTCTTTATTTTACGGACCGATAGGTTGCCATAACAAATATAAATGCTGCATGATAAATTTTTACTACTCTGCCCTCTCTCTGTTCGTGGTGGCGACTCAGTTAATTTATTCGTAAACAGAATAAATTGTGCTTATTTATTTAAATATTGATGGCAGTACAATAAGGGAAAGGTTCAGACTTTGATACCCAAAATATTAACAAAATAGCTTAAAAGTTCTCCGCCCCATGTCGCCCCGGATGCTTGCGCAATCACATATAAACGACTGAGAATTTGACATTTCTCCCATCTGTTAGAGCTTTTTTGAACATATGATATGAGACTATAGATTTCCTAGGTCTATGCTGCTACTCGCTTGGAGCGGCTTAGTTGTCTACAACATACTATATGGCTACCTGTTGAATATCCATAATTTAGTCTTTTTTAAATCAAATCAAATTGTCATATTAAACGATTCTCAGTGGTAGAGAACTAATTTGCCGGTCTTTATATTAGGTGCGGTGGCGACAGTTCTTAGTAATTTAACCATGTAAAACTTTTGAACATGAAAGTGTTGCCCAGCAGCACGTTGTTTGGACTTGTCTAGGAAAAGAAGGCTCCTTGTCGAAGAACTAAAAGAAGCGGCCACCATGACGATAGGGTTTGCAACTGCTCTTATCACACTGAACGTCATAACTTTGGGGGTACGGCGGCAGTGTCATGTCAGGTTATTATAATTGATCAACTGTTTTGAGGTGAGGTGGTCCGCTAGATATATGAGCAGAATAAAGACAGTCCACAACCTTATACTTTGAATTTAACCCCATATTGTGATAATTGGTGTATACAGCCGTTTGGTGGGAAGCGCCTCACTCTATCTGCCACTTGAGCACAAATTTAAATGACGCACTCCGCTGAAAAATATCTATCACTTGATCCCCCATTGTTATATTGGGGAGGTAAAGCACCACCCAGATACTTCGACACAAAGTTAAATGTCATATTCGTTATCTGTTACCAAATACCTTTAATTTGAAGCTCGTCTAGCTAGGATCGAATTATATATCCATTTGAGAATGGATATATATAAGGTCCCAATTACTTGGACCTAATTTTTTATGTCATATTCGTAGTCTAGTCCCGAATACCTTTCATTTGAGTTCCATATTGATATTTACGTCCAATATGTTTGTTTTTGGGGAGTTTTTGCGAAGACGACCCCTCGCATACTTCATCACAATTTGTAAAACCATATTTGTATTCTACTCCCCAATACCTTTCATTTCATACCTCTATTGGTCCACTTTAAATTTAATGTGGTGTTTTTGGGGTAACGAGGGAGGGTCCGCCCCCTTCCAACATCAACAAACTAAAAAGCCTGAGTAGATTTTCATAATCTACTCCCAAATGCCTTTCATTCGAGTCGCAAATTGTCATTTTCGTCCAATAAACCAATTTTATGGAGTTTTGGGGTCGGGGCGGTACCCCAGTCACTTATATCCAATTTGTAATATGAAATTCGTAGACAACAAACAAATAAACAAACAAACAAACAAAAGCAAACTTTGCATTGAAAATATATATCAAATTCAAACAAAAAAATAAAAACAAACTTTGCATTGAAAATATATATCAAATTCGTTCTTTATTCCCAACGGCAGTTCAGTTCAAGCGCCACCTAGACTTGAACGCAGATTTTAATTCCATGTTCGTAATCTACTTGCTAATATGCCCATTTGGGGGTAGGCGACCTCCCATTACTTGGACCTTATGTTTTATGCCATATTTGTAATCTACTGCCTAATACTTTTCATTCGAGTCCCATATTGACGTGAACTTCGAATATATCTGTTTAGAGGAGTTTTGGGGTTAGGGGGGCCGCTGGGTATTTGGTCCATAACCTGATATAGCTGTCATATAAACCGATCTGGAGGTCTGCCTCTAGCCTCTAGAGGTCGCAATTATTATTCGATTTGCCTGAAATTTTGTACGACGGATCCTCTCATGACCATCAACATACGTGTTTATTATGGTCTGAATCGGTCTATAGCCTGATACTTCTTGAGCCCTCAAATTCTTATTCGAATTGGCTGACATATTACAAAGGTCTCCAACATATAATTGAATTGTGGTCCATACACAATTCCATATCGTGATATCGCCCTAATTGCAATGCAAATCTCTTTTTTATCCTTTTTATACCCACCACCGAAGGATGGGGGTATATTCATTTTGTCATTCCGTTTGCAACACATCGAAATATCCATTTCCGACCCTATAAAGTATATATATCCTTAATCAGCGTAAAAATCTAAGACGATCTAGACATGGCTGTCCGTCTGTCTGTTGAAATCACGCTACAGTCTTTAAAAATAGAGATATTGAGCTGAAGCTTTGCAAAGATTCTTTTTTTGTCCATAAGCAGGTTAAATTCGAAGATGGGCTATATCGGACTATATCTCGATATAGCCCCCATATTGACCGATCTGCCGATTTAGGGTCTTAGGTCCATAAAAGTCACATTTATTATCCAATTTTGCTGAAATTAGGGACAGTGAGTTGTGTTAGGCCCTCCGACATCCTTTGTCAATTTGACCCAGATCGGTCCAGATTTGGATATAGCTGCCATATAGACCGATCCTCCGATTTATGGTCTTAGACCTATAAAAGCCACATTTATTATCCGATTTTGCTAAAATTTGGGACAGTGAGTTGTCTTAGGCCCTTTGACATCTTTCTTCAATTTGGCCCTGATCGGTTCAGATTTGGATATAGCTGCCATATAGACCGATCTCTCGATTTAAGGATTTGGGCCAATAAAAGACGCATTTATTGACCGATGTCGCCGAAATTTGGGACGGTGGGTCAAGTTAAGCCCCTTGCCATACTTCTGCAATATGGCACAGATCGGTCCAGATTTGGATATAGCTGTCATGTAGACCGATCTCTCGGTTATAGGTTTTGGGGCCATAAAAGGCGCATTTATTGTCCGATTTCGCCGAAATTTGGGACAGTGCTTTGTGTTAGGCTCTTCGACATTTCTCTGCAACTTGGCCCAAATCGGTTCAGATTTGGATATAGCTCCCATAAATATGTTCGTCCGATTTTGAGAAATATTGCACTAAAGTGCTCATTTTTCAACCGGTTCTCTTGAAGTTTTGCAGGAAGGATTTTCACTTGACTCTCAACATTACAGGTTAATTTTATGGAATTCGGCACAGATTTCGATATAGCTGTCACATATGTATATCGCCTAATTTTTACTTATAGGGTCACTGCAAGCACAACGCTTTCCTCGGCGCCTACATTATCTGAGAAGTTTGCTCGAAATCGGTTCAGAATTAGATATTGCTCCAATATATATGTTCGTCAGATTTTGGGTAATTTGCTATAATGTTGTAATTTGTCAATCGTAGTTATTACAGTTTGAACATATTGGTTAAGAATTGGATATAGCTCCCACATTGTACTTATAGGGTAGGTGTAGGGTCGGCACTGCCCCACTTTTGCCCTATCTTACTGTTTTTTTTATAAATTTGAAGATTCGGCCCGGCCGAACTTAGCAAGCTTTTACTTGTTTAATTTTTAAATGTAATAAACGTTATTTTTATCATTAATAAGCAAAAGTTCATTCATTCGTGCAAGAGGAAATAATTTTTATGAAAAAAAGTCAAAAAGTTCTCCCCCGAATGCATAATTATACACTCTGGACAATATTTGCCTATTAAAGTGTGTTTAAATTCTTTGAGAAGCAATCTTCCTGATTTTGTTTAATTAAAATAAAATGTTCAAAGCAAAATTGCTCCCTCTTTCTGCGTAGTCAGTGTGCACCCTGTGAGTTATTTTGATATACAAACATATGTAGGAATGTGTCAGTCCAATTATGACCCTAATAGCTACTTTTTTGCTGTCGCGCTGGATGAAGAGATGAAAAACATGTGTTCTCTGAGATTCGCAATCCCACCATACTTTGTGACAGTTGACACTTAATGGAGCGTCACGTTTCTGGTGTTACTGTGACCACCTTCCTTACCCTTTCCCGACTTCTCGTTTCGAGTACTATGCCAATATGTATATTACTCTTTCGCTTCTTGATTTCAGCAAAGGCGTTATAACACAACATTTAATAAAAAGGAAAAGCACCCAAGTAAATGATTGTACCAATAATTTAAAATAATTACAAGAAACTTGCCTTTGGAAATGATTTAAAGCCGATGCTGTTTCGCCACAAGACATACGAGAGCTTGAGTCAACAGTCGAGATGGCAGTAAACTTGTATCATGGCATTGCAAATGGGAGATGTGTCAAATTTTTAATTATGGTGGCAGACGTTTTTCTGTCCAAATATTGGCATAAAAATGTGAATGACTTTGAAATGAAATCTTACAATTGGGACACAAGGCGTGATATTATGTGAAGGGTACTCTTAAGACGAACAAAATTTTGCATAAACTTTTCACATCAACAAAATTTCCTATAAAAAAGATTTTGATTTCTATAGAAGAAATTTTATTTTTTTTACAACAGAAAACTAGACAAACTTTTTATAGAAATATAATTTTTACAAGTAATTCAATAGCAAAACGTCTAGCAAATAAAATCTTGCCAATATTGCCTACAAGAAAACCTCACACATTTTGCCTTACTTTTGAAAGATCTTTGCTGTGCTATTCTTTGAATAGAAAGCATTGAACGAAATGGTCTATAGCCGGACAATATCTTGCAATGGAAACCAAAAAAAAATCAACACATTTTTTCTATATAATCGGATTTTGTCCTGGCATTCTCTCAAACACTTTCTTTACCTAACTTTGCCATAAATTCAGTTGTCATCCATATCTGATTGGCCTCATAAACGATGTCAGGCCTCATAAACAATGACATAGAAATTCAAAGAGTATGCGCAAACGGTAGCCTTTGATTTTTATACCCACCACCATAGGATGGGGGTATACTAATCTAGTCATCCAGTTTGTAACAGTCGCAATATACGTCTAAGACCCCATAAAGTTTATATATTCTAGATCGTCGCATTCGTCTGTCGAAATTACGATAGAGGTCGAATGCGTGAAGCTAGCCGCTTGCAGGTCATTGGGTATTGCAAATGGGCCATATCGGTTTAGATTTAGATATAGCTCCCATATAAACCGATCTCCGGATTTGACTTTTTGAGCCCCTGGAAGGCGCAGTTTTTGTCTGATTTGGCTCAAATGTTGCATATAGTGTTCTGTTATGATAAGTTCGGTTTAAATCAGTCTATAACCAGATATAGCTCCCATATAAACCGATCTCCAGATTTGAGTTCTTCAGCCCTGAAAAACCGCACTTTTTGTTCGATTTGACTGAAATTTTGCATGTGGTGTTCCGTTACGACTTCGGTCTATAACCTGAGCTAGCTCTCATATAAACCGATCTCCCGATTTAATTTCTTAAGACCTTACAAGCCCCAATTTTTGTCTGATTTGGCTGAAATTTTGCATGAAGTGGTCCGAGAAGACTTCCAACAACTGTGCCACGTACGGTCCAAATCGGTCTATAACCTGATGTGGCTCCTATATAAACCGATCTCCCGAATTGTTTTCTTAAGCCTTTACAAGCCGCAATTTTTGTCAGATTTGGCTGAAATTTTGCATGTGGTGTTCCGTTATGACTTCTAACAACTTTGTTAAGTACGGTCCTTATCAGTCTATAAGCTGATGTAGTTCCCATATAAAGCGATCACCCGATTTGACTTTTTTAGCCCTTACAATCCGCAATTTATGTTCTATTTGGCTGACTTCCAACAACTGTGATAAATACGGTCTATATCCTGATATGGCTCCCATATAAACCGATCTCCCGATTTGACTTCTTGACTCCTTACAAGTCGAAATTGTTGTCCGATTTGGCTGAAGTGGATGCGGTGTTCTATTACGACTTCCAACAACTGTGCCAAATACGGTCCAAATCAGTAGCTCCCATGTATACCGGTCTCTCCATCATCCTTGTTCGGTTCCTAGAAGCTTTAATTGTTGCTGGTTTGACTGAATTTTGGTATGTAGAATAAAATGTTGCCCTTCAACTAAATTTATTTTGTATACATTTTTAGCAGTATCCATGGTTGTGGGTTCCCAAGATTCGGCCCGGCCGCACGCTTTTACTTGTTTTGAGCTTTTTAGTTATACCCACCACACGCAAAAGAATAGAACGTTAGGGAAATTTTCATTTCAAACAAACTGCTTTTACCACGATGTTTTGCTTTTATTGTAACCGTGTAACGTTTCGGATGAACATATCAAACGTTAGCCATAAGCGTATTATTTATCTTAACAAACTTTGTTTATTGTAAACCCTTTATCAGTTTCGTCCACGCTAAAAGAACCTAAATTTTGTTGTAAAACCAATAACTTTTTAATTGCAAAAGTGCTTTGATAGCCGCAAACTATTAATTGTGTACTGGACCAGAAATTATTCTCTTGTGTCTCTCCTACTAAAGAGAAAGGATGAGTATTTGACCGCATAGACCAGTGGTTGGCAAAAGTACTCACTCTATTGCACATTACATTGTACATACACAATAAAATAATCCCAATCAGACCCATTGACTAACAAATAATTGCAATTGTGTGCTCGTGACTAGTATAGACACATTTTTTCACAACACAACATTTTTCTTTCTCTGTTTTGACTGAGCAAAGAGCAATCAGAATATAAAGCAGCTCCAATGAGTGCGGATGGTAAACTCGGTGTGAAAAAGTGAAAACAACACACAAATGGCTACCAGTTACAAAAAAAAAAAAAACAACAAGATTTTATAAGGCACATAGCATAACAAATACAGCAGATGATAATTCAAAAGCATAATGGAGTTGTTCGAAAATGGAAGATCTTTTTAATGCAATTGCAAATAGTTTTAAATATGCTCTGTAAGAGTTTGAATTACCTACTGAGATCTGCTTATAATTCGTAAATTTAAATTTGAGTTTTAATTATGTAATAACATGAAATTGAACTTGGCATTCTTTTCAATATGCATAATACATTTTAAAAGTTTGACGTTCAATTAATTTATAAATTTGTTATCGCATTATATGTTCTTGTCTTACGGCATGTAAAATTTTGCTATTGTTAAAGTTGCACATATAGTGTAATACGAATGAAACTAACACATAGGAATCACTTTTCAAAATAGTACTGTTTTTCCGATTAGAGCGGTGCCCTATAAACAGCTTTCTCACAACTTTTGTAGCCATAAAAGATCTGCTGTTGCTCGCATTTCTAGGTTTTGTCATCCAAAAATAAACATATTAAAGTGATTGCAAAAAGGAAAATGAATCGTATGTAAACTGGCAATTTTGACACACATAATGAAATACTAATGATGTATTAAAAGTGACATGTCATAAGACAAGAACAAATAGTCTGATAACGCCTTAAATAAAGAAAAACTAATTGAAACCCCGAATAAAATGTTCTATATATAAAGAATGAAAGGTATTTTTAGGGTTAAATAACTTTACATTTGTCACAAATTCTTGCAAGAATTCATCATAAAAACATACTTTTATCGTAAACAAAGTCGTACGTTTTTCAGAAAAGAAGTTAACTTGCCAAAAATTTCCTTTATAACAAACGAGTAATTTTGTTCGTGCACCACAGGATGGGAGTATACTAATGTTGTCATGCTCCACGAAATATTCTTCAAAAACCCCATAAAATACAAGTACTCATGTACATGTACTCTTGATCGTCATATCGATCTAGCCACGTCCGTCCGTCAGTCCGTAATTCTTACCCGATTTGGCTAAAATTTTACATAAGGTCTTTTGTTATAACTTCCAACAAATGTGCTAAGTATGGTTGAAATCGGTCTATAACCTGATATAGCTGTCATGTAAACCGATCTGGGGTGTCGACTTCTTAAGCCATTAGAGGGCGCAATTCCTTTCCAATTAGGCTGACATTTTGCATGACCTGTTTTGTTATGACTTCCAACAACTGTGCTAAGTACAGTTCAAATCGATCCATGTTTTGATATAGCTGCTATATAAACTGATGTTGATTTTTGAGCCACTACAGAGCGCAATTCTTATCCGATTTAGCTGAAATTTTGCATGAGGTCTTTTGTTATGACTTCCAACAAATGTGCTAAGTATGGTTGAAATCGGTCTATAATCTGATATAGCTGTCATATAAACCGAGCTGGGGTCTTGACTTCTTAAGCCACTAGAGAGCGTAATTCCTTTCCAATTTGGCTGAAATTTTGCGTGACCTGTTTTGTTATGACTTCCAACAACTGTGCTGCGTACAGTTCAAATCGATCCATGTTTTGATATAGCTGCCATATAAACCGATATTAAATCTTGACTTATTGTGCCACTACAGAACGCAATTCTTAACCGATTTGGCTAAAAGTTAGCATGACCTTTCTTGTTGTGACTTCTAACAACTATGCCAAATATGGTTCAAATCGGTCCATAAACTGATATAGCTGCTATAGAAACCGATCTGGGATCATATGTCCATACGTGTCTAATTTTGGTTTGAAGCGGTCTATAGCCTAATACAGCTCCCATATAAACCGATCTCCCTATTTTACTTATTGAGCTCAATTCTTATTCGAATTGGCTGAAATTTTACAAAATGAATTCCACTCTGATCTCCAAAATTCAATTCCGAATCGGACCATAACTTGATATATTGGGTTGCCCAAAAAGTAATTGCTGATTTTTTAAAAGAAAGTAAATGCATTTTTAATAAAACTTAGAATGAACTTTAATCAAATATACCTTTTTTACACTTTTTTTTCTAAAGCAAGCTAAAAGTAACAGCTGATAAGTGACAGAAGAAAGAATGCAATTACAGAGTCACAAGCTGTGAAAAAATTTGTCAACGCCGACTATATGAAAAATCCGCAATTACTTTTTGGGCAACCCAATAGCTCCAATAGCATAGCAATTCTGTCCTTTTATCCTTTATTTGCCCAAAATGGTGGAGGGTATATAATATTCAGCACAGCCCAACTTAGCAAGCTTTTACTTATTTCTTGCTGTAAAACTCATAAATCTTTTATTTTATGGTTAGGTGCAGGGGAAAACAATTTTGAAGGTGTGTGTTGTGACGAAAGTGTGGCAGAAACTTAAAATTTACGTAGACCCAAAGGGGAAAACTGATAACCGGATTTGTTTTATTGGTGGTGTAAGCGACCGTTGGCCAAACAACACATGTGACAGTTGTATAGAATAACTTTGAACACATGTGGCCGTAAATAAATTTTATGATCCCATGGTGACCAAGTTACTGACATTTATAGGTTAAATTAAGGATTTGAAAAACAATTAAAACCACATTTCGAGAAGCAAACAATCCACCTAATGTGATTTGGTGGTGTTTCAATTTACAAATGTCATGATTTATGATACAACAAAAGAACTTCCAACCAAATTGAAAATTCAACTATCTTCAGGCCACTTCGAGGAAACACTTGTTGGCATTGGAATGCAAATATATCAACAATCTGATTTGACACCCACTTAGCCAGAAAGACAGACAAAAACCATTCGTTTTCTTTGCAACTCTAGCTGAGAAAATTTAAATCCTGGTTGGTTAGCTGGTTGGCTTTAGGCAGACTTTTGATTTCATTGAGTTTTCACAAGTGCTGTTGTGGAGGCAGACGCTTTTGGCCTTAAGTTATCGGCAATGACTTCAAAAGCAATTAACTTGATAAAATGTTAAATGTTTTTTTTTTGCCCTCTCGGTGTGGTAACTGGAAATTGGCGTACAAATAACATTGTGATAACCTGGCAGAAAGCCCATTGGTTAGTATGAAATTGAGAAAAAAATAACTTGTTGGATAAATTTAAAAGAATAAGTGTTAGCATATCCCGGATTTTAGCACATTAGGCCAAAATTTCTTAGGGGACATAAAACAAGAAATTAACTTAATATGTGACTTAGGTTTATGTTCATAGTGGCATGGGGCGGGTTAATATCCCCAACCTCATTTCAATCTAACCTAACTTAAAATGTTTGTAACTCCTTAAGCAGAGTATTCTGTTCAGCTTTCGGAATTGTTGCGAAAAACTTTAACAAAATATCATAATTTTTTAAAACATAATCACATAAATTTGTTTGAACTCGCTCAATCTTACATTCATATTACACTATGGTTAATTGTTTTTAAGTGCTCCCTTTAAGATATTAGCGCAAACAAGTAACAGCGTGCTAAGTTCCGCCTGGACGAATCTTGGGAACCCACCACCATGGATTCTACTAAAAATTTATACAAACTAAATTAAGTTGAATTTCATAATTTTAATCTACATACCAAACTACTTGTATGGGAGCTATATCAGGTTATAGACCAATTTGTTTCGTACCAGGCACAGTTATTGGGAGTCAAAACAGAACAATACATACAAAATTTCAGCCAAATCGGACAAAAATTACTGATTGTAAGGGCTCAAGAAGTCAAATCGGGAGATCGGTTTATATAGGAGCCATAGCTTAATCTGAACCGATGTGGCCCAAAGAATAACCGAATTTTTTTATTTTTTACACCCACCACCATAGGATGGGGGTATACTATTCTCGTCATTCCGTTTATAACACCTCGAAATATTGATCTAGGACCCCATAAAGTATATATATTCTTGATCGTCTCGACATTCTAAGTCGATCTAGCCATGTCCGTCCATCCGTCCGACCGCTATACGCCAGCAGCTTGACATTTTGCACAGATACATTATATTGATGTAGGACGTTGAGGATGGCAAAAGGGCCATATCGGTTCTGGTTTGGATATAGCTCCCATATAAACCGATCTCCCGCTTTGACTTCTAGAGCCCATGGAAGCCACAATTTCTGCCCGATTTGGCTATAATTTTGCACATAGTGTTCTGTTATGACTTAGACTTCCAAAAACTGTTCTAAGAACGGTATAAATCGGTCTATAACCTGATATAGCTCCCATGTAGACCGTTCTCCCGATTTGAATTCTTGAGCCCCTGGAAGCCTAAATTTTCATTCCATTTAACTGGAATTTTGCACATAGTATTCTGTTATGACTCCCAACAACTGCGGAAAGTACGGTTTTAATCCGTCCAGAACATGATATAGCTCCCATATTGAAATGAAATTTTGTATATAGTGTTCTGCTATGAATCTCAACAACTGTGCCAAGTACCGTCCAATTCGGTCTATAACTAGATATACCTCCCATCAGGGACGTAGCCAGGGGATTAAAGGATTTTTTTTAAGGACTAACTTTCAGCGAAAATCTCTTTAATCGGTTTACTTGGGTTCTAATTATGCCATGGACCTATGAATCTGGATCTATCTGTGGCTTAAGAATTATAATCGGAAGATCGGCTTACATGGGAGCTTTAACAGTTAATTAATCGATTAAGATCATATTTAGTAAAGATGTTGCAGGTAATTTAAGAAATTATCGTGCAAAATTTTGAGCCAAATCGAAACACCCAAACCGCCCTCTGCAGGCTAAAGGAGTAAAATAGAGGGATCATTTTATATAGAAACTACTTCCGGTACCTTGACATGCAAATGAAAATTTGCCTATGAACTTTCTATTGCAGAAGAGGGGCAAACATCTCACATATCACTGAGTGCTATCCGATTTAAGCTAAAGTTCAGTGCGTCACCTCTTTGAGGGGGAGATTTTTCTGACTTTTTAAAGGTTTTTTGCTATGCTATTATTTGAATAGGACAATATCCTGCAATGGAATCTCAATAAGATTTTAAGACCAACAAAAGAAAGCGCAAACAGATAATAATTGGTTTGTTATACCCACCACAATAGGAAGGGATTATACTTATCTAATTATACCCACCACTATAAGATGGAGGTATACTAATCTAGTCATTCCGTTAGTAACACCTCCGTCCGTCTGACTGTCGAAAGCTAGCTAACTTTCGAAGGACTTAAGCTAGGTGCTTACACAAATACTTCTTATTAGTGCAAATCGGTTATGATTGTCAATAGGCCAAATCGGTCCATATTTGGGTATAGCTGCCATATAAACCGATATCGGATCTTGACTTCTTGAGTCTCTAGAAGGTGCAATTCTTATCCGATTTGGCTGATACTTTGCGTGAAGTGTTTTGGTTTGATTTCTAACAACTCCGTCATGTAAAGTTTACATCGGTTCATAGGTTAGGTATGGTTGAAAAGAAGGTGCAGATATTAATTCGCCCTATGCCACTATGGACATACATCTAAGCCAAGCTAAGCTTGTTGTGCGCTCTGAAATCTATAAAGTAACCTCTAAAAAGAAAATTTTTAGCTAGGAATTCCGTGCTACTTACAAAATCCTTAATTGTTTTCAATACCACTCCCCAAAGTTGGTTCATGTCTGATATTGTGTCACCACCTAAGTGCCGGTATCTGTTAGACGCGAAAGCCGGGCAATGACAAAGGAAATGCTCCAACATCTCATCATCTTCCCCGCATGCCCTACACATGCTATTCATGCGCCTTCTTTTACATTATATGGAACAACATTTTCCTCGGAATGTTTATTTTCGACAATTAAAGCTTTCAGTTAAATACCATGCTACGAATATAGTATATCGCTTGAGAAACAGTTAAACAATATAAGTGCTATATCAAAATCCCATCTTTATTGGTCTACGAGTTTAAGTTTGGACATAAGGTGTACTGTATTCTTAAAATACTTTTTTTCAGCCTGAAATTCTCATGATGTCTGATTTAGGGGGGTTTTCGGGGGTGAGGTGGTACCCCAGACATTTGGCCCTGAAAAAATATCAGCATCGTGCTCCTCTCTCAAATACCATTTATTTAAAACAGATTCGCATTTTACTCGCAAATACCTTTAATTTGAGTCTCATATTGCCATGGTCGAAATATGTCCGATTTAGAGGTGTTTTGGGGAGTGGGGTGGTCACCCAAACACTAAGCCCTGAAAATATATCAACAATGTGCTCTATTCTCATATATCTATATATCGTTTATTTGAACCCCATATTACGATTGCGATTATCCGCATATTGATTTGATTGCAGATCTCTCAAATGTAAGAGTGAAGACTTTCACGTTTTCGACTACCAGCTTCCGTGCAGTGACAGATCGAACCTTTCCACTAATTCGCTTGTTTATAGAGAAGTTTAACATGGTTGTAGACCTCTCAAATGTAAGTTAGAGACGTCTTATTCAATATATTACAATAACTTAAAATGCTTGGAATTGCTTAGATTATCTAATCATTAATCCGCTTTCTTTGCAGCGACAAGATCGAATCTTTCCACTAATTCCCTTGTTTGTTTACACCTCTTTGTATAGAAGTTTAACATGGTTGAAGACCTCTCAAATGTAAGTGAGTGACGTCTTATTCAATTTAATACAATTACTTAAAATGCTTGGAACTGCTTAGATAAACTAATCGTTAATCCACTTTGTTTGCAGCGACATCTCTTTGTGGAGAAATTAAACATGGTTGAAGTACTCTTTAATGTTAGTGAGGAACTTTTTAGCTTTGCGACGTCCAGCTGTCACGCAGTGTCGGATCCAACGTTTCCAATAATCCGCTTGTTTACAGCGACACATCTTTGAAGTTTATAATGCACAAGGGTCTGTCTCTCAAACGAAAGCGAGAAGACTTTTTCACTTTATTATAAAAACTTAAAATGTTGAAATGCTCACGTATCAACCTTTTTGCAGCGACACCTCTTTGTGGAGAAATTAAACATGATTGATGACCTCTCAAAGTGAGTAGACTTTGCGCTTTCGACTTCCAGCTTCCAAACGGAAGCAGATCAAACGTGTTCACTTATCCGCTTATTTGCAGCGATACCTCTGTGAAAATGTTAAAGGTCTCTCTAATGGAACTGAGAAGATTTTCGCGCATCAGTGCAGTGTCAGATTGTACGTTTTCACTTATCGGGTTGTTTGCCTGCGACAATGGTTGAAGATCCCTCAAACTTAAACGGGGACACTTCTTCAATTTAATAGAAAAACTTAAAATGTTCGAACTCGTTTGCAGCTAGCCCTCTTTGTGTAGAAGGTTAACATGGTTGAAAGCTTCAAAAGTAAATGAGTATCTTATTAAATTTAGTGCAACAACTTTAAATTCTTTATAAAACTCCTTAGATAATCTGCCAATTGAAGAATGGAGGTCAAATTCGAAACTGTTTTAAAAGTCGATTCCTTTTCACTGGGAATTAAAAAGTTTGTCGATTTTTTACCAAATGGACTGGACTAAGTACGCAAGGGTGCGTACTTAGTCCAGTCCTATTTTCGCTTTATTTAAAAGACCTTCCCGATGTGCTATCTCCTGGAGGTGTGAGAGTGGTGGGAACTACCATCAACATATTGTTATATGCCGATGGTATAGTTTTGCTATCCGATTGTTCAGATGGATTGCAAGGAATGGTGGGGCCTAAAGGTTAATTTGCTTAAATCCAAGATATAAGTGTTTCGAAGAGGCGCCAGAATTGCAGCAAGCCTTAAATGGGTATACCGAGGACAAGATATTGAAAATGTTAACAGTTACATGTATTTTGGACTAGAGATGACGTATAACTTATCATTTAGAAAACACCTGGGGAAGAGACTGGCATCATCTAAGATGTCAGTTACTTCCACTTGGTAAGCTTATATAAACAACACTCGTATTTCTATGGAGAACAACATAATGATATTTGACGCTTGTTGTAGGCCGATAATGTTTTGCGCTGTCCAAGTCTGGGGTTTTGGCCGGTACGCTGATGTTGAGAAATTATTGCGTTTTTATCACAAAACTATTTTATTTGCTGAGCAACACACCGAATTGTCTGATCCAACTAGAGACCGGAATAAAGTCGATGTTTTTTTTCGACTCTGGAAATGCATCTCAAGTACATCGACAAGGTATTACGACTAAGTTCCAACAGGTTACCACGTATATTGGCAGAGGAGGTGATGAGATCAAATACATACCGTGATCAACCTCGTTTCCATCCCCAAACGGACAATGGACCCCTATGTAGACAATGGCGGGAGATAATCAGACTTTTAGAGACAAGTGAGAGATATGACTTTGAATGTGGCGCACATAGGTTTCAATTTCACGACCTGTATCCTAAGTTGAATTATGATGAGAGTCTTTTATTGATGGGGAAACTTTCCACACGTGCAGTCGGCCTAAATATTAGATCAAGAGGAGACCTATTGGACCTATATGCTAGGTGCTTCAAGAATAGCACTGATGGAACTTTCACTATATGTAATTTGGATGCACCAGAAAACACTTTCCATTTTATCGGGATTTTTTGAAGAATTTAGATTAACGTATTTTGGCTAAAGCTCACTAACAGAATTCGATGTATTACAAATATTAAACAGCATCAATTATTCTTCATTGTATACATTTTTAGAATCCTCTATTAAATATAGAAATATGTTGCTGAATGACATATATTAGAGATATACTCCACCAGCACATACTGCTGTATTAAAATGAATAATAGATGTATGCAATTAGTAAGAATCAGAACTAGTGGTTAGAGCATAGAATAGTAAATATCGCTCATATTATATTAGTTATACTAAATTAAATCTATTAAATAAATAAAAAAAATAGAATATTTCCGAAAACTTTTGAAATATATGACACAATTGAAATGGGACGAAAATCATTTTTCGATTTCGGAATTGGTATAGTATTAGCGTATTTCCATATGCCAGAGATTCCACCAGCGAACGAAATTTATGATGTCAGACCAATGTGAACAAAGTTCCCCACAAGCTATTGCAGAGTTCGTTCCTAATTCTGGTCGACATTCTGATGGAATTTTTACTTTGACAGTTCTGAAACAATTCTAAACGATGTCAGAACGTCTTGACGGTAGGAATTTTTATCCGTTATTTCTAAAAGAATTCTAAACGATGTCTGAACTCGTCAGATGTTTTACTTTCCTTTTGTGCTTTTGTTCCAACAATTCTGATGGAATTTTTTGTTCTTTGGCGATGGCCACTTTTTAGTCTTATTAGAAAGGGCAACAAATATATTATTGTTATAATCGGTGTGAAAATTCGGAAAACACATCCGTCGTTATTAAGACTCAATATAAGAATTCGATCAGAACTCTTCTATCACTTCTACCACTCCATATATTTTGTGTTACGAATTCGGACAGACTTCAGATGACGTTCGCCATATTCGTTGAAAGTGTCACATACTAGATCGTTCTGAGAAGGCTCACAGATGTTAGGCGCAATGCAGACGGGCCATAAGCTTGAAATGGGGCCTGAATCCGAGGATACACCACTGGCTTTACAGAAGCGTGATTAGACCGTTACTTACTTACGCCTCAGTAGTTTGGTGGACTGGGATGGAGAAAAAGTGCAACGTAAGGATAATAAAACGGGTTCAGATAACATGTTTTCTTGGCATAGGCGGAGCAATGAGGACCAAGTCCACTACGGCACTGATGACTATTCTAGATATGCGACCATAGACATACAGATTTAGTGTGAGGCAGCCACAGCGGCGATGGTAGAATGGATAGAGAATAGGATCAGGTCATACCATCTTGGTATAATCGAGGCGACGATTGGAAATCTGGATACCCTCCACCACAGGATGGGGGCATACTAATTTCGTCATTCTGTTTGTAACTCCTAGAAATATTCGTCTAAGACCCCATCAAGTATATATATTCTTGATCGTCATGATATTTTAAATCGATCCAGCCATCTCCGTCCGTCTGTCTGTCGAAAGCACGCTAACTTTCGAAGGAGTAAAGATATCCGCTTGAAATTTTGCACAAATACTTCTTATAAGTGTAGGTCGGTTGGGATTGTAAATGGGCCATATCGGTCCATGTTTTGATATAGCTGCCATATAAACCGATCTGGGATCTTAACTTCTTGGGCCACTAGAGGGCGCAATTCCTATCTGATTTGGACGAAATTTTGCATGAGAAGTTTTGTTACAGTGTTTTGTTCTAACAACTGTGTCAAATACGGTTTAAATCGGTCCATAACCTGATATAGCTGACATATAAACCGATCTGGGATCTTGACTTCTTGGGCCTCAAGACGACGTAATTATTATCCGATTTGGCTGAAATTTTGTACAACGGCTTCTCCCATGACCTTCAATATACGTATGAAATATGGTCTGAATCGGTCTTCAGCCCGATATAGCCCCCCTATAAACCGATCTCCCTATTTTACTTATTGAGCCCCTAAAAGGTCCAATTCTTATTCGAATTGTCTGAAATTTTACACATAGACTTCTACAGTGGTCTCCAACACTCAATTCAATTAGCATAACAATTATTTTCTTTTATCTTTGTTTGTCTAAAAAGAGATACCGGGAAAGAACTCGACAAATGCGATCAATGGTGGAGGGTATATAAGATCTGAAAAAACACATTTGTTCTGTTCGTCCTTATCTTCCGTCGCCCTATGGGCGTAAATAAGACTGATGTTGAAAAATTTTGCCTTTATGCAGATTATAGCTAGCCTCTCATCCATCGCAGTAAACCTGGAGACAAGGTGTTTTTGCCTCCCAATTACCATAAATCCACCGCCAATTTCATGCCTCATTTCATGGCAGCTATAATATAGGGCGTCACCTCTCGGTGTTGTTGTTCCCGAGCCATCGCACTTTCTGTATGGCAGTAATTCCTGCCCTGCCCGCCAGTGCGGATATATTGGAGAAATGTGTCTATAAAGAGTGCGGACACTCCAGTTGCAGATACGCAAATCATAGCCCTTAAAACGTTTGTTGGATCTCTTCAACATAGAATGGAACCGTTTTCAATCTTATTCGTGTTTATACCCTCCACCATAAGATGGAGGTATTCTAATTTTGTCATTCCGTTTATAACACCTTGAAATATGAGTATGAGACCCCATAAAGTATATATATTCTTGATCGTCATGACATTTTTATTCCATCTATCCATGTCCATCCGTCTGTCGAAAGCACGCTAATTTTCGAAGGAGTAAAGCTAGGAGCTTAGAAGTTTGCACAAATATTTCTTATTAGTGTAGATCGGTTGGGATTGTAAATGGGCCAAATCGGTCCATGTTTTGATATAGCTGCCATCTAAACCGATCGTGGGTCTTGACTTCTTGAGCTTCTAGAGAGTGCATTTCTTATCCGATTTGTCTAAAACTGCATGAGTTGTACTTGATGTACAATAGCTCAGAAAAAGTCATACAAAGAACTAGGCAAATGCGATCAAATGGAGGAGGGTATAAAAGATTCGACCCGGCCGAACTAAGCACGCTTTTGCTTGGCAAATAACCCGACGCCCCAACCCATCTATTCATCGTTCTACAGGTAAACTCGTGGTACATTTTAGCTTACTAGCTTTAATGGATGTTAAAGATAGCTTCCCAGGTGACACCGCGGGGAGGTTTGTGTCCACATTTGAAAAGAAGGAAGACCAAGATAGGCCTGGAAAACCGTTGCTTGGTTTGTCCATGTCACCCAAAATAAGCCCACTAAGTAAATAGGTATTACTTGAATTTTATGCTTTTTTACCCCATTGTGCTTTTCTTTACCATCTTCCTGTTGGTAAAGGACCACTTGGTGATTTTCTTAAATATTCCTATAACATACAAGATGTTTCTCTTTCTGTTCATGGTGGTGTTGTTGTTTTGGTTTTTTGCATATTAGTTGTTTAACCAGAACTGACATTGACAACATCAAGCCAATGGTAAAGAATGTGTGAGCGCATGTTTGAGTGTTTGCTTGCCTTTGCCATTGAGCACAACATTAATCGTTGCATGTAAATTTGAATGCTACACGCAAAAAACTAATACGTTTGACATAAAGGAAGTTTTCGTAAAGTAAACTTCTTTTTTCTTCTCTTCTCCGATTCGGACCAGACCAGGTTATGAAGTGGTTCAAGAAGTCAAGATCCAAGATAGGTTTATATGGCAGCTATGTCAAAACATGGACCGATATGGCCCATTTACATTTCAACCGACCTACACTAATAAGAAGCATTTGTGCAAAATTTCAAGGGGCTAGCTTTACTCCTTCGAAAGTTAGCGTGCTTTCGACAGACATACGGACGGACGGACGGACAGACGAACGGACATGGCTAGGTCGACTTAGATATACTAGGTCGACTTAGATATACAAGGTACGACAAGAATATACACTTCAATATATCAATATTTCGAGGTGTTACAAACGGCATGAGGCCACCGTAGCGCAGAGGTTAGCATGTCCGCCTATGGCTCTGAACGCCTGGGTTCGAATCCTAGCGAGACCATCAGAAAAAAATTTCATCGGTGCTTTTCCCCTCCTAATGTTGGCAACATTTGTGAGGTACTATGTCATGTAAAACTTCTCTCCAAAGAGGTGTCGCACTGCGGCACGCCGTTCGGACTCGGCTATAAAAAGAAGGCCCCTTATCATTGAGCTTTAAACTTGAATCGGACTGCATTCATTCATATGTGAGAAATTTGCCCATGTTCCTTAGTGGAATGTTCATGGGCAAAATTTGCAATTTTACAAACGGAATGACTAGATTAGTATACCCCCATCCTATGGTGGGTATAGTTATAGCAAAAAGTTTAGTTAAAACAACAGTTTTTATCTGCTGAAAATGGGAAAGCAGACATGACAGCTTTTTGAGCAAATGAAGGGCTGCTGTTTTTGCACACATTTCCGTCTGTTATTTCAGCTAACAAAAAAGCTGTTCCAACTGAAAAATTTGCTAAAATATTGAACACGTATTACAGTTGAACAGGTAAAAAATGGTTGCTACGATAGGAAATAATCACACTACTTTTAGAGCGAGTAAATTTGAGCAAGGAATTTCGCATATGCACAAAAAAAACGACTCTTAAAAAAAAACCAACTGCCAACACCCCTAAATCGGATATATTTACCGACCATGGCAATATGGAACTCAAATGAAAGGTATTTGCGAGTAAAATACGAATCTGATATCCAAATTTGGCACAAAGTTTCTGGAGGTCCACTCCTTCCCTAAAACACCCTCCAAACAGGACTTATTTACTGACCATGGCAATATGGAGATTAAATAAAAGGTATTTGAGTCTGGAATACGAATCTGATATCCAGATGTGGCACCAAGAATTTGGGGGGCCACCCATCCCCGAGAATATACTCCAAAGAAGACAAATGATAGGTCTTTGGAAGTAAAGTACGAATCTGATATCAATGTATGGGAAAAGTGTCTATGGGGCCACCCCACCCCCATAACACCACCCAAATAGGAAGTATTCGCTGACCATTAAATAATAGGTATTTTAGAGTAGAACACATATCAGATATATATTTTCAAAGCCAAGTCACTGTGTGGCCGCCCCATCCCCCCAAAACCGGTCATGTTTGCCGACTATGGAAAAATGGAAAGGTTTATGGCAATAGGCCATGAATCTGACATCAACATTCGGGTCCAACTGTATAGGGGACGTCCCACCACCATAACAACCCCCAAGAAGGACGTATTTGCTCACCAAGACTATTTGGGTCTTCAAGACAATGGAGCTCGATATTTTAAGTTTTTAGGGCCCATAACCCAAACCCGACATATTTGCTGGCTTTTTCAATAAGGGGTTTAAGTGAATGGTATTTGAGATTAGAAAACGAATTTGATATCCAATTTTGAGGCCAATGGCAATATGGGGTTCAACTTGACTTCTTGAGCCACTAGAGAGCGCAATTTTTATCCGATTTGGCTGAAATTTCGCAAGAAGTGTTTTGTTATGACTTTCAACAACTGTCCCAAGTACGGGTGAAATCGATGCATAACCTGATTTAGCTGTCATATAAACCGATCTGGGGTCTTGACTTCTTGAGCATCTATAGGTCGCAATTTTTATCCAATTCGGCTGAAATTTTGTACAACGACTTCTCTCATGAGTCTGGATCGGTTTATAATCTAATACAGCTCCCCTATAAAACGATCTCCCTATTTTACTTTTTGAGCTCCTAAAGGGCGAAACCCTAATTCGATTTGGCTGAAATTTTTACAATGACTTCTACTGTGGTCTCTAACATTCAGTCTTATATACCTGTGGGATGGAGGGACACGAACGTCATTTTCATTTCAAAAGCAGGAAAACCTTACCACACGATGGCGAAAGATTTTCGTCCTATTCGTCTTTCATTCTTTATGCTGAAGACCCTTGAGAGGCTGATAGAAACATATCTTAAGGCATAGCTCCCTGTAGATCGCCCGTCGCGGCAGCAGCATGCATATAATAAAGGCAATTCCACTGAAACAGCCCTTCATGACCTAGTCAGCTATATATATGGTAGCATATCTTGACATTGAAGGTGATTTCTACAATGTAAAACCAACGTCTATTATGAGATGGAGTTTTTAGCCATAAACTCTACCGCAAAAAGTTTATAAATAACTTACTTACTAAAAGATTCATTACGGCAGGCTTGGGATCTGTGGATCTAAAAAATAGGTCAGCAGAGGAACGCCTTAAGGAGGTATACTGTTTCCTCAACTTTTGAATACAGCCATTAAAAATATATTATTGTCTCTGGAAGAAAAAAGTGTAAAAGTGGTCGCGTATGCTGATGACGTAGTAATTTCGGTCAGGGGAGTGTTTCCCAGCACTCTAAGAGATATTCTTCAGGAAGCTCTATGTGCAACAGAGAAGGGGGCTACCGAAAGTTGTCTAAGTGTAAATCCTTGCTAATCAGGAGTAGTTCTATTCAGCAGGAGAAACAAGTTGCCTACAGTGGCACCAGTCTCCTTGGAAAACGCAAAATACCTGGGTGCTTTGCTGTACAGGAAATTGAACTTCAAATCTAACATTTTGGAAAGGTCACGAAAGGCAATTCTTGCCCTATACACCTGCAAGAAAGCCATTTGCAAAAGTTGGGGGTTTAGACCGCGCGTCATGGATCCAAAGAATGGCTTGTTTGTGCACCACTGCCGCACTGCGGACGACACCATCTAATGCACTGCATTTAATGCTACATCTTATGCCTCTGGACATTGTGACTGAGGCCGTGAAGCTAATGGAGTGTTCTCTTTGGTCATGTGGCGGCTCCGCGCACTGTGTTATCCTTGATACAATGTCCGATGTTCCCGGCAGTGTGGATTACACCCTACCTGAGTCGCTTTTGGATAAAAAGTACAGTGCCAATATTCCTGATAGAACCGATTGGAACTACGATATCCCTGGTAACAGAAGTTACGTAGACTTCTACACGGATAATTCAAAACTGGACAGCCAGGTGGGCTTTGGGGTGTACTCTGAAGAACTAGAACAGGTCATAACAAGAAGGTTACCTGATCACTACAGTGTGTATCAAGCGGAGATTTTGGCAATTAAAGAAGTGTTGGAATGGTTAAGATGTAATGCCAAAGCGACGATTGGTATAAATATCTTCTCAGACAGACATTAAATCCCTGAAGAATGTATTTCCGAAATCAAAATCCGCACCAGTTCTGGGTGACGGACCCCAGAGACATCTAAGGGAATTGTGTAGCGGGCGAGCTTGTAACTTGGATGAGACTAGGAACTACCTTAAACATTCCAGGAAAATGGAAACTCTAACGACATGTAAGCTAAGTTTTCAGGACCGACCCGAAAGACAACGAATGATAGATGGTCTCAAAGAGTGGGCTGTGAGCATTCCAAAACTAAGTGGCCTAATCATGACTTGAAGAGGTCTACCGCTTTACTGTTCGTTTACTGTTCATCATGGCAGGCATGGCATGTCTTATCAGAAAACATGCTGACAACTGAATGTTGCCAATAACGATTTTTGCAGAAGCTGTGAGGACATCAAAGAAGAAAAGACTATGGAACACCTTCTGTGTGTGTGTCCCGCACTCGCAGTCAGAAGAAGTACCACTTCTTCTGACTGCATTTCCATTTCTTTGAGAACTTGTCTGATTAAGCGAGTGTGATCATTCGCAAATTGTTGGACTTTTTGAACGATCTGGATGGTTCAATGGTAGGAACTAGAATGCATTTTCCTTCTCCCGTTCGTGTGGTATCACAATGGACGAAAACATCTAAGTGAGTGTAATGGCAGACTGCTGCTTAAACCTTACCTAACCCTTCGCACATATTTTTATACCCACCACCGAACGATGGGGGTGTATTCATTTTGTCATTCCATTTGCAACACATCGAAATATCTATTTCCGACCCGATAAAGTATATATATTCTTCATCAGCGTAAAAATCTAAGACGATCTAGCCATGTCCGTCTGTCAGTTGAAATTACGCCACAGTCTTAAAAAATGGAGATATTGAGCTTAAACTTTGCACAGATTCTTTTTTTGGCCATAAGCAGGTTAAGTTCGAAGATGGGCTATATCGGACTTTATCTTGATATAGCTGCCATATAGACCGATCCGCCGATTTAGGGTCTTAGGCCCACAAAAACCGCATTTATTATCCGATTTTGCTAAAATCTGGATTTGGATATAGCTGCCTTATAGACCGATCTTTCGATTTAAGGTTTTTTGGCCATAAAAGGCGCATTTATTGTCCGATGTCACCGAGATTTGGGACAGTGAGTTGTGTTAGGCCCTTCCACTTTCTTCTTCAATTTGGCTCAGGTCGGTTTAGATTTGGATATAGCTGCCATATAGACCGATCTTTCGATTGAAGGTTTTGGGGCCATGAAAGGTGCATTAATTGTTCGATTTCGCCGAAATTTAGGACAGTGAGTTGCGTTAGGCCCTTCGACATCCTTGGCCCAGATCGGTCCAGATTTGAATATAGCTGCCATATAGACCGATCTCTCGATTTAAGGTTTTGGGGCCATAAAAGGTGCATTTATTGTCCGATTTCGCCGAAATTTGGGACAGTGGGTTGTGTTAGGCCCTTTGACATTCTTCTTCCATTTGGCTCAGATCGGTCCAGATTTGGATATAGCTGCCATATAGACCGATATCTTGATTTAAAGTCTTGTTTATTACTTCTACTTCGCCTTCTTCAGCGTTGAATATATCAAATTGATTGGTTAAAACTTCAACATGGTGAAGTCGTTTTGGCTGGACTATGTTTGGGGACCCTGTATGTCGCCTTTTATTACTCGAAGCAATTTGCATTGTCTTCTTCACTGTTTCACATTCTGCTTCCTTTGCACTGCGTAAAATTGTTGTTGCACACAAATTATGTACAAACAGCAATTGCCTGCATTTAAATACCTACTTTGTGATGCATATTTCTTTATCGCGTAAATATTACCAAACAATGTATATGCCACAGAAATTCTTTTGGTGTTTTCTTGTACCTGGCAGTCATTTATGTCTTGCTCCAATGATTTTTATCATTGGACATACCAGCATTTTTGTACCGAATCTTAAAAAATTTACATTTTCCGATTTTACCATCCGCACTCGTCTGAGCTGCTCAATATACTGAATGATCTTTGGTCAGTCAAAACAAAAAAAGGAAAAAAATTGGATGAGAATGTGTCTATACCAGTGACAAGCACACAATTGCAATTATTTGCATACCTATGGGTCTGCTTGGGGTTATTTTCCTGTGTACGTACAAAATAATATGCAATAGTGTGAGAATTTTAACCACTGGTCTATACACTCATATACTTATCCTTTCTCTCTATAAGGAGAGGCACAAGATAATAACTATTGGTCCGGTACATGAATAATCTTTTGCGGCTATCGGAGCACATTTGCAATTAAAGAGTTTTTGGTTACACAACAAAAAGAAGGCAAATTTACCGTAGACAAAGCTGCTTAGGGGTTTTCAATAAATAAAGTTACATTATGTTGAAGCGAAACGTACACGGTTACAATTAAAGCCAAAGCTTGTGATAAAGTATTTTGCTTGTCCTAAAAATTTCCCAAACGTTTTATTTTTTGTGTGTAGGCGCTTGCGCTGCAGGTAGTCTTGCAATTTTAGTTGATCATAAATCATTTTAAGCTTTTGAACAGAAGAAATTAGAATGGAGTTTAAGGTGGAGTTTTCTAGAGTCTGGAAAATGTACTATTGGGTTCGCAAAGTCCCATTCCTTATTATTAATTTAAATAAAATTTTTATCATCTTCATACTGTGGCAAATTCATTGAAACTGGTCTTAAAACTACAATCTCCTAGTGATTGTGTTTGCCATGAAATATCTCCATCCCCTTTATCATAGTTCAGACTCTTTTGGTTTTAAGTTTGATCGAATTTCACACTTCAGCACAATTTGACATCTTGTGATCGATCAATGCTGATAATAGGGGCTTGTAGCGATTCACACTTATTCACTACAAGACAAAAAGGAAAGCTATAACGAACAACATATGAAATGATGTTTATTTTGTGTCTCTAAAATGTTTTATTTTATAAACGCCTACTCGAAACCAGCCAGCAAAGCATTGAAGATCGCCTGCATACAAATATCCCCATTCCATAGTATCTTAGGCCTTGCCACTTTCATACGTTGTGGTCTTTATCTACCCAAAATGATCTTAACATTGATGTACATCAACAGCACCAGCACCATTCGCAACAAGAAACACAAGCAATGACAATTCAAGTACAGGATAAGGTTACCCACTCGGGCGGTCCACCATCACCATCATCACAAAAAAACACTTTAGGTGTTTGAATGAACAATTAAAAGATCTTTAAGGAGATCAGCCACAAACGCTTGAAATACTCCAAAGAAGGTAAAATACAAATGAATGAATCTTCATGATGATCATGCTGCTGCTTCGTGTGAAATCCAGGATATCAGCAATGTTTTGTTAATTGTTTTTGAGCTCTTTTTTTGGAAACCACAGCAAAAATTTGGAATATGATCCTTGAAATGATAAGGAACACACAAATTTGCTGTTAAATGCTGGCCTAAATTTCTATGCAAAAAATTGCAACTTATGCTGGGCTATCAAATGTCTTGCAAATTGTAAAAACCAAAGAACGCTACAGAGACTTAAAAATCCTCCCCTTACTAGTAGACATCCTAAATCTCCTTTTATACGTTATGATCTTGTTAACTTTGAGGAATAAATAACTCCTAACTCACAAAAAGTACCGCAGCTTTGTCTACGGTAAGTGGACCATACTTTAGTTGCGATACCAAAAACTCTTTAACCGCAAACAATTATTCGTGTACCTGATCAATAATTTTCTCTTGTGTCTATGCTACTAGAGAGAAAGGTTGAGTATTTGAGCGTATAGATTAGTGGTGGGCAAAAATACTCACACATTTTGGAAGATTTGAATGACTAGGATAGGCCCATAAACAGTGCGTTGGCATGCAGTACAAAATTTAGCACTGACTTTATGGCCAAATGTCAACGGCGATGGGTCCGTTGCACCCAGTAGCGAACACAATTTTGAATAAAAAATGTTGAGGTATCTTTACCAAATTCACATTAAAAGAACAATTTATGGCAATTTTTCGATTGAAAGATATGTGTGGTGAGTTAGTTCACTTGAAGGCCAGTTTAGTCCTTTGTGATACTTTTAGATGAGAAAAAGTAGTTAAAACGTGATAAGTTCGGCGGAACTTTGGATACCATATTTATCATTCTAATTAATTAAAACTCCACTACCATATCCATAGTATTATGCAAATGGGGTCTAGTCTGGATCATATTTGATTCAGGTCCCCAGAACTCTTGCACTAGTCACGGTTTAAGCGAATTTAGGCAATAAATCCGCTTTTTTTGGGATTAAGACCCCAAATTAGAAGATCGGTCTATATGGCAGCTACGTATATAATGGATATAAGCACATGGTGTATAAGAAACAAGTAAAAACGTATTAAGTTCGGCCGGGTAGATTTTTAGGAACCCTCCACCATAATTGAATCGCATAGTTTTATTCTACATATCAAACTTCTGTCAAACTAGCAAAGTTTAAGTTTCTAGGAACAGAACAAGGATAATCGAAAGACCGGTTTATATGGGAGCTATATCAGGTTCAATACTTATTTGGACCGTACTTGACACAGTTGTTAGAAGTCGTCACAGAACATAACATGGAAAATTTCAGCCAAATCGGACAAAAGTTGCGGCTTGTAAAGGCTCAAGAAGTCAAATCGGGAGATCGGTTTATATTTAAAATTTAGACCCTTTACCAACAGATTAGTCTATATGGCACCTATATCTAAATATAATCCTATCTGAACCATATTTGGATCGACCATGGGTAAACTTAAAAAAGTCACTGTTTCAAATTTCAGCGAAATCGGGTAATAAAAAAATCATTTATGGGTTTCAGACCCTTTATGGCCAGATCGGTCCATATGGCAGCTATATCTAAATAAAGTCCCATCTGAACCATAATTGGATCGAAAAGCTCACAACAACTCACTGTTTCAAATTTTAGCAAAATTGGGTATTAAATAAAGCTTTTATGGGCTTCAGACCCTTTATCGGTAGATCGGTCTATATCCAAATATGATCCGATCTGGACCATTTTGGGTTCGGATATTGGCGGGCCTAATAAAACTCACTGTGCCAAATTTCAGCGAAATCGCACAATAAGTACGCCTGTAATAGACCTAAGACACTAAATCGCCAGATCGATCCAGAAGGCAGCTATATCCAAATATAGCTCGATGTGGCCCATTCAAGAACTTAACCTGCGTATAGAAGAAATACGAGTATGTGCAAAAATTCAACTCAATTTTTAAAGACTGTATAGTGATTACAAATGACGGACAGACACACGGACATCGTCTTAGAATTTTTCAACGATCCGAAATATTTATACTTTGTAGGGTCGGAAATGGGTATTTCGATGTGATACTAGCGGAATGACTTAATGAATATACCCCTACCCTATGGTGGTGGGTATAAAAAATTACTTAATATTTTATATTCCAAAGTTTAGGGTATTTTACTACATATTAAGTTATGGTTTGTTGCAGACAAAATGCTTGTTAGACAAGAATTGCTATTTGTCTCTTGGCCCCTTAGTTCTGCTATTTCTAATGGCTTTTCCCGTTTTTATACCATCCATCATATAGTATGGGTATACTAATTTGGTCATTCTGTTTGTAACTCCTCATAATGTATATATATTCTTGATAGTCTTGAAGTTCGGTCTACAACCTGATATAGCTATCATATAAACCGATATGGGGTCTTGATTTCTTGAGCCTCTAGCGGGCGCAATTCTTATCCCATTTGGCTGAAATTATTTCAAGTCGTGTTTTGTTATGACTTTTAACAACTGTGCCAAATATGGTCCATATCCTGATATAGCTGCCATATAAACCAATTTGGGATCTTGACTTCTTGAGCCTCTAGAGGGCGCAATTCTTGTCCGATTTGGCTAGAGATGTTTTGTTATAATTTCCAACAACTGGGCAAAGTATGTTTGAAATCGGTCTATAACCTAATATAGCTCCCATATAAACCGATTTGCCGATTTGACTTCTTGAGCCCCTGGAAGCCTCAATTTTCATCCGATTTGGCTGGAACATGGTGTTCCGCTATTACTTCCAACGACTGTGCCAAGTACGGTTCAAATCGGTAAAGAACCTGATGCAGCTCCCATATAAACCAATCTCCCGATTTGAATTCTTGAGTCCCTGGAAGCCTCAATTTTCATCCGATTTGGCTGAAATTGTGTTGTTAAGTTGTTCTGTTAAAACTCTTAATAACTGTGCCAGGTACGGTCTAAATCGATTCAGAACATGATGTAACATCTCTAAAAACCGATCTACCGATTTGACCAGCCACGATTTGTATCCGATTTGGCTGAAATTTTGCATATAGTGTTCTATTATGACTTCCAACAACCGTGTTAAGTACGGTCCAAATCGGTCTATAACCAGATATAGCTTCCATATTTTACCAGAATCCATTGTGGTGGGTTCCCAAGATTCGGCCCGGCCGAACTTAGCACGCTTTTACTTGTTTTATATTGATACACATCTAACTTAAAATACAATTATAAATTGCAACGCCTTCTCATATGGAAAAATTACATGGTTTTGTAATTTATTAACATCTCATGGCATTGTGGAAATTGCTTCAAAGTTAAGAAACGGGCAAACGCCAGGATTTTTTTATGTCACATAAATAGATAGGTGTAGATTGCTATCTTCTGCTGATCTGGGAAGACAGAAGACGGTCGGATACTTGCTGACTGTTGATAACTTTAGGCAACAGATGATGGCTCCAATGGAGAAAATTGGAAAACAAAATATGGGTTGGATATCACTTTTGGAGTCCACTGCACACACACGCACACACAAAAACGAACTAAGAAAGTTTCCTTTGAGGATTTCACAACCTAATGAAGGTGAAAACTAAAAACTCAAGTTGTAGTAATCTTCAACAACATCGTTGTCTCTGCCATCAAGAAATTGTGATTAAGAAACTCCTCTAGCAGGCCCAAAAAAAAAAAGCAAAATTTGAATTTTTCTTTGACTAACATTTTGAATTTCTGCTTGAAAGCCTCAAAGAAAATGGTTTTATCTTTATGCAAACATCCATACACATATCTTTCTTATCTCTTAATAACCAGCTTAATTTTTTAGTTTGTTTATTGTCATCCATTAAGTGCTTAAATGATTTTCAGTTTTTAAGCTGGATTTTTAGTTTGTTGGCCATTTTTTTTTTTTTTTTTTTATGCCAACAATCCTACAATCTGTAGAATGGTCCAGGCAAAAGTTTTAATATCATTGACAAAATGATAGAAACTTGTTTCATACAAGTCACACAGCCATAGCCACATCGCCAGCCCCAGCATCAGTCGTTCGCTCGTTGCCTTCAGCTCAACTGGACCGCTGAGAAGTGTACGTTTCCATGTGTTGTTCTCCATTTGGCATTTACACTAATCAATAAAGACATTTTAAGTTCATTAAAGTATAACAAATCCACTCAAGTGGAAATTATTTATTATCAGTTAATCTGAGAATTCCAAAAAAAACGGTTTCCAATTGCAATGAGTCGCAGTCAAGAGTCAGCTTTGAATTTAACAAGATTTTTTGCAAAAAATAAAAACACTGACCTGATATTTGTGTTCATAGTTTGCATTTGTTCATTTTTCGCAACAAATTGCATGTTGTAATATGACTGACAGGCTTAGTAATTGAATACATGGAAATATTCAAATACAATTCTATATTAGCTTTTGGTTAAACGAATGGCAAATGGAGAATTTATCATTCAAAGAAAATAGGTTAAGAATTTCTGTAAAATCCAATAAAAAATTAATATATCTATTAAATTTATTAGAAAAATTATTTATAGTGGCATTGCGAGGCACTTTAAACTTTTATGTGAGATATCTCATATCTCTTAATTTCCTACTGTCCCCAACTACTAATTGGAAGAAAATTAACCATTTCAGTGTGCATTTATTTAAGTACAAAAAAATTAAAAGCGTGCTAAGTTCGGCCGGACCGAATCTTATATACCCTCCACCATGGATCGCATTTGTCGAGCTATTTTCCCGGTATCTCTTTTTAGGCAAACAAAGATAAATGATATGAATTGCTATGCTATTGGAGCTATATCAAGTTATGGTTTATATGACAGCTATATCAGGTTATGGACCTATTTGAACCATACTAAACACAGTTGTCGGAAGTCATAGCAAAACACGCCATGCCAAATTTCAGCCAAATCGGATGAGAATTGCGCCCTCTAGAGGCGCAAGAAGTCAAGATCCCAAATCGGTTTATATGACAGCTATATTAGGTTATGGACCGATTTTAACCATACCTAGCACAGTTGTTGGAAATCATAACAAAACACCTCATGCAAAGTTTCAGCCAACACGGATGAGATTGGCGCCCTTTAGTGGCTCAAGAAGTCAAGACCCAAGATTGGTTAATATGGCCGCTATATCAAATCATGGATCGATATGGCCATTAACAATTTCTACCGACCTACACTAATAAGAAGTATTTGTGCAAAATTTCAAGTGGATAGCTTTACTCCTTCGAAAGTTAGCGTGAAAGTTAGATCGACTTAAAATGTCATGACGATCAAGAATATATATGGTTTATGGGGTTTAAGACTATTTTTATACCTTCCATCATAGGATGGAAAAATAGGAAAAAATCCAAAAATGTGTTCTAACAATAAAAAAAAAATTTAAAAACGTCTTAAGTTTGGCTGAAGTTGGATATGAACCCACCATAATGAATATATATTTTAAGACGGGTAAAAAATACACCTTATGTGGTCTCTAACTATGGGCTTATTTACTAAGCATTAGGTCTGCCCAATACTGTCAAATCTTTCGTTCAGTTTCGGACCCTCCCCCTCACCCTAATTTTCAGAAACGCTAGATCTCGGAGATAGGTGGTGCAATTTAAGCGAAATTTTGTGTTCTCTCATATAGCACACTAATAATAAAAAATCGGTTTCCAAATTTCGGATGGGGTACCTAGGGGGTCTGTCCCACCCTATGGGACAATATGGGACTCAAATGAAAGATATTTGCGAGTAGAAAACGAATCTAATATCCAAATGTGGGACTTCGTTTTTTGGGGTCCACCCCTTCCACAAAACACCCCCAAACAGGACTTATTTACCGACCATGGGAATATGAGGCTTAAATAAAAGGTATTTAAGTGTAGAATTCGATTCTGATATTCAAATATGGGACCAAGTGTTTGGGGGCCCGCCTCTCACCAAAACATCCCCCACAGGGACAAATTTACGACCATTGCAACATGGGGCTCAAATGAAAGGTCTTCGGGAGTAAAGCACGAATTTGATATCAATATTCGGGAAAAGTGGCTATGGGACCGCCCCACTCCCACAACACCACCCAAATAGGAAGTATTTGCTGACTATTGTAATATGACGCTCAAATAAGAGGGTTTTAAGAGTAGAACACGAATCCGATATAAATTTTCAAGGCCAACTCGCTGAGTGGCCGCCCATCCCCCAAAACATCCCCCAAGCCGGTCATGTTTGCCGACTATGGAAATATGGGGCTCAAATAAAAGGTATTTGCGAGTAGACCACGTATTAGGGACCAACTATCTAGGGGACGTCCCACCACCATAACATCACCCAAATAGGACGTATTTGCTCACCAAGACAGTTTGGGTCTTAAAGAGAGTGGAACTAAATATTTATAGTTATTAGGGTCAATACCCCAAACCAGACATATTTGCTGATTTTTGCAATAAGGAGTTTAAATGAGACTAGAAAACGAATAAGTTATCCAATTTTGAGGGCAATGTCAATATGGGGTTCAAATAAATGATATATAGTTATATGAGAATAGAGCACATTGGTAATATATTTTCCGGGCTTATGTTTGGGGGACCACTCCCATCCCCAAAACACCCCTAAATCGAGCATATTTACCAATCATGTCAATGTGGAGCTTAAATGAAAGGTATTGGGGGATAGAGCAACAATTGATACCGATTTGCGGGACCAATTTTTGACCATCGCAATATGATGCTCAAATGAAAGGTATTTGGGATTAGAATACGAATTTGATATCCAAATGTAGGACCATGTATTTAGGGCATCACCCCTTTCCCAAAACACCCGCAAAGGGAAAACAATTTTCAACCATGTCAATATGAGGGTGATTTTTTTGAGGTTAGGATTTTCATGCATTAGTATTTGACAGATCACGTGGGATTTCAGACATGGTGTCAAAGAGAAAGATGCTCAGTATGCTTTGACATTTCATCATGAATAGACTTACTAACGGTGGAATCATTGGACCGTATTTTTTCAAAGATGCTGTTGGACGCAACGTTACGGTGAATGAACACATTTCGAACCGAACACTGATTTTGGTAATAAAATTCAATGATTTGCAAGCGTTGCTCGTTAGTAAGTCTATTCATGATGAAATGTCAAAGCATACTGAGCATCTTTCTCTTTGACACCATGTCTGAAATCCCACGTGATCTGTCAAATACTAATGCATGAAAATCCTAACCTCAAAAAAATCACCCTTTAGAATAAAATTATGCCCTTCATCTAAAATTATTTTGTATAAATTCGACCCGGCCGACCTTAGCGCGCTATTACTTGTTGAAGCCTAAAATCAGCAAAATGATGAAAAATCGGCTAATCTGTCAATTGTGTTTCCACTCTCCCCCTCTCTCTCCCTTGTCACTCTCTCTCTCTCTCTCCCTTGTCACTCTCTCTCTCTCTCTCTACCTCTGACTCTCATCCCCTTTCCATCTCTCACTCTCACCCCCTCTCTATCTCTTCACACTTCACTCCGTTTTTTACCCTACCTACCTTCTTCTTTAATATATAAAAGACCACAAATCTTCAACAATATTGACGTTCATAATGACATCGACAATCACAACATAAACCCACTTGAAGACACTTTCAAGTGGAAAAATCTTAAGAAATATCTATTAAAAATTTAATATTTTCCCCTCCGTTGTCATAAAAACAAATTACTCAATTAGCATAAATATTATCAAGCCTAAAGTCGTCTTCAAAGTCAACGCACCAATCAATGGTCCAAGCTCCTCTTTGGCTTTGGAACTCTTTTAAGACCAACACAAAACCACCAAGACTCTTCAGCGCAGACAGGTACTTGGAGTTGGTATGCCTTTTGTTGCCTTGTGTTTTGGTATAAAGTAAAGGCTTTGCTCTACGGCGCATGCGTAACCAACAACCGCTTGGCTAAGAATCAATTCATTTCATTTTCGTATGTTTGTGTTTGGGTGTACATATGTGTGTGTATGTTTTCTTGTATGTACATTAAAATAGATCGTTTGTTTGTGGCTTTGTTGTCTTGGCCGACATCACTTCATATTTTTCTGTAACCCAGGCGCCGTTTAACGTGTTGTGTGAAATTGAGAATTGTAACCATTTAACAAAAATGCCACATTCACTGTGGTAGACACACATGCATATATGTCAGAAATCTAAAAAACTTTAGATTTCTGAGGGCAAATGCCAAAAGTTTTTCAATAGAAAATTTTGTCAAAAATTTTATTTCTATAGAAAATTTTATCAGAATTGTATCTCTAAACAAACGTTGTTAACATTTGGTTTTTGTAAAATTTTGTTCTATATTTTATTTTATTAATTTTAGTTTTCTAAAAAAAAATTTTTAAAAATTTATTTGAATAGAAATTGTTTATAAATTTATTGTAAAAAATTATTTTTTTTTTTCAATATTTTATTTCTATTGAAATTTTTTGCCAAAATTTAATGTTTAAAAAAATATCATATTAATTTGGATAAAATGTTATTTCTAAAAAATGACAAAAAATTTTTTTCTATTGAATATTTTGTTAATATTGTATTTCTATAGAAAATTGTTTTCTAACAAAGTTCTGTACAGATTTCATTGCCATAGAAAATTTTAACAAAACTTTTGTTTTGTCTGTTTGCGCTTTTTTATTTTGATCTTAAAAATCTTTCCGTGATTTTTCGAACATCATCTAGCTCGAGATCGTAATCAATGCTTTCCATTCAAAGAATACCATAGCAAAGAACTTATAAAAGTTTCGCAAGTGTCTGTTATTATTTAAGACAGGTTGACTGGCATGGTGGATCGGGACTTCCGATACGCCATGCAACTTCATCAACACTATACTATTGAGTATGGTATAGGGCACACTTTTGTTTTGAAACAGGGCTCAGTAAGTCCTCTACTTAGCGTAGTAAGAGAGAAGAAAACCTTACTTTCCACCATTCCGATACAAACTAAAAATCTATGCTTTTATTTATTTCTGTAGAAATTTTTAAGAACATTTTATATCAGCAAAAAATTTGGTCAAAATTTGATTTCTAAAAAAAATGTTGCCATTTTTTTTTTAATTTTAAGTGCTAAGTTCGGCCGGGCCGAATCTGACTGACTGACCACCATGGCATCTGCTAAAAATGTATACAAAATAAGTTTAGTTGAAGGGCATAATTATATTCTACATACAAAACTTCCGTCAAACCATCAAAAATTAAAGCTTCTAGGAATCGAACAAGGATGATGGAGAGACCGGTATACATGGAAGCTACTGATTTGGACCGTATTTGGCACAGTTGTTGGAAGTCGTAACAAAACACCACATGCAAAATTTCGGCTAAATCAGGCAAAAATTCCGGCTTGTAAGGACTCAAAAATTCAAATCGGCAGAACGGTTTTATGGGAGTTACATCAGGTTACAGACCGATTTGAACCGTATTCGGCACAGTTGTTGGAAGTCATAACAGAAAATTATGTGCAAAATTTTAGCTAAATTGGAAAAAATTTAGGTTTATAAGGGCTCAAGAAGTCAAATCGGGAGATGGGTTCATATGGGCATTATATCAGATTATAGACCGATTTTAACAGTATTTGGCACAGTTATTGAAAGCCGTAAAGGAACACCACATGCAAAATTTCCGCCAAATCGGACAAAAATTGTGGCTTCATGAGGGGTTAATGAAGCCAAATCGGGAGATCGGTTTATATGGGAGCTACTGGGTTGCCCAAAAAGTAATTGCGGATTTTTCATATAGTCGGCGTTGACAAATTTTTTCACAGCTTGTGACTATATGTATAATTGCATTCTTTCTTCTGTCAGTTATCAGCTGTTACTTTTAGCTTGCTTTAGAAAAAAAGTGTAAAAAAAGTATATTTGATTAAAGTTCATTCTAAGTTTTATTAAAAATGCATTTACTTTCTTTTAAAAAATCCGCAATTACTTTTTTTATCCAATATATAGGGTTTTAGACCAATTTGGAACTTACTTAGCATAGCTTTTGGAAGTCATAACAGAACACTATTTCGAACCAAATCGAACGTCCTTTTGTCAAAATTACGATAGCGGGCGAACGCGTAAAGCTAGTCGCTTGAAATTTTGCACAGATACTTAATATTGATATGGTTCATTGGGGATTGCAAATGGGTCATATCGGTTTAGATTTAGATATAGCTCCCATATAAACCGATCTCCCGAATTGATTTCTTGAGCACCTGGAGGCCTTAATTTTTGTCCGATTTGGCTGAAATTTCTTATGGCCTGGTCTATAACCTGATATAGCTCCCATATAAACCGATCTCCATATTTGACTTCTTGAGCCCCTATAAGCCTCAATTTCCGTCCGAATGGCTGAGATTTAGCATGTGGTCTTCCGTTATGACTTCCAACAACTGTGCCAAGTACGGTCCAAGTCGGTCAAGAACATGAAATAGCTCCCATATAAACCGATCGCCCGATTTGACTTCTTGAGCCCTTACCAACCGCGAGTTTTATCCGATTTAACTGAAATTTTATGTTATGACTCTCAACAACTGTGCCAAGTACGGTTCTAATCGGTCTATAACCAGATATAGCTCCCATATTTTAGCAGAATCCATGGTGGTGGGTCCCAAGATTCGACACGGCCGAACTTAGCACGCTTTTACTTGTTTTTTTTTTTTTTAATTTTGCTTAAGATTTTTTCTATAGAAAACATTTATTAAATTTCATTTGTATAAAACATTTTGTCAAAAGTTTATTGCTATAGAAAATTTTTTATCTACAGAAAATTTTCTTATTCTTTGTAAAAAAAATTTTCTAGCTTTTTATTTCTATAGAAAATAATGGAAAAATATTGTTTCTATAGAAAAGTTAATGAAAATTTTATTTCTATACAATTATTTGTAAATTTTACTTAGAGAAAATCTTGTCAAATTTCAAATTTTAAAATCTTATTTCTATAGAAATTTTTTGTCAAAATTTTATTACAATAGAAAATTTTGTCATCTTTTAATTTTTGCAAGAAAATCTTAGCAAAATATAATTTTTATAAAACCTTTAGCTGCAAACTTTTTGATCGAATTTTTTTGAATTTAAATTTTTATAATTAAGTTTGTCAAAATCCAATGTCAACAGAAAATTGTTTTAATTATTTTTTTTAGGAAATGCAATTTTACCAAAATTGCATTTCCTGAAAAGATTTTGAAAAATTTTATTTCTATAGAAAACTTTGAAATAAATGTTTCTATGAAACCTTTATTCTATCCTGTTCACTAACCCTACCCTACTATTAAAAATGGCTCGCACTCTGATGACGTGTGTGCTGCTGCTGTTCCATTAAAAATTAAATCGTTTTAATTTACATTTAAAACTGTCGCAAGCATTTAAAGGCTTAACCAGCTTAAGTAGCTGCTTTGTTGTCACAACATTTGATTGAAAATGTCACATGTCCATGACAGACATGGCCATAATATCTTAGGCATTAGGAATGAATTATGGCCAATTATTGTTATTGTTGAAAGTCATTTCAATTTCATGTTAAAATTTAAAATGTATTTGTGTATGCAAATCCCAAACAACAGATAGAATGGCATTAAGCTGCAGTATCAGCAGGAGATATTGTTAGGTGATTTAGAAAATGTTGCTCATTTCAAAAAAAAAAAAAACAAGTAAAAAGGCATTAAGTTCGGCCAGACCGAACGTTGGATACCCACCTCCTGGAATATATATGTAAACCATCTTTCTTCATAATCCGATGAAAAATGCATCATTTATGCACCCATAGCAGCTATATCCAATTATGGTACAATTTGGACCAAATTCGGCACGGACACTGAGTGGTCTAATAAATACAGGTCACTGTTCAATTTTGGTTCAATATTGGCTTTTGGGCAGCTATATCCAAATATAGACCGAACTAAACCATATATGACACGGATGTCCAAAAATTTAAAATAAGTCACTGTTTAGAATTTCAGCGAAATCGGATAATAAGAGCGCCTTTTATGGGGCCAAGACCTTAAATCGAGAGATCTGTCTTTATGACAGCTATATCCAAATCTGGACCGATCTTGGCCAAACTGAAGAGAAATGTCGAGTAGCCTAACACAACTCACTATCTCAAATTTCAGCCAATTCGAATAACAAATGTGGCTTTCATGGGCCTAAGACCTCAAATCGGCGGATCGGTCTATAAGGGGGCTATATTAAGATATAGTCCGATATAGCCAATCTTTGAACTTAACCTGCCTATGGACAAAAAACGAATCTGTGCAAAGTTTCAGCTCGATATCTCTATTTTTAAAGACAGACATCTATGTCTAGATCGTCTTAGATTTTTACGACGATCAAGAATATATATTTTTTAGTTATTATCTTTTTAGCAACACTGGTTTAAACAGCTCACGCACGTTTCGTGTTTTGTTTCACCGTCAAACGTCTTCAGATTGGTCTATAATTTAACCATGAGTCGTCTTACAAATGAACAACGCTTGCAAATTATTGAATTTTGTTATCAAAATGCGTGCTCTGTTAAGTTCATCGCTCGCTTCATCCATTGAGCGGCAAAGCTCATTTTTGGCTCAATGGGTACTTAAACAAGCAGAATTGTCGATTTTGCAGTGAAGATCGGCCAGAAGCATTGCAAGAGCTACCAATGCATCCAGAAAAAGTCACAGTTTGGTGCGGTTTATGGGCTGGTGGCATCATTGGACCGGACTTCTTCATTGAAATGTTGTGTTTAGAGAAATTTTCATTAAAATTCTGTTCTTCGAAGGCGACAACATTTTCCTGTTCCATTACACATATGACATAATGAACCATCATTTTGGCAGACGTGTGTGCCAGTCATAGAAAATGTACACTTCCGCCTAACGGCCTGCAAGACTGACCACACTTACACAAAATTTCGAATTACCCATTAAAACAAAGACTTTAGAATTATGAATGAAATACTAATCATATATTACTCAAAAAAAAAAGATTTATTTAAAAATGTTCCCCGTATCAGATAAGTCTTTCAAAGTCTTTCCTTAGAATTTAAGTGATTTTTAATTAAATGCATAAAACTCAGAAAAAGGGAGAAAATATTTCTTTCATATAGGAATGAACGATGAACGCTTGTGGCGTTTGCTTAACTTAATTAATAATTCCGCACACATCGAGGAACATCACAACAAACACAGCTCAAAGAAAGAAGAAAAGAAATTTTCTGGCTACCACTTGCACCACACTTACTCAGTGTACTCATTTGTATGTGCCATCACTTGTGGCCACAATCAATAAGAATAGAACTTCATAATATGGTTAGAATTCTAGGAAATGTGAATGGATGGCTGCATTCATTCATTGGGTGATGAGGAGGTATGAAAAGAAAACTCCATAAACCACAACATCCCAGCAACACACACACACACAAAGACACACTCATACAAACGAGTTGTGTTATCTTTGCATCTTTCTAATCATCTCATCATCATATTTGTGATTAAGTCTACTCCAGGGATGATAATTTTGATACTTTGGTACTTTTTTTAATACTTTTTAAACATCGAAAGTACCCGGTATCCCCACGAGCGATTTGGTACTTTTTCGACAATTACCGTATTTTATGAAAGAAAACTCAAGAAAGGAGAGTTTTAATTGTATGATTGACATTGGTATTTCCTATCTCAATATTACAAATGTACCCATGAAAATTCCATTAAGGAACAGCGGGAATACCTCTCTCATATCAATGAGTGCTGTCCAATGCAAGTTTAAGCTAAACGAGAGGGACCTCGTTTTTATTGCCGAGTTCGAATGGCTTGGTGCAGAGCAACACCACTTTATTAGATAAGTTTACACAGCTGATTACCTTTGGTAAAAACATGACAAGTGTCGTCATAACTAGGAGGGGATAACCACTTATGAAATTTGTTCAAAGGCGGATATCCTATTCTCTGAGCTATGATGTCTCTATATGCGTTTGCGAAAATCCATCCCTCATTCATTAAGTATTTCCCAAACATCATTAAAGATATAAACATAAACCTAGGAATTCCATCAGAGGGTAAATGAAATGAAGAAGTTACTTGCAGTCACGGCACTTGCCAATCACAAACTTTTGTATACCCACAATTATGAACTTTTGGCAAGCCTTATTTATACTGACTCCATATTAACGACCTCTTCTAACCATACTCAGCATATTCATCGAAATCCAACGGATGAGACTTTCGTCAGTAGAAAAGTTAAATTATGAAATGTGTCTATATGGCGGCTATAGCGTAGTGTAAACAAGGGTAAAGGCATTAAGTTCGGCCGGGCCGAACTTTGGATACCCACCAACTCGGGTATATATGTAAACCCCCTCCGGTGAAAATTGGATAACTTATGCAATTTGTATTTCAAACTTCAACAAAATCGGGTATTAAATAAAGCTTTTATGAACTTCAGACCCTTAATCGGCACATCGGTCTATATGACAGCTATATCTAAATACAGTCCGATTTTTACCATATTTGAGTCGGATGGCAAGGGCCTAAAGCTACTTACTGTTTCAAATTTCAGCGAAATAGGATAAAAAACTAAGCTTTTATGGGCTTTAGCCCTTTATCTGGAGATCAGTATATAGGGCAGCTATACCTCAATATAGCCCTATTTGATCTATATTTAGGTGAGATGTCAGGACGCTTAAATTATTCAATTTATCGGCAGTTCGGTCTATATGGCAGCTTTATCTAAATATAGTCAGATGTCGGGAGACTTAAATTAACCCACTGTTGCAAATTTCAACGAAATCGGGTAATAAATAAAGCTTTTATGGGCTTCAGACCCTTTATCGGCGGACCGGCCTATATGGCAGCTATATCTAAATATAGTCCGATCTGACCCATATTTTGGTCAGATGTCGGGAGGTCTAAAACTACTCACCGTTTCAAATTTCAGCGAAATCAGATGAAAAGTAAAGCATTTATGGGCATTAGACCCTTTATCGGAAAAACGGTCTATAGAGCATCTTTATCCAAACATGGTCCGATTTGGTCCGTTCAAGAACTCAACCAGCTTGCATCAAAAAGACGTATCTGAGCCAAATTTCAGCTCAATATCTTAATTTTTGAAAGCTGCAGAGTGATTACAACAGACGGACGGACAGACACACGGACATCGTTAAATCGTCTCAGAATTTTACGACGATCCGAAATATATATACTTTGTAGGGTCGGAAATTGATATTTCGATGAGTTGCAAACGGAATGACTAAATGAGTATACCTTATATCCTACGCTTACGAGTGGCTGATATAACTCATTATTATATAGAAATCGGATCAAAAAATAAGTCCCTTAAATGTAAAATTTATATTTGGAAAATGTATGGAAGGAGCTAATGAATCTCATATGCCTTATTTTAAAGCAAGTGGTAAACTTAGGAGACCGATAGATATGAGAGCTATCTTAAGATACAATCCGAGTTCAAACTCAGCTACAACAAGGAGGTCCTGTATCAAAGAACTAAGAACTTGAATTACATTCCATTCACAGACATGAGAAAAGTATCCACAGTGTTTTTTAAAGTAATTTTCGTAACCAATACGTACATTATACACGCGCGTTACAGTGGAATACGAACCTCAAACGAAATTTTCGATTGCAGCCAAGACATTTATACCTCTTATGTCACCGTGTTGCGCAAGGACAATTTCATTTGAGCTACATACCTTCTGGCGAAATTTCGGTAGCGGTATCGGTAAAATTTTGTTAAGAATATGTCAATACATTTTTTATGGTTACAAAAATTTTGGCGGAGGTGCATACTACCTTCATGACAGATAAAAGCAAAAAATATGGTACCTTTTGGTTCAAAAAAGTACATTTTTTACATGTTTTTAGTTTAATATACTCTTTGCTGTCGGCAACCCCATTTATCATCCCTGTTCCATTCAAATGTCAACAAACATGTTGTAGCTGATAAGGAACGAAATGAGAAATGGAAAATTGCAATGAGCATACAAGAAAAGAGTGCGTGCGAAAGAGAGAGAGAGGGTAAGATTTGTTTTCATTCAACTACATTCCTGACTGGTGCCAAACATGTTCTCTCTCATAATTGGAAAACAAAAAATAATATAAAACGTCTTCTTCTCAGTATCTTTGTATTCGCCTGGAAGGCAAACAGCTGTTACAACAAAATACTTAAAATATATTTCTTCTCTTAACACATGTTTTATGATGCCTGTTTTTGTATTTTTTTTTCATTGCAGCTATCTTTGGTGCAACTAACGCCATCAGATGTGAATGGTCGCAGCATGCGCTTAGAGTTGAAAAAATATTGTCCTTCAATGCAATTGGAATTTTGGTCATGCATGAATAGGACCTTAGAAGGTGAGTTAACTGTGAACGGTGAAGATGCATTTATTGCATGAGAAGAGAGAATGACGAAATAGGGATGCCAATTGAAATGAATTACTGTGAAAAATCAAAACAGGTGGGAATAAACTCTTTCTTATACCTTACACCACCACTGTGGTACTGGGTAATATAAGTTTGTGCATTTATATACTGATCGACTCAGACTCACTTTCTGATACGATTTAGCCATGTCCGAACGACCTACATCAATAGTAAATATCTGTGCAGTATCTCGTTTGCCTTAACGGATATGAATATTCCCAAGTTGTTGGGATTTTTAACCGATCTGGATGGGTCAACGGTAGAAACTAAAAGCAATCTTCCTTCTCTTGTTCATGTGGTATAGCAATAGACGAAACTAAACTAACTAACTAAAAGACATTAAGTTAGATTTTTCTGGAAAACTAAATCTAATTTTTATATCCACCACCATAGGATCGGGGTATACTAATCTAGTCATTCAGTTTGTAGCTCCACGAAATATTCGTCAAAATCCCCATAAAGTATATATATTTTTGATCGTATCGAAGTTCTGAGTCGATTTATCCATGTCCGTCCGTCCGGCCGTCTGTCGAAATCACGATAGATGTTGAACGCGTAAAACTAGCCACTTGAAATTTTGCACAGATACTAAGTATCAACGTAGGTCGTTGGGGATTGCAAATGGGTCATATCGGTTCAGATTTGGATATAGCTGTCATATAAACCAATCACCCGATTTGACTTCTTGAGCCCCTGGAAGCCGTAATTTTTATCAAATTTGGCTCAAATTTGCATGTAAAGTTCCGTTACAACTTCCAACAACTGTGTCAAATACGGTCCCAATCGGTCTACAACCTGATATAGCTCCCATGTAAACCGATCTCCCAATTCTTGAGGCCCTGGAAGCTGCAATTTTTGTCCGATTTGGCTGAATGCAGTGTTCCGTTATGACTTCTAATAACTGCGCCAAGTACGGTCCAAATCGGTCAATAAACTGATATAGCTCCCATATAAACCGATCGCCCGATTTGACTTCTTGAGCCCTTACAAGCCAAAACTTTTGTCCGATTAGGCTGAAATTTTGCATGCGATGTTTTGTTATGACTTCCAACAGCTGTGCCAAATACGGCCAAAATCTGTTTATAACCTGATACAGCTCACATGTAAATCGGTCTCTCGACCATCCTGGTTCGGTTCCTAGAAGTTTAAATTTTTGCTGGTTTGACAGAAGTTTGATATGGAGAATAATATTATGCCCTACAACTAAATTAATTTTTTTTTATAAATTTGTAGCAGAACCCATAGTGGTGGGTTCCCAAGACTCGACCTGACCGAACTTAGCACGGTTTTACTTGTTTAATATTGTGGCTGCCACAACCTCATATAAGGCTAGGACATGGCGACACATCGCACTTCCTGTAAGAAGGTAATATCTGCCTTGTACTTCTCCAATACCGGCGCGTGTACTGCACCTTCTCCATAGAGAGTGCGGACATTGCAGGTGCAGATCCCCAAATCGTGGTCCTTTTTCGTTTGTGTGGGTCGTCAACGTTAAGGGGGTCCGTTTTATACCCACAACCATAGTAATATGAATTTCCGACCCTACAAAGTATATATATTTCGGATCATCGTAAAATTCTAAGACGATTTAGCAATGTTCGTTAGTCTGCCCGTCAATCTGTTGTAAACACTCTACAGCCTTCAAAAACAGAGATATTGAGCTGAAATATGGCACAGATACGTCGCTTTGATGGACGCTGATTAAGTTCTTGAACGGGCCAAATCAGACCATATTTTGGTATAGCTGCTATATAGACCGATCGGCCGATGAAGGGTCTAATGCCCATACAGCTTTATTTTTTATCTGATTACGCTAAAATTTGGAGTAGTGAGTAGTTTTAGGCCTCTCGACATCTAACCCAAATATGGTTCAGATCGGACTATATTTGGATATAGCTGCCATATAGACCGATCTGCCGATAAAGGGTCTCAAGCCCATAAATGCTTTATTTATTACCCTGTTTCACTGAAATTTGAAACAGTGAGTAGGTTAAAACCTACCGCCATCCGACCCACATATGAATCAGATCAGACTGTATAGATATAGCTGTAATATAGACCGGATAAAGGGTCTGAAGCCCATAAAAACTTTATTAAATATCAGATTTGCTGAAATTTGAAACAATGAATTATTTTAAGTCTCCCGACATTCGACCAAAATATGGTTCAGATCAGACTTTATTTAGATATAGCTGCCATATAGACCGATCTCCCGATAAAGGGTCTAAGGCCATAAAAGTTCTATTTTTCATCCGATTTCGCTGAAATTTGAAACAGTGAGTTGTTTTGAGCCTCCCAATATCCGACCTTAATATGGTTCGGATCGAACTATATTCAGATATAGCTGCCATATAGACCGATCTGCCGATAAAGGGTCTAAAGTCCATAAAAGCTTTATTTGTTATCAAATTTCGTTGAAATTTGAAACAGTAAGTTCATTTAAGCCTCCCAATATCCGCCCCAAATATGGTTCAGATCGGACTTTATTTAGATATAGCTGCCATATAGGCAGATCTGCCGTTTAAGGCTCTGGAAACCATAAAAGCTGCATTTATTAACCGATTTCGCTGAAATTTTAACCAGTGAGTTGTTTTAAGCCACCCGCCATCTGACCCAGATATGGTAAAGATCGTCTATATTTAGATATAGCTGTCATATAGACCGATATGCCGATTAAGGGTCTGACGCTCATAAAAACTTTATTTTATTACCCAATTTCGTTGAAATTTGAAATAGTGAGTTGTTTAAAGCCTCCCGACATCCGACCCAATTATGAGTCAGATCAGACTATGGATATAGCTGTCATATAGACCGATCTTCCAATTTAGGGTCTTAATCCCATAAAAAGCAGATTTATTGAAATGTTACTTGTAAATGAGTTCTCAGGACCTGAATAAAATATGATCGAGACCAGCCGCTATTAAGATATAACTACGGATATAGCAGATATAACTGCGGATATAAAATAGGATGATAATTATGTCATTGTTTATTTTGGTCCAGATTGATCCAGATTTAAAGTCTTGGCCCTATAAAAATTGCATTTATGATCTGATTTCGTTCGATTTCGAAATTTGACGCAGTTACTTATGTTAGGCTTTTGGATATAGCTGCCAAAAAGACCAATATTTTGTTCTACAAAATTGAACAGTGACTTATATTTATTAGACCACTCAATGTACGTGTATAAGTTATCTAATTTTCACCGGATTGTGACGAATGGGGGTTTACATATATACCCGAGGTGGTGGGTATCCAAATTTCGGTCCGCCCAAACTTAATGCCTTTTTTCTTGTTACTATTCCTTTGTTTCTAATAGTGATTCTTATTGTTTTCCGGGGGCGGGTTACTGGCCCATCGACCCAACCGCATGGGTTTTGTGGGATCGCACATGTATCTCTCGTCGTCGCGAGCCGCTTCCTCCAAGATCCGACGCTCGCCTCCAGCCGCACCTAACCTAGGAACAGGCGCTGATGTTGACCATTGGTTATTTGCAGGCGCCAATAACTCGCCTTGTCATCTCGAGTATCATTGGCACTCAGTATTAAATTACGAGCCAGTGCCACCTGACTCCTCACTGAGACTCTCCTCTCGAAAAAATACATATGTGTCAAAATTCAGCTTCCATAAAAGTAAAACTATTACTTTTTCGAGATGATCTTAGTAATAGGATATTTGAATACAATCACTAATCCCTTTTTTTACCATATGACCCTTCCGTTGAAACGTTTAAAAAACTATTCAATTTAAAAAATATATTTATGGCAAGAATAAATCAAAAAGCAATGTAGGAATCGTAGCACTTGAGAATAAAGAACCAAAATGCATCTCAGAATAATTGGAAACAATTTGACTATTTGACTTCAAAATCTATTATTCGACTTTGTATAAAAAAATTCGACTAATCAATTAGCCGAAAGTCGACTTTGGGATCCCTACCCTAAACCCTCAGGATTCCAATAAAGGCATTTATATTGTAATACTGTTAGTCAAGCGACATATTGTACATATACCATTTTCTTACTATGGTTTTTCCTTAAAAGCTTTTTACGAGGGTTGCTTTTTATATTTCGTGATTGGATAACCCTTGTGTTGTAATCTGCTAACTAACACCTCTATCGTAAAGCTTCACATTTTTGAGGTTATACGTACTCAGAATTGACATTCGAGTGCTATTTGTGTTGTTTACAGTAACTTAAAAGATTCATCTCGGCCAAAAACAACAACAGTGCATCGATGAGCTAAATTAAATTTTTGGCGATGAAGCTCCATCAAGGACCGGTGTGTATCCATGGCATGGTGAATTCAACCAAGGTCGTAGTTCACTCCAAGACGAATCTCGTGAAGGTCGTGCAAAATCAGTTGTTGTTTCAAAAACCATTGATGCTGTGTGCCAACTGATATTGCAAGATCGTCATGTGACCTATCGTGAGTTTGAGACAACCTTAGACATTAGTGGGACCAGCATACAATTAATATTGCACTAACATTTGACTGCAAACAAATTTGTTCGCGTCGAATACCATACAATTTGTCAATCGCTTAACAAAAGGCTCGTGTCGATTGGTCGAAAGAAATGCTCCAAAAATACGAAACAACTGCATTTTTGAGCACTCAAAACGACTATTTGATGAGTCATCCGCCGTATAGTCCTGACTTGCCACCGAAGGACTTCTTTTAATTCCCGTACGTCAAAAAATAAAATGAGAGGTCAACGTTTTTCGACACCTGAAGAAGCGGTTGATGCGTTCAGAATGCATGTTTTGGAGACACCTCAATCAGAGTGGCAACAGTGCTTCGACAATTGGTTCAAAGGCATGCAAAAGTGTATAGTACTTAAGGAGGAATTTTTTGAAAACCAATAAAGCGATTTTCGGTGTTTAATATTCGTTTTTGTGTTCTCTAATCCCGAAATATAAAAGACAATCTTCGTAATTGTCGAAAATAAGTATTCAAAGTATACATATTTCTCATATGTTGTAAAAGAATGCTCAGCGGAGCGGACCCGGTTCAGCTAGTTTTTTAAAAAAATAGAAAAATTTTATAAAAATAAAATTTTCAGAAAATTGTTATAGAAATGAAATATTAACAAAATTTCCTCTAGAAATGAAGTTTTGTCAAAATTTTATGTATCAATTGAATTACAAAGTTGACCAAAATTCCTATAGAAATAAAATTATGCCAAAATTTTCTGTTGAATTAAAAATTTTCCCAAATTTCCTATAGAAACTAAATTTTGACCAAATTTCCTATAGTAATAAAATGTTGGCAACATTTCCTATAGAAATGAAGTTTTGAGAAATTTTTTCTTTTGAATTACAATTTTGACACAATTGTGTATTAAATTAAAATTTTGACCAAATTTCCTGTAGAAATGAAATTTTGACAAAATTTCATGTAAATAGATGTTAAATTTTGATAAAATTTTCTATAGAAATGAAGTTTTAACAACATTTTTATAGAAATGAAATTTTAACAACATTTCGTATAGAAATGAAATTTTGACAAAATGAAATTTGAAATGTTGACAAAATTTCCTAAAGAAATTGTATTTTAACAAAATTTTCTATTGAATTACAATTTTGACCAAATTTCCTATAGAAATGAAATTTTCACAAAATTCTCGTTTAAATTAAAATTTTAGCACAATTTTCTTTTGAATTACAATTTTGACCAAATCTTATATTTAACAATTAAAAGCGTGCTAAGTTCGACCGGGCTAAATCTTGGATGCCCACCACCATGGATTCCGCTAAAAATGTACCTTATTAACTGAGTTTGTATTTGAATTATTGTATTTTGGTCTCAAAAAATCATATTGGGATATCGATACTTAGGGGGGCCTACATCACCCTATTGACCGATTCGGATAAAATTTGACGCTGATGTTATAAGTCATAACATAGAATTTTTGGGCTAAAATTTCAGTTAAATCAGGTGAAAATTTATGCTGAAGAAGTCGGATCGGTTTATATGGGGGCTATATCTGTTTAAAGACCGATTCGGATCATACTTAGCATGGATATTGGAGGCCATAACTTAGGTCCCAAATTTCAGCCAAATCGGATGAAAATTGGGGCTTCTAAAGGCTCAAGAAGTAAAATCCGAGGTTCGGTTTATATGGGGCTATATCTGTTTTTAGACCGATTCGCATCATACTCAGCATGGATATTGGAGGCCATAACTTAAGTTCATATTCCAAATTTCCGCCAAATAGGATTAAATTTGGTAACTCAAGTCCTTGTTCCAAATTTCAGCCAAATCGTATGAAAATTGAGGTTTCTAAGGGCTCAAGAAGTCAAATCCGGGGATCGGTTTATATGGGGACTATATCCAAATCTAAACCGATATGGCCCATTTGCAATCCCCAATGACCTACATCAACAAAAAGTATTTGTACAAAATTTCAAGCGGCTAGCTTTTACGCGTTCGACCGCTATCGTGATTTCGACAGACGGACGGACATGGCTAGTTCGACTCAGAATGTCGAGACGATCCAGAATAAATCTACTTTATGGGGTCGCATATCAATATTTCGAGGTGTTACAAACGGAATGACTAGATAAGTATACACCCCTCCTATGATGGTGGTTATAAAAATCAATTTGTGTGTTCCTTATATAAACAACAAGTAAAAGCGTGCTAAGTTCGGCCGATTATTGGGAACCCATTCTGCTAAAAAATTTGTACACGACTAGCTGAACCGGCCCGCTCCGCTGCGCCTTCTTTTACTTTATAAGGAACAAAATTATGCTTTGAATGTGTATTTTCGACAATTAAAGAGCCTTTAGTGTAATACTATGCTCCGAAAATAGTATATTGCTTGACTAACAATTTAAGAACATAAAAATCTACTCTAAAATACCTCTTACTACAGCCTCATATTGAAATGGTCGGCAAATACGTCCTATATGGGTGGTGTTATGGGAGTGAAGTGATTGTTTATGGGAAGATGGGACCCCCAGAAACTTGATTCCACATTTGGATATCAGATTCGAATTCCACTCAGAGATACCATTCATTTGAGTACCATATTGCCATGGTCGGTAAATATGTCCGATTTAGGGGTGTTTTGGGGGGTCCCATATTGTTGTAATTGGTCTTAATATATATATTTGGTAGGTTTTAGGGTGAACCGGCCCCCCTAGATACACCATCCGAAATTTTTTGGATACCAAATTTTTATTTTTGGTACTATAAAAGAGCACACAACATTTCGTTACAAACGCACCACCCATCACCGAGATATGGCTTTTCTGAAAATTAGAATAAGGGGGAGGGTCCGCCCCCTTCAGATATCAAAAATTCAGTACCCTATTTTCACCACGGGATCATTATGCACAATCAGTGAAAATGTCATGGAAATTGGTTCAGCCGTTTTTGGTGTCTATAAGGAACTCACAAACAAATAAACAAACCGACAAACAAACACAAATTGTTTTTTTTTATATATATTGGGTTGCCCAAAAAGTAATTGCGGATTTTTTAAAAGAAAGAAAATGCATTTTTAATAAAACTTAGAATGAACTTTAATCAAATATACTTTTTTACACTTTTTTTCTAAAGCAAGCTAAAAGTAACAGCTGATAACTGACAGAAGAAAGAATGCAATTACAGAGTCACAAACTGTGAACAAATTTGTCAACGCCGACTATATGAAAAATCCGCAATTACTTTTAGGGCAACCAATATATATTCGGATCGACTCAGATTTGTGTTTAGTTTTCGTTATGTCCGTCTGTCTGCCCATATTAATTTGAGCACAAAGTGCAATATTTATAAATTTGCATTTTCAGAAGAAGATAAATTAAGCTCAAGATCATAATTTTATTCTACATAACAAACTTCAGCTATATCTGACAAAAGTTGCATGCAATTTTCCAACAACTGTTGGAAGTTGTAACGAAACTTTACGAATCGGACAAAAATTACGGCTTCTAGGGGCTAAAGAAGTCAAATCGGGAGATCGGTTTTTATGGGAGCCATATCTAAATCTGAACCGATATGGCCCATTTGCAGTCCCCAATGACCACATCAAGAAAAAAATTCAATCGTCTAGCTTTACGCGTTCGACCGCTATTTCATAAAAATCGGTTCAGATTTAGATTTAGCTCACATATATATTTTTCAGCCGATTTGATCTATTAAGGCTGTAGAAGCCACAAGTTTTTTCCGAATTTCATAAAAATCGGATCCGATATATAGCTCCCATATATTTATATATTTCTTCCGATTTGAGCTATTAAGGCTGTAGAAGCCAACACTTTAGTCCGATATTTACTAAATTTACCAAATGAAGTGCTTTTTTTGTGACGTCCCAATTGGTGTGTAATATTTCTTCAGAATCGGATCAGATTTCGATATAGCTCCCATAAATATCATTCATCAGATATGGTCTTTTAAGGCTGTAGTAGCCACATTTTGGTTCGATCCTTACAAAATTTAGCACGAGATTTTCTATTTGTCATCCCAATATATTTGCAAAATTTCATTAAATCGGATCAGATTTAAATATAGCTTTCATATATATCTTCAGCTGATTGGGCTATTAGGGCTGTAGTAGTCACAATTTTGGTCCGATCTTTACACAATTTTGCAAGGTTTTATTTGACGTCTTAATACATCTTTTTTTATGAAAATCGGTTCAGATTTAGATGTAGCTTCCATATATATCTTTCATGGCCTTTTTAGCTGCAGTCGCCACAATTTTGGTTCGATCTTTATAAAATTTAGCATGAGATGTTTATTTAACGTCCTAGCACGTATGCTAAATTTTATTAAAGTCCGGCCAGATTTAGATATATTAACCAATATGGCCCTTAAAGTCTGTAGTAACGACCATTTAAGTCGTATCGAAAAAATTCTTGCAAGGTTCTATGCAGGTTTTCAATAGGCAGGCGAAATTAAAGTCTGACTAGATTTCAACATAGGTTTCATGTTTTGAAAGTAAAGGGTGATTTTTTTGAGGTTAGGATTTTCATGCATTAGTATTTGACAGATCACGTGGGATTTCAGACATGGTGTCAAAGAGAAAGATGCTCAGTATGCTTTGACATTTCATCATGAATAGACTTACTAACGAGCAACGCTTGCAAATCATTGAATTTTATTACCAAAATCAGTGTTCGGTTCGAAATGTGTTCATTCACCGTAACGTTGCGTCCAACAGCATCTTTGAAAAAATACGGTCCAATGATTCCACCAGCGTACAAACCACACCAAACAGTGCATTTTTCGGGATGCATGGGCAGTTCTTGAACGGCTTCTGGTTGCTCTTCACTCCAAATGCGGCAATTTTGCTTATTTACGTAGCCATTCAACCAGAAATGAGCCTCATCGCTGAACAAAATTTGTCAAAATTTGAACACATTTCGAACCGAACCAAACACCGAACACATTTCGAACCGAACCAGATATCACGTCTCTTTTTTCGTGTTGATATTAAAGGTTTCAGGAAGTTGAATTCTTAGTTAAACTAAACAAAGTATTAAGCTTAATTTACATTCTAGTTCATTAAAAATTCTCTTTTTATCATGAGCGCTAAACTAGTTCCTAGGGTATTTACGATTATTGTTGCAAATAATTAATTTAATATCCCCTTTAAAATTATAACCATATAAAATAAGTCTTCTTCTTCTTCCTCTTATTCATCTTCTTCTCTAGCTTTTTAACCCCATAGGCCAATCATAGATATTTGCCATTATCCAATCACACATGGTAGTCTTCCCAAACTAATGCGACAATACTGAAAGAGCGAAAAATACGCCCACTTTGCTACACTTGTTAGCCTTTAGCCGAGTGTTGTTCCATATCCCCTTAACGGATTTGAATAAAATCGATGCAAATTTAATTGCATATGTGATTTATTTGTAATATCGCGCGTGCGATGTAGCACTTAGTAATTAAAAGGTAGCAAATGGTAATAATAATAAACTAACCCTATAATATTGAATCAATTATTAAGATATTGAGAAGGGTTGCCATATAATCAAATATTATTGAATGTTGTGGGCAAGCATGAAAACTATGGGAAATTCTCAGTACTTATCAGAAATTAAAAAAATATTTTAATCAAAGATTTTGTATTCAACTGCTAGTCAAAATATTAAATGTATTTAAAAACAAGAAAATTTAAAAAAAAGATGTTTCGAGAAAATTTTAATTATTAATTTTTTATCGAAAAGTTTCAAAATTAAGTTTTTATAAAAAAATTTTTCTAAGAAGAATTCAAAAAAAAAAATTTTTTTCCATTAGAATATTTTCAATTGAAAATTTTGTTAGTTTTATTTCGTCTTTTTTATGTGTTCTTTTATTTTGACCTTGAAGATCCTTTGGTTTTTACACTCACCACCATAGGATGGGGGTATACTAATCTAGTCATTCCGTTTATAACACCTCGAAATATTCGTCTAAGACCCCATAAAGTATATATATTCTTGATCGTCTCGACGTTCTGAATCGATCTAGCCGATCCGTTTCTACGCGCTCGAACGCGTAGAGCCAGCCGCTTGATGTTGTACACTGAGACTTAATACTGATGTAGGTCGTTGGGAATTGCAAATGGACTGTACCGGTTCAGATTTAGTTATAGCTCCCATATAAATGTATTTCCAGATTTGACTTCTTGAGCCCTTACAAGCCGCGATTTTTGTCCAATTTGGCTGAAATTGGTGGTGTTCCGCTAAGACTTCAAACAGCTATTCTAAGTACGGTCCGAATCGGTGTGTAACCTGATATAGCTCCCATATAAATCGATCTCCCGATTTTACTTCTTGGGTCCTTACAAGCCGCAATTTTGTCCGATTTGGCTGAAATTTTGCATGTGGTGTTCTGTTACGTCCATGTGGTATTCTGTGACGTCCAACAACTGTATCAAATACGATCCAAATCAGTCTATAACCTGATATAGCTCCCATGTAAACCTGACTCTCGATCATTCTTGTTCGGTTCCTAGAAGCTTTAATTTTTGCTGGTTTGACAGAAGTTTGATATGTAGAATAAAATTGTACCCTTCACTAATTATACCCTCCACCATAAGATGGGGGGTATACTAATTTCGTCATTCTGATTGTAACTACTCGAAATATTCGTCTGAGACCCCATAAAGTATATATATTATTGATCGTCGTGAAATTTTATGTCGATCTAGCCATGTCCGTCCGTCTGTCCGTCCGTCTGTCCGTCTGTCTGTCGAAAGCACGCTTACATCCGAAGGAGTAAAGCTAGCCGCTTGAAATTTTGCACAAATACTTCCTATTAGTGTAGGTCGGTTGGTATTGTAAATGGGCCATATCGGTCCATGTTTTGATATAGCTGCCATATAAACCGATCTTGGGTCGTGACTTCTTGAGCCTCTAGAGTGCGCAATTCTTATCTGATTGGAATGAAATTTTGCATGACGTGTTTTGTTATGATATCCAACAACTGTGCCAAGTATAGTTTAAATCGGTCCATGTTTTGATATAGCTGCCATACAAACCGATCTTGGGTCTTGACTTCTTGAGCCTCTAGAGGGCGCAATTCTTATCCGAATGGAATGGAAATTCGCACGACGTGTTTTGTTATGATACCCAACAACTGTGCCAAGTATGGTTTAAATCGGTCCATAACCTGACATAGCTGCCATACAAACCGATCTTGGGTCTTGACTTCTTGAGCCTCTAGAGGGCGCAATTCTTATCCGAATGGAATGGAATTTCGCACGACGTGTTTTGTTATGATACCCAACAAATGTGCCAAGTATGGTTTAAATCGGTCCATAACCTAATATAGCCGTCATATAAACAGATCTGGGGATGGACTTCTTGAGCTTCTAGAGGGCGCAATTCCTATCCGATTTGGCTGAAATTTTGCATGACGTATTTTATTTTTACTTTCAACAACTGTGTCAAATAAGGTTCAAATCGGTTCATAACCTGATATAGCTGCCATATAAACCGATCTGGGATCATGACTTCTTGACCCCTAGAAGTCGCAATTATTATCCGATATGCCTGAATTTTTTTACGACGGATCCTCTCATGACCATCAACAAACGTGTTTATTATGGTCTGAATCGGTCTATAGCCCGATACAGATCCCATATAAATCGTTCTCTCTATTTTATTTCGTGAGCCCCAATGGGCGCAATTCTTATACGAATTGGCTGAAATTTTACACAGGTCTCCAACATATAATTTAATTGTGATCCGAACCGGACCATATCTTGATGTCGTTTTAATAGCAGAGCAACTCTTTTCTTATATCCTTTTTTGCCTATGAAGAGATGCCGGGAAAAGAACTCGACAAATGCGATCCATGGTGGAGGGTATATAAGATTCGGCCCGGCCGAACTTAGCACGCTTTTACTTTTTTTTGCCTAAGAAGAGATGCCGGGAAAAGAACTCGACAAATGCGATCCATGGTGGAGGGTATGTAAGATCCGGCCCGGCCGAACTTAGCACGCTTTTACTTGTTCAAATTGATTAAGTTGCCCAACGACTATCGAGCATGGTGTAGAGCTCGCTTTTGTTCTGAAACAGTGCTCAATGAGTACCCTAGCAAGCGTAGTAAGAGAGCACAAAGACTTATTTTCCGCTATTCCAACATAAACTAAAAATCAATGCTTAGAACAACTGCACTTCGGAATGAAAAAGGGAGCGTATTGAACCCTGTTTCAGAACAAAAACGAACTCTCCACCGTACTCAATGGTCGTTGGGTATGTAGAGCACCTTAATCAATTTGACAAAGATGTTCATGATGTTTAAACAACAGCACACACTAGCTAAACTTTTATAAGCCTTTTTCTATGCTATTCTTTTAACAGAGAGCATAGAATTTAAATGATCTCGAACTAAAATATTTTCGAAAAATCAAAATTTTATTTCTATAGAAAATTTCAAAATTTTATTTCTGAAAAAAAAAAATTAAAATTTTTCCTTCTGGAAATGTTGTCATGGAATATTGCAATAAATAAAAACGTGCTAAGTTCGGCCGGGCCGAATCTTGGGAACCCACCGCCATGGATTCTGCTACAAATTTATACAAAACAAATTTAGTTGGGTATAATTTTATTCTACATAACAAACTTTTGTCAAACCAGCAAAATTATGGAACAAAATTATCCTTTGAATATTTACTTTCGACAATTCAAGAGCTTTTAGTGAAATCATGCTACGAAAATAGTAAATGTATATCGCTTAAATAACAGTAGAACATTATAAATGACTTTATCTAATCCCATATGTTTTAGTTTGGATGTTAGATGTACTCAATTTTTAAAATCCGATTAATGTCCGATTTAGCATTGTTTTCGGGAGTGAGGTGGTCCCCATTGGATTAAGGAAATTTTATGTGATGAGGAGTCCCCAAACACTTGAAAATTTGGTTATTTTATTCGTTTTCGAATCTCTAGTACCTTTCATTTGAGCCACATATGGTCATGGTCGCCAAATTTGTACTTTTTGGGGGGTGTTTTGGGGAAGAGGCGGTGCCCCAAATTTATGGTCCCACATTTGGATATCAGATCCGTATTCTACTCCCAAATACATTTGTTTGAGCCCCATAGTAAATAACTGCTGTTTGTGGCTGTTTTGGAAAAGGGGTAGACCCCCAGAAAATTGGTCACGAAAGTGAGTATTAATTTTGTGTTCTACTCCCTAATAGCTTTTATTTAATCGCCACATTGACATGGTAGGTAAATATGTAAGATTTAGGGAGCGGTGTGATTCACCGAACACTTAGCCCTGAAAATAAATCAGCCTAGTGCTCTAATTTCAAATATGAACTATTTGAACCCCATATTACCATTGGCCTCAAAATCGGATATTAAATTCGTTTTCTAATCTCAAATACCTTTCATTTAAATCCCTTGTTGGAAAAGTCTTCAAATATGTTCGGTTTGGGATATGGCCCCTAAAAACTATGGTGAGCAAATGCGTACTATTTTGGGATTGTTATGGGGATGGGACGTCCCATAGACAGTTGGTCCCGAATGTTGAAATCACATTCGTAGTCTACTCCGAAATACCTTTCATATGAGCCCTATATTTCAATAAACGGCAAACATGTTCGGTTTGGGGATTTGGCGGCCATTCAGCATTTGGGGAGGGGCGGACCCCCAAACACTTGGTATCACATTTGGATATCAGATGCGTATTCTACTCTCAAGTACCTTTTATTTGAGCCCCATATTGCCATGTTCAGCAAATAAGTCCCCCATACACTTGGATCAACATTAAAATATCAGATTCGTATTCTACTCGCAAATACCTTTCATTTGAGCCTTATATTGCCATGGTCGGTATATATGTCCGATTTTGGGGTGTTTTCGGGATTGGGGTGTTCCCCTAAACACTTGGTCGGACAATTGGATATCAGATGCGTTTTCTTATGTTAAACACCTTTCATTTGAGTCCCATATTGTCGTGATTGGTACATATATATATTTGGTAGGTTTTGGGGGTGGGGCGGCCCCCCCTAGGTACCCCAACCAAAATTTGGATAGCAAATTTTTGTTTTTAGGTTACCATAAGAGAGCACACAAAATTTCGCACCACCCATCTCCGAGATCTGGCGTTTCTGAAAATTAGGGAAAGGGGGAGGGACCCCCCAGATATCAAAAAACGTAGTACCCTTTTTTCACCACGGGATCATTATGCACCATCTGTGAAAATTTGAACAAACAAACTAACCGACAACAAACAAAACACACACAAATTAATTTTTATATATAAGATTTATTTTTGTCATGCTCTACTCTCAAATACCAGTCAGTCAGTAAATAGTTACCATGTGTGGGGGTTGTTTTGGGGAAGGGGTAGACCCTCAGAAAATTGGTCCCGAAAGTGGGTATCAATTTAGTGCTCCACTCCCCATTACCTTTCATTTGAGCCTCACATTGACATGGTCAGTAAATATGTCCAATTTAGGGTTGTTTTGGGGAGTGAGATGGTCGCCCAAACACTTCGAAAACACTGAAGCACATCAGCATCTTGCTCTACTCACAAATATCATTTATTTCAACCCCATACTGTCATTGGCCTCAAAATTGGATATGAAATACGTTTGCTAATCTGAAATGCCTTTCATCTAAACCCCTTATTGCAAAAGTCTGCAAATATGTCCGGTTTGGGATATGGGCCCTAAAAACTATCACTATCGAGCTGTCTTGAAGACCTAAATTGTCATGGTGAGCAACTACGTCCTATTTGGGGGTTGCTATAGGAGTGGGACGTCTCTTGGACAGTTGGTCCCGATTGTTAATATCACATTCGTGGTCTACGCTCAAATCATTTGAGTCCCATATCTCCAACGTCACCAACATGTCCGGTTTGGGGGGTGTTTTGGTGAATGGGGCGGAAACTCAGTGACTTGGCCCTGAAAATATTGTATATATCAGATTCGTGTTCTTCTCTAAAATACCTATTTTTTGAGCCTCATATTGCAATGGTCAGCAAATACGTCCTATTTAGGTAGTGTTATGGGGGTGGGGTGGCCCCATAGACACTTTGTCTCGAATATTGATATCAGATTCGTGCTTTACTCCCAATGACTTTTCATTTAAGCCCCATATATCTATGATAGCAAATTTGTCCTCTTTGGGGGTGTTTTTGGGAAAGAACGGCCCCTCAAACATTTGGTGCCACATTTGGATATCAGATCCGTATTGTACACTCAAATTCTCTTTATTTGAACCCTATATTGCCATGATCTGTAAATAAGCCCTGTTTGTGAGGTGTTTTCCCTACATTTGTATATAAAATTCCTAATCTACTCGTAAATACCTATCATGGTGGGTAAATATGTCCGATTTAGAGTTGTTTTGGGGTTAGGGTGGTCCACCAAACTCTTGGTCCCACAATTGGATATCAGATACGTTTTCTACTCTTAAATACCTTTGATTTGAGTTCCATATTGTCGTGACTTTTCTTTATATATATTTAGGTTTTGGGGGTGAGGAGGCCAAGCTCACCCAAATTTTGATACTTTAAGAGAGTACACAAAATTTCGCTTAAATCGCACCACGTGATCATTATGCACCATCTATAACAATTTCAATAAAATCGGTTCAGCTGTTTTTAAATCTATAAGAAATACTCAAAAAAACGTGACCCAATGGTTCAGTTAGAATAAACTAATTTCGAATAAAGTTGAACTTCATATAGCGCTAAATACATTTTTATTCGTTTTTAGTTAATGTTGATCTAAAATATAATTACTTCGTTATGGTTCAACGTTTAATAAATGGAACTAAATTATTCTTAGCTCAGTGCATATGATGACCAATCGTGAAAGATATTTTGAACTGAAATCAACACAATTGATAGAATAAAAAAAAACCCAAAATATTTACTGTGTGTTTATACATCTGAACAAAATTTTGGCAAAATCTGGGCTTCTATTTCGTTCAGATTTAACCAATGCGCATGAAATAATTCATTTAATTGTAGATGTTGTATTTACTCTCATATTAATCCTTTGTTTTATTTTATTAATATATTTCAAATTTATACATTGCGAATATAAATTTCGTATATATTAACTACTAACTCTTTAACTTTAACGTGAATATTGAATTCGTGCCCCTGTAGCCCATATCCGCCTATGACTCTGAAAAAAAGGGTGAAGTGGATATCAATTTCGTACTATACTCCCAAATAGCTTTTATATAAATCACATAAATCAATAAATAGTAAATAGGTATTTTAGGGTGGGGCGACCCCCAAACACATGGCTCTTCAATTGGATATCAAATTCGTTTTTCTCTCAAGCACCTTTCGTTTGAGCCGTATATTGTGGTAATTGGTCTGTATATCGATGTACCGGGTGTTGGGTGGCCCCCGAGGCACTGACCCCAAACAATAGAAACCATGTTTTGTTTTAAGTCACTGTAAGAGTGCAAAAAAAAATTTCGAACGAATCGCATTACAAATCCATGATATCTTTTTTTTTTTGAAAATTAGGGTAATGCGAAATGCTTTTTAGGGGAGTGATGGTACCTCTGACATTTCGACTCAAATATCGATATTAAATTCGTGCTTCACTCCCAAATCCCTTTAGTTGGAGCCCCAGTTGGAGTTTTGGGGTAAGGGCGACTTCCTGGGTACTTGGAACGAATTTTTAACACTATATTCGCTGATCGTTCAAAAAACCTATTTTAGGGTGTTTTGGGGTTGGGGCGGCCCCTTAGTTACTTTGACCCAATTTTTAATATGAAATTCGAACTCTCCTCCTGAATAACTTTAATTTGAGTCCTATATTGTCCCAATCGGTACACTTATATTTTTGGGTAGTACTTTTGGGGGAGGGTGTCCGTCCCCTTCCGGTATCAAAAAATTATATAGCCTAGGTTTCCTTGTAGACCAACCTACACAATCTGTGAAAATTTCAAGGTAATCGGTTCAGCCGTTTTTGAGTCTATACGGAACAAACAAACACAAATTCACTTATATATATATATATATATATATATATATATATATATATATATATATATATATATATATATATATATATATATATATATATATACATATATATATATATATATATATATACATATATATATATATATATATATATATATATATATATATATGTAGCTTCAAATAAACACGTTCACATATTTAATGGCCTTGGAAAAATGTCCAAATAAGTCGCATAGTAGTAAGCACCATATTTTCCCAAAAATTCCGTTACGCCATATACAAAAAATTTTATAGACTGTTAAAAAAGAAATGAAAGTGTTGAGTATAGATACGTAGTTTTATTTTCATTCTAATATTTACCATCAGTTGTACGTCCGTACAATATTTGTACGTGCGTTAAAATATTCCATTGCTGTTATATTCTGAGACAAGAATGGAAAATATTATTTGAACAGATAGAAATGTCGACATCGTGACTCACCAAGTTTACCTTGGCAATGTGTTGCGGATGCCTTTTTGTCGGCGGCTCATGTGTGTCACGGGAATGGTTTGCATGATTTTTAGCTGTTACCCTCAGGTAAATAGAGGAATATGTAAAATGCGGAATATCCTTTTTCTAAGGACATTTTATTTAGAGTTTCTAAGATGGATCTTTTTATCCTATACAAAGTGAAGTAACAAATCGAACGTTCTCGTATTATGATATTCTAAGTTTCTAATCATGTGATTATTGTATGACTCACAAACAATGTGTTTCAAAAGCACCTTTATAATTGCATTATAGCTATGTTTGGTATAACTGAGAAGAATGGATTTAATCATCTCTGTTACAAAATCTATCGATCTGAGTTTATTTGAAACAAAATTTTAAGTTAAAACATGTAATTGAATAAAATTTATTCAACTATACTTAAGTTTAAGAAATTCGTAAACTATTTTGTACGAATATTTATTCAAATTGAAGAATATAGAAGCGTTGAACTCAACACAACAACATGTTTATATTGGGTAAATAAAAACGTTTGCTATAGGATTAATTAAGCTGTTGAGAAGAAACTGGGTTAAGTAAACTGAATTCCCAAACCCAAGTTAGTGAACTATTTGCCACTATAACAGATGGATAAAACTTACTAAAAATTTGCCTTTTTTCTTGTTTTTAGTCAAAATTTAAACAAATTAGACTAAAATTTTTGTTTGTTTCTCTTTCGAGACGAGCTCAATGATCGGAGATTTTTTTCCCTTGCAAATGGAAAGGAAAGCCAGAGATAGCAACACACACCAACCACTATGGAACGCGTTTCGTCATTGGTTAGAAGACTTTTCAACCATATTAGGTGTGATGGCTTCAAGGGCCGAACGTTGGTATGTTGTATTTGAATCGTATTTATTGCGCAAATACCTCTATGATACAAATACCACATTAACCAAGCTCGACAACCCTGTCTATTAGCAGTACTTTTCCCAATACATGTGTTTTCGTGCAGTGACAGATTTTTTGTCTGCTTCAATTACACTACTTCCATGGTTGTCAAGTGTGGTTTAACCATCAATTTTTGTCCGATTTGGCTGTCATATGTTTGCATATGGTCCATATCAGTCTATAACCTGATATAACTCCCATGTAAACCGGTCTCTCGATCATCCTTATTCGGTTCGTAGAAGCTTTAATTTTTGCTGGTTTGACAGAAGTTTGGTATGTAGAATAAAATTATCCCCTTAAACTAAATTTAATTTATATAAATTTTTAGCAGAATCCATGTAAGGTTCCCAAGATTCGGACCGGCCTAACTTAGCACGCTTTTACTTGTTTTAGAAAATCCTGCAAGGTTTTTTTTTCTTTATATATTTTTTAATTTTTTTTTATAATGTGTCAAAATTTTGTTCCTATAGAAAATATTGTCAGAATTGAATTTTGTCAAAATTTTTTCTTTGGAAAATTTTGTTAGAAAAATTTTATTCTATCGAAAATTTGTCTACATTTTATTTCTATAGAAAAAAATTTAAATATTTGTTTAGTCGAAAAAATTTTTTAAATCTAATTTTTAAATGCCTTGTCAAAAAACGACTTTTGTAGATTTTTTTTAAACATTAAAGCAAAATTTTTTGTTTTGTTTTTTCATCATTTTTTTATTCCAAAAAATTGATTTTTTTTATAATTTTTTTTTTTTGTCAAAATTTCGTTTTTGTTCAAATTGTAGTTTCAATCATAAACGAGCTTGAAATACTAGAAACCACGTTAAACATTTCTGAGCAACCAGCATAGTGAGTATGCCTCTAGCGACATGCAAGCTGTGTGCTTTTCCAGCACCAGCAAGCAGAGGGAATTCTATTTTAGGTTATCATTCCTTTGAATACTTCTCTGCATATTATAACGCAGCGCTTCGCTTATTCCAGGGGTAGGAACTAGAAGAAATGTTTGCTTCTCTTTTTCTTGTGTTATCACCAAAGCGAGAATATGTTAAGTGAGAGCAAAAAACTCATAACGCATGAAATGGTTCGGTGATTATGCTACAACACACATACAAATAAAACTACTTCACCAGCGATTGTTAATCGCCAAAAAAGAAATTGACATTGTGTGCCCTTGATTAGCATTCATTGGCTATATGGATAGGGAATGCTGAAAGTAAGTTATTATTTTTCTTGTTACGCTTACAGAAAGATTACACGCTTCAAATTGAAAGTTTAACTATATATAGGTTAAACTATAGGTTTTAGCACATTCAATGAACTTATGCATGACCGAAATTTTTATTGATAGAGAGACAAGTGCTAAGTAATGTTAAAATTATATTTTTAGAGCACTTATTGTCCTAAGGGTATTTTTTTTAGAACATTTTGTCAATTAATCTATATATATAAAATATATACTCAGAATTTTGTATATATTTTACTTATATAGAATTCCCCCAAAATGGTATTTTTAGCAACTTTTGTGGAAGTTTAGTTTGCATTTTTTAGGCTCTGAATTTATTGGTTAATTGGCATCCTTGTTCAACATGTGATGGATAATTAAATTGTCACTCATCAATTACAATAAAAATGCTGGTGTTAAAGTTAGCAAAACTAATAGATATTCTCCCTTCTCAATTTTTCTACTTTTCCCTTCTCATAATGTTCTGACAACTAAAAGACATTTTAATTACCATACTTTCTTCTCTTTCTCCGATTTTTTCTTTCGATATGTGTAGCAATTGCACGCGGTTCTCAATGGTCTGGACGTCGCTGCTGTGCCTTAGGAGTTTCCCCACGCTGCAGTAATGCGTGTGCCACCATGTCCTCGACGGGTGAACTAATAAACGCATGTCGCCAAAGTGATGAGCAGCATATGTTCGCATGTTTCGAACGTCAAGAATCTGGCGATCGGTGTTGTGGAAATGCACGAACCTCTGAATGTTTGCAGGTGAGTAAAAAATTGTGTTGCTTTAAATGTGTATTAAAGGCAAACATTAAAATTTTTAACAGCAATGAAAAGACGCGCAAACTATAGATGGTGTAGAAAACGTTTTTTTTAGACTAATCTAAGATCTACTTCTAAGTGAAATGAAATGTGAGAAGCCTCTTGGATCCTTATCTATACATTTTACATTACTTTAACCGGCTATAACAGAACATCTGTTCCATTAGACGAACTTAGAATAGCGATTCATACGCCTCGATCTTCTGTGCTTCTTCCAAAATCTCTGTCACCAAGTTTCGAGATGTCATTCACCGCTTGATCTTTTCATCAGCCTTTTGGTCGTTCCGGTTTGCGTGTACTACCGTGATCGCCTTCAAAACACTACTTCGCTGGAGCTTCTTCATTCATTCTGAAAACATGATCTAGTCAACGCAACCCTTGCATTTTGGTATGTTTAACTATGCCAACGTCGTCATACAGCTCATACAACTCATACAGTTCGTCGACGTGGATACTCTCCATCAATGCAAACTTAAATTTACGAAGAATCTTTCTCCCAAACACTCCAAGCACTGCCTGGTCTGCTTTCGCAAGTACCCATGCCTCGGAACCATATAGCAACACGGGTTGTGTCTTGTATTGTGCAATCTTCGTCTGTAGAGAGGTGGCTTTGCTCCTCATCTGCCTGCTTCCAAATCCAAAGTAGCATCTGTTTGTCAGTATTATTCTTCGCTTGAAATTTTGCAGATATACTTAATATTGATGTAGGTCGTTGGGTATTGCAAATGGGCCGTATCGGTTCAGATTTGGAAATAGCTGCCATATAAACTGATCTCCCGATTTGCCGTCTTGAGCCACTGGAAGCCTCAATGTTTGTCTGATTTGGCTGAAAATTAGCAGCAGAAAATTACAGTTCAAATCGATCGATAACCTGGCATAGCTCCCATATAAACCGCCCTTACAAGGGCTCCCATATAAACCGCTCGATTTGGCTGAAATTTTGCACATAGTGTTCTGTTATGAGTCTCAAGAACTGTGCCAAGTACGGTCCAATTCGTTCTATAACCAGATATAGCTCCCATATTTTAGCAGATTCCATGGTTGGTGGGTTCCAAGGTTTGGCCCGGCCGAATTAAACACGGTTTTACTTGTTGTCACTCAATTCGTTCGCCAATTCATTGAAAACAGCTGATTTTATAACGGAAAAACAGCTGTTTTCATTGAACTGGCTAACGAATCGAGTGACAACAAGTTAAAGCGTGCTAAGTTCAGCCGGGCCGAATCATATATACCATCCACCATGGATCGCGTTTGCCAAATTCTTTGCCCGGTATCTCTTAATAGGCAAACAAAAGATAATGGATAATAATTGCTATGCCATTGGAGCTTTGTCGTTTTATAAACCAATTCGGGCCATACTTGGATTGGATGTTAAAGACAATAGTAGACCCCGTTAGTCCCGAAGTTAGTATACCACCATCCTATGGCAAAGGGTATAAAAAGAAAAGAAGTAAAAGCCCGTTAAGTTCGGCAAGGCCGAACCCTGCACCATGGATCACGTTTGTCGATTTTGTTCCCGGTATCTCTTTAGGCAAAGATTTGGCTAAAATTTCGTACAACGACTAATCTTATGACCCCATATATGGTCTGAATTTTTATTCGATTGGCCTGAAATTTTGCACAATGACTTCTACTATTGGGTACAACATCAAAACCAAGTATGGTCCGAATCGGTCCATAACCTGATATAGCTCCAAAAGCATAGCAATTTGAATCTATTGGGTTGCCCAAAAAGTAATTGCGGATTTTTTAAAAGAAAGTAAATGCATTTTTAATAAGACTTAGAATGAACTTTAATCAAATATACTTTTTTACACTTTTTTTCTAAAGCAAGCTAAAAGTAACAGCTGATAACCGACGGAAGAAAGAATGCAATTACAGAGTCACAAGCTGTGAAAAAATTTGTCAACGCCGACTATATGAAAAATCCGCAATTACTTTTTGGGCAACCCAATATTATCCTCTGTTTGCCTATAAAGAAATACAGTCAAAGAACTTGACAAAAGCGATCCATGGTGTATACCCTCCACCATGTATACCCTCCAGATTCATTCTGGCGGAAATTAGCATACTTTTACTTGTTATACCCACCACCGAAGGATGGGGGTACATTTTGTCATTCCGTTTGCAACACATCGAAATATCCATTTCCGACCCCATAAAGATCTTGCCATGTCCGTCTGTTGGAATCACGCTACCGTCTTTAAAAATAGAGATATTGAGCTGAAACTTTGCACAGATTCTTTTTTTTCCATAGGCGGGTTAAGTTCGAAAATGGGCTATATCGGACTATATCTTAAAATAGACCCCATATAGACCGATCCGCCGATTTAAGGTCTTAGTCCCATAAAAGCCACATTTATTATCAGATTTTGCTTACATTTGGTACAGTGAGCTGAGTTAGGCCACTCGACATCCTTCTTAAATTTTGCTCCGATCGGTTCAGAATTGGATATAGCTGCCATACAGACCGATCTCTCAATTTTGAGTTTTGGTCCCATAAAAGACATTTGACACAATGACTTATGTTAGGCTTTTCGACATCCGTGTCGTATATGCTTCAAATCGGTCTATATTTGGATATAGCTACCAAAAAGACCAATATTTTGTTCTGCAAAATTAAAAATTGTCTGCTCAATGTCCGTGCCGAATTTGGTCCAAATCGGACCCTATTTCGATATAGCTGTTATGGGAACATAAATTATGCATCTTTCACCGGATTATTACGAAAGATGGTTTACATATATACCCGAGCAGGTGGGTATCCACGGTTCGGCCCGACCGAACTTTACGTCTTTTTACTTGTTTTATGTTGATATCTGGTGCTACTAACTACCATGTTTTTTGCCGCGACGAAATCTATTAGCCTCAACCCATTATCGGACGTAATCTCGTGGAAATTAACTTTTCCGACTGTTGGACCAAAGATATTTTCCTTCATTATCTTCGCATTAAAATCTCACAGAACTATTTTAATATCAGGGGCGGGGCAACGGTCGTATTCTCTCTCTAGGCACTCCTAGAAAATATCCTTGGTCGGGGCATGGGTACAAATAAGGCTGATGTTGAAAAAATTGCCTTTTATGCGGATTATGGCTAGCCTCTCATCCACCGGAGCAAAGCTGGAGACAAGGTGTTTCAGTCTTTGACTTACAACAAATCCACAGCCAAGTTCATGCCTTGTGTCATGGCAGCTATAGTATAGTTCGACCCCGTTTTGTGTTGTTGTGTTGCCATTCCCGGTCCATCGCAAAAAGGTCCTTTATAATTGAGTTTAAACTTGAATCGGAAAGCAATCATTGATGCTCGGTTCCTGGTGTTTTTAAAAATTAGGTTAATGAGAAGTGCTTCTTAGGGGAGGGATGGTACCTCCGACATTTCGACTCAAATATGGATATCAAATTCGTGCTGCACTTCCAGATCCCCCCGGTAAATATGAACCGGAGGGATTTGACGTATCTATAGGAGAAAAAGCGCCACCTAGACTTGAACGCAAATTTTAATGTCATATTCGTAATATAATCCCAAATACCTTTCATTTGAGTCCCATATAGCCATGGTCGGTTAATATGCCCATTTTGGAGTATTTGGGGGTGGGCGACCTCCCATTACTTGGACCTAATGTTTTATGCCATATTTAGATGACTTTGTGGGTTGGGGCGGCCCACTGGGAACTTGGGCCCAAAATTGTAGTATGATATTCTTTTTCTAGTCTCTATCGACCAACTTTTGATTTTGGGTGCTGTTTTTGGGGTTTGGAAGGGGGGGTCCGCCTCCACCCGATATCTAAAAATTATATAACCTATGTTTCCTTCCAGACAAACGTACACAATCGACGAAAATTTTAAGAAAATCGGTTCAGCCAAGTATCATATAGTCATAATGGGTCTAATGGCGTTTTTGAGGGATGGCGTGACCCCCTATACTTCGATCTGATTTTGTATGCCAGATTCGAAATCTACTCTCGAATACCTTTCATTTGAGCCCCATATTGAAGTGAACGTCTAATATGTCTGTTTCGGGGAGTTTTGGGGTTGGGTCGCCGATGGGTACTTAGGCTCAAATTTTGTCCCGATCGGTCCACTTTCGATTTTGGGTTGTGTTTTTGGCCCGTCCCCTTACCGATATCGAAAAATTAAATAGCCTATGTTTCCTTCCAGACCAACCTACACAATATGCGAAAATTTCAAGAAAATCAGTTCCGCTGTTTTTCAGTCTATACGGAATAAACAAACCGAGTCCCATATATCCGTGATTGGCTAATGTGCCCATTTTGAGCGCTTTTGTGGAGTTGGGTGACCCTCTATACTTCGACATGAATTTGTTTGCCAGATCTACTCCCGCATACTTTTCATTTGATACCCATATTGTCCTTATCGGTCAACTTTTGATTTTGGGTGGTGTTTTTGGAGTAACGGTGGACCTTCCACCGTTACTCCAAACCCCCTTCCATTATCAATAAATTATAAACCCTATTCCTACTACCTGACCATATTCGTAATCTACTCCCGAATACCTTTCATTTGAGGCTCATCTAGCTAGGCTCGAATTATATTCCCATTTGGGGGTGGGGCGACTCCCAATTACTTGGACCACATGTTTTATGTCATATTCGTATTCGGTATGTATTGTAGTCGTTGAGTGAAGCGGACGTGTTTTTATTTCGCTCCTCAAAGAAAAAAAAATATATATATTCGTATCTCGGAATAGGTACTACCTATTACGAAAAAAATTGTAAAGCTTTTTGGAGTAGGCTAGAAATGGATTCCAAAGACTCAACATCTGCGGTGGTGGCGTCAGACCGCAGCATGTTGTCCTCCCCTCCTATAGGTGTGGATGCCTTGGCACCTGTAGTCGTGAGTAATGCTTCAATCGCACAACTAGTCGTCAGACTAATAAATGAGGAAGAGACGAATAAACCAGAGGGATGCACAGTTCGTCCCCAGCCTTTAAGTAAAGGTGGAGTTTCTGACTCGGATTCAGACAGCGACTGTGTCAATGAAACAGTCATCGCAGCCGAATCGAGAGATGAGGGCATCGGGATGACAGCAGAAGTGAGCGATGGCTTTGCTAAGCTCACAAGCAGACCGAGAAAGCAATCCGCAATGGAGACTCCAGACTGTATCCTGCGGAGGTGGACAAAGTTGGAACAGGAACGAAGGAAGCGCGCACGGCCCCTGAGTCTTCATGGAGGACTGTGACTTCCAAAAGGCCACAGCCATCACGGAAGGGGAAAATGGTCGCTGAGAATGATAAGGAGCCGCCCTCTTAGTTCATCTCTGTTGTGCTTCCGTGGCAAGGAAGCGAACTGCTCAAATACAAACAGCATGTCTATGTCAAGGGAAGGTAAGTATCCGAACGAGCTATGCAGAAGGGCCGAAAGGGTCTTGCATATGGCATATGACTGGGCTAGACCCAGATGTCTCAATGTTTACCCATAGAAGACTGAAATATGCCTGTTCACGAGGAAGATGAATGTGGGCGAATTTAACGCACCACGTTTCGAACAATAAGACGATTTCGATATCTGACAAGGTCAAATACTTGGTGTGATCTTGGACAGGAAACTGAATTGGAAGTGTCACATTCAGGAGCGTACTGAGAAGGCTTATTTACGCCTCAGTAGTTTGGTGGAGTGCTATGGAGAAAAAGTGCAACACAATGACCATACAACAGGTTCAGAGAAAATGTTGTCTTGGAATTGGCGGAGAGATTAGGACCACGCCCACTAGGATACTGGAGACTATTCTAGATTGACATACAGATTAAGTGTGAGGCAGCCACAGCGGCTATGAGACTTAAGGCGATGGGAGAATGGATTGAGGATGGGAGCAGATCCTACCATCGCGGTATAATCGAGGCGACGATAGGAAATCTGGAAGGAAGTGGAGAGGTTCCCCATCGGATACCTGAGATGAACCTTGAAGTCGAGTGCGACGCACGGCTGCCATCGGCACAGTCTTGGATTGACGGAACCCTAGTATTGCCATCTGGAAGATCATGTTACACGGATGGATCAAAGCTAGAGGACAGAGTGGGCCTGGAGGTTTACATTGAAAACCCAGGGACTGACACCAGTTTTAGACTGCCTGACCATAATACAGTCCTGCAGGCGGAGCATTTCCTTTGTCATTGCCCGGCTTTCCAACAGATACCGGTACTTAGGTGGAGACACAGTACCAGACATGAACCAACTTAGGGGAGTGGCATTGAAAACAATTAAGGATTTTGTAAGTAGCACGGAATCCACGGAATCCCTAACTTAAAATTTTCTTTTTAGAGGTTACTTTATAGTTTTTAGAGCGCACAACAAGCCGGTTACTGGCTTAGGTGTTTACCCATAGTGGCATGGGGCGGATTAATATCTGCACCCTCTTTTCAACCTAACCATGTCATATCCGTAGTCTAGTCCCGAATACATTTCATTTGAGTCCCATATTGATATTTACGTCCAATATGTTTGTTTGGGGGAGTTTTTGGGGATGGAAGACCTCTCGCATACTTGATTCCAATTTCTAATACCATATTGGTATTCTACTCCCCAATACCTTTCATTTGATACCCATATTTTCCCTATCGGTCCATTCTTTATTTTAAGTGGTGTTTTTGGGATAACGGAGGTGGGTCCGCCCCCTTCCAATATCAACTAACTAAAAAGCCTGTTCCTTCTTCCTGACCATTTTCTTTGTCAACTCCCGAATACCTTTCGTTCGAGTCCCATATTGTCATTATCGTCCAATAAACCCATTTTAGGGGGTTTTGGGGTCGTGGCGGCCCAAATTCAATTTTCAATATGAAATTTGTATTCTACTCCTGAATATCTTTCATTTGAATCCCATATTGTTCCGATCGGTTCACTTTAATTTTTGGGTAGTAATTTTAGGGTAAGCGGGAGGGTCCGCCTCCCTTCCGATATCAATAAATTACAACAACAAAAACAAATTAATTTTTATATACTAGCTGAACCCGGCCCGCTTCGTCTTTGCATTCGCTAAGTTACGTTTATATTTTGGCGGCCATGTTTTATAGAATTTTTAGACTATTGTGGAAGCTTGTCCCAGGGTAGGAAGGTTAAAAAATAATACCGAAAACCGTCAAAGGTTAGTTCCTATATTTTATTTATTTGAAGGACATACAACATGTCAAAACAGTAGTGAAAAAAATATGATCAACTTTGAACACACTCTCCTGTACCTCTCGCTCTCTTTTTCTTTGTCCGGTTTGGGTGGCTATTCAAATAATTTCTGTCTCCCAATAGATGGCGCTGAATTTGTTGTTGGTGATGCTCACTGTTGATTCCCATCACATTGCCATCATTTTGTCTATTTTTGAATTCAATCGAATTTCCACTTTTGTCGGCCTATATATTGTTACCGTTGCGCAAGGGTAAGCATCGTAGACTTACCCTTGCCAAAAATATCAGAAAAAAATTTGAGCATTTTCTTCACTAATAGCTGCGACAATAATCATTATCCATTTAAGAATTCAGTACAAAAACTGACGGCCTAAACCACAAAATTAGTTTTTTTTTGTAAACCATCGAAATATTCATCTGAGACCCAAAAAAGTATATACGTATATTTTTGATCGTCTTGACATTCTAAGTGGATTTAGCCATGTCGGTCCGTCCATCTGTCAAAAGCATGCTAACTTTCGAAGGGATAAAGCTAGGCGCATGAAATTTTGCACAAATACTTCCTATTAGTGTATGGGTCATATTGGCACTCCACTTAAAAATATCTATCACTTGATGCCCCATTGTTTTAATAAGTCAAATAAACTATTAGAGGCTACTTTAGGAAGTAAAGCACCACCTAGATTCTTGGACAAAAAGTTTAATATTCGTCATATTCGTCACCTGCTATCAAATACATTTAATTCGAGGGTCAACTAGCTATGATCGAATTATATTCTCATTTGGAGGTGGAGCGATCCCCAATTTCATGGACCTCATTTTTTTGTTACATTCGTAGTCTAGTCCCGAATACATTTCATTTGAGTCCCATATTGATATTTACGTCCAATATGTTTGTTTGGCGGAGTTTTTGGGGATGGACGGCTCCTCGCATACTTGATCCGAATTTTTAATACCATATTCGTATTGTACTCCCCAATACATTTCATTTGGTACCCAAATTGTCCCTATCGGTCCACTTGTTTTAAGTGGTGTTTTTGGAGTAACGGGGGAGAGTCCGCCCCCTTGCAATATCGACAAACTAAAAAGCCTTTTCCTCTTTCCTGACCATTTTCGTAATCTACTCCCGAATACCTTTCATTCGAGTCCCATATTGTCATTATCGTCTAATAAACCTATTTTAGGGGGTTTTGTGGTCGTGGCGGCTCCCCAGTTACTTGTATCCCATTATTAATATGAAATTCGTAGTATTCTCCTGAATACCTTTCATTTGAATCCCATATTGTCCCAATCGGTTCACTTTTATTTTGGGGTCGTTCTTTTAGGATAAGGGGGAGGGTCCGCCCCCCTACCGATATCAATAAATTATATTGCCTATTGCTCCTTCCGAATCATTGAAAGGAATTGGTTCAGCCGTTTTGGTGTCTATACGGAATAAACAAATTTACAAACACACAAACAAACAAACAAATAAACAATCAAATGTATGTATGTACATACATACAAACAAACAAACACAAATTCATTTTTATATAAAATGACTAGCTGACCCAAGCCCGCTCCGCTGCGCCTTCTTTCACTTTATATGGAACAAAAGTTTCTTTGGAATATGTATTTTCGACAATTAAAGAGCTTTTATTGAAATACCATGCTACGAAAATAGTATATCGCTGGTCTAACAGTTTAACAATATAAGTGCCTTTATCTGAATCCCACATGATCTTTATTGGTCTATGAATTTTAGTTAGGATGTAAGGCGTACTCCATTCTTAAAATACTTCATTTCAGCCCGATATTCTCATGATGTCTGATTTAGTGGTGTTTTCGGGGGAAAGGTGGTCCCCTAGATACTTGGTCCTGAAAAAATTCGATATTGCCATTGGCTTAAGATGAGTTTACAGGATAAGGCGTCCCCAAAAAACACATGGCCCCAAAATAGCTTCTCAAATTCGTTTTCTAACCTTAAATACCTTTCATTTGAGCCACATATTGCCATGGTAGAAAATTTTTTTCCTTTGGGGATGTTTTGGAAAAGGAGTGATGCCCTTAATGCATGGTCATAAATTTGGATATCAAATACGTATTATACTCCCAAAAACCTTTATTTTAGCCCCATATTGCGATGGTCACTAAAAAATTGCTGTTTGTGTGGTATTTTGGGAAAGGGGTAGACCCCCAGAAAATTGGTCCCGAAAATGGGTATCAATTCTTGCTCTACCCGCCAATTCCTTTCATTTAAGCTCCACATTGACATGGTCGGTAAATATGCCCCATTTAGGGGTGTTATCAGCAACGTGCTCTATTCTCATATATCTATATATGATTTTTTGAGCCCCATATTGCCATTGGCCTCAAAATTGGATATCAAATTCTTCTTCAAATTTCATTTATTGCAAAAGTCAGCAAATATGTTCGGTTTGGGGTATTGGCCCTAAAAGCTATGAATATTTAGTTCCACTCTCTTTATGACCCAAATTGTCTTGGTGTGCAAATAGGTCCTATTGGGGGTTGTTATGGTGGTGGGACGTCCGCGAAACAGTTGGTCCCTAAGGTTGATATCAGATACGTGGTCTACTCCCACATACCTTTAATTTGAGCCCCATATTTCCATAGTCGGCAAACATGACCGGCTTGAGAGTGTTTTGAGGGATGAGCGGTCACTCAGTGAGCTTTGAAAAAATATATCGGATTTGTGTTCCACTTTAAAAACCCTCTTATTTGAACCTCATATTCCAATAGTCAGCAAATACTTCCCATTTGGGTGGTGTTGTGGGAGTCCCATTGACACTTTTCCCGAATATTGATGTCAAATTCGTGCTTTACTCCCGAAGACCATTCATTTGAGCCCCATATTACTATGGTGGTAAATTCGTCCCCTTTGGGAAATGTTTTTGGTGAGAGACGGCCCCCCAGAAACTTGGTCCCACATTTGTATATCAAATTCGTATTCTACTCGCAAATACCTTTCATTTGAGTCCCATATTGCTATGGTCGGTAAATATGTCCGATTTAGGGGGTTGGGGTGGTTCCCCTAACACTTGGTCCGATAATTTGATATCAGATACGTTTTCTTATCCTAAATACCTTTCATTTGTGTCCCATATTGTCGTGATTGGACTAAATATATGTTTGGTAGGTTTTAGTGTGTGGCAGCCCCCAGATACCCCATCCGAAATTTGGATACTAAATTTTTATTTTTATTTTTATGAGAGCACACAAAATTTCGCTTAAATCGCACCACCTATATTCGAGATCTGACGTTTCTGAAAATTAGGGTAAGGGGGAGGGTCCGCCCCCCTTCAGATATCAAAAAATGTAGTACCCTATTTTCACCACGGGGTCATTATGCACCATCTGTGAAAATTTCAAGAAAATCGGTTCAGCCGTTTCTGAGTCTATAAGGAACACACAAACATACAAACAAATCTACAAACAAACACAAATTGATTTTTATATATAAGATATAGACTAGCTGAACCCGGCCCGCTTCGCTGCGTTTCCTTTTACGCCATATGAATTATAACATCCTTATCAATTACTCTTTTTATACCCACCACCGAAGGATGGGGGTATATTCATTTTGTCATTCCGTTTGCAACACATCGAAATATCCATTTCCGACCCTATAAAGTATATATATTCTTGGTCAGCGTAAAAATCTAAGACGATCTAGCCATGTCCGTCCGTCTGTCCGTCTGTCTGTTGAAATCACGCTACAGTCTTTAAAAATAGAGATATTGAGCTGAAATTTTGCACAGATTCTTTTTTTGTCCATAAGCAGGTTAAGTTCGAAGATGGGCTATATCGGACTATATCTTGATATAGCCCCCATATAGACCGATCCGCCGATTTAGGGTCTTAGGCCCATAAAAGCCACATTTATTATCCGATTTTGATGAAATTCGGGACAGTGAATTGTGTAAGGCCCGTCGACATCCCTCGTTAATTTGGCTCAGATCAGTCAAGATTTGGATATAGCTGCCATATAGATCGATCCTCCGATTTATGGTGTAAGACCCATAATAGCCACATTCATTATCCGATTTTACTGAAATTTGGGACAGTGAGTTGTGTTAGGTCCCTTGACATATTTCTTCAATTTGGTCCAGATCGGTTCAAATTTGGATATAGCTGCCATATAGACCGACTTCTTGATTTATGGTTTTGGGCCCATAAAATGCTCATTTATTGCCCGATGTCGCCGAAATTTGGAACAGTGAGTTAAGTTAAGCCCCTTGACATACTTCTGCAATATCGCGCAGATCGGTCCAGATTTGGATATAGCTGCCATATAGACCGATATCTAGGTTTTAGGTTTTGGGGCCATAAAAGACGCATTTATTGTCCGATCTCTTTGAAATTTGAGACAGTGAGTTTGGTTAGGCTCTTCGACGTCCTTCTTCAATTTTGCCCAGATCGGTCCAGATTTGAATATAGCTGCCATATAGACCGATCTCTGGATTTAAGGTTTACGGCCCATAAAAGAGGCATTTATTGTCCGATTTCGCCGAAATTTGGGACAGTGACTTATGATAGGCTTTTCGACATCCGTGTCGTGTATAGTTCAGATCGGTTTATTTTTAGATATAGCTAGTGTACTTATTAGTATTTGGTCCAAATCGGAACATATTTTGATATAACTGATATGGGACATAAGGTATGAAATTTTCACCGAATTTTGATGAAAGGTGGTTTACATATATACCCGAGGTGGTGGGTATCCAAAGTTCGGCCCGGCCGGACTTAACGCCTTTTTACTTGTTAGCATTCACAAAGTTATGTAAATACTAGCTGAGCCCGGCCCGCTCTGCTGCGCCCGATTATGCTATTGTATGATGGCGAGGAGTACTCTAAATTTAAACATTTCTGCGTAATTGTAGTTGAAAAAGTATTCCAATTTTCCTATGGATTTTTCTACACTCAAGTACCTCTTATTTAAATCTCACATTGCAATGGTCAGTAAAAGTCTTTTTTGGGGTGTGGTGGAATGTTTAAATTTAGATTACTCCTCGCCAACATAGCATAATCGGGCGCAGCAGAGCGAGCCGGGTGATTCCCAAAGACCTTCCATTTAAAATACATATTGCCATGGCCCATAAATATGTTCTATTTAGGGGGTTTTATGAGGGTGGGGTGACCGACGAAACACTTAGTTCCACAATTGGATATCAGTTTCGTTTTCTACTCTCAAATATCTTTCATTTGAGTCCCATGTTGTAGTGATTGGTCTATTAATCTGTTTGCCGGGGTTTGGGGGTGGGCGGCGCTCCTAGGCACCCCAACCCCGATTTTGATACCAATTTTTTTATTTTTAGGTCGCTGTTGGAGTGCCAACAAAATTTAGCTTAAATCGCCCTTTCACGTAAGGGGGAGTGTACCTGCATCGTCACATATCACAAAATGAAGTACCATATTTTAACCACGGGTCCATAATGCACCTTTTGTAAAAATTTCATGAAAATCTGTTCAGACGTTTTTGAGCCTATATGGAACACACAAACAAAGAAATCGACAAACAAACAAAAGCTCACTTATAAATATATATATAAATGGCTGAGCCCGGCCCACATCGCTGTAATTTCATTTTCACCACGCGAAAAATATGTTTCTTATTCTTACTCTAAAATTTTGACAACATTTTAACTAATAAGATTTGTCTGCAATTTTTTTTTTATAGAAATTTTTTGTATTTATATCGATTTTTTCCATGACAAAGATTGGCAATTAAGCTACCTTATACACCGTTTTGGGTGGAAAAGTTAAAAAATACCGCAACGAAATTCCTATATTTTATTTTTCTTTATTCAAAGGACCGATTGGTTGATACATGCTGGATGATTAATTTTTACCACTCTGCCCTCTCTCGGTTCATTTTGGCTTCTGCAAATTATTGCCATCTACTGGTTGTTTTCAATTAGATCAACTAAATCTAATTGGATCAAATAAATCTAATTGAAGAGAGCCAGATGGCGCTAATGCAAATGTTAGTGCTATTTCCTTAGAGGGGACCCTCATGTGGTGGTTGTTTATGAATAGTCATTCATAGACAACCACCATACCATATGACTACCTATTAAATAGTCATCATTTGGCCTTCTTTTTAATCAAATCAAATTGCCATATTAAACGATTTTCTGTGGTAAAGAACTAATTTGCCAGTCTATATATTTGGTGCGGTGGCGATAGTTCTTACTATTAAACCATGTAAATCTTTTTAACAAAGAAGTGTTGCCCAGCAACACGTCGTTTGGTCTTGTCCATCGATGAGCTAAAAATGGTTGCAACCTTAACGTTAAGATTTGCAACTCCTATTATCACGCTGAACGGCTATTCATATTCTCTCTCTAGGCGCTCGTAGAAAATATCCTTGGTCTGCTCGTCTTTGTCTTCCGTCGGGGCATGGGAACAAATAAGGCTGATGTTGAAGAATTTGGCTTTTATGCGGATTGTGGCTGGCCTCTCATCCACGGGGTAAAGCTGGAGAAGAGGTGTTTCAGTCTCAGAGTAACCACAAATCCACAGCCAAATTCATGCCTCGTGTTATGGCAGCTATAGTATAGTTCGTCACCGTTTGGTGTTGTAGTGACGTCATTCCCAGTCCATCGCACTTCCTGTAAGGCGGTAATATCTACCTTGTACTTCTCTAATACATCCGCCAGTGCGTGTACTGCACCTTATCTCTAAAGAGTGCGGACATTCCAGGTGCAGATCCGCAAATCGTGATCCCTTTTTCGTTTGCGTGGGTCGTCAACGTTGGGGGTCCGTTTTTACTATTCCTTTGTTTCTCATAGTAGTTCTCAGTTTTCTGGTGGTGGGTTACTGGCCCAGCGCCCCAACCGCATGGGTTTTGTGGGATTGCACGCGGCCGCATTTGCAACTACTCCGCATAGAAACGGAGCTTTCCACCATCCGCAACCTGTGGACGCGCCCGATAGCTTTCAGCGAAGCTTCCCGTGATAACGATGGGCACCATGTTGTCATTATCGTCCAATATGCCTATTTGAAGGGGTGTTGGGGTCGGGGCAGCCCCCTAGTTTCTTAGACCCAAATTTTGATATCAAATTTGTCTATCAACTACTCCCGAAGACCTTTCATTTGAGTCTCATATTGCCCCGAAAGGTCCAGTTTTATTTTTGGGTGGTACTTTTGGGGTAAGAGGGAGGGTTCGCCCCCTTGAGATATCAAAAAATTATATAGCCTATTGCTCCTTCCGGACCACTCCCCACAATCTGTGAAAATTTTAAAGAAATCGGTTCAGCGGTTCTTGAGTCTATACGGAACAAACAAACATAGAAACATAAAAACAAACACAAATTCATTTTTACATACATAGATAGATATGCCAATTCGCCACGATTCTCAAGTAGATGGTGCCTGCGGTCGGCACTTTTTCCCCAAAGTACTTTGTTGCCAATAGAAACCTTTTCAACTTCGATCACATCAATCAGGTTACTTATACGAAGACTTGAGAGGTAAATTCCTTTCCTTCGCCCCTTCGCTTATCCAAGGTGTATTAGAAACGATTGAAGGATATGTTATCAATAACAAGAGGAGAGAAAGAGGAAACAGGGAGCGCACAAAGGGCGGCAGAGCCTTGATGTATGGCTAAGGACATGGGATGGATAGGTTCGATTAGGTTAAAGGGGGCAGCCGCATTTCCTTCTTCGCTCCCTACCGTTGAACCAATCATAGCATCACTTTAAAAAGAGAATCTTCACATTCGTTAATTCAGCCGGTTCTTCATAGAATGAGAAACTCCTTTGGATTGCTTATACGACAACTGCACACAGACGATCTTCTACATCGTCCTCTTCCTCAACGTTCTCAAAGTTTCTGCGGAAAGCGGTGCATGCAACATACTGTTTTCCAATCAAACAATTAGCTCTCATGACAGAAACGGTGAAGTTATCTTTTCTTCTTAGATTAATTAGTCTAACGTATGTCATCTTTTCGTGGTATAACGTATGTCATATTTCAAGGTTAGGTAAATGTTATGTTGAAGGACATGCGTCTAGCAACCACGATAACTAGCCTACTTCACTTGGAGACCTTAACATAGGTGCATTGTGTTTGCTTCAAAATCAGTCTCAGGTTATCTTTCCCGACACCAAAAATCAATTCAATAACTTAAAATGCTTCTCAAGCCTCATGTTTTGGTTAAACTTGAATGGGTGGACATGGTCATACGTCTTATTCTCTCTCTTATCAAGACAGCTTATTCTGGAAATTATTTGGCATTTTGAGAATATCTTGACATTAGATTCTTACAATTCCATGGCAGTCGGTTGTACGTACCGGATTGACCCGATGAAGTCCTTCATCGGCAAGAGCTGTCGCCTCAGTGTACAACGCACTGCTACAACAACAACATTAGATTCTTACTGTCAGTTCTTGATTATAGGAGCTCGTCATAGAAGTATCATTAATCATTTTAGTGGCAAAATTTCAGAAGTTTCTAGAGACACATCACCTTCTTCGTCTTAAGCAGCTACCGAAGGCTTACCCTCTATATTTTACTATAATCTCACCTATCCTTTTCCCAGTGACCAAACACTTCTAAAATTCTGTTTCACTTTCTTGCAGGCCTGCCGTGAAATTTTCGAGCCTCATCCAACGCACAAACGCAATAATCGCAGACATCTACATGAAATGTGTGGTGAGAAGAACGCGGATGTTTTGCAATGTGTCAAGAATGTGACCGATATGTCACCCGTAACCAATTCTCACAAATGTAAGTAGCAAAGGTCAAAATACTTCAAATATAGATTTCTATACTCCGGACATTTCCCCTTTACAGATTTACCCTGTTGCGATTTTTCCGATAGTGAAAATTGTCGCATTACCTGCCGCACGGTTTTGAATACCACCGAAAGCACCGACATCATTATAGGAGAGCTGGAGACGGGAGGATGTGGCACCGTCTTGCCTCATCTGCCTTTGTGGCAATGCTTTTTTACTGCAGAGCGCAAAATGTTTGTACCCGCTGTCATCAGCACTAATCACGAGACGGAGGTATCACAAATCAATCGCTTGGGTATAGATGGCGCCAAATTGCATTGCTGTGAGAAATCACTGACAGCCAAATGTCGTCGTTTGTGTTTGCAGACCTACACCACGGACTGGACCAATACCATGAACAATTTTGAATCAGCCTGTTTAATGCAACCCAATGAATTGGAACTGCGCCAGTGCATTGATGAAGTAGACGAACCCTGTGAACTGGGCTGTGATGGTCTTAGTTTTTGCACCAACTTCAATAATCGACCCACTGAACTTTTTCGCAGTTGCACCGTGGAGGCTGATATGGCTGCCAAATCGGATTTGTTAATGTGGCAGCAGAGGGGTTACGTCAGCCTGCCTGGGGTAAATTTGCCCATTAAGAATATGACTCGTTGTTCGCCAGAAAAATGGAAAGCCATAGCCTGTGTCCTACAAACTAAGCCTTGTTCCAGGCAGGGTCATTACAACCACATATGTCGCGAGAATTGCTATGAAATTTTAAGTGAATGCATGGACTGGACTCGCATGAATACTTCTCTGAATGCAGATGCCATATGTGCTCGGCTACATCCCGAGGGAGAGGGTGTGCCCTGCATTTCCCTAAGGCCTTATCTGGAAGAAAGTGATGCACCCAAGGACACGGGTGGACATCACCGAATAACTTCCCCTTGCAAAGGTCATCCCTGTAATGCCAGTGAAGTATGCTTGGCCGCACGTAATGGCTCCTCTTCGTATGAATGCATACCAGGTTGTGCTCTGGGAGAGACTTCCAATTATTTGGTGCCCTTTGGGGCCTATGTTCGTATACCGGTGCAGTTGACAGCCAGTAGAGGAGGTTTCAAGGTATGCCGCTGTGGTATACAAGGACGCATAGAACACTGTCAGCCCTTACCCAGTGTTTCATATGAGAATTGTGTGCTTCCTGGGGGCAGGAAAATAAAACATGGCTCCTCCTTCTATTTGGAGTGTAATCTCTGCACTTGCTATGCCGAGGAGATCACCTGCACCAAGAAGCAATGCAAAATGCCAGGTAATATCTGAAATAAAACATCAAGACTTTTCTTTAATTTTTTTTTTTTTTTTTTTTTGTTATTAGGTTACACCGACGTCTCCTATACCAGTCTGCCTTGTAATTGCCCCACTCATTATGTGCCGGTCTGTGGCAGCAATGGTCGTACCTATCCCTCTTTATGCATCGCACGTTGTTTGGGCCTTCAGGATAGTGATTTGGAATATGGTGCATGTTCAGTATGGAATCCTTGCGCTCCAGGAGCTTTCCATTGCCCGGCGGGCATGCAATGTTTGGAGCATAGACAAATATGCCTATCATCTATGCATAGGCCCTGTTTACAGTACAAATGTGGTAAGTATAGACTTAAGAAAAACCCAAATAAGAGTTACAAAATCAAACATGCCGTCCACGAAATATGTTCACATTGTTAACGTATTTTCATAATATTTTGAAAACACAACTGTTGTCGGTTTCGACACCACACGTTCACAATTTCTTGTAAGCTCTTTGTTAATCTCGCAACACATTTTCACCACTCATTCACGACTTAAGCTTCAGAAAAACCCAAATTAATCAAACATGTTATACGGCCATTAACGAAATGTGCTCAAATTGTTAATGTATTTTCATAATATTTTGAAAACACAACTATTGTCGATTTCGACACCACGCGTTCATAATTTCTTGTTAGCTCAGTGTAAATATCCCTTCATATTTTCATCTCAAGAACACTTTCGTACAGTATCATAATGATGTTAGCAGGCCGTATACGAAATATGCTCAAAATGTTTAAGTAAAAATACCTGTTGTCGATTTTGACAACTTAGTGTGGGAGTGCCGACATCCTTCCTCCCCTTAAATATTTTTTTTTTCTACACATTTTCAGCTCACATTCACGACTTCAACCTTTTCTTTTTAGTTAACCAAACACTGCCTTGTGAAGGTTCAGAGCATGCCGTTTGCGATACCAAAGGCCATACCTTTAATTCAGCCTGTGATCTCCTGAATACAAAATCCAGTTTCTCCCATTGGGGTTCCTGTAATCGTGGCTGCTCTTGGAAAGGTCCTGTCTGTGGCATTAATGGAGTCAACTATCCTCATGAGTGTGCTGCCTGGTCGAACTATATCTTGGTGGATTACAAGGGTCGTTGTCGTGAGGTGGGCCTTTTAAGTCACGACCTTGAACGCAAACGTTGCCGTTCTGTAAAATGTCCTGACCTTCCTTCGCCCTATTGTCAGGCCATAACTCCACCCGGAGCCTGTTGTCCCCTATGTGCCTCAGCCTTTCGCATAATGTACTCACGCAAACAAATTGATCGAGCTCTCTATGCCCTAAGGGGTCAACATAAGGATTTGTTAACTCTACACAGTGTCTTGCATGAATTGGATAGCTTGATACAAGTAACCGAATGCCAGCTAACTGGTTTCCTCACCATGGAGGTGGGTATATTTGTGGCCATAGTGCCTAGAGCCTCAACACCCACACGCATGCAAATTGAAGCTTGCATCCGAGAAGCGGAGAAACTATCCGCTCTAATAACAGCACAATCACATAAAATCACCACAAATTTGATACTCTCTGGCTTGACAATGTCCACTATGTTGGATCCAAGTATTGAAAATTCTGCTTTTAGTTTTGGGACTATGAGTTCAAATATCATGCTAATTTGTGTGGCACTTTGTGTTACACTGAGAAAATATTTGATAACATAGTCTTAGAAAATTGTGATGAAAAGTTGGGAAACTAAAAATGGTTTCGTAAAAAATGTTCGCTAGAGGGAACTATTTAAAAAATTGAGGGTTTCTTAACCCCCACAGAGTGGAGAAGAAGGTAGCAAAGCTTTTTGGATGAATGAGAAAACTAAAGACAATTCAGTTATTCCCCTTGGCATCATCCTCTTAGTCCTATACACCTCTTTTCAATATCTTTTTATCTCAAAAACCTTCTTAGAGCCTTGAAGGGCATAATTTTTTTCTGCATACCAAACTTCTGTCAAACCAGCAAAAATAAAAGCTTCTAAGAACAGAACAAGGTTGATCGAGAGACTGGTTTACATGGAAGCAATATCAGGTCATAGACTGATTTGGACCGGAATAGAACACTGCAGCCAAATCGGACAAAAATTGCTTGTAAAGACTCAAGAAGTCAAATTGGGAGATCGGTTTATGTGGGAGCTATATCAGTTGTTAAAACAACCGAATTTTCCACAGTTATTGGAATTCGTAACAGAACACTGCATGCAAAATTTCGGCCAAATCGGACAAAAAGTGCGGCTTGCAAGGACTCAATAAGTCAAATCGAGAGATCGGGGACTATATCAGGTTATAGACCGATTTAGACTGTACTTGGCACAGTTGATAAAAGTCATAACAGAACACTACATGCAAAATTTCAACCAAATTAGACAAAACCTGCGGCTTCCAGGGGCTGAAGAATTCAAATCGGCAGATCGGTTTATATGGGAGATATATCAGGATATAGACTTATATGGCACAGTTATTGGAATTCGTAACAGAACACTGCATGCAAAATTTCTGCCAAATCGGACGAAAATTGCGGCTTGTAAGGACTTAAAAAGTCAAATCGGGAGATCGGTTTATATGGGGGCTATTTCAGGTTTTAGACCGATTTGGACCGTACTGGGCACAGTTGTTAAAAGTCATAACAGAATACTACGTGCGAAATTTCAGCCAAATCCGACCAAAAATGCGGCTTCCAGGGGCTCAAGAAATCAAATCGGGAGATATGGGAGCTAGATCTAAATCTGAATTGATATGGCCCAAAGACGTACTATCAACATGCTTCCTAAGTCCCAAACTAAGCTCGTCAGCTACTTCATCCCCGCCAATTTCTTGTTGGGCCGGTCCTAGCAAAGCCTGACAGCCTTTTTCATGATTAGAAAATTTTCTTTGCATCTCCCAACCAGAAATCGTCTTGGATTTCTCGCCCGACATCATAGCCCTAACGCAGCCTAACAGTTTACGTATGTATATCGAGTAAGTTCGTTCGGGCAACCGTTACTTGGACAAATTAATCATCTTCAGGATTTTTAACGTTACACCCTTCTTCTCATTGCGCTGGAGATCAGCTTTGTAGCGGTACCCCATCAATTATTCGGCGAAGGTCATCCAACCCCTTGTTCCAGGCCTATGTCCCCATCTCGAATTGTAACATGGTTAGAACTTTTTCAGAACCATTTTGACCCAGTCTTCCATGTTCCTTTGCCATGCGAAGGTTTTATGTGAGGGAAGTCCTTTCGCAGTTCTTACGAATGAGTTTTCTCTCAATAATTGTTCGCTATCTTTAGAACATATTTAAAGCATTATGCACAACCTAAAACTTTGTATAGTGCTCACATACATATCTACAGTAGAGTTGGCAAAATATCCATGGCACTATCGATATTTTATTTTTGGTCTATTTTAAGCCTCCCGACATCTGACCCAAGTATGGTTCAGATCGGACTATATTTAGATATAGCTGCTATATAGACCGATCTCCCGATAAAGGATCTGAAGCCCAAAAAAAGCTTTATTTTTTAACCGATTTTGCTAAAATTTAAAACGGTGAGTAGCTTTGGGCCTACCAATATAGGACCCATATATGGTTCAGATCGGACTATATTTAGATATAGCTGCCATATACACCATTCTCCCGATAAAGGGTCTGAAGCCCAAAAAAAGCTTTATTTTTTAACCGATTTTGCTAAAATTTAAAACGGTGAGTAGCTTTGGGCCTACCAATATAGGACCCATATATGGTTCAGATCGGACTATATTTAGATATAGCTGCCATATAGACCGATCTGCCGATAAAGGATCTGAAGCCCTTAAAAGTTTTATTTTTTTGCCGATTTTATCTGAAATTTAAAACAGAGAGTAGTTTTAGGCCTACCAACATTTGACCCAAATATGGTTCAGATCGGGCTATATTTAGATATAGCTGCCATATAGACCGATCTGCCGATAAAGGATCTGAAGCCCATAAAAGTTTTATTTTTTATCCGATTTCGCTGAAAATTAAAAAGGTGATTAGCTTTAGGCCACCCGCCATCCGACCCAAATATGGTAAAAATTGGACTGTGTTTAGATATATCTGTCATATAGACCGATATGCCGGTTAAGGGTCTGAAGCTCATAAAAGCTTTATTTATTACCCGATTTTGTTGAAATTTTAAATACAGCATTAAACAGTGACTTATATTTATAAGACCACTCAATGTCCGTGCCGAATTTGGGTGCATAAGTTATAAAATTTTTGTCGGATTGTAACGAAACCCGAGGTGGGTGGGTGGTGGGCCGGGCCGAACTTAATGCCTTTTTACTTGTTTTGGTTTTAATCCGTCCATGCATTGATATTGCTTCTATATAAACCGCTATCCTAATCTTTACTTCTCATTTTTGTTTTAAATATAGGTGGTGGGAAACAAACGATAGTATCGATATTTATCATTACAAATATCGAATATTGCGAATATAGATAATTTGCCAGCTCTAATCAACAGACATATTCTCTCTCCCGCTCCCTTTCTTTATTTCTCGTTATCTCTCTCCCGTCTCCCTGCCTCCCTCCCACACCTTCACTCTCCCTGTCCCATTCTTTCCCCTTTTCTCTCTTTCCACCCAGCTTTCTCATGCAACCTTCTCTGAGACATTTCCCTCTAATAATGCCACTCTAGAAAAACTAATTCTCACCAACTTTTTTCTGATTTATTTTAGAATTTTTGCTCTCTCATCGTGACATTTTGCAAAATTTAGATATAACTTAAAATCTAATCTTACATGTCATGGTCATATTTCACATATTTTTCTCCATTTAGTGTTTAGAGCAAAAAAATCTCTCGCGGACTTAACTATACAATGATTTTCTCTCCTAAACCTGAATTTCTTCCCTTCGGGAAAAACTAAATTGTCTTGGTCTTGTCTTCATCCAAAACAAAAAACCAAAACCAATGCTGCCACCCTGTTATTTTTTTATTTTTTTAATATAAAACAAATGACATTAAATTTGAAATTGTAAATTTTCTTTTATAAGGTGTTTAAATTTCTTTATCAAGTGTGAATTCTTGGTGCCAATATAGTTTTAACATTTTTTTTAATCATTTTTATATAAATGAGATTATAAATTACTAATTTTAAATATTTTTAAATTTTAATAATTTGAAAAAATTAAAACCAAAAACAAATTTTTTATAATTTATTTTCCACAAAACAAAGTGCCTTTCTTCGTTTGAAATTAATACAAGTTTCGTTTTAGTTTATATGAATTATTTGCAAAAAGATGCATGTTAAGCATATTAAGTAAATTAACTTAAGTTGTGTTTAAAAATAAAAATAAAATTGTTTTATTGATCTCCTTGTGATATTAGGTATTAAATAACATTTTTTATAAATTAGGACATATTTATAAATTGATAAACAATAATAATAATGGTTATTATAATTATTATTAACAAGACACAAATAAATTTAAAGCAAAAACCAAAATAATAAACAAACAAAACATATCTCTGCATAGTTATAATTATACAAAAATTAAAAAAAAAAATCGAAGTTCAATTAATAAAATAAAATATAATACAAAAATAAAATTTCACATGTTGTATATACCCTGATAATTTTTTTTTTTTAATTTCAATATATTTTTTCCTTTGTTTATTATAACAAAATTACCAAAGTTGTTTAATATTTATTCCTGAATTATCCCAAATATTACATGTATTAATAAATAATACTCAATAGTCATTAAGAAGTACCTTCTTGTATAAGTCATTAAACAAATGATTTAATTATTAAATAAATTTTTAATAAATCTTAAGAGGAGTTCGTTAATCATATGATTTTTGTAGTTGTATTAAAGTCAAAGCATGGAATGCATGGGGATAGCAGTCAGATCCGGTATTGCCGATATAGAGCTATACAACAAGTACATACCGCCGGTTGGTACTGTGTCCCAATTAATGGCCAAGCTTACAAACCCGACATAAGTGGGTTACTATGTGGCCATTATCGTCTGGTTCTAGGGGACTTTAATGCGCATCACATTTCATAGCATTCTCCCCTGGGTAACGACCAGCGGGGCATAGTTTTGGCAGAGTAGATTGAAGGCTCCACGTTTTGCACGGTGAATGAGGATGCACGACATTTCCATTTCATCCCCTGATCTCCTGAGTGACGTATCCTGGCAAGCCGTCATCTCTTTGGGGTCAGACCACCTCCCCATAATTCTCATCATGGACCACCCAACGTTTATCAATCAGAGAGAAAACCAATCGCCGCTTCAGTGAACTACTACCCCCCCTCGGATGTGCTAATGGCCAAAAGGAAATTCCGAGACATCATTAACGCAGCAGCCGCTCGCTTTATACCAGCCGGTCGAACACCCCAAGTGCGGCCCAATGTACAGACCCATCTCACTTCTCTCACTTGTGGAACCACTCCTCCCGAGCCTCGTTGGAGAATTTCCATTCGCCGAACATTAACATGGATTTGGAAGACATTGCACAACAGCTGCTTTGCATGCCATCACCGCACACATTTGCCGTGGCTTCAATCAGCCCAGGCCATGTGATAGGACGGTCCTCGTGGCACTGGACCTATCGAAGGCATTCGACACGATCAGCCATGCCAAACTGTCCCAAAATACTTGGCGTCACATTTGACAGCTCATACACATTCTCCCCCACATGTCACAGCAATTTGCGATAAGGCCAAAAATAGAAACAAGATCATCAAGTCACTTGCCGGCAGCACTTGGGGTGCAGACAAAGAAACCTTGTTGACCACCTACAAAGTAACTAGCCGGTCTGTGGTAAGCTATGCGGCGCCAACGTGGTCTCGTCAGCTCTGTGACACGCAATGGAATTATATTCAGATCTGTCAGAATGCCGCCCTCCGATCTGCAACGGGCTATCTCTTCAGTTCTCAAGTGGACCACCTCCATCAGGAGACAAAGATCCTACCAGTGCGAAAACATAACTACATGCTGCCTTGGCAATACCTTTTGGGCTGTTATCTCAGAGACCATCCAATTCACCATCTTGTGGATAGATATCCACCGCCCAGAAGCCTTAAGGTAAACCTTCATGATCTAGAGCGTGAGGTTCTACGCTACAAGAGAGAATCTCTAGATCATGCGGCATATCAAGCGGGTCTAGACAACATTCATGCAGATGCGGTGAACAGCTGCCGGGTGAATGTAGTCCTTGGTGAACGACCGCCTCCCAGTGCACCAGAAGAAATTGAAACCAGAGTGGTTCTGGCTCAATTACGTTCCGGCAGATGCAGCCGCCTCAAGTCCCACAGAGAGAGGATTGATGCCGACGTGCAAGATGTATGTCCCGATTGTGACCAGGGACCACACGGTACACGTCACCTGTTTAACTGTCCAGCCAGAACCACTCGACCCAAACCCAGATCTCTCTATATCCTGGTTCCTGGATCTGGACACTCAACAGAAACAAACAGACGAAAGATAGAGCACAACAAACTGCTACAACAACAACTACATGCAAAATTTCAGCCAAATCGGACAAAAATTGCCACTTGTAAAGCCACTAATAAAGAAGTAAATCCCGGAGATCGGCATTTGTTCTTACTGATTTGCTTAATTTTTTTAGTAATTGTGAAACAATTAGGTATGATATATCTGTTTTTGCGCACTGGCACTAAAATGGCATAGGGTTGCCAAAGCACATAAAATAGAGCAAATAAAGAATCATATTTTAGTAATTGCGCTGCTATTGTAGGTTTTTGAACACAAAATGCTTATTGTGCAACAATCGTTTAATAACTATTGTGAACTTTAATGCTTCACTAGTAATTGCACATTAGTAGTGCACTTCAATGCTTCATTTTGTGAATGCGGCTGTTAGAATTTATTTTGCTTACATGATTTCAAATTCAACGGATCCAATTATTTCCGCTAATTTCAATTTTATCTGGCAATATTGTTATATACCCTAGACAACAACCAATCCACAAAGTGATGTCAAACTTAGTCGTAGAAAGCAATTTAAATAGGTTGTCCACCTGTGAAGACGATGTGCACAACTTATTTGTCGAAAACATGTTGACATGAATATATCTTGCAAGATATATTCATTTGCAGGTAGTGGCAATTGCCCAACAACAAAATGTTGGGTGCACTATCTGTCAAAATCAGTGATTAGTGCAGCTCTGATTGTGTGTATGTTACTAGTTCGCGCCATTTTTTGTTGTTTGTGTGTTAAGGTTCTTAACTATTATACACACACACACAAATAAACTCGCGAGAAAAAATGTTACTCAGCTGTTTATGGTACACTACCTGTTAATTATGTCATGATATCTTGGGCATGATATAATTACCAGGTAGTGTACCGTAAACAGCTGAGTACAATTTTTCTCGCGAAGTTCACTATCTGTCAACGAGTTTTAGTTGTGTGTGTGTGTATTTTAGTTAAGCACCAAAACAACGAAAAATTGAGCGAACTAGTAACATACTCAAAACCAGAGTTGCACTAATCACAGATTTTTACAGTTAGTGCACTCAATATTTTGTTGTTGGGCAACTTCCACTACCTGTAAATGAATATATCTGGATGTTGTGTACATGCATCTCGCTGTAAAGTCTAATACTGAGTTCGACCTTTCATGCGTACAACTGTCAAAACGCACTATAAAGAAATGGTGAAGAATATAATGCGAACACATTCCATACAAGTTGCACTGAGTTCTATGAGGCAAAATAGTGGCGCATATAGTGGATACATTTTGCACAATTTTCATTTTTAAATGTAATTAAATGCTCAGGAAATGGGCCGAATCAACTCTGCTTCAATACTGTTGTCTTTGTTATGTGTTGTTGTTTAACTTTTGTTTGCGTTCTGTCAAAGAAAATAGTCCGACGGATTTCCCAATAATTAAATCGTCATTTTCGCTGTGAATGAAGTCAGTAATAGGCTTAACGGCGAAAATGGGAAGTTAAAGCGCATTTCTGGGCTCAAACACTTAAATCGGTAGATCGCTTTTCGGCACGGGTGTTCATTGATTTCGGTGCAAAAAACTAAATTTTTCTTATCGGGAGATCGGTATAAAGGGTGCTATATCAAGATATAGACTTTAGAGTGATTTCAACCAACAGAGAAACGGACACGTCTGGATCCTATATGAATAACGACGATCTAGTACTTTGTAGGCTTGAAAATGTATAATTTGATGTGTTCCAAATAGATTGCCAAATGGCCAACTCTTCGGTGGTGGGTATATAAACATATACCCAATTTTTGGCTTGTAGAACATTTGGTCGAATTTGGTAGGAAATAATTTTCTTGACTAGCAGCACTGGTTGCCTTACGTGAAGTAGTGTTTTAAGCATCAAAGTTAAACCCCGTTTACACTGCTCATTAAATTCGGCGTTAAGGCTCTCGTCAGCTGATTTTATGAAGGAAAAACAGATGATCGAGTCATTGAATCCGGAATTAAAGAACAGTGTAAACGGAGTTTAGAGAATTTTTTAACTATGCTTTCTATACCTATCACCATAGGATGGGGGTATACTAATCTAGTCATTCCGTTTGTAACACCTCGAAAAATTGGTTTGCGACCCAATGAAGTGTATATATTCTAGATCGTCTCGACATTCTGAGTCGAACTAGCCATGCCCATCCATCCGTACGTATGTCGAAATCACAATGGTGGTCTAATGCGTCAGGCTGGCCGCTTTAAATTTTGCACAGATATTTCTTATTGATGTATGTCGTTGGAGGTTGCAAATGGGTCATATCGGTTAAGAGTTGGATATAGCCCCCATATAAACCGATCCACTGATTTGGAACAAAGACTTGAATTAGGACTTCCAACATCCATGGCAAGTATGATCCGAATCGGCCTTTAAACAGATAAAGCTCCAAAGAAACCGATCCCCAGATCTGACTTCTTCAGCCCTTAGAAGCCTAAATTTTCACCTGATTCGGCTGAAATTTTGCCCAAAACCTTATCTTGTGACTTACAACATCAGTGCTAAGTTTTATCCGAATCGATCAATATGGAGATATAGGCTCGGCTAAGAACCGATATCCCGATATGACTTCTTGAGGCCAAAAAAATTCAAACACAAGCTCAGTAAATAAAAATAAATTTTTTGCGGAATCAATGGTGGTGGGTACCCATGATTCGGCCCGGCCGAACATAGCAAACTTGTTATACCTACCACCGAAGGATGGGGGTATTTTCATTTTGTCATTCCGTTTGCAACACATCGAAATATCCATTTCCGACCCTATATGTGAAACCCAGTTGGGTGAGAATTCTGATCCACAGGATTTTCATATTCCAGGGTATTACACTCTACCTCTTCTCATCCCCCACAGAGGCCTTGTGCTATATGTACGTAATGATATAGTGTTCCATAGGCAGCAACACTTGATTTCACAAGATCCAGAATTTAATTCCATTTGGGATAAATTTAGGATTGGAACACACATACTTTACTTCGGGTTTATATATAGAAGCCCAAACTCGGAAAGGGAGGGTTCCTTCCAATCTTAGAGGATTTTCCGGACAGTGAAAGCGTTGTTGATGGCGATTTATATATCCACAACTTCCCTTGGCTTTCCCATTTGAGACATACGACTCCGGAGGTTCAATACGCAGAGCTATTCGCCACGCAGAATGGCCTGATGCAACTGGTAAATGAACCGACACACATTTCATGTGTCGAAGAGCACCAACCTAACGCTCTTGACCTATTCTTAACTTCGCACCCTGAGAAGTATGAAGTTAATGTCCTTGCGCCTCTTGGTAATTCCGATCACTGCACCATTTCTGCGTCCTTTTCGTATTCTGCTTTCCGCGCCACCTCTTCCCCAGCCCCGAAGCTGTCCTTGCCGTTTAGCAATCAACCACTCCCCGTGATTGATAGTGTACCTAGTTCGATGCTTCAGATATTCTTTCGAACACTTGGAGTTAAAAGCGTCCATGCGGATCTCGACGTTAATAAATCTCCGGGCCCGTACGGTATATCACCACTTGTCCTTTGTAAGTGTTCTTCGACGCTTGCTCGTCCACTACGCAACCTTTTAAACCTTGCTTACCGTGCGGGAATTTTGCGGGCGCGTTGGAAGGTTGCGAACGTTCAGCCCATCCCCAAAAAAAAGTGGGGCAAATAACAAAAAAAAAGTGGGGCAAATAACCCTGCGAATTACCGGCCAATTTCGATATGCTCCGCGCTCTCCAAGGTTAGGGAGAGTATGGTTAACCATCATTTTGTCAGATACATAGAGTCCAATGGCCTTCTTAGCGACAGACAGTATGGGTTCCGCAGAAATCGCTCTACGGGAGACCTAATGGCATTTTTATCGGAACGATGGAGTCGCTCTTTCCACCAGTTTGGTGAGAGTAAGGTCGTGGCTCTCGATATCTCCAAGGCATTTGATAGGGTCTGGCACGGTGCTCTTTTATCAAAGCTTGTCGCTTTTGGAGTCGGTAATAACTTAGTTCGATTTATATCGAGCTTTCTCAGAGATCGCACTATACGAGTTGTTGTAGATGGGTTCTCATCAGATGAGTATACATTGACCGCAGGTGTGCCACAAGGCTCTGTCCTTTCCCCTTCCCTTTTTCTTATTTTCATTGACGATCTATTGGGTCAGACTTCGAATCCAGTCTACTCATTTGCCGACGACAGTAGTCTGTGTCATTCATATTCATTCGATCATAGGCGCAGTCCTCAAGAAATTGTGGACAGGAGGCGCATTATGGATGGGACGCTCTCCCACGATTTGTTGGCCATTTCCGAGTGAGGTAGAATGAACAGAGTAGACTTTAACGCACAGAAGACGCAATGCTGTTTCTTGTCTCACAAGCGATTCACTGACCCACTACAATCGTCGATATCTATCAAGGGTATAGATATTGAACAGTCAGATGCTCTTGATGTTCTGGGCATGAAGATACAATGTGATGTCCGTTGGTCAAAACACGTATTCGAAATGTCGAAGGAAGCATTCAAGTGTTTGGACTTTCTTAAGCGGTGCAAGAAATATTTCACCTCTTCTGATCTTCTCAATATCTATACTACCTACATCAGGCCGAGGATTGAATATAACTCTCATATATGGGATATTCGTCTTCTTATCCCTGACGTTAGGATGTTCACCAGGAATACAAGACTTGCCAGAACTCACACTCGTTTGTAATTGATTGGCCAGTCGACCGAACCATGCATGAACTATACCGATAAAATTCATTTTTCGCCCGAACAATTCGTATGTGGAATCGACATCCGACTAATGTCTTTCCCACCGACATTGATGTTCAGAAATTTAAGACGAATATCAATAAACAATACTCCCTCTTTCCTCCATCCAACCCTTACATTCCTAATTGCCAACGCAATGCACTGCATATATAGGGGACATCCCCTGTGTGTCGGTTACGTGAAAAAAATATTTTGATCGTCGTAAAAATATAAGACGCTCTAGCCCGTTGTCCGTCCGTCTGTCTGTTGAAATCACGCTACAGTCTTTAAAAATAGAGATATTGAGCTGAAAGTTTGCACAGATTCTTTTTTTGTCCATAAGCAGGTTAAGTTCGAAGATGGTCTATATCGAACTATATCTTGATATATCCCCCATATAGACCGATCGGCCGATTTAAGGTCTTAGGGCCATTAAAGCTACATTTATTATCCGATTTCGCTTAAATTTGGAACAGTGAGTTGTGTAACCCTCTCGTTATCCTTATTCAATGCGGCCCAGATGGGTCCAGATTTAGATATAGCTGCCACATGGACCGATCTCTCTATTTAGAATTTTGGTATATTTATTGTACGATTTCGCTGAACTTTGGGACAGTATCTTTGGCCTTTCGACATCCCTATTTAATGTTGCCCATATTTTGATATAGCTGTCAGACCGATCTCTCGATATAAGGTCTTGGGCCCATAATAAGGGCATTTATTGAATATATGAATATATCTTGAATGTTACCACAAACCGCATTTGTCTTGCCCTCAAGTTTCTAAGGTGTTGATCTCCCTTTTAATTTGGCACACGCGCTTTTTTGAACGACTTTTCAAAATAGCACCGTTATTTTTTCGAGCGGTGCTCTATTCCTTCTGACAAAAATATAAAAAAATTTGCTATTTTTGTTGTAAGTTGAATGAAAGCAACCCTAAATTAAATTGTGTTCACAACTTTAACAATTTTTAGCCATAAACAATCGGTTTTTGCTCACATTTTTAGGTTATGTCATACATAAATAACATACTCGTATAATAGCAAAAATGTTGAATCGTATATAAAATAACAATTTTGACACACACAATGAAATACCAATGATACATAAAAAGTGGCATGCCATAAAACAAGAACATGTAGTGTTTTAGAGCCTTAAGCATTTATAATGTGATGTAAAATGAAAAAATAAGACTCAATAAAGCATTTACTACTACTTGAGCTGCGTTCCTGCAAGCGATTTTCAATTCAATTTTCAGTAACGGTACCAGTAACGAAAATTTTGTTTAGGATATGTCAATGCATTTCTTATAGTAACGAAAATACCGCTAGAGGTGCATCCTGCCCTACTAGCAATTTTTGTATTCCAGAACGTCACAAGAACGTGTGTCAGCTATCGAAAATTATCCAAAGTTACCGAAGTCGGTAACTTCACGCAGATTATTTTAAGCTTATGTATGCGATTGATATAAAAAAATCACAATAAAGTTGCACAGTCGTATATACATATTGCTAGTAGATCAGGAGAAATCGAAAAATTCCAATTTCGTAAGCATGTGAAAATGAAAACATTTTCTTACGTATGTGACATGGCGAAACAATTGTAGGTGATCTCATTAGTTCAACAACCACAAATCATATGGTGCAATCCGCCATATTGTCATCAAGCTGATCGACGTTTTGCCAACACGCGCAAGCAAGTTTGTGTGCCTGTGCTGTATGCTGTTCGCGATACGGGTTTCAATCGCAGCACTCATTTCATTCGAATTGGATGAAACATGGAAACATGTTCTGAAATAAGAAAATGTAATTTTTATATAATTTACACACGTATACAGAAAAAAAGTGGATCTGCCAGTAAATGGAGATTAACCATAGGTGGAAATTTTGAGATAGTCAGCAACGTTTGACGAGTTTACAAGTTAATTACATTTTGAATGGCGTATGAAAACTATCCAAATTTTCAAGAAAAACGCTGCCGCTGTTTTTTTAGTCTTTAGCATGGCGAAACAATTAAATATGGCCTCGTTTGTATTGTACAAAAACTACAAATCATATGGTGCAATCGCCATCTTGCCATCAAGCTGATCGACGTTTTGCCGACACACACAAAGAAATTTGTGTACGTGTGTGTATACGTGTGCGTACATGAGCAGAGAATATGCGAGAAAGAAGATAACGACGAAGAGAATGCAAACACAAATCAGGCATCTTAATACCGTCAAACCTGGCCGGCTGTTAACAGCTGCTTGCGTGAGACCACCTTTTTACATCCGCCTTGCGTATGTGCAGGCGAATTCGTCATAAACAAACCGAAAAAGATTCGATTTCGAGCGATTGTTGTTTGTTCGTCTGCACCGCAATTCTGTAACTTGTAACAAACATCGTATATTTAAATATAACGACAAAAAAAAAACGTTTGCACTAACGATTATGTTATTTTCTAATTCCACGTGAACAGAAATCGTTATCGTTATTTCTCTGGCAACTCTACCAAAAAAAAAAAAAACAAAACGCATAGAGGAATCGACAAAAACAATAGATAATTCTTCTCATAGCCCGAAATTATTCTTTTATTTATTTAAAAACATCACATATCAAAATAAAATGTACACAATTATTTAGAAAAAGTGCAATCAATACCAATTTATCCGTATAAAGGCTGGTACTACGTTCTTTTTTGTGGAAATTTTTCTGAAAATCGTTCTTTCAGTGGTTTGACAAGGTTACCACATTTGATTTTTTTGGGTTTTTTTCAAGATAAAATTTTACTCACCTGTTTACGGTACACAACCAATCTGCACGAAATAAAAAGATTTGTGAAAGAATGTGTTGTTCTTTTGCTCTGCAATCACAACAACAATACTTGGATAAAAATGGAAGATACTGACAAAGGCTTTTGGAAAGTTGCGGTTGTTTAACTTATAACAGTGAATATACTGCAAAATCTCATTGTTGTTATAAATAAATGCTGAATTTGTGTCTTTTTAAATTGTTTTGTATCATTTTTATTAAATCCTTCCTTATTAATCACTGATTTTGACAGATAGTGCACTCAATGTTATGTTGTTGGGCAACAGGCACTACCTGTAAATGAATATATCTTGGTTATAAGTTACAGAATTCCAGTACAGTTCTTAGTCAAAGCCGTTCGCATTATATTCGAAGCCGTTACTTTTTGCTCTTTCACTTTCGTTGACAACTGTCATCGATGAACAGAGACAACAGCAGAGATTTTCCTCTCTCTCTCCGTCTTTTAGTTTCGACAACATAAATACCAAATACTCAATTCAGAGATATCAAGTACCCAAATATATCAAATACTACCACAAATTGTGATTGGCATTATTGAATTTGTAACTTTTTTTAGATTATTTGTTAAAGAAAAAACTCCAATTTCCCGTCTATATGTTTAACATCAAATGTATATTCCACTATCCAAAACTACTCAAGCGAAGCCACAAATTCATAGATATTGCATAGAAAGGCAACCAACAAAATCGGTAAAGAAACTTCGAGCTGCAGTATAAGCATTAAGAAAAGCGAAATAATTCTCCTTTCTGTCTTTATTTTATACCACAGCTCCATTGGTTGGTGTTTATTTTAGTGGAGAACAAAGTACATAAAAATAAAGCAAGCATAGAAAACCACAATAATTCATTATAAAGTCATCGATCGAAGCAAAAAAGCGGCATCAAAGTGCTACACACCACAATAACTAGTGCTCGCAATAACCACATACGCGCGGTAACAATTGCAAATACAACAACGAAATATGAAATGGGTAAGTGTGTGCACCCTTCTTGGAAGAGTTAAACAAATATCCCTTCATTGTAAACAAATAAAAGATCATGGCCACCAAATCGGATGACTTAACGTAGATATAAACCTAGTCAATGTATTTCTAATATTTGGCCTTCTTCTCATTTGTTTATTAATTCCATTTCCAAGTTAAATATAAACATGTTCAATGTCGCCTAAATTAGGCACGTACATACACCAACCATTAAGTATTGTAATACTGCTTTTGCACTTCATTTACCGTATACTGGAGATTAAAAATTCGTATGGTATCAGTGCGAAATTCTTAGGAAGATAATAGGAAACAAGAAGGAGCTGTATAATCTTCTTAGTCCTGCTTGCAATTTAACAGAAAAGTATTTATGTAAGAATTACATCAACAATTTGTACTTTAATGTAGGTTTTGCAGAACAAATTCAGGCATACATCTATTTTTTTCTTTAGCCATTAGCTATTGTATCGGCAACATATGCAACATAAACATTATATTGTACAAATATCCACATTTTCCGTGTAGTTTCCCGACAAAGAAGAGTTTCGCAGAAAAATTTTTGTTAAGGTTGTTCAAGCCACATTTGCATGTGGAGGTGGCGATCTTCGTCAAGCTCCTATTGGTGAGCATGCTTGTTCCGTTCTAAACGACCGATCGCCACAGCAGCCTGATGACCATTGATTATGTAAAGACGCAAATAACTCGCCTTGTCATATCGAGCATCATAGGCTCTTAATATTTAAGCAAGAGCCGGTGCCACGTAGACTCTCTCCTCCACTGAGACTCTACCGCTAATTTTCCGCGACTGGAACATTCCACTATCCACAGCCGGTGGACGTGCCCGGTAGATTCAAGCTAAGCTTTTCGTGATAACAAAAAACACCACACAGATTGAAGCTCAAAGTTCCAGCGTGTGTGGTCATAGTTATCCCTTGCCGGGCATTTCGTTTACATTTAACAAGTACCGCACGATTCAATTTAGCAATTATATTCAATGATCTAATATGTAGAGAAACAACACGGTATATTTTCTGAAGATTAATTTCCAATATACACGCAAATTTCGTCAGATTTGCTTTGCTATGATACTTTAATCTGATTTTTCAGAAGTTAGGAAGCTGTTGGAACCTCGTGTAAAGATCTCATTCCAAACCAAATTTTGTGATTCTTAACTGAGGGATTTCGAATGCTTTGGCCTCGCCGCATTCAGTTTCTTTCAACATATTTTGTACAGTTTAGATTGCAAATTCCCACGATATAGAAAATTCCCGGGAACGGACCTGGGTCTTGAGGAATAGACCTTTGAAGGGCCGATCAAAACTATTGAATAACAAATTTTACAAGCCGGCAAATTATCCGACTTTAGAAGGCAAACATTTTAAATAAATTGTCGTGCTTGGAAAAAATTTCGTAAAAACTTACAGCCTTATTCAAAAACATTTAAAAGAGCTCTATAAACCGAAAATAGGTAAAATGTACTCTTTTGTATTTACAAACACATGAAAGCCTATTTTCCTCTAATAAACTAATTTTAAATTTGAAAAAGTCATAATTGGCTTTACCCTTGTTTAACACCATATTAAGATGACATTTCTCCATTCTACGAGCATAAGACTATAGGGTAAGTGCTCCTTAGTTCGGCATGTACCAGTAGTCGGAACTTTTGCTTTTTAAATACTACGAATATATACAACTTTATATTAAAAAAAAAATTATCAATAAACGTAAATAATATTCTCGGCTCTCCTTGTAGCAAAATTTTTTGAGCTCAGTTACAGATTACGTCAAAATTTCGATTTTAGTGAGAGCGTGACCATCAAAAAGGACAAAAGTGCCTGTTCTTAAGAAAAAAATTAGCGGAGGTATCGACTTTTTAAGTTAAGAAAGCGTAAACAAATTTAAGAATTAGTGGAGGTATCGACTTTTTAAGTTAAGGAAGCGTAAAAAATTTAAAGTTTTGAATCAAAAATAATTTTTAATGCAAAGGGCAATCAAAAGAACACTTTAGTCATAAAAATTATTAAAAGAAATATTTCTTCATATTTTTTTATTTGATGCCGTCTTTAGGGACCATAAAAAATTGGATTTTCCAGTAGCCCGCATTTGAGTACCGGGTGGAAAATGATTCTTCTGCGCTCTTCAGAAATCGAATTTGCAAATCGGTTTATAAGGAAGATATATCAAAATATTGTCCGGTATATCCTATTTTCCAAATTAACCTGTCTATAGATAAAAAAAAGTCTGTAATACGTTGGAGGCCTCCTTGGCTCAGAAGTTAATTTGTTCTCCTATGTTTCTCAACGCCAGGATTCTAATCCTTTAAAATTAAGAAATTTAGCAGAAACTTGGTACAGATTACATTCCCATCCATAGTGAGGTTTAGTTCGTTAAAATAGGACCATTTTCAAACTACATCTATATATAGCCTCTGTATAACAGATCACCCGATTTACCGTTTTCAGCTCTTAAACCGAATATTTTTAACCAATTTGTGCGATATTTGCAACTATGTCTTATATCCCCTTCCTCCGATGGAAAAAGGTCCAGATTGGATCATATTGGGATAAAGCTTCCATATACACGTATCTCCGGATTTAAGATTTTGAGCTTATAAAAGTCCAATTTTTTTTACCCAATTTCACTGAAACTTTAATCAATGCGTTGTAGAGAGAGAGGGAAGGCGAGAGAGGGTATGGTATCAGCTACATTCACATCGAATATGATACATATCTGGTCATATTTAGATATACCTTCTATATAGATGAATCTCTCGATTGAACTTTTTACTATGTAGGTTAATAATGTAAAAATTGTGTTTTAAAATAATTACATCAATAATTTTCTTCTATAATTATTATTTTCTTTACTAAGATACTTTATGCATACTATAGGGACATGTCATGCCGAGTATTGGAAAATGGTGCCGACTACTGGGGAAGTGAAGTGAAGTGAACATTTGAACTAGGAAGGAGAATGGATTGAAAAATGCAAATGCTCTAAAGAACAGGGGCAAACTTCTCACATAACAATCAGTGCAGTCCGACTCAAGTTTAAACTCAATGATAAGGGGCCTCCTTTTTATAGTCGAATCCGAACGGCGTGCAGCAGTGCGACACCCCTTTGGAGAGAAGTTTTACATGGCATAGTACCTCACAAAAGTTGCCAGCATTAGGAGGGGAAAAACACCGCTGAATATATATTTTCTGATGGTCTTGCCAGGGTTCGAACCCAGGCGATCAGCGTCATAGGCGGACATGCTAACCTCTGCGCTACGGTGGATTGAAAAATGTAAATTCCTTAAACTGCTGACTACTGATACACTTACCCTATGAATAACTAAGAAAAAAGTAAAATCGCACTTAGTTCGGTCAGGCCAAATCTAGGTAACTCACCGCCATAGCTTTTTCTACTAATGGGTCTATCTACTCGTGTGTTGTACGTACCAAATTTTAAGAAGTATATATGGCGACTATTTTTTATTTTTATGGAGCCATATCTGTACGGAGCTTGATGTGGTTGTTTCAGAACATTAGTGTACTCTACGCTCCAAATCGGACATATCGGAAGTATATATGGCGACTATTTTTTATTTTTTAGAGAGCCATATCTGTACGGAGCTTGATGTGGTTGTTTCAGAACATTAGTGTACTCTACGTTCCAAATCGCACTTAGTTCGGTCAGGCCAAATCTAGGTAACTCACCGCCATAGCTTTTTCTACTAATGGGTCTATCTACTCGTGTGTTGTACGTACCAAATTTTAAGAACTATACATGGGGACTATTTTTATTTTTTATTTCTATTAGTGTACTCTACGCTCCAAATTTCAGCCAATTTTCAAGCTGTCAATTCAGACTTAGATTTTACAAAGAGTGGACCCCTTTTCGAGCCCGGACCACCAATTTAAAGATTTATAAAATTAACGGTAGAGTTGCTCTAACTTTGGCTCGTGGTGCTAAAAATAAAATTATGATGTCAACATCTCTCGAGCAGGAAGACTTCATATGATGAGAACCAATTAATTGATTCAAACCGACACGGCAGCACCACACGGCTTAAAGTTTAAAGTTTATGTCGACAATTTGGGGGCCCAATCTATTTATTTTTTCGGAAATTATATTCGTCCTGCTTCTAGGTATTGACAGAATGGACAAGGGTAGCTTGGAGAAACTGGGGTATTTTTGTGTTTTCACCGCTCAATTGCATTAAAATTGTCGTTTAAAACTATTCTTTCCATACAATAATTTTCGAGTTCATCTAACGTTAGTTCCGTAGTGTCTAAGGTTAACTTTTCTTTAAGAAGCCGCGAGTTTATATTTACCGCTCTTTGTGAGGAAGCGTTTGGCTTATGCATTACTTTTGCCGGCCATTTTATATTGTCTGGAGGTGTACTCCAGTGCGTCGCAAGGGAGAATGCATCGTCTTCAGGTCGCTTTCCATAATATGATTCGTTTTGTTTACGTTGTAGATCGTCGTGTTCATATAACGCCCTATGTGTGTAGTTTTCTCGGTTGTTTTTTTCCGTCGAATGTTAATTATCGCTGTTGTTTCTTTTTAAGTTATTGAAATGTCGGTCTCCTATTTTTCTTGTTAATGAGTTATATTTTTTTGTCATTCTACCAGAACTAATTTTGTAAGACTTTCACGTTTGTACAACTCGTTGCCTGCGGATATAAAAAATTACAGTTTATCAAAAAGATATTTATCAAATCGTCTTCGTCTACACTTTTAGCGCTTCTGATTTTTGTGTCAAACAACTCAACAACTTTAACTACGTTATATAGTCTTACGGATTGTTTTTTTTTATCGTGCGTATTCTTTGTCTTTGTTTTTCTTGCTGGATGCGTGCAGCGGGAGGATAAAAAATAAGGCTGCATTGTGCCAGATGCTGAAGTTATTTTCCCATATATCATTTACATTGTCAGTGATTCTCAGTTTTAATTTTGATATTTCTGGAAAATCTTCTGAATCAGGTGCACACATTTTTTAAGTTTTGAAATGGAATGCAATATAAAACAAAGAGACGATGAACTACAACCCTTCGAGTATTTTGATTGAAGTCTGAATTAAAGATATATTTGTATGTATAAGTCTATGGGTCTCTTCCGCCTCCGTCAAAATTTTAACAATGTCTAGAATAGATGTTAGCATTGTAAATGTCGAATTTCAACACGTAGGACATGCATTTTTAAGAGAAGTATTGGGTTGCCCAAAAAGTAATTGTCGGTAATATAGTAGTAATATAGTCGGCGTTGACAAATTTTTTCAACGGCTTGTGACTCTGTAATTGCATTCTTTCTTCTGTCAGTTATCAGCTGTTCGTTATCATCAGTCATTAGCTGATATAGCCTATAAAGCTTATCTTTGTGACAAGAGTCAACAGAATTGGTCGGTATATGCCCCTCTGCTATGTTTGAAAAATGTGAGAATCCAAAGGCCCTTGGAATATTGTTAGAAACAACGGAATTATTAGAAGTATTGGGTTGCCCAAAAAGTAATTGCGGATTTTTCATATAGTCGGCGTTGACAAATTTTTTCACAGCTTGTGACTCTGTAATTGCATTCTTTCTTCTGTCAGTTATCAGCTGTTACTTTTAGTTTGCTTTAGAAAAAAAGTGTAAAAAAGTATATTTGATTAAAGTTCATTCTAAGTTTTATTAAAAATGCATTTACTTTCTTTTAAAAAATCCGCAATTACTTTTTGGGCAACCCAATAGCTTGTTTAATATTGACATAACTTCTGTCAGTAGTGTTGATGAATGAAATGACAGATTTATAAATAACCAACTGGATGTTATAGGTGACATGAGTTCTTTTCTTTCTTCGTTACCGGCGAATGAAGGGGTTTCCTTTACTTGTATAACCATTGAGTACCAATTTTCTGCATTTTCGTTCATAAAATCAAATGCCCCTGGAAACGATGGTTTTCCTCTTAAATTCTACGGGATTGTATTACCCTTCATTTCCGAGCACTTTCTCACTCTCATTAAGACATTCAGCTTCCCCAAGGAGTGGAAAACTGCAAGGATTAATCATATAAAGAAAAAGTCGAATCACGACGAATATAGATATTGCCCTTCTTCCTATTTTGTCCAAGGTGGTTGAAATGTTCAAAGAAACAGCTCGTTGATTACCTGGATCGTTGCAGATTGCTTTCTGACTCAATGTGGTTTCAGGAGTCAGAGGAGCACATCTATGCTACTGTTAGGATTAACGACTCCATTAGAGAACGCTTTTACTTACTTTACTTTAATTGGCTATGACAGAACATTTGTTTCACTAGCCGACCGTAGAATAGCGTTCCAAGCGCCTCGACTTTTTGCGCTCATTCTTAAATCTCTGACACCAAGTTTTGAAGCGTCTCCCACCACTTGATCTTTCCATCGGGCTTTTGGTCTTCCCGGTTTGCGTGTACCACCATGTTTGCCTTCAAAAGACTTCTTTGTTGGAGTTTCTTCATCCATTCTGACAACATGACCTAGCCAACGAAGCCGTGGTATTTTGATGCGTGTAAAGTTTAACTATGCTATTATCGTCATACAGCTCGTGGTTCAAACGTCGCCTATATTTTCTGCTCCATATATTTTATGAAGAATCTTTCTCTCAAACACTCCAAGCACAGCATCATCTGCTTTCACAAGTACCCATCTTTCAGAACCATATACCAACACGGGTAGTATCAGTGTCTTGTATAGTGTAATATTCGTCAGCCGAGAGGTGGCCTTGTTTCTAAACTGCTTACTTAGTTCAAAGTAGCATCTGTTTGCCAGTATTATTCTTTGCTTTATCTCAAAACTAGCGTAATTCGTTTCGGTAACGGCGGTGCCGAGGTAGATAAAATTACTGACTATCTCAAAGTTGTGGTTCCCAACTTTCTCCATTTTCTTCATCTGCTCGGTACAAGGCGTTTTGGGAGTTGAAACCATCCATTTCGTCTTATCTCCATTTACTGCCAGACCCATTAACACTGACTCTCTTTCGATTCTTTCAAAGGCTGCAGTTACTACTTCCGGTAACCGACCTATGATGTCGATGTCGTCGGCATGGGCGAATAGCATGTGTTCTCTTGTGATTAGTGTGCCATATCTATTCACATCTGTATATCATATAATCTTCTCCAGCAGGATATTAAAGAGATCACACGATAGGCTATCTCCTTGTCTGAAACCTCGTTTGGTATTAAATGGTCCAAAGAGATTCCTTCCTATTCTTACTGAGGAAATTTTGGGTTCAAGTACCTTTAAACGTAAAGGGATATCGAAAGCGGCTTTGTAGTCAACAAAAAGATGGCAAGTGTTGATTTTTTTCTTGGGACTTTTCCAGGATTTGGCGCAGTGTGAATATCTGGTCCAGTTTGGATTTACCATGTCATTTTTCTCAAGATAAAATATGCCTTCCGCTATCGTTGAATTTGGAAAAGGTTTTCGATCGCGTTGACCATTTTTTCTTGGTCAAAAAACTTCAACGGTTTTTTGGGCTCGGTCTAGATGCCTGTAAATTTTTTTGCTCCATGGGGATCGGTCGAATATTTTACCAGTAAGAATCGGAGTTCCTCGGGGCTCCATTCTATGTGAGTGAAGATAAATTCCGAATTTAACTAGTGGAGACACAAACCACTGACTTAACAGTCCTCTGTTACTGGCATTAGCAGAACACTGTTTAGGAACTTTGTAGGCAATTAATAAATTTCAAAAAAAAGTATTTGTTCACAAAAAGTTAATTGCAAACAATACAAAAAAACCAAAAAGTTCTAGAAAATAATAAGTTGATCCAACATTAAAATTTAGTTCCCTCAATAACCACAAGGTGTACTAACAAGATAAAGAAGATTGTAAAATTGATTGATCCACTGTGCAAAAATGGAAAATAGTAAGGCGATGAGACCGGTCTCAAACGACATCTAGGGAAGCCTAGTTTTTTATACATATGCCCACATTTTCCAAATAATCGTCTAACTATCGAATTTAAGGCAAAAACTTGCGTGAACCACTGTGTGAAAATGGAAAATAGTAAGGCGATGAGACCGGCATCAAACGACAGCTAGGGAAGCCTAGTTTCTTATACATATGCCCACATTTTCCAAATAATTGTCTAACTATCGAATTTTAGGCAAAAACTTGAAAAAATTACCCAAATAACTAAAAATAATCGTGTCTTGAAAAAATAAGATTTGTTGAAATTTTTTTTCCAAAATAGTTCCGGAAGTGGGAGAAATAGTACGATTAGTGCCCCAATTGGTACTATTTGGTACCTCCTTTACGTATAGAGGTAGAGCTCTGAATTTTGGTACTTAGGTACATTATGGCAAACTAGATTTTTTATGACTATATGAGTTTTGGGAAACTTGTACATTAAGGTACCAAAAATTTACCAAGCTAGAATTTTTAAGTTTTGCTTAAAACATGATATTGCGTAAAGTGGAGGTAGGAAGAAATTCTGGAAAATAGCTCTCGAGATGGCAGAAAACGTACGTTTAGTACCGCATTTGGTACAGTCTTTGCGGATTTAGCTGAAACTCCGAAATTTGGGATACAGGCAAACCTTCACAGTATATTGGGCGATAAAAAGATTTTTTTGAAATTCATTCATTTAGGCACTTAAACGTACAAAATAGTACCTTCATTACGGATTAAGTTAACGCTTTCAAAATTGGGATACAGGTACACCTTGACAATATTTATCGGGCGACTAAAAGATTTTTTGAAAAATGTGCATTTAGGTACTTAATCGTACAAAAGGTACCCTCTTTCTCTCAATATTGGGATACATATACAGCTTGACAGTATTTATGGGATTTTTTGAAATTCTACACTGAAACGGAGGTACTACTAAAAGTGGATGGGGTATCGATGCGGACCGGGGGTATGCTAGTAAACAATAAAGAAAAACAGCAGGGCCGAATCTTGGGAAACCACCACCATAGGTTTGAAGAACCCATGTGTACATTATGTACAAATTTTCTGCTAATTCAGCCAAAAATTTAATCTTCTTTGGGCCGTAGAAGACTTATCGGGCTATCGATGTATATAGGAGCTATATCAGGCTACAGACCGATTTAGATTATACTTTTCTCGGATGTTAGAAGTCATAAGAGAATACTATGTGCAAAATTTCAGCTAAATTGGACAAAAATTGGGGCTTGTAAGGGTATGATATGGTAGTTATATCAGGTTATAGATCGATTTAGAACGTACTTGGCACGGTTGTTGAATGTGGTAAAATAACAATGCGTGCAAAATTCGAGCCAATTAAGATATAAATTACAGTTTCTATATGGCCTATTTGCAATGGCCGACGACCTACATCAATAAGTAGTATCGGCGCCAAATTTCAGGTGGATATCCTTCAAACGTTCGAATGCTATCGTGATTTTTACAGACGGACAAACGAAAAGACGGATAGGGCTAGATTGACACAGAATGTCAAACGATTCAAAATATCTATACTTTATAGGGTCGCAAATCAATATTTCGAGGTATTACAAACGAAATTACTTGATTAGTATACCCCCATCCTATGGTGGCATGTACAACAATTTTCAGTGGTCGTAGAAACATGGGAGCAATATCTAAATCTGAACCGATTTTTATAAAATTTTGCACACGCATTGGGATGTCAAATAAAACATGTCACGTAAAATTTTGTCAAGCTCAGACCAAAATTGTAGCAACTACGGCCATATCGGTTGAAAGATATATATATAATGCGACCTGTACCTTGATTACAAGAATACATGGACAGACAGACGGACATAGCAAAATCGATTCAAGAAGTGAATCTAATCCGATCGGTACATTTATCGAGCTAACTTCTTAGCGTTGCAATACGGAGTAGCTGCAATTGCAGTCGAGGACAATCAGCGGTATGGAGCGGAGAGTCTTAGTGAGAGTCCGCGTGGCGCCGGCTCTTGCATAAACAGTGAGTGCCTATAATGCTTGAAATGACAAGGCGAATAGTCGGCGCCTTTAAGTAACCAATGGCCATAATGTTCGTGCGGCGATCGGTCCTTTGGACAGGAACGAGCTTGCTCACGTATATGAGCAAGATGAGGATAGCCACCTCCCCATATAGACATGTGACTACAACAACAACAACACACTGCTACATTAATATCAACAACTAACAAAAATGGAAAAATTTAACAAACGTCTAAAAAAGGAAGTGCGGCAGGTAAATAAAAGCAAGGAAAACTAACTTAAAATTAATGGTACTTTAACGGGATCAATATTTTTACTTTCACAGTTTGTGGAGACAAATCCTAACAATATGCGCTTTCAAATTGGTGAAAATAAAGCAGATTGACTTATGTATATTAGGCGCACACCCCTCATATTTTCTTTATAGGGGAAGCTATCTAAAAATTAAGTTCGCTTCTATATAAAAAATAAAAAAATTTTAAAGCGCTTATTGGTCACCATTTAATTAAAAAAAAATAAATTTTTTGAATAGACTGTGCTGGGAGCTTTATGCACTAATGGGTTAAAGTTTATGCTCAATGGTAAGGGGCCTCCTTTATTATGCCAAGTCCGAACGGTGTGCCGCATAGCGGCAACTCTTAAAAAAGAAGTTTTAATATGACAGGATACCTCATAAATGTAGCCAGCAATAGTGAGGGGATAACCACCACTGAAAATTCTTCCGATGTTCACGCTAGGATTTGAACCCAGGCGTTCAGCGTCATAGGCGGACATGCTAACCTCTGCGACACGGTGGCATTTGCATTTGCAAATGGCGAAAAAACTTAATCACATGAATGACTTATAAAGATCTTTGACTTTAATTGGTTGTGACAGAAAATTTGTCCCATTAGCTTAAATTGTCTGCGTTAATTTTCCCATCTCTGACACCTAGTTTCGAGATGTCTTTCACCACTTATGTATACCACAGTATTTGCCTTTAAAAGACTTCTTCGCTGGAGCTTTTGCATTCATTCTCATAACATGACCTAGCTAATGCAACCGTTGTATAATGATATGTTTCCAGGATTTGACGTAGTATGTGTAGTGTCATTATTTATTGGAATATGGTCAATTTACCAGTCCTAAAGCCGCATTGATAGGTCCCAATTATCTCATTGACTTTTGATTTTTACACAGTACACTCGAGAGTATAATGTATGCGATGGGGACGAGACTTATTCTTCTGTAGTTAGCACATTCCTGGAGGCCACCGTAGCGCAGAGGTTAGCGCGTCCGCCTATGACTCAACGCCTGGGTTCGAATCCTGGCGAGAACATCGGAAAAATGTTCGGCGGTGGTTATACCATCCTAATACTGGCGACATTTGTGAGGTACTGTACCATTTGGTATGGCAGCCATGTTAAAACTACTCCTCAAAGAGGTGTCGCACTGCATCACGCCGTTCGTACTCGGCTATAAAAAGGAGGCCCCTTAACATTGAGATTAATTGAGGAATCGGACAGCTCTCATTGATATGATGAAAAAGTTTGCCCTGTGCCTTAGTGGAATTTCCATGGGCAAATTTGCAATTGGCACATTCCGTCTTGTCTCCTTTCTTGTGTACGGGACATAGTATGCTTTGGATCCACTTTCGGGTATTCATTCTTCTAGCTAGATCGCGCAGTCAAGTTAATGTCGGTTTTAAATAGTTTAACGGCAACCGATCGACTCCTGCTGCCTTGTTGTTCTTCATTCGGGTCACTGCTACTTGAACCTAACATACAATGTATGTTTACCTTCTAGTCAGGGTTTGGTACTGCGGTTTCGTCTTTGGCGCCATTGTCGGACGCTGGCAGCTGAGAAAAAATTATTTCCATATTCCAAGCACATTATCTGTATCAGTTACCAGATTATGTTCTTTGTCTCTGCAAGAAGATGTGAATGCGCCATCGTACCGTGGAAGAAAATCGAAAATGCTAGTAAAAAATATGCCGTGTGAGAACGGGTATCTCTTTGAAATTTGAAATGTTTTGAGGTGTTAGCGAGATCGTGTGCAAAATCTCAAGCTAGGTGCCTTTTGGCAGGCCCCAAACGTTGGTCGCCTCGGTATTTCGACAATATATTGGGGGTACCACTTGAAGTCTACTATATATCCACTAGTTTCAAGGATATTCGACTTTTTTTTGTACAATATTAACCGAGACGTGCAATTTATGAAGGCATTTGTGGTTCGATTTCCATTTTTAAGCTTGATTTGGATTTGTGACAAATTTTACAAAAATGTGAAAAAAGTGAATTTTTTTCTGTTTTGGACATCACGACACATTTATAATAAATAAAATGTAAAATAATGCAGCGAAAAATTAAAAGCTAATATCACAGAACTCTCTAAACTATTGCAACGCAATACTGTAGCTTTGTATTTTCTTTGTACTCTTTCGTGTTCATCGACGTCCTCTGTTGTAAACGTAAACTATTAAGAGTATACCTCTTATTTTCATTTCTCTCTCTGTCAAGAATTCTAGCAGCATTAAAGTCAATGTTGTGTCCCGTCTCTTTAATGTGTTGTGATTATGGTGTGCTTTCTCTGCCTTTCTAGATGTCTGCTTCGTGTTCTGCCATTCGTATCTTCATTTGTGGACGAGTGGTGCCCACATAACACATATTGCATATCCCTCTTATACCCCTTCTTTGCCATTGCTCATCAATTCGTAAACTTCATTGTCTAGTTGAAGTTTGTTCTTTTGAGTTCTCAAATTTCAAAGTCCAGGTCCCCATTCGTGCTAATGTGTTTATAGCCACTTCAGAAGGTTAGGGGTCATTTCGTGTGCAACACATCGGAATCGTCGAAAAATATAAGCCGATCTAGCCATATCCGTCCGTCTGCTTTTGAAATCACGCTACAGTCTTAAAAAAAAATTGAGCTGAATTTTGCAAATATTTTTTGTTCATAGGCAGGTTAACTTCGAAGATGGGCTATGTCGGACTATATCTTGATATAGCCCCCATGTAGACCGGTCTGCCGATTTAAGGTCTTAGACCCATTAAAGCTACATTTATTATCCAATTTCGCTGAGATTTAGGTGAGTGAGTTGTGTTAGGCCTCTCGCCTTCCTATTTAATTTGGCCCAGATCGGTCCAGGTTTGGATATAGCTGTCATATTTATCGATCTCTCGATTTAAGGTCTTGGACCCATAATAGGCGCATTTATTGTCCGATTTCGCAGAAATTTGGTATAGCGAGTTGTGTTAGGCTCCTGGACATTTCTGTTCAATACGGCCCATACATATATACCAATCTCCAAATATTAGGTTTTAGACCTATAAAAGGTGAATTTATAACCGATTTTGCTGAAATTAGGTACAATGCGTTGCGTTAATCCCCTCGACATTCGTATCGAGTATGGTCAAGATCGGGCTATATTTGGATATAGCTGCTATACCGTTATCCCGTTTTAAGTTCATTGGACAAATTTGACACATTGGGCTGTGTTAGGCTTCTCGACATTCGTGGTCAATATGGTTCTGATCGGTCTATATTTTGATATAGCTGTCATATACATATACCGATGTCCCGATTTAAGCTCTTAGACCCATAAAAGGTACATTTTTTAACCGATGAATGTCGTACAATGAGTTGTGTTAGATAGATCCATACATAGCCCACTTGTATATGGTGTAGATCGGACTATATTTAAATATAGCTGCTATGGGTTCATAAATTATGCACTGTATTATGACGAAAGATTTTTAATATATAGATATCCACCACTATAATTTCGGCCCGGCCTTTGCAATTTGTTTATGTTGAAATCTAGTACTGCTAACTACTATGTTTTTGCCGCGGGGAAATCTATTAGCTTCAATCCATCACCGGACGTTATATCAGGCTGTTGGACCAAAGATATTTTCCTTCCCTATATTCGCATTAAAATCTTCCAGAACGATTTTAATATAATGGGCGGGGCAGAGGTCGTATTCTCTCTCTAGACGCTCTTAGAATTTTCGTTGGCCTGCATGTCCTTCTCTTCCGTCGAGGCTTGGGCACATATGTGGCTAGCTTCTCAAATATAGATTGTGGCAAGCTTCTCATTCACCGTGGTAGTATATCGCGGGACTATATCCCCAAAAGGCACATTTTCTCCTGTACGGGGACACTAGACTAGAAACCGATATCGTTTTTAACTTACTTGTGTGCCAATTTAGTGACTTGCGCGATAGAAAATGTTTGCACCTACCTGCCTTGTATACGAGAAAGGGTAACTTTTTTGATTGTTGTTGTAGCAGTTTGTTGTGTTATATCTTTCGTCTGCTTGATTCTGTTGAGTGTCCAGATTCAGGAAATCTGCGACTAAGATGGGGTGCGTCCAGAGGAATCTGGGTCTGAGTCGAGTGAAATAACCTCAAATCTAAAAGTATTGGACTATCAGTCATTGATATCCCCTCCCGAATTAATATTTCATTTTCAATGTAAAATTTTATATGATTTATGCTCCTTTTGCAGCACCAACATCTAAAAACCACTTACTAGGGGGGTATATTGCTAACCAACTAATTCATAACCGCGTACTTCAGATTGGCACTTCCTTCGAATCCATTGTTTCTTTTTTTTACTCCTTGCTTTCTTCTTTTACGCTTGTATAACCAATGGCGCAAATAAATCTGGATCTCAACAAATCCTAAAATAAAACATCTAAATTTGGAACGTCTAGCAATAAAGTATGCGAGACGCGTGTTCGTCAATTCTATCAAAACATCACATTACATGTTGAAAACTCACATTTATATAAATAACAAAATCTTTTATTGTCAATAATTATTCATTGCACTGTTGAAATCTTAGAAAAATCTCTTGCAACTCATGCTCTTTTTTATAATCTCTTTACTCTTTTTCCCATTCTATTTGTATATCTTACAGGCATTTTTTATACCGCATTGCAACAATCTAATGGTTCAGTGTAAACGAATATATTATAACAACTTTTTTTAAAAAATTTAGCAATCGTCATATGAAAAGAGGGGATTCAATTCAAATTCAAATTGTAAATATTATTAATTTAATTTTTGTGGTGGTGGAGTTGAAGAACGCGGTACTTCTTTAATCAAGGCCAATGTTTTTTATGTTGAATCGAAGATTGTAAGAATATCCACAATATCCATTTTCAAAACTAACTGACTCTGCAATCCACAAGTAAATTGTCTCAAGAATTCCCTGAAAACAAATCGTGGCTGACACAGCAACAAAGTTATCTACACCAATTGATGTAAGTAGAACAGAATCTTCTTTTTGTTTGATTTTCCTGCGGTCAAGGAAATCGAACACATTTTTTATTTCGTTCTTATTGCTGTTGCATTGGTATTCTTATTGCAAAACAAACCAAAAATGCTTTACATTTGTATTGGCGCCAATTTCCTTCATACCCACCACCATAGTAACACCTCGAAATATTGACCTGAGACCCTATAAAGTATATATATTGTTGATTGTCTGAGCCAATCTATCCATGTCCCTCCGTCTGTCGAAAACACGAATACGATAGCGTTCGAACGCTTGATATTTTGCAGATAGTTCTTAGCGATGTAAGTGTTTGGGGATTGCAAATGGGCCATATCGGTTCAGATTTGAATGTAGCCCCCATGTAAACCTATCTCCAGTTTTGACTTCTTGAGCCCCTAGAGACCTCATTTTTCATCCGATATGGCTGAAATTTGGAACAGAACTTGTAAATAACTCAAATACGAACTGAGTTAATAAAGGCAAATTTTTAACGGTATCCATGGTGGTGGGTACTCAAGATTCGGCCCGGCCGAACTTAGCACGTTTTTACTTGTTTTATTTTATTTCGTTTTTAACTCACCCACCCGTTTTTAGCAACGTGCCAGAATGTGTGTTTTAACGTATCGCCAATATTTGAAGCAATATAAAGTGTCTGCCCATACCAAATATACGCGTACACATATGCCATACTTGCCAATATTTGAAGCAATATAAAGTGTCTGCCCATACCAAATATACGCGTACACATATGTCATACTTGTTTTCAATACATTTGTTGAATTCATTTTTAGGTACAGTAGGAGTTAATGAACTTTTGCAAAAGTATAATTAGATAATTATTGAGATACTCTGTATACTTTAAAATACTCATTCTAAAATTGTTTTTGGTATTGTCTTCTATGACTAATTTAAAAAAATTAAAATACATTGTGTTGTTAATTTACTTGTGGTTTATTCCAGGCAGACTGGTAAATTTGAATTTGAGTACAATGTGATAGGTTAGGTTGAGAAGAGGATGCAGATATTAATCCGCCCCATGCCTCTATGGACATACACCTAAGCCAGTAATCGGCTTGTTGTACGCTCTAAAAACTATAAAGTATCCTCTAAAAAGAACAACCTCTAGCCTTGTCTTTTCACGATCTGGATCCCCCCATAGGATTTTCGCCGTCCTACCGACCGTTTCACTGTTCCACAATGTTGCATGCGCATTCGTCGCCCACTCCCTTAACTCGGACTGCGTCCATCCGAAAGGCTTCGAGTTAACCAAGTTTATTGACGGCAGTCCTCTGGCCCTCACCGCCAAATCGTCTGCCCTTTAATTTCCCCTTATTCCATTATGGCCTGGCACCGAAACGATGCGGATTTGGATCTCCATTTAGGTATACTGTCACAAAATCCATTTGATGGATTTCTAGGTCATGCTCGATTGATAAAGCCGACATCAGTCGAATGGTTGACGATCGAACGACGGGTGAGTAGGTGTCCGAAAATCCTCCCCTGGCCGTTGGGAGCACCCTTTACGACAAGCCGAGCTTTCTTCCTGTTGTCCATTGTAATGCGAAAAACGAATCTATTGGCAATCACTTTCTTGTCATCTGGTACCATTTAATATCTGCGCTAAAAATTCGTCTTCAATTGCTGGTCGCCATTTGACACCATCTGGGGAATTCATCGCTTCGTAATAAGTTGTAGGTTCATCGGTAAAAACCGCATTAATAAATTCGCAATCCTCAAAATCGCCCATGAAGTGTATCAATCTCGTTTTGGGTGATCTCTTGTTCTCCTATTGGCATTTCACACTCGTATTGTGGTTCCAAGTCTTCTCTGACCATCGGCTCAAATGCCTATCCATAAAAGTAGTCTGCACGTCACGGCTAACGATTATATGACGTTTCGTTGGCGGCCATAAATGATATGCCTCCTACTCTTGAGAGTAACCCACCAAAATACATTCATCAGAGCGTGAATCCAATTTTTCATTTGTCTTATCCTTGGTCAAAACGTATGCCCGGATGCCAAATGTTTTCAAGTGTTTAATCAATGGAGGTTTACCTGTTCAAAGTTTTATTAGCAATTTTCCATTTAATGATCCAGTGAAGCATTGATTTCTTAAGTAATTGGCGGTATTGAGGTACTCCTGCCTATGTCAACATGCACCTACCCATTTCTAGTAACGTTCGGTTTTTCCTCTCCGACACGCCATTTTGTTGAGGTGCCGACAACCTCCGTCTTATGCCATTTTTTTTCAGGTAATCATTGAATTCTTTATATAAAAGAACGGTGCCGTTGTCCGATTGTAGAAATTTAATTTTCTTGCCAGTTAATAGTTCCGATAAACTCTCAAATTTCTAAAAAGCACTCAGGTCATCAGATATCTGCTCCAAGAAATAAACTTCGCAGTATCGAGAATAGTCGTCGATGAAAGTGCGTTCGAGTGTGAATAAACTCTCATGGGGCCACAGACATCACTACGAACCACCTCCAATAATTCACTGGAACGATTATCACTTCGACTGCTGATACTTTTTCGTGTCTGTTTCTCGCTTAAGCATGCTGTACATGTTGATAAACGTTGGCCCTTCTTAATTTCAATTCCGTGTGCGCCCTTGGTGTCGGCAAGCAATTTCAAATCATGCTCATCAAGATGACCTTAATTTCTCTTCGGCCGAATTTACTGAGTCAATCGAGTTTATAAAGTAAAGATTCTCCTCACGAGTTGCTCTGCAAACTTCATTATTACCGTCCATTACAAATGCTTCATTTTTATCGAAGTGCACCTGGTATCCCTTTTTCGTTAATTTTGAGATGGAAAGCCGTATTGTATGGGCCGACCCTCCCCCTTACCCTAATTTTCAGAAACACCAGATCTCGGAGATGGGTGGTGCGATTTAAGCGAAATTTTGTGTGCTCTCATATAGTACCCTAAAAATTAAAATTTGGTATCCAAATTTCGGACGGTGTACCTAGGGGGCTACCCCACCCTAAAACCTACCAAACATATATTTAGACCAATCACGACAATGTCGGACTCAAATAAAAGGTAATTAAGATTAGAAAACTTGTCTGATATCCAATTGCCGAACCAAGTGTTAGTCGGACAAATTTACGACCATAGCAATATGGGGCTCAAATTAAAGGTCTTTGGGAGTAAAGCACGAATCTGATATCAATATGGGGTTCAATTGGCCATTGGCCTTAAAATTGGATATAAAATTCTTTTTCTAATCGCATTTAAACTCCTTGTCGCAAAAGTCAGCATATATGTTTGGTTTGGGGTATTGGCCCTAAAAACTATAAATATTTAGTTCCACTCTCTTTAAGACCCAAATTGTCTTGGTGTGCAAATACGTCCTATTGGGTGTTGTTTTGCTTTGAGCCCCATGTTTCCATAGTCGGCAAACATGGCCGGTTTTGGGGTGTTTTGGGGGATGGGCGGCCACTCTGAGTTGGCCTTGAAAATATATATCGGATTCGTGTTCTACTCTAAAAATCCTCCTATTTGAACCTCATATAGCAATAGTCAGCAAATACTTCCTATTTGGGTGGTGTTGTGGGGGTGGGGTGGCCCTATAGACACTTTTCCGGAATATTGATATCGGATTCGTGCTTTACTCCCAAATACCTTTAATTTGAGCCCCATATTGCTATGGTCGTAAATTTGGCCCCTTTGGGGGATGTTTTTGGGGAGAGGCAGCCCCCTCAACACTTGGACCCATATTTGGAAATCATATTCGAATTCTACACTAAAATACATTTTATTTAAGCCCCATATTCCCATGTTCAGTAAATAAGTCCAGTTTGGGGGGTGTTTTGGGGTAAGGGTACTACCAAAGACCTTTTATTGCTGTGCTATTCTATCCTGATCGGCCTTCATATATTACTTGTAATTCCTTTTTGTTTTTGGTAGTATGGGGGAGGGGGATTTCCCTCTGATAATTGCTTTAATTTGTGTACAATATGTTCTCAGTCGTCCTACATGACAGTTTTGGTCCCTCGACGCTAAGACCTAAAATACCTTTTATTTGAGTCCTTTATTGTCGCGATATATATGTCCTACTGAACGGCAGGACGTGACCCAGATATATCACCATTAGATTCGAACTCTACTGTCTAAGACCTTTCTTTTAATTTCCGTATTATCCCGATCGAACTACACGTCTAATTGAAGGATATTTAGTGGATGGGCCGGTTCCAGACACTGTATACCAGATTCGTAGTCAACCCCCAAAGAACTTTCATTTGGTACCCATTTTGTGAGATTGGACATTCATGTCCGTTTTGGGAATTTTAACAGATGTGTACTCAACCAAATACCTTTCATTCAATACCCATATTGTTCCAATCGGTAAATATGTGCTGTTGAGGGGTTTTGGGAGGTGGGTAGGCCCCTCAGACACCAAGGCAAAAATTTTTATGTCAGATTCTTACTGTACTTTTAAATAGCTTTCATTTGATGCCCATTTTGCTCCAATTGGTAAATATGCCCTGCTGAGGGGTTTTAGGGGAAGGGGCCCCTTAAGACACCAAGGAATAAATGTTTATGTAAGATTCTTACTCTACTTTTAATTGGCATTAATGTATGCCACATTTGTACACTACTTATATTTGAAGTTTCGCTTAACTCAGTGCACCAATCTCCGAGATCTGGTTTTTTGAAAATTGGAGCAAGTGGACCCTCCACTTTTGAAATGAATTCTCGATCGTCTTCACATTTTTAGTTTCCGTGTGCCTGTTAAAATCACATAAACTTTCTATCGAGTAAAACTAGCAGCTTCAAATTTTTCTCAAATACTTCTTATTGGAGTGGGTCTGTTGGAATTGCAAATGAGTCAAATCCGAAAAGATTTGCCCATTAGACTTCTTCAGCACCTAGAAGGCGCATATCTTACCCGATTTAGCTAAGCTTAATATCATATCCGATTTAACTATACAAAGGCTTCTGTTATGACTTCCAACTTAAAAAACTAGATGCCTAGATTTGACTTGCTGAGAACATCCAATGAGCTTTAAATTTCAGTTTAAAATATATTAGTACAAAGAATATAACAAATCCAATCCTTGATGGAAGTTTTATAAAACTCAGCCAAGCAAACCATAATCCGATTTTACTTCAATAAAATGTTTATTCTAATACAAAATGACATTTTGGTATATTTTTTCAAATAAAAAAACAGGGAAATGGTATTAAATATGCCATCCTAACGAAGTCTTAGCCGAGTATACTAAATAACCTAGAAACCTGAATTTTTAATCTGACACCAATTGGACGTTTGTTTAGAACCGACTTCGGCGGTTTTTGCGAAACGCGACCTTTAATGTGATTAAACCCCCATTTATTTAATTTTTACAACATAAGTATAAGAATATTTTAGCAAAGCAAAAAAAAAAAAACATTTTTAAAATTTTTTTTGATGGGTCATAGAATCAAATTTTTTTCAAAAAAATTTATAAAGTAAAAAATTTTTGTACCGAAAGCAAGAAAAAATAAAACTTAACAATATTGTACTAAAGGGTGATTTTTTTGAGGTTAGGATTTTCATGCATTAGTATTTGACAGATCACGTGGGATTTCAGACATGGTGTCAAAGAGAAAGATGCTCAGTATGCTTTGACATTTTATCATGAATAGACTTACTAACGAGCAACGCTTGCAAATCATTGAATTTTATTACCAAAATCAGTGTTCGGTTCGGTGCTCACGTACACGAACATGACGAAGATCGCCACCTCCACATGAAAATGTAGTTACAAGAACAACAACAACATAACATTTGTGTTGGAGTATGAAAAATTCCAATTACCAAAAAATCTCAACTAGTGTTAACTGTTGAGATGTTCTTAAAGCGACATAAGCAAAAGCAAGTCAATTTACACAAAGCATAAGATCGATGTCATATTGAAATTTTTTAAAATTAGATTTTTTTTACTGCAGTTTTTGCTAATCTTTTTTTTTTTTTTTTAAGAGAAATACTTTAAATCTGAATTGCTCTAACATAAATAGTTTTTAAAGCGATAAAACCGAACGGAAATGATAAGTCTGTGTCAGTAATTATCCTCTTAATACAATCTATGTATCTTAGATGTATTACAATAGTCAAAATGGTGCAACTCAATTAGTTGCTTTTGTTTTGCACACCTGAAAATTGACCATTATTGAACAAACCTTCATTTATATAAAAATATAGGTCTTAAACCCCGATTAAATATAGGGCTTTTAACGCTTATAGTAGGTCAAGTAAAATAGTTATGAAACTTTGCATTCGCATAATGCATTAATAGAATTTTATGACTGTTTTTACCAATATGAAAACGCGTTGCTTTTGTTTTACACGACACTGTATATGTTCGTTAAATTTGGACTAATATTGCAATAATGTGGTCATATCTTAACCGATTCTATCGAAATTTGGCAGATATGACTTTCTCTTGACTCTCGACATTACTTTATACAACACTTTCCTCGACGACCTCGACCGACTACAAAAATATCTAAGAAGTTTTTTTCGAAATCGGTTCAGATTTAGATAAAGCTTCTATATATATGTTCATCCGATTTTGAGAAATATTGCAAAAAGTGCTCATTTGCTAACCGATGCTCTCGAAATTTGGCAGGAAGGTTTTTTCTATGACTCTTAGTATTACTGGTGAATTTCATAGAAATGGGGTCAGATTTAGTTATAGATATGGTGCATATGTAGGTCCGACACGGACACATTATTTAGAGCTGGCAAAATATCGATGGTACTATCGATATTTAATTTTTTTTTTTTTTTCGATATTTAGATTGTTATTTTTTTTCGGGATTTTGACAAAGTTCCGTCATTTGCAAAATTAAATTAATTTCAATTAAAAGACTTTAAAAAAAAAAAAAATTTTAATTGAAAATTGAAATTCTAACAGAGAATTTTTTGGAAATATGCAAGTGTTCATATTTCATACTATCTGGCGAGGTGCGCTTCGCTACTCCTTAAAATGTCTTTTTGAAAATATATTCAGATATTCAATACATTATTAGCTTTGTGTCCATACCAAATTAACATTAATTGTTATGAATTTAGTGATTTTTCTACTCATCAACTACTAATAACAAAACCACGTGGGATACAAAGACCAACAGGTGCTTCTAGCGTTGTTGTTGTAGCAGTGAGTTGTGGTCATCTTTACGTCTTCAAATGCAAATTATGCCCATGCACATTCCACTTAGGAACAGGGGCAAACTTCTCACATATCAATGAGTGCAGTCCGATTCACTAGAAGGCGTAATTCTTATCCGATTTGGCTGAAATTGTGTATGAAGTGTTTTGTTATGACTCCCAACAAAAGTGTAAGGGCAAGAAAGAAGCCATCAGGAGTTTGGTCTTTTTTTCTAAAAACCAAGGATGGAAAAAGCGCTAATTGCCGTATGTGTTCAAAGATATATATAAAACTAGGGGCAATACATCAAATCTGTATGACCATCTAAAAAGGTCTCACCCAACATTCCGGAATAATCCAAGGCGTCTTTAGATGAGCCAAATGCTCATCTTTGAACAGCAATAAACACTCTGGTAAGCAAGTGCCTGGCAACAAATGTGAAAAGAAAAAAGGGGAATATACTCGTACTTAGTCCCTGAAAGAATGTTTTATAATTTCGCTTTTCTAACCTAGCACTGGAATTGCATTTCGCTAGTATGCAAACTCATATGTACAACTCTCTGCATATTTCACAAAAACGCGACGAACATTTTTCACATTTGAACTGCTTGGAGGCGTCCTGATGATTACTCATTATGTGCTGGTTCAACTGCAATTGCAAAAGGCATTAAAATACTATTGCGGACTCGTGTACTCGCTTGGACTTGCATGTAACCGAAGATTTTCCTTGAGGGCAAGGGTTTTGGACACTCATTGCAAGCTAATTCATTGATCCTCTTTTGGGCCGATGTTATGTGGTACTTTAGGTTAACTTTCTGGGGATAGAAGTTACCGCAAAAATCACTGCTTGGAAGCAGTATGTTTGAACTTGTGCCTCTAAGTTCCTTCAGGCAGACAGGCCACTTTTAACTTTTCCTAAGACGCTTGCTTGATGGTTCGGTCAACTTGTCTATATTTATTCGAACTCTTTTTATTTTCTTCCTTTTTTATTTAGCAGAAACTAGGAACTTGAGACTAAAATTTATGTTTTTTTTTTTTGCTTTAAAGTTACTGAAATTAACGATAGCATCGATATTTATCGACATTATAAAAAATATGGAAAATATCGATAGTTTGCCAGCTCTAATATAATCTCGACTTTGACACCTCTTCAGTGTTGCCTTTTATGTGGTCCCTGTTTAGCGGGGACACGCACATCTTATACTTTGTCAATAAAATCTGCCTAATTGAAACTGATGCGGCTGCTGCTGCAGCCAGATAGTATTTGAATCGCCTTGTCGTATCTAACATCATAGACACTTAGTATTTAAACAAGAGCCGGTTCCACCCGAATAGCCACTCATTTAGACTCTCCACTCGGTGCCGCTGATTGTCCGCGACTGCAGTTGCAGCTGCTCCGTATAGAGCATTCCACTATCCGCAACCTGTGGACACGCCCGGTAGCTCCCAGCTAAGCCTCTCGCGATAACGAAGAACACCACACAGCCTGGAGCTCATACCTATCCCATGCCGGACGGAGATATCGAGAATTTTGATTTTGATGACAATTTTGATGCAAAAGCGTTATGTAAGGTTAAGACTCGTTAAATTAGGTAAGGTTGAAAAGCGGGTGAGGATATTAATCCGCCCCGGAATTCCGTGCTGCTTAAAAAATCCCTAACTGTTTTCGCTACCACGCCCCTAAGTTGATGTTTGGTATTGTGTCCCCACCTAAGTGCCAGTGTATGTAAGCCGCGAAAGCCGGACAATGACATAGGAAATGCTCCAACATCTCATCATCTTCCCCGCTTGCCCTCCACATGCTATCACTTGCCGCACTTGCATAAGTGAGATCGTAGTCCTATGTGTCCCGTTTTGATATCGAAAGCTATACTGACCTCTTTCTTACTTCCATTCAGTAATACTTACTTACTTTACTTTAATTGGCTATGACAGAATATTTGTTCCACTAGCCGAACGTAGAATAGCGTTCCAAGCGCCTCGATCTTCTGCGCTCATTCTAAAATCTCTGGCACCAAGTTTCGAGGTGTCTCCCACAACTTGATCTTTCCATCGGGCTTTTGGTCTTCCCGGTTTGCGTGTACCACCGTGTTTGCCTTCAAAAGACTTCTTTGCTGGAGCTTCTTCATCCATTCGCCTATATTCTCCGTTAACGCAAACTGGTCCATATATTTTACGAAGAATCTTTCTCTCAAATACTCCATGCACTGTCTCATCTGCTTTCACAAGTACCCACCTTAAGCTCTGATCTTTGTTATGGTTACTCGTTAATACGAGAGCTTAGCTGAGAGCAGTTTGGCGCTACCACAGGTTGCAGATGGTGGAAAGCTCCAGACGGGGTAGCAGTTGTTGTTGTTGTAGCCACATTTTCATGTGGATGTAGCAATCTTCATCAAGCTCGTCAAGTAGCAGTAAATACGGAATGCCAATGATACTCAATACGGTAAGGCAAGAACGAGCTTGCTCAACTATTGAGGAGGATCGCTACCTCCACATAAAAGTGTGGCTACAACAACAATATTAATGTCTCCTAGTACTAAGCGATTGTAGCTGGACTACGGGCGACTTTTGTAGTCATATAACATGGGGCACAACTATCAAGCTGCAGTATATACACGTTATAAAGCTCTATCTCGGTAGTTCCGGACTTGACTACTACCCCGCTACTATAACATGTGACTGCGTTTGGTTCCCGATCACGGGATAAGTATGAGCATCACACAGGCTAGAACTTTGAGCTACAATCTGTGTGGTGTTCTTCGTTATTACGTGAAGTTTAGCTGGGAGCTACCGGGCGCGTCCACAGTTTGCGGATTATGGAATACTTCATACGGAATTACTGTTGATATTTTTATTAAATTTTATCAAAATCGGTTCAAACTTATATTTAGTTTCCATATACATACATACATCGCCCTATTTGCACATATAAAGCCGTAGTCATTACAATTTTAAACACATTTCCTCGAAATTTCATACGGTTTGTTTTATAACCAATCTGAAAGCTTCCGACTTCGGTGGAAATTAGGTGAAATTTCGGTTCAAAATTAGATATTGCTCCCAATTTCCATTGATAGGGTAAGTATTGGGTATTATATACTCGGCACCGTCCGACTTTCAGCTTTCCTTTACATGTTTTATTTTAGAATATTGATTCAACGCCAATTTGTTTTGACCCTACTTTTACGAAAAAGTAGGGTCAAAACATTCCACTGTTCATTAGTGGAATGCTCATGGGCAAAATTTGCATTTGCATTTGCTTTCATTATTATAAAATGACTATCGCGCTTGTCTACTCACGCCTGTTCACTATCTTTAACTTAAAAATTATTTGATGTACAAATTCCCAAGTTCAGCTAAAATACACAGGGATCGACTAAGCAACATTCCCGACCTAGAACTGCTCCCCCCACTTATTAGCGACTATAATAACTACAATCACAACCATTAGAACTTACCCTTGTATCCAAGACAAAATTGCATTGATCAAAATAATTATGTATAACAGTTAACGTGGTTTTTAGAATAGTGTTATACATATGTTTTTGCTTGTAAGACTTGCTACTGCCTAAATCACAATAGGCAATTTTGTATTCTTGATGCGCAAATGCATCAGTTGCATCATTTTGTATTTTTAATCACATTAGTTTTTATACAAAATTTACTCCATTGGCCTTCATACATTTTTATACTGAAAGTAAACTTATTTTCTTAATCAAATTATTTGTTTTAATTAATTTTTTAAAACAAAGTTTATACATTTTTTTTTTTTTTTATTTTCACAGGCGATGCCTTCTGCTGTAGGTGGTGCCGGTGGACATGGGTCGGGTGGTCATAATTCCAATATACCCAGCAACGAGGAATGCGGCATACGGGATGTTTGGAAACATAATCTAGAGGAGGAATTTCGTACCATACGCAAAGTGGTGCAAAAGTATCACTATGTTGCCATGGACACGGAATTTCCCGGTGTGGTAGCACGTCCAGTGGGTGAATTTCGTTCAACCTCAGACTACCACTATCAATTATTGCGCTGTAATGTTGATTTGCTGCGCATCATACAATTGGGATTGACATTTATGGATGATGAGGGCAAAACACCACCTGGCTATAGTACATGGCAATTTAATTTCAAATTTAATTTGAGGTAAATATATACAATAGGGTGGGTCAAGAACAAAGCGGTTGGTAAATCGTCTTGTATGACAAATTCTAAAAAAATTTCTTAAGTTATCATAACTCTAAAATTAAACTTTCTGTTTTTAACCCATTAACGTCTGACCCTCGATTCCCAAATGTCCGATTTTGACGAAATTTCATATATTCATTATTTAGAGTATTTCTGTTGGCGTAGTATTTTCTCAAATTTGTTTAACAATTTTTTTTTTATGCCCTCCACCATAGGATGGGGTTATACTAATTTCGTCATTCTGTTTGTAACACCTCGAAGAATATATATACCCCATAAAGTATATATATTCTTGATCTTAATGACATTATAAGTCGATCTTGTAATGGCCGTCCGTCTGTCTGTCGAAAGCACGCTAACATTCGAAGAAGTAAAGCTCGGCGCTTGAGATTTTGCACAAATACTTTTTATTAGAGTAGCTCGGTTGGGATTGTAAATGGGCCAAATCGCTCCATGTTTTGCTATAGCTGCCATAAGAGCCGATCTTGGGTCTTAGCTTCTTGAGCCTCAAGAAAGCGCAATTCTCGTCCGATTTGACTGAAATTTTCCACGAAATGTTTTGATATCACTTTGTAGGACTGCCACAATTCAAATTAAAAGAATATTCTCCGAACTTCGTGTTTCAATCTTAACAATTCAAACAAAACTGGAAATTTTATTTCAATACATAAAAAGTATTTTTTACAATAAATCCAAAGGCTCCTTAGACTATATTATTTTAAAAACTAACAAAGTAAAATACAGTACAAATATTGTGGAGATGTAGTCACCACAACCAACAACTGTGCTATGTATGGTTCAAATCGCTTCATAACCTAATATAGCTGCCATATTAACCGATCTGGGATCTTGACTTCTTCAGCCTCTAGAAGGCGCAGTTATTATCTCCCATGAACTTAAACATACATGTGAAATATGGTCTGAATCGATCTACAGCTCGATACAGGTCCCATATAAACCGATCTTCCTATTTTGCTTCTTGAGCCCCTACAAAATGCAATTCTTACCCGAATGGACTGAAATATTACACAATGACTTCTACAATGTTTAGCATTCAATTTATTTATGGTCTGAATCGGACTACAACTTGATTTAGCTCCAATAGCATAACATTCCTTACTCATTATTCTTTGTTTGCCTAAAAAGAGATACCGCGCAAAGAACTCGACACATGCTATCCATGGTGGAGGGTATAAAGGATTCGGCCCGGCCGATTTAAGCACGCTCTTATTTCGATTTTTATTTTAATTTTCGATTTGTTGAGGTTATAGTTGACTTTTTTATATGGCTTTTTAGGTAGTTTCGGCTTTTTTAGGTCAGGAAAAACAGAAGTAATTTTGATGGTTTTATTCAATTTATTTTCAATATTTCGGTTAACTCCGTCTAACCGATAGCAGAGAAGATCAAGAGATGGCGCGAACGAAGCTGACAACACTAATAGACGATCATTGGCGAAAGACTCGAATGAGCAGCAAAGACAAATATGTAGCGGACACAGTGGTACAGACGAAACATATTTAAGGCTTACTTATTCAAAGTGCAGATAAAGGGGGCAAAACGGTCGCCATGAACAAAACGATGACGATACAAAGTTGAAGGGAATTCTATACGATTAAAAATAGATGCTTTCTCAAGATTTCAAACGAAAAATAATAAACTTGTCTGATTAATATTCAGGAGAAAAGCAAATTGACGAGCAGAGCTGCGTTGGCCCCTAGGATCTATGGACTAACAAAAATCCATAAAGAGGGTACACCATTAAAACCAATTTGCTTATCAATTAATTCGCCATCTTATAACTTATGCAAGTACATAATAAATTTTGTAAAACATATAACTATGGTCCCTAAGTACAATGTGAAAGACGCCTTAGATTTTAAAGCAAAAATTAGAAACAAGTTCTGCACTAAATTTATTTGGTTTTGATATAATTCATACAATCGGATATTGTCCGGCTGCAGACCATAGGGTAGGTAATCTGTTTCTATTATAAATAGAACACAAAAACCCGTTTTTTGCTTTGTAATAGCGTTTGACTAGTTTCCTAGATCGCGATTTCGTTTGGAACCACGTCGGTAGGATTTGTCAAAAAGATATGTCTTCTAGGTTAAAACTATGCTCTTAAGAGTATTTTCATTTGTAGCGCAGCAAGAAAGAAAAATACTCTACTTCATATGTTTCTACCAAATGAAGACATCCAACTATTACAAACAAACACGCTTGCCCAACTGCTACTCTAAGCAATCGTTGATTACCATAAGTGTAGGTTTTCAATGTAAGCATATTTGTAGCCTACACTTTCTTCGCTATCATAAGAAGAACGGAAGTGAACAGAACTCTACAAGCTTTACACTCCTACAATCCCCAGATACAGTTCACAAAGGAAGAAGAACATGCAGATACGGTACTGCCGAGATGGAGCTAAACAACGTGTACATACCGCCGGTTGGTAGCTGTGTCCCGATTAATGGCCAAGCTTTTAACCCCGACAAAAGTGGATTACTATCTGGCCATAATCGTCTGGTTCTAGGGGACTTTAATGCGCATCACACTTCATGGCATTCTCTCCTAGGTAACGACCTGCGTGGCATAGCTTTGGCAGAACAGATTGAAGCTCCACGTTCTGCAAGGTGAATGAGGATGCCCCACTAGGATTACGAGGAGGTCAGACATTTTCATTGCATCCCCTGATCTCCTAAGTGACGAATTCTGGCAAGCCGTCATCTCTTTGGGGTCAGACCACCTCCCCCATAAATTCTTACCATCGAGCGACCACCCGACTTCATAACCTCTGAGCGCCGGACATTTATCAATCAGAAGAAGGCCGATTGGGCTGGCTTCAGAGAGTATACCAATCGCCGCTTCAGTGAACTGCCACCCCCCTCAAATGTGCTAGTGGCTGAGAGGAAATTCGAGACATCATTAACGCAGCAGCCGCTCGCTTTATTTCAGCCGGTCGAATACCCAAAGTGCGGCTCAATTTCTCGGCGCAGGTAGTGGTACTCGCAGACGAGCGGGTTGGATTCGTGTTATCAACCCCACTAACCCCAGAATCAGCGAGCTGAATCTGCAAATAAACAGGGTAGTCAACGCACATAAACGGAATTTGTGGCACGAACACTTGGAGCAATGTAACTTAGGCATCGGTTTAGGCAAGCTGTGGTCTAATGTTAAGTCGCTTTCGAACCCCGGTAGACGGTATGACAGGACCTCAGACACTTTTGGCAAAATAACCGTGACTGATCCGAAGGGATGCGCCAGGTTGTTCAACCGTCAATTTATTGTGCATCCGAGAGTGACAGGGCAAGGAGGAGAGCCATTCGCCGTATTCGTGGTCTCCGAGCCGATGAACAGCCATCACAATTTACCGTGGGCGAAGTTATGAATGTCATCCGTGGCGCCAAATCATCTAAGGCGTTGGGCCCCGACGGAATCTCTACATTGATGTTGAAGAATCTGGATTCACCTGGAGTTGAGTACCTTACTACTGTCCTCAACCTGCCTTTGAACACTTTTATAGTTCCCGATGTTGTTGTTGTGGCACTGAGGCGGCAGCCCTTGCCGATGAAGAACTCCATCGGGTCAATCCGGTACGTATAACCGGCTACCATGGGATTGTCTGGCAAATGGGCAGAGTGATTCCGCTACTGAAGCCTGGAAAGGGCTTCTCTCACTAGTAGCAAAGATGCTTGAGTCATCACTCCTTCCGAGCCTCGTAGGAGAATTTCCATTCGCCGAACATCAACATGAATTTTGAAGACTGCATAGCACAACAACAGCTTTGCATGTCATCATCGCACACATTTGCCAGGCCATGTGATAGGACGATTCTCGTGGCACTGGACCTATCGAAGCCATTCGACACTGAGGACATCATGGCATCAGACCTCCCACCCATTGTTGACCTCTGCGATAGGTTGAACGTCTACCTCAACGAACTTGCCTCATTTTCGCTGCAAGAAATCTGAAGATATATGCCACCAAATCTTCAGCCACATTGTTCACTACAAATACGCGTGAGGTGAATACTGAGCTGACTGTGATAGTCGATAGAGAAATGAATCCGACCATCAAGTGTCCCAAAATACTTGGCGTCACATTTGACAGCTCTTACACATTCTCCCCACATGCCACAGTAACTTGCGATAAAGTCAAAAGTAGAAACAAGGTCCTCAAATCACTTGCTGTCAGCACTTGGGGGTGCAGACAAAGAAACTTTGTTGACCACGTACAAAGCAATTGGCCGGTCCGTGGTAAGTTATGTAGCGCCAACTTTATGACACGCAGTGGAATCGAACTGCGACGGACTGTCTCCTCAGTTCTTATGTGGACCACCTCCATCAGGAGACAAAGATACTACCAGTGCGAAGCGAACTACATGCTGTCTAAGCAATACCTTTGAGACCATCCAAACCATCATCTTGTGGATAGATATCCACCGTCCAGAAGCCTTAAGGTAGATCTACATGATATAGAGCGTGAGGTTCAGCGCTCCAAGAGAGAACCTCTAGATCAAGCGGCATATCAAGCAGGTCTAGATAACATTCATGAGACACGGTAGCAGATGCGGTAAATGGCTACCGGGTGAATGTAGTCCTTGGAGAACGACCGCCTCCCATTGCACCTGAAGAAATTGACCTCCGCCGCAAACCAAAGTAGTTCTGGCTCAATTACGTTCCGGCAGATGCAGCCGCCTCAACTCATACAGAGCAAGGATTAATGCCGACGTGCAAGATGTATGTCCCGATTGTAACCAGGGACCGCACGATACACGTCACCTGTTTAACTGCCCGGCCACACCCACTCGACTCAGACACATATCCCTGTGGACGCACCCCATCTTAGTCGCAGAGTTCCTGAGTCTTGACACTCAACAGAATCAAGCAGACGAAAGATAGAACACAACAAACTGCTACACCAACAACAACAAGAAGGAAAATTGTTATATCTTGACAGTATGATTCACAGTTGTGAAAATGTATTGAAAACGGGTTGGTATAAGAAATCTACTGCCTCGGGACGTTTAATCAATTTTGTTTTTTCAAAACACCATAAACGGATTATAATAAATACCACAACAAAATTCATCAAAAGATTCTTAAATATTAGTGACCCAGATTTCCACGCGCACAATGAAGCAAGAATCAAAACCATTTTACACAACAACGATTTTCCTTCGCACACCATTAATAGACTAATACACAAAGGCAAACAAAAACTGCCAACAACTCTGACAGAATTGGGAACAGCGGTACAAAAATCTACAAAACCGTAACGTGTATAGAAGGTTTTTCGGAAGGGTTGGACCAGTCGAATATATATACAACAAGGAAAAGTACCAGCTGACCATGAAGACAAATAGGACGGTTAATGTCTTGTTCAGTAGAACCAAATCTAAGAAGGAAGACAAATCAAATGTGGTGACAAGACCAACACTACGATGACGAAATTAAAAACTCATCTTTCCTTGCATATGTCAGACCAGTAAGCTACGAACAAACCACTTGAACAAAAAACAACAATTGCTGCCCACTGCATTGACTGGTCTAAGCCTAACTGCAACAACATGCAGATTCTCACACAAGAAAACCACTACAGACGCAGATTTACGCTCGAGATGCTGCACTTCATTAATATCCCTTCTAATGAGAGAATTAACTACAAAAGACACCTAGACAATTGGGCTTAAGTATAACGCCATATTGTCAATAAGTATAGAAACGTACTAACAGTTGACAGCAGAAAGTGAAGCGAAGACCGCCTCCTTTCAGTGTAACCCATCAATTAAGTGTAAATAATATTGAGTTTTTTTTCTCTTTGTAATTTTTCAACAATCAGCCTCGTAAACGGTTAAACGGAGTCAGCCAAAATATTGGATATAAATTGAAAACCATCAAAACTACTTGTGTTTTTCCCGAACTAAAAAACCGAAACCGTTGTATTTCCAGAGCCACCATATTTTTACAACAACAAAAATCCTTTTCTTAATATTTTATAAAGAGGAGTTTATTGACTTTGACATAAAATCGCACCTGCTGTCAAAATTAGTAGGCTTATCAAACCACCAAATTCAACAAGACACTAAAACGGTTTCCAGAATACAAAAAAAAAAATGCCGACAAGCCAATTTTCCCACAAAACATGACTTTATATGACGAGCATTTTTTTTTTTAATTAGTAACCCGAGCTAGAATTTTTCTAAGACAGCTCTATTCTTGGGTATTTTTTAAAGCAAATCTCTAAAAAACGCGACAGCCGTTTTGATTTTGATACCCATAGTTTTTGGGCAAAACTCCTTTGCCCAGTTTGTCGTAGATTATGATTATGACAACCGCCAAAGAATTGAACCACCCTAATATGCAATTCATATATGTAGATATATTTACGCCTAATTTCATTTCTATTTCAGCGAGGATATGTATGCCCAGGATTCCATAGATCTATTGCAAAATTCGGGCATACAATTTAAAAAGCATGAGGAGGATGGCATCGATCCTTTGGATTTCGCCGAACTCTTAATGTCTTCGGGCATAGTTTTGGTTGACAACATCAAATGGCTATGTTTCCATTCGGGCTATGATTTTGGCTATTTACTGAAATTGTTAACAGATCAAAATCTACCCGCAGATGAAAGTGAATTTTTCGATTTGCTACACATTTACTTTCCCAACATCTATGACATTAAGTATTTGATGAAATCATGTAAAAATCTCAAAGGTGGCCTCCAAGAGGTGGCCGATCAACTGGAATTACGTCGTGTGGGACCACAACATCAGGCCGGTTCCGATGCTCTGCTCACGGGAATGGCATTCTTTAAAATGCGTGAGGTATATAATGAAAATAATAACTTTCCAATAGAGCCCACATCAACATTTTTAGATTATGCTTTGGAATGTAATAACAACAATATTTAGGTTTTTAGTTGCATATCATATTCATGCATTAATTTGTCATCAGCCGAAAGTCATCACCTCTTGTCATCAGTCTTAGAATTTAACAAAGTTTTAAGATAGCGATAGACTTTCTATGGCCCACTGCTCATTTTTTCATATATTTCTAAATTTGTTGTTTCTAATATTTTTAAGTTTATCCTTGAAATTTCAAGGCAAATATTGTTTTCTTTGAAAACTGCTTAAATCATTTTCACTATGAATTTCGATACGAAATAGTATTTTAGGGTACGGGTTCTGTATCTCAAAAAATCTAGATTTGAAATCACAAAGGGAATGTCATTGGTTTGAGCTGCACAGTCAAGCTTTTAGTGCTTATCACCTTAGTGGTGCTAAGCTTTGTAAAAATTCCTTCAACAGAACTTGGCCTTATGAAATGTTGACTTTTGGGAAAAGTTTTTGGTTTAATATCCCTGAGTTATTTTTTTTTTTTTTTAATTTTATTTCTTGAATTATATTTAAGTTTTATTTTTCAATCAAATTCCTTTCTTACATATTCTCGAACTAGTTTTTTGTTCCAATTCTTGCAAGACTTGGGTTTAAATTTTAAAAGAAGTTTATAACCTATTTCTAGTAGAATCTCTAAATTGATATTGATCTCCCCAAACTTAGCATTAACAATAACCTCCATTAGGAGGATTTTTAACATTTTTGAATTTTGAAATACTTTTTTCTTGCCACACCATTAATTTTTTTTTTATATAAAAATTGAAAACAGAAACTTTTAATTGTTATTTCATGAATTGTTAATGAAGTTATTTTATAGTTTTGATTTTAATTTTTCGTTTTATAAATTTGTTGTTAACTACGAATTTGTTAATTAAAAGAATGTTTTTGTTAAAACAAAAAAACTATCTTCATTGGTATTTTTATTTCAAAATCTTTTTTCGAAATTTTTTTTTCCCTTTTTTCCAAATTTTTTAATATGAACTTGTTCATGTCCAAAAGCCAATGAAACTTCATTAACAAATTCTGTTTTAGTTATCTTTTTGTACATTTGTTAAAACTTTCTTAAATTTTTTTGGTATTTAATATGATCATTTATTTTTTTTAATTCATTTCTTGGCATTAATGAACAAGTTCATATTAAAAAAATATTTGAAATGTGTTCTACAGGGCACTGAAACACATTTCTAGGTTTTCAACTTATTGCTGAGGCGGTTCTTTCTTTTTGTTTGTTTAGCCAAAGAATGAAAAAAAGCTCAAGCACTACTGTGGCAAGTCTGAAGGTTTTTACTTTACAGAGTACTTCCATTCAAAATCCATATTTTTCTTTTTTGAAAAAATAACGAGTTTTTGGGGAAAACCGGGCAAAAACAATTTTATTTTCTAAAGCTTTATTTAAAAAAAAAAAATAGTTTAAAAGTTTCATTACATTTTGACATATCCAAAGTGAAATTTTAAGTTTGCCATAGTATTGCACGGTGACACAGTAAGCATTTAAGATTTATTTTGACTTTACTGAATGAAAACTAACAATTTGACACTACTTTGTGTCACGAAATGGATTTACATTTTGTTCATAATAATGCTCAATTTTAATATCTTCTTCCTTATCAGCATAAAAGTATGTCAAAATATGTAGGTTATGTAAGATTGAAAAGAGGGTGTGAGATTTATCCGCCCAAACCACACGGGATATACACAGCGTTACTGTTGGGTCATTTTGAGCCCTTTTTTGAAGCCTTGACCCTTTTTAATCAATACCCTCTTCTAACCCTTTTTATAGCCTCCACCATAGGATGGGGGTATACTAATATCGTCATTCTGTTTGTAACACCTCGAAATATTCGTCTAAGACCTGGTCTGTTCGTCCGTCGGTCTGTCGAAAGCACGCAAACTTTCGAAGAAACAAAGCTAGGCGCTTGAAATATTGTAAACATACTTCTTAAAGTCGGTTGGGATTGTAAATGGGCCATATCAATCCATGGTTTGAAATAGCTACCATTTACTTGGATCTTGACTTCTTGAAATTTGGCTGAAATTTTGCAGCTATAACGTGTTATAGCTATAACGTGTTGTAGATCAAATCGATCTATAACACGTTATAGCTGCCATATAAATCGATCGGAGATTTTGACTTCTTGAGCCTCTAGAGGATGCCACTCTTATGCGATTTGGGTGTAATTTTATTATGCGGCTTCTCCCATGACCTTCAACATACGTGCCAAATATGGGCTGAATCGGTCTATAGCATGATAAAGCTCCCATATACACCGTTCTCTCGATTTCACTTCTTGAGCCCCTAAACAGAGCAATTTATATCCGCTGAAATTTTACACAGTGACTTCTACTATGGTCTCCAACATTCAATTCAATCGGGCGATAACTTGATTAAGCTCCAATAGCATAGCAATTCTTATCCATTATCATTTGCTTGCCTAAAAAGAGAGACTAGGCAAAGAACTTGACAAATGCGATCTATGGTGGAGGGCATATAACATTCGGCCTGGCCGAACTCGCTTTTACTTGTTTACTTTACTTCTTCTTTGTTTAGACTTTTGCCTCGTAACGACATAGTGAATGAAGTCTTTTACGTTTCAACGTTAAATTCGTTAACATATTCTTATTCTATTCGTTCGCCAATTTACTTATAAAGAAGTTTGAAAAAAATCCTATATTTTAAATGTTGAAGGACATAACTATAAGTTTGTTCGTGTACTCAAAAAGTTGTGCAAATTTGCACAAATTGTTACTGTAAGTCGTTCGCGTACTTTATTTGCCAGCAGAAGAGAGCGGGAGAGTGTGTGAGAGCGAGCAAAATTTTGAGAGTTTGATAATTGAGGGCTTGCAAATTTCTACTGGACTTTTTTTCCCAGCAGAAATTTGCAGCATTGAACAACTGTTTAATGCTGCAAAACCAGCTGTTTAATCCAAATAAATAACAAAATAGAGTAACGACTGCTCTTACTCTCCAGCAAATTTTGACTGGAAAAGTACGCGAACAGACCTCATGTGTGGAGGCAGCGATACTCGTCAAGCTCCATAGGTGAGCAAGCTTGTTCCGGTCCATAGGGCAATGGGTTCTTTAAAGGCGCTAATAACTCGTCTTGTCATATCTAGATTTACCGTCACTCAGTATTTAAGCAAGAGCCGGTTCCGCCCGGGCTTTCACTGAGACTCCACTCGATGCCGCTGATTGTCCGCGACTGTAGTTGCAGCTACTCCGTTTATGGAGCAGCCCACTATCTGCAACCTGTAGATCTTAGCTGACTTTCTCGCAATGACGATGATTAGCACACATATCGGAACTGAGAATTCCAACCGGTGTGGTGTTAATAGTCATCCCGTGCCGGGGGACTAGTTTTGTTGTTGTTGTTGTAGCCACATTTTCATGTGGAGGTGGCGATCCTTGTCAAGCTCCTGTAGGTGAGGAAGCTCATTCCGGTTCAAAGGACCGTTCGCATTTTCCAATTCCTGCTGGGTTATGCTTCCTTTTTCTCGTTGATTTTTGCATTGTAACCCTCCCTTGGACTATCTGTACTGTTGTCGAATGAGTCTGTGCTACTTGTGGAACAATGAACTATCGCTGAGTTGGTAAGTGTGGAAAAATTCGCTTCCATTGCCCTCTTTCGCTGGATGCTGGATGGATGAATGTTATTGGGACCAGCATGCTTGCCGCTGTAATAGCCTTTGCTCTCAACTTGTAGTTTGTAGAGGTCCTCATCTTTCTTGCACATCCATTTGCCTTTTAACTTGGTCATGTCAAGATAAATCAAAATTTCAATAAATCAAAATTTTGCTTTTTCAGCAACGCTCGTTGTCTTTCAAAATTTTTGTTAGCTTTGCACAAGAGGCTTGATCAGATATATGCCAGAACTTCAATGTTTTGCTCCATAGGGACTTAAGCTCTATGGCAATTAAACCGTTCCTTGGTAGTGAACTGAAGAAATTTGATGCGTCCGATGACGTGGTTTTTCAGGAGATGCGACTTCGTTCACTTTTTGGTCCATCAACAATTGCCAAGTTGCTTGAAACTGGGCTAGATTCTATGTCAAGATTGCCTTCCGTGTTAAAAGAGCTCTCCTTGAACGACATGTTGTATCGTATTCAATAACTTGAATGGAAAATGTCTTGCCATTTGTCTGAACTTGTTGAATGACACTAATCGACCAATGAACACCTATTTATACTATGTCTTTTCTAAAAGGTATTTATGAATTGGCGCATCAGATTTAACGGTGGCTATAAACCTAAGTTAGCACGTGTACGCTGTACATTTTTCAAAACTTCCAAATTAATGATCCTTCATATACAGCGGTCAAAAAAAGTATTCATCATTCAATGTTTTTTTTTTTAATAAGTCTACAAAAGACAATTGGAATAAAAACATATTAAACTAATGATGCAGTAGTGCTTGTGTGATATATATGTACACAATTTCATTGTTTTTAAAGAAAAAAATAGTATTTATTGGAACAAAAAGGGCCATTTTACAGCTGAACACAAAAAATTAAACAAAAAAAGTATTCATCATTGCAAAAAAACAAAAAAATAAATAACATAATTTAAAAAAATTAATACTTTGTTATTCGACCACCGCGTCTTATAACTTCTTTTAAACGGTTTGACATCGATTGGACTAATTTAGCGGTTATATTTTGGTCTATATTAGTCCATTCCTCCATTATCACCTGTTGCATTTGACTCTTGCTCGAAAAATTGCGCGTTCTCAATTTGCGTTCGAGATGTTCCCAAAGATGTTCAATTGGGTTCAAGTCGGGACTTTGAGGAGGAGTTTTAATGACTTTGGGGCAGTTATACAGCATCCACATCTTGGTATTTAAAGCAGAATGTTTGGGGTCATTATCTTGATAATATTAAAAGTTATTACCAAGCCCAAGTTTTACAGCACTATCTTTTAAATTCCTCTTTAAAATGTCAATGTAATACTTATGATCCATTACTCCATTAATAATTTCAAGATTTCCCGCTCCTGAAGCCGCCATACACCCCCAAACCATTAAACCACCTCCACCATGTTTTACAGTAGCAACTGTGTTTCGTTCTTCAAGCTCTGTATTTGGTTTTCTGTACACTATGACCTTTCCATCGCACCCAAAAAGATTAAACTTGCTCTCGTCTGCAAAAATGACTGTTTTCCAAAATGATTCGGGCTGTTTTACATACATTTTTGCGAAGTTTAGCCTTTTCACTCGGTTTATTTTATTTATAAAGGGCTTCTTACGTGCAGTTCTTCCTCTGTAACTATGCCTTTTGAGTGTATTTCGAATTGTTTGCGTAGTAACTTCCTTCCCTAAATATTCCATAGTGTTTTTACGAAGAATGGTCGCATTTGTCTTCGGAGTTTTCTGAACTTGCCGCACTAGCCAACGCACATCTCCAACTGAAAGTGCTTTTGGTCGACCAGATCTTGGTTTATTGTCAACAGTTTTCGTTTCTGTCCACTTTCTGATGATGGATTGTATAGTAGATCGTGGTCTATTTAATATTTCACTGATAGTTTTTGGAGTTAAACCATTCCTGTGGTGTTTTATTATCAAAACTTTTACCTCATCAGAAACCTCGTTTTGCTTACGACCCATTTTGACAAAAACTATATTTTCAATGAAATTAAATATTTGCTGTCAAGGGCAAAGCCTCCTTTACTAAATAAAACATTAAAGGGGGATTCCCAAATAATATTTGAATTTGACTTTGATGATAGCACATCAATGATGAATACTTTTTTTGTTCTGTTTTTGGTGTTATTATATAAAATTGCATTTTTTGCGCTAATTAAATTTATTTTTTGAATTTATTTTAAAACATATTACGAAAAATAAACTATTGCATAAAACTGCATTATTTGTTTACTTTAAATTTTCTTCAATTACCCAAAATAAGTGAATTTATTATCAATTTTGCTAATGATGAATACTTTTTTTGACCGCTGTATGTGATTTCTGTAACAAAATCAACCCTAACAGGTAGACAACGGAAAAACACATATCAATAAATTGAATGTAAACAAACCCAAAGGACAATTCAGCATAAATTTATGAGAGTTTATTAGTTTCCAACCACAATCATAAAAATTACGTAACCTTTAGCTCCTCACTTATTTTACCCTCCACCATAGGATGGGTTATACTAATGTCGTCATTCTGTTTGTAACTCCTCGAAATATTCGTCTAAGACCCTATAAAGTATATATATTCTTGATCGTAATGACATTTTAAGTCGATCTAGCCATGTTCGTCCGTCTGTCTGTCGAAAGCAGGCTAACTTCCGAAGGAGTAAAGCTCACCGCTTGAAATTTTGCACAAATACTTTAGCCTGATACAGCTCTCCTATAAACCAATCTACCTAGCTTACTTCTTGAGCCCCAAAGTGCGCAATTCTAGTCAATTTGGCTTAAATTTTACACAATGACTTCTACTATGGTCTCCATATTTTGATATAGCTCCAATAGCATAGCAATTCTTTTTTTATCCTTTGTTTGCCTAAAAAGAGATACCGGGAAAATAACTCAACAAATCCGATCCATGATGAAGGGTATATAAGATTCGGCTCGGCTGAATTTAGCACACTTTTTCTTGTTTTCTTAAAATCTGAGAATCATCAAAAGTCGTCAATGGGTCTTCCAAAGATGATTTCAAAAGAGCTACCTTCACTTTATTGTTAATAAAAACGAAGTAGTAATATACCTCCATCCTATGGTGGAGGGTATAAAAATCATCAGGATATTGTAAATGTCGTGTGAAACAATAAAATTTTTGGTTTTTGCTATGTCTACACTGAATCGTGTTGCCTATGTCGTTTTGAAAAACATCTCAACAGTTCACACCAGTTGAGATGTTTTGGAAATTGCATTTTTCCACACTCTAACATTAATGTTACGGTGCAGTATTTGTAAGATTTATTTTTTCTTGGTTTCACTGTAAAATTTTGTTCAAACCATATATTTTGGAAAAATTTAATTTGTATTTTTTTACATTATTCAGGGCTGTGTTTAGGCATTTATTAGGGCTCAAACGCTTCGAATGACTCGTTTTTGTTGCAAACGAGTCGTTTTGCACTTATATATTGTAAAGGAAAAACGAGTCGTTTTCAGAGCATTAATTATAAAGGGAAAACAAGTCGTTTGTTCAAAACAGCTTTGGTCTGAACATAGAATCAGAGCGTGCTCTATTCCTTCTGACAAAAACAAAAAGAAATCAGTTGTTTTTTTTTTGTTGTCAGTCGAATGAAAGCAACCCAAAATTGTTTTCACAAATTTATGTTTTAACCACCTTTCTCCAGGCTTTATAAATTTTTAAAGAGAAAAAAAATTGATTTGCTCTCATTCTTAGGTTATGTCATACGAAAATAACTACCGGTGTGATGAATCGTATGTAAATTGACAATTTTGACAAACATTTTAAATTAGATGTGAATACAAAAAGTGGCACGTCATAAGACAACTGCATGCCGCGTAATAGAACTTTAAGCTAGCAGAGGTGGTTTGCCAGCTGAGTAGTGCAACACACGATAGCCGGAGACCAAATCGTAAGACACGAAGACTAAACGATTGAACAAAACGATCGGGCAACCCTCATACTATTGTCTTATAAGCATGTGTTTTTAGCCTCGTTACATTTTGGTGGCATGTCACACACACTTGCTTTAGCATAAGTGGCGATTGAGTGGCAAATATGGGGTCTCATGCAGTTCTCTGACCTATTCTGCATAAGTGCGCTCGCTGTCCTACATGTCCTGTTTTGATACCGCAAGCTATATCGATCTCCTTCTTACTTCCTTTGAGGAATAGACTCGTCTTCTCACGATCCGGATCTCCCAATAAGATTTTCGTCGTCCTACCGATCGTTTCACTGTTCCACAGTGCGTTCGTCTCCCACACACTCAACTCGGACTGCGTCGCCTCGAAAGCCTTCGGAATAACCAAGTTTACTGGTGGCACTCCTCTGGCCTTCATGGCCAAATCATCTCCTCTTTCATTCCCCCTTATTATCGGAGTAAGGCCGGGTACCCAAATATTGTGGATCGTGTAATATTCAGTGACAGCGTTACCGTTGTGCTACTTTATCACCAAATACAATATTTTTTCGACGATGATACTACTGTACCACTTTTTTAATGCGCCACTAAATACCGTACATTTTAGATTTTTGGGCTACTTTTTGACTCCTCTGTGTCACTGTGTTTTCACTTAAATGACCATGGCACATACGTTCCAATCCTGGTAATAAGCATCTCACCATTGCTGGCGACACTCTTCAAATAGATGTTTTCTATGAAGACTTGATTCCCCTTGTATTGGGCTAAACCATCAATGTTCATCAAAATATTTGCCTTTCAACTATTTAAACCTGCCCAATGCACTGTGGGCCAGAGCCGCGACAAAGATCGAAAAGTTGATAGTGAGAATTTATATTGTCAAACTAATAAATCTTCTCGATTCTTCTTCTTTTACTTTATGGCAAATTGCTGTAGCATGTGGGGAGAATGTGTAAGAGCTGTCATATGGACACCAAGTATTTTGGTACACTTGATGGCCGGAATCGTTCCTCCATCGACTATCACATTCAGCTCATTATTTATCCCTAGTTAGTTGAGGTAGACGTTTTACCTATAGCAGATGGCATCAATGGGTTGGCGGCCTGATGCCATGATCGTACAATCCGTCCGCATATGATATTATCTCTATATTGTCTGGAGGGGGCACAATGAAGGATTGGTAGAGGTTAAACAGTGTGGGGGATATCACCCCCGCCTTGGGAAAAACCCTGTTTCACTCTACGGTTTTTCGACTTCTTATTCCTAAATTCCACAAATGACTGGCGACCACACAGATAATTCGCGATCCAGCGTTTCAGACCTGGCTGGAGGGACGTATTGGCGATGTTCCTAAATAGTTTGGCATGGCTGACTGTGTCGAATGCCTGGCCTGGGCGGATTGAAGCCACGGAGAAAGTGTGCGGTGATGTAATGCAAAGCAGTTGTTGTGCTATGCAGTCTTCGAAATCCATGCTGATGCTCGTCGAATAAAAATTCTTCAACGAGGACCGGGAGGAGTGGTTCCTCAAGTGAGAGAAGGCAGATCGGTCTGTACGACTCCCCTAAACTCGGGTCCTTTCCAGGCTTCAATACCAGGATCAGTCTGCTCACCTTCCAGGCATGGGGTACTATGATAGTGGTAAAAGACAGGTTGGGGACAGTTGTAAGATACTCGACTCCAGATGGATCTAGATTCTTCAGCATCAGTGTAGAGATTCTGTCGGTGCCCAACGCCTTGGATGACTTGGTTCGACGGATGACATTCGTAATTTTGTCCACGATAAATTGTGAGGGCTGTGCATCGGCTCGGTGATCACGGATACGACAAATGTCATTCTCGGGATGCCTTGTCATTCTCGGGATATATATTAAATTGATGATTGAACTACCTGGCGCATCTCTTAGGACCAGTCACAGTTACGTCGCCAAAAGTGACAGAGATCCTATCATCCCTTCTACCGGGATGCGAGAGTGACTTAATAGTAGAACACAGATTAAGCAGCATACCAAAGAACATATGTAACAATAAACACTATGTTCCATGGTGGAACCCCAACTTGAATGCGTTCCGGAAACATAAAATTAGTAGGTATCGTTCTTTCCGTAAAACTCCAACAATAGACAGCTTAATCCTTTACAAAAAAACTAATGCAAAGTTTAGGTATGAATGTAAGAAGTCAAAACTTATCGGTTTTATACAGTTTACCACCACAATCAGCAAAGATTCCCCTCTGTCCAGCATATGGTATAAGGTAAACAGAATGACCAACCATAACACTTCGCACAAATGTACAGCTATTGAGACCAATAATTGCATAGTGACTGATCCCATCGATATTGCTAATTTTTTTGGTCAACAATGGTCTACTGAATCAGCAGATGACAACATTTTACCAGAATTTTGCACAACAAAATATAAGTAACCCAAAAATTTCTTTAATCGTGCCGATTAGACAAAATAACATTCACAGATGGTACAAAACCTTTCCAGTGGCAGTAAAAATAATCTTCTTACCTTGTGCAACCTTATTTTCGACTCAGGAGTCATACCGTTATAGTCGTCGCAATACCCAAACCTAATATTGGGTTGCCCAAAAAGTAATTGCGGATTTTTCATATAGTTGGCGTTGACAAATTTTTTCACAGCTTGTGACTCTGTAATTGCATTCTTTCTTCTGTCAGTTATCAGCTGTTACTTTTAGCTTGCTTTAGAAAAAAAGTGTAAAAAAGTATATTTGATTAAAGTTCATTCTAAGTTTTATTAAAAATGCATTTACTTTCTTTTAAAAAATCCGCAATTACTTTTTGGGCAACCCAATAGAAGTAAAAACAAATTTTCTGGATATACACCTATATCATTATTGCCCTACTTATCCAAATTGGAACGTTTGGTTCGCATAGTTCTTAAAGGCCAAAAAACTAATTACTCCAAACCAAGTAGCATGTACTTGACAAAGGTTGCCGATGGAAAACCATTTACTTAAACTGAAGAAAATGTTAGACCCACCATTTAACATGCTCATGTCAAATTGCAAATTTTGCCCATGAACATTCCATTAAAAAACACGGACAAACTTCTCACATATCAATGAGTGCAGTCCGATCGAAGTTAAGTTCAATGAAAAGGGGCCTCCTTTTTATAGCCGAGTTCGAACGGCGTGCCGCAGTGCCACACCTCTTTTAAGGAGAAGTTTTTACGTAGCATTGTACCTCACAAATGTCGGCAGCTTTAAAAGGGTATAACCACCGCTGAAAGATGTTTCTGATGTTTTCGCCAGGATTCGAACCCAGGCGTTCAGCGTCATAGGCGGACATGCGCTACGATGGCCTCCAACATGCTCATAAAGGGTGATTTTTTTGAGGTTAGGATTTTCATGCATTAGTATTTGACAGATCACGTGGGATTTCAGACATGGTGTCAAAGAGAAAGATGCTCAGTATGCTTTGACATTTCATCATGAATAGACTTACTAACGAGCAACGCTTGCAAATCATTGAATTTTATTACCAAAATCAGTGTTCGGTTCGAAATGTGTTCATTCACCGTTCAGCGATGAGGCTCATTTCTGGTTGAATGGCTACGTAAATAAGCAAAATTGCCGCATTTGGAGTGAAGAGCAACCAGAAGCCGTTCAAGAACTGCCCATGCATCCCGAAAAATGCACTGTTTGGTATGGTTTGTACGCTGGTGGAATCATTGGACCGTATTTTTTCAAAGATGCTGTTGGACGTAACGTTACGGTGAATGAACACATTTCGAACCGAACACTGATTTTGGTAATAAAATTCAATGATTTGCAAGCGTTGCTCGTTAGTAAGTCTATTCATGATGAAATGTCAAAGCATACTGAGCATCTTTCTCTTTGACACCATGTCTGAAATCCCACGTGATCTGTCAAATACTAATGCATGAAAATCCTAACCTCAAAAAAATCACCCTTTATATGTAGTTGAAACGGTTGAGTAAAGCAAAATTGACTATGTCCGGCACGGGATAGCTGTGAGCACCACACAGGCTAGAACATTGAGGTCCGATCTGTGTGTTGTTAATTGCTATCACGAGAAGCGTAGCAGCGAGCTACCACAGATTGTGGATAGTGGCTGCAACAACAGTCGCGGATAATCAGCGGCATCGAGCGGAGAGTCTCAGTGAGAGGCCGGCGGCACCGGCTATTGCACAAATACTGAATGCCTATAATAGGTCTGTTCGCGTACTTTTCCAGTAAAAATTTGCTAAAGAGTAAGAGCCATTTTACTCTCTTTAAAAAATTTGCACACAAAAGTACGCGAACGACTTCCAGTGAAAATTTGCAGAAAAACAGCTGAATTTTTCTGGGTTGGTTTTTTATTTGCTTGCTGGGAAAACAATTTTTTAAATAAAAAAGCTGGCGATACTTGTGAGGTATTTTCCTTATATAAACGTCAATTTGTTGACCCGAGAGTGAAAAGGCAAGAAGGGGAGCCATTTGTACAGCGGTCAAAAAAAGTATTCATCATTCAATGTTTTTTTTTTAATAAGTCTACAAAAGACAATTGGAATAAAAACATATTAAACTAATGATGCAGTAGTGCTTGTGTGATATACAGGGTGGCTGATGAATATTGCTACAATGATGAATATTGCTACATTTTTTTTTCGGTGTATGGAATACATTTTTCTTTTATTCATGTTAAATTAAATTATTAAATTAATTATTAAATTATTATTAATTAAATTAATTAATTAATTAATTAAATTAATTATTAAATTATTATTATTAAATAGAAAAAAAGTTATTACATTTTTTTTTGGTAGCGGCTTTCATCAGCCACCCTGTATATGTACACAATTTCATTATTTTTAAAGAAAAAAATAGTATTTATTGGAACAAAAAGGGCCATTTTACAGCTGAACACAAAAAATTAAACAAAAAAAGTATTCATCATTGCAAAAAAACAAAAAAATAAATAACATAATTTAAAAAAATTAATACTTTGTTATTCGACCACCGCGTCTTATAACTTCTTTTAAACGGTTTGACATCGATTGGACTAATTTAGCGGTTATATTTTGGTCTATATTAGTCCATTCCTCCATTATCACCTGTTGCATTTGACTCTTGCTCGAAAAATTGCGCGTTCTCAATTTGCGTTCGAGATGTTCCCAAAGATGTTCAATTGGGTTCAAGTCGGGACTTTGAGGAGGAGTTTTAATGACTTTGGGGCAGTTATACAGCATCCACATCTTGGTATTTAAAGCAGAATGTTTGGGGTCATTATCTTGATAATATTGAAAGTTATTACCAAGCCCAAGTTTTACAGCACTATCTTTTAAATTCCTCTTTAAAATGTCAATGTAATACTTATGATCCATTACTCCATTAATAATTTCAAGATTTCCCGCTCCTGAAGCCGCCATACACCCCCAAACCATTAAACCACCTCCACCATGTTTTACAGTAGCAACTGTGTTTCGTTCTTCAAGCTCTGTATTTGGTTTTCTGTACACTATGACCTTTCCATCGCACCCAAAAAGATTAAACTTGCTCTCGTCTGCAAAAATGACTGTTTTCCAAAATGATTCGGGCTGTTTTACATACATTTTTGCGAAGTTTAGCCTTTTCACTCGGTTTATTTTATTTATAAAGGGCTTCTTACGTGCAGTTCTTCCTCTGTAACTATGCCTTTTGAGTGTATTTCGAATTGTTTGTGTAGTAACTTCCTTCCCTAAATATTCCATAGTGTTTTTACGAAGAATGGTCGCATTTGTCTTCGGAGTTTTCTGAACTTGCCGCACTAGCCAACGCACATCTCCAACTGAAAGTGCTTTTGGTCGACCAGATCTTGGTTTATTGTCAACAGTTTTCGTTTCTGTCCACTTTCTGATGATGGATTGTATAGTAGATCGTGGTCTATTTAATATTTCACTGATAGTTTTTTGAGTTAAACCATTCCTGTGGTGTTTTATTATCAAAACTTTTACCTCATCAGAAACCTCGTTTTGCTTACGACCCATTTTGACAAAAACTATATTTTCAATGAAATTAAATATTTGCTGTCAAGGGCAAAGCCTCCTTTACTAAATAAAACAGAAAAGGGGGATTCCCAAATAATATTTGAATTTGACTTTGATGATAGCACATCAATGATGAATACTTTTTTTGTTCTGTTTTTGGTGTTATTATATAAAATTGCATTTTTTGCGCTAATTAAATTTATTTTTTGAATTTATTTTAAAACATATTACGAAAAATAAACTATTGCATAAAACTGCATTATTTGTTTACTTTAAATTTTCTTCAATTACCCAAAATAAGTGAATTTATTATCAATTTTGCTAATGATGAATACTTTTTTTGACCGCTGTATATCCGCGATCTCCGTGCCGCTGGACAGCTGACACAAATTACCGTGCAATCATATGGCAGCCGGTTGTACGTACCGCATTGGTCCGATGAAGTATTTCCGTGTACTACAACAACAACCACAAAGCACAAAGCTACAAATGTCATCCGTGGGGCCAAGTCGAGCAAAGCGCTGGTTCCAGACAGACTCCCTACACTGATGCTGAAGAATCTGGATCTACCTGTAGTCGATTACCTTACAACTGTCCTCAGTCTATCTGAACACTATTATATTGGGTTGCCTAAAAAGTAATTGCGGATTTTTCATATAGTCGGCGTTGACAAATTTTCACAGCTTGTGACTCTGTAATTGCATTTTTTCTTCTGTCAGTTATCAGCTGTTACTTTTAGCTTGCTTTAAAAAAAAGTGTAAAAAAAGTATATTTGATTAAAGTTCATTCTAAGTTTTATTAAAAATGCATTTACTTTCTTTTAAAAAATCCGCAATTACTTTTTGGGCAACCCAATAGTACCCGATGTTTGGAAGATGGGCAGTATGATCCCGCCACTGAAACCTGGAACAGACACGATCAAGGGGAAGCCCGACGACAGACCGATCTTACTTCTCTCATCAGTAGCCAAGACGCATGATGAACTACTTCTCCCGATCTTCCCGTTGGACATTTTCCATTCGCCGAGCATCAGCATGCATTTCGAAGGCTGTATAGGACCACAACTGATTTTCAAGTAGAAACAACGTTCTCAAGTCCCTTGTCGACAGCACTTGGTGTGTTGACAAAGAAACCTTGGACTAACCACCTAGGGAGCTTTCTATTTGGTCATGTGGTGGAATCCGTTCACAATTGGCTGACTTATTTGCACTAATTTTTTCTAATCCCACTGTGCGTCATTTGTTTAACTGCCCAACTAGCCCAACTCAATCCCATGGCAGCATCGTCCCTCCCTAACAAATTCAAAGGAACAGTGTTAGTTTCATCGCAGCTCTCCCATGAGGATGATTCCATCAAAACACTTAAAAAACCGATAATTGCTCTTTTCTTGGTGTCTAGAAGGATACATTTTTCTCTTACCTTCTAATGTAGAACAACCGACATGGACTAAAATTACAACTTCATTTGTCGAGTTTTCTGTGCCTGAACACTAGCTGCTGCCATGAATCTTCATTAAAAGTAAATAAAAATGAAACATATTTAATAATTACCAATAAACAATATTTTTATTTTTTAATTACCTCAGACTTTTTGATACATTTTGCCGTTATCTTTTTTTTCATGTAACGGCTGCTTTCATAAAACAGCTGACCTTTACAAAACATCTGTTCAAACTCAAAAATTTGTGCAAATTTGCACACATTTTTACTGGAAGCCGTTCACGTACTTTATTTGCCAGCAGAAGAGAGCGCGAGAGAGCAAATTTTGACAGTAAGAAAATAGAGAACCTGCAAATTTCTACTGGGATTTTTTCTGCCAGCAGTATTTTGCAACTTTGAACAGATTTTTTGCAAAGGTCAGCTGTTTTATGAAAAGCAGCCATTACATGAAAATTCAAAAGCTAACGCCAAAATGGATCAAAAAGGCAGAGGTAAGTAAAAAATATAAATATTGTTTATTAGTAATTATTAAATTTGTTTTATTTTTATTTACTTTTAATGAAGATTCATGGCAGCAGCTAGTGTCCAGAAGAAGAAAACTCGACAAATTTTACCTCAAGTCGGTTGTTCTACATTAGAAGGTAAGTGCAAAAATTGTGGAATTATTTTGAAAATCTTGAAAAATTAAAACATTGTATCCTTCCAGACACCAAGAAAAGAGCATATATCGGTTTCTTAAGTATTTTGATGCAAACATCCTCATCGGAGAGCTACGATGAAAGCAACACTGTTCCTTTGAATTTGTTAAGGAGGGAAAAGGCTGCCATGGGATTCAGTGGGTCTGGCTCTGGGCAGTTAAACAAGTGACGCACAGTGGGATTTGAAAAAAAGTAGTGCAAATTAGTCTAACAATTGTGAACGGATACAGATATCTTCAATGAAATAGAAGCTCCTTAGCCTCCCATCAGTGGTCGTAGCAATTTTTCTAGCCACAATATCCAAAAGCATTAGATGGTTAGTCCAAGGTATCTTTGTTAGCACAACAAGTGTACTTTTGTATACGGTGATGGCATGTAAAGCAGTTGTAGTCCTATGCAGCCTTCGGAATGCATGCTGATCCTCGGCGAATGGAAATTGTCCAACGAGAAGAGCGGGAGAAGTAGTCTCTCATGCGTCTTGGCTACTGATGATAGAAGGGTGATCGGTCTGTACGACTCACCCGTGCTCGTGTCCTTTTCAGGTTTCAGTAGCGGGATCGGACTGTCCATCTTCCAAACATCGGGTACTAGGTTGCCCAAAAAGTAATTGCGGATTTTTCATATAGTCGGCGTTGACAAATTTTTTCAACGGCTTGTGACTCTGTAATTGCATTCTTTCTTCTGTCAGTTATCAGCTGTTACTTTTAGCTTGCTTTAGAAAAAAAGTGCGCGAAATTTTGTTTACATTTGTTTGTTTGGCGTCAATTTTAATATGGATCCCACAAAGGAGCATTTTCTCATATTTTACTTTATTATTTCCGTAAAGGAAAAAACGCAGAGCAGGTTGCTAAAAAGTTACGAGATGTGTATGGTGATAAAGCCTTAAAAGGAAGACAGTGTCAACATTGGTTTCGCAAATTCCGTTCTGGAGATTTTTCACTTAAAGATGAGCCACGTTCAGGTCGGCCAAATGAAGTTGATGATGACCAAATCAAAGCGTTAATCGAATTGGATCGTCATGTAACTGAGCGTAAGATAGGAGAGAAGTTAAATATACCAAAATCAACCGTTCATTATCACATAAAAAGTCTGGTGAAAAAGCTTGATATTTGGGTACCACATGTATTGAAAGAAATTCATTTAACAAACCGAATCAACGCTTGTGATATGCACCTTTAACGCAAAGAATTCGATCGGGTTTTAAAACGAATCATAACTGGAGATGAAAAATGGATTGTTTACAACAACGTTAGTCGAAAACGATCATGGTCCAAGCATGGTGAACCAGCTCAAACCACCACTTCAAAGGCTGCACCAAATGAACGTTATGCTGTCTGTTTGGTGGGATTGGAGGGGTGTGGTATATTTTGAGCAGCTTCCAAGGAACCAAACGATTAATTCGGGTGTTTACTGTCAACAATTGGACAAATTGAATACAGCCATCAAGGAGAAGCGACCAGAATTGGTCAATCGTAAAGGTGTCATATTCCACCAGGACAACGCTAGACCGCACACATCTTTGGTCACTCGCCAAAAACTGAGTGAGCTTGGCTGGGAACTTTTGAAGCATCCACCATATAGCCCTGACCTTGCATCATCAGACTACCATTTATTTCGATCTTTGCAGAACTCCTTAAATGGTAAAACTTTCGGCAATGATGAGGCTATAAAATCGCACTTGATTCAGTTTTTTGCAGATAAAGGCCAGAAGTTCTATGAGCGTGGAATACTAAATTTGCCAGGAAGATGGCAAAAGGTTATCGAACAAAATGGCAATTATATATTTGATTAAAGTTCATTCTAAGTTTTATTAAAAATGCATTAGATATATCTCCTCTATATTGTGAAAATTGATTCGAAGAATGTCAAATGTGATCCGAGGTGGAGGATATATAGGATTCGCCCGGCCGAACTTAACTTGCTTTTACTTGTTTTCTGGGGCCTAATTCTCGTATCCGCAAGCGACTTATTATGGCATCCGATATCGATTCGATTCATTCGAAACTTTGAAAAGAAATGTGCGGGTTTTTGCCGCAGCAATGAATCTAAAACTAATTAAATTAGGACATCGTAGTATTAATTTCATCAAATTAAACAATATTTGTAATATTTTCACATTTTTGATCCCTTATGGGTGGTACTATGTTCGTTTTTCACCGTTGGAAGGCCAATTTTTTCGCGATTACTTTTTTGAAACACTGCACAAATAACAATGATAAAATAAAAATGTTATTAAAAGGTACCATAAATAATGGGAGAATGTCCTGAATAAAATCAGATAATTTTTTTGCTTTAAAATCTATTAAATTTTTCAAGTTTTTTGCCAGTTAGGGCGGAGATGCAAATGGAAAAAGAAAGGCAAAGATAGCAACACACACCAACCACTATGGGATGCGTTTCGTTAGAAGACTTTTCAATCATATTAGGTGTGATGGCTTCAAGGGTCGTGCGTTGGTATGTTGTATTTGAATCGTATTAATAACGAAAACGCATCTTTGATACAATTACCACATTAACAATGCTCGACAACCCTATCTATTAGTTGTACTTTTCCCAATGCATGTATTTTTGTGTAATGACAGACATTCTTTCTCTGACAAATTACACTTCTTCCGTACTACACATGATTTTGTGCATCTGTTGGACGTTGTATTGATGGCCATTAATACGATTCAAATACAACATACCAACGCACGACCCTTGATGCCATCACACCTAATATGATTGAAAAGTCTTCTAACCAAATACGAAACGCGTCCCATAGTGGTTGTTGTGTGTTGCTATCTTTGGCTTTCTTTTTCCATTTGCATCTCCGATCATTGAGCTCGTCTCGAAAGAGAAACAATCAAGAATTAAAATCTTTTATGAAAAAAAAAGGTAATCGGCGAAAAATATCGCGAAAAGCGAATATAGTACATGCCTTTAAATTGGTCAAAAATTAACTTCGTGCATAAGCCAATTTCGGCAAAGAAAATTATCTATAAACAAGACCAAACCAAAAGTTTAACCACTTAATTTAAGGCGGCAGGATATTTTTTCAAGGAAAGTGTTCTGACTTTATCCAATTGTACTGGTTGTTGTTCTCCTTACGCCTGCTCGAAAAAAAGAAACATCAAACAAGCACCATTGGCTGTGCCAGAGGCTACGTAATCCACATATTTTTATACCCTCCACCGAAGGATGGGGGTATATTCATTTTGTCATTCCGTTTGCAACACATCGAAATATCCATTTCCGACCCTATAAAGTATATATATTATTGATCAGCGTAAAAATCTAAGACGATCTAAACATGTCCGTCCGTCTGTCCGTCGGTCTGTTGAAATCACGCTACAGTCTTCAAAAATTGAGAAATTGAGCTGAAACTTTGCACAGAATCTTTTTTTCTCCATAAGCAAGTTAAGTTCGAAGATGGGCTATATCGGACTATATCTTGATATAGCCCCCATAAGACCGATCGACCGATTTAGGGTCTTAGGCCAATAAAAATCACATTTATTATCTGATTTTGCTGAAATTTGAGACAGTGAATTGTGTTAAACCCTTCGACATCCTTCTTCAATTTTGCCCAGATCAGTTCAGATTTGGATATAGCTGCCATATAGACCGATCTCTAGATTTAAGGTTTTGGTTCAATAAAAGGCGCATTGATTGTCCGATGTCGCCAAAATTTCGGACAGAGAGTTGTGTTGGGCCTTTCGACGTTCTTCTTCAATTTGGCTTAGATCGGTCCAGACTTGGATATAGCTGTCATATAGATCAATCTCTTGATTCAAGGTTTTGGGGCCAAAAAAGGCGCATTTATAATCCGATTTCATCGAAATTTGGGACGGTGAGTTGTGTTAGGCTCTTCGAGTTTTTTTTTGCAACTTGGCCCGAAGCGGTGCAGATTTGGATTTAGCTGCCATAAAGTCTTGGCCACATAAAAGGCGCATTTATAATCCGATTTCACTGAAATTTTACACTGTGACTTGTTATGTTATGCTTTTCGACATCCGTGTCGTATATGGTTCAGATCGGTTTATTGAACAATGATTTGTACTTCCTAGTATTTCAAATCGGAACGCATATCGATATAGCTTCCATGGGGCATAAGGTATGCATTTTTCAACGAATTTTGGCGAAAGGTGGTTTACATATATACCCGAGGTGGTGGGTATCCAAAGTTCGGTCCGGCCGAACTTAACGCCTTTTTACTTGTTAGTCCTCGTTCGCATAAAACCACAATTTATCGTGTAAAAACAGTAAAATTTTTTTTTTATTCTCCGAAATCGATAACTTTTTAACAAATTACGATCGAAAGCCATGATCCAATTTGTACTTACGGAACGGAATTAATCTTCGAACAAAAACTCGCTCGATAACGTATGCGTGATTCGAGCCCAGGCGTTCAGCGTAATAGGCGGACATGCTAACCTCTGTGCTACGGTGGCCTCCCATAGTGTACTGGTGAAGAGCCTGCAAAATCCGTGCGACTTTAAGGTAATAATCTTTGACAGAAATAGGGAAAAAGGGGCAGATGTGGTATGCAACACTGAATTTCCAAGCTGCAAATGCAATATGCACTTGTGCTCCAATACTCAAAAAATTGTTTTGTATCCTACCACACATAAATTGAAATAATTAAATAAATAATGGGCAATTGAAAAAAAATCTTCTTTATTTAAATTGGGCAACGGTGCCCAATGTTGCATATACGCAACATCCTGCAGCTCTTGAACAAGGGCACCTAGGCACCTGCAACTTTTTTCAGTTGATATTGAATTTAACTCTATATCATATGTCAACTCAAAAGAAATTAATTCGTGCATGAGAGGGTTAATAATGCTTTTTATTTAATCGCAATTGCCACCGATAGAGGAAGGATATTCAGAGATTAAAAACAGATTACTACCCAAAATGTTGTCCATAAACTCGTCTATAATAGATGAAGGGTTAAAAAAATAACCACATCAAAAAGAATACCTACAGTGTCTTCACTGATTTGCGAGTGTGTACGTAAAAATATTCTAAATTTTACGGTCAAAATAACTAATTTTGTTCCAAACTATCCCGTTTCGATGTATTCGGAGAGTTGCTGCGATATATCTTTATCCAACTTTATAAAGGATAACACATCTACTCTCTCTTTCATTATGTTGCCCAACATACCAATTGAACAATTCTTTTTACGGATATATTGAAGAATAGCTTCGTCGATAACCCTGGAAGGTTGTTAGCATCAATTTTAATTAAACTATTCCTCTATTTTCACTGGCAACTTCTGCAGGCATATTGGAAGCGATATGCGTTGTTAAGAAAATAAAGGGGAAATCCTTATATAAATGATAGACAATCGACAATGAAGTGCAATCTTAACTGGACAGGCATTAATAAAAAAATAGATCTACTAATATGCAATAAAAGTAAAATGGATCCCTGGCAATTTGTTTGCAGATGCTGCCGCTAAATATGCCTGCAACGCACCACTATTTGTAGACACCATCATTGAAAGTCTTCATCACAAACGCACCTATTAGATCACCTTCGCAAACAACACTTGAGCAACTTTAAGCATTACCACTACAGCAAACCGATGGCTTTTTACAGGCACATCCTCCTGCAGAAACAAAGAAGGAAATCTGTTAAATGATACAGATAGTGTGGAAAGAATATTTTGCCAAGCTGCTAGTGTCGGACGATGGTAGCGAAGAGGATACCACAGAACCAATCCCTGATGATGGCATAGAATGTCAGAATGAGATCCAAGTAGCTGTGACCCGACTGAAGAACAACAAGGCAGCAGGAGCCGATGGGTTGCCCGCTGAACTATTTAAGACGGTAAATCCTCCATAGATATTCACACTGCGCCAAATCCTGGAAAAGACCCGAAAAGGATAAATCAACACCTACCATCTCTTTGTTGACTACAAAGCCGCTTTCGACAGCCCTATAAGTTCAAAAGTTTTTCAAGCCATGTATGAGTTTGGTAATCCTACAAAATTAATACGATTCTGCAGGATGACATTTGCTGATACACGTTCTTCAGTAAGAATAGGAAAGAATCTCTCCGGACCATTCAATACCAAACGAGTTTTCAGACAAAGAGACAGTTTAGCGCGTGATCTCTTTAATATCCTGCTGGAGAAGATTATACGAGATGCAGATGTGAATAGAAATGGCACACTAATCACTAGAGAACACATGCTAGTCGCCTATACCGACGACATCGACATCATAGGTCGGTCACCGGAAGTACTAACTGCATCTTTTGAGTCTAGGTCTGACAGTAAATGAAGATAAAACGATATGGATGGTATCAAGTCCCAAAACGCCCTGTACAACCGATCAGATAAAGAAAATGGAGAAAGTTGGGAACCACAACTTTGAAATAGTCAGCAACTTTATCTTCCTCGGCACCGCCTTAACGGAAACCTATGACACCAGTTTTGAGATAAAGCGAGAATAATACTGGCAAGCAGTTTAGAAACAAGGCCACCTCTCGATAGACGAAGATTACACAATAAAAAACACTGGTTGTTGTTATATGGTTCTGAGTACTTGTGAAAGCAGACGAGGCAGTGCTTGGAGTGTTTGAGAGAAAGATTCTTCGTAAAATATATGAACCAGTTAGCGTTAATGGACAATATAGGCGTCGTTCGTATTAACCACGAGCTGTATGACGACGATGGCATAGTTACATGGTTCGGTCATGTTGTCAGAATGTCAGAACTTGGTGTCAGAGATTATGAAATGAGCGCTGGATATCGAGGCGAATGGAGCGCTATTCTATTTACGTTCAGCTAATGGAACAAATGTTCTGTTATAGCCAATTAAAGTAAAGTACTCCAGCGAAATGAACTCACAGTCAGGTTGCAGTATATCCTAAAAAAAATTGATAAGAGAAAAATAAAAACTTCTACCGATTACGAATGGAGCACACAATTCGCATCAATACCTGCCCTACGGGAAATGTGTAGTCAATTGCCCCAAATATATCGGTCCTAAACTGGAGAATTAGTTGCCTGTCACAGGACATATCATACAGGAAATGAAAGTCGCTTAATTATTGTTAAAAATTGCGTATCCACTAAATAGATTTGTTTACTAATGGTATATCTCTTAAAAATACTTGCAAAATATACTCATCCTTTTCGAACTGTCCCAGAATCTATCCTACGGTGTTAGAATGGTGGCAATTCATCATCTCGAGCGCCAAACCCTTATAAAAGTGATAGGTTTTTTCCATGTAAGGGGACGAGAACTGGGACCGGTCCCTATAGCCAGAGGACCTATTCCGTGACAAGTTTGGGAACTCTCCCATTTCTCGCAGGGTAATAATAAGAACACTGACAACATATGTCCTAAATGCGGTGCATAGTCAGTATAAACAAGTAAAAAGGCGTTAAGTTCGGCCGGGCCGAACTTTGGATACCCACCACCTCGGGTATATATGCGAACCACCTTTCGTCAAAATCCATTGAAAAATGCATACCTTATGCCCCATAACAGCTATATAGACATAACATTCGATTTAGACCAAATGCTTATAAGTACAAGTCATTGTTCAACCGAGAGATCGGTCTATATGGCAGCTATATCCAAATCTGGACCGATCTGAGGCAAACTGAAGAAAAATATCGAAGGGCCCAACACAACTCACTGTCCCAAATTTCGGCGACATCGGACAATAAATGCGCTTTTTATGGGCCCAAAACCTTAAATCGAGAGTTCGGTCCATATGGCAGCTATATCCAAATCTGAACCGATCAGGGCCAAATAGATGAAAGGTGTCAAAGGGCCTAAGGCAACTCACTGTCCCAAATTTCAGCAAAATCGGATAATAAATGTGGCTTTTATGGGCCCAAGACCCTAAATCGGAGGATCGGTCTATATGGCAGCTACATCCAAATTTGGACCGATCTCGGCCAAATAGACGAAGGATGTCGAAGGGCTCAACGCAACTCACTGTCCAAAATTTCAGCAAAATCGGATAATAAATGTGGCTTTTATGGGCCCAAGACCCTAAATCGGAGGATCGGTCTATATGGCAGCTATATCCAAATCTGGACCGATCCAAGCCAAATTGACGGAGGATGTTGGAAGGCTTAACACAACTCACTGTCTCAAATTTCAGCAAAATCGGATAATAAATGTGGCTTTTATGGGCCTAAGACCCTAAATCGGCCGATCGGTCTATATGGGAGCTATATGAAGATATAGTCTGATATAGCCCATCTTCGAACTTAACCTGCTTATGGACAAAAAAAGAATCTGTGCAAAATTTCAGACGGACATGTCTAGATCGTCTTAAATTTTTACACTGATCAAGAATATATATACTTTATAGGGTCGGAAATGGATATTTCGATGTGTTGCAAACAAAATGACAAAATGAATATACCCCCATCCTTCGGTTGTGGGTATAAAAAGACTAAGTAGTGACCATTTAATAGGAAGTCATATAGTCATTTAGAGACAACTACCACATGATGATCAATGTTATAGGCGTTAAGCCACTCCAAGCAAGTAGCACTAACATTTAACTTAGCGTAATCTACTGGCTACTAGATGGATCAGTTGATCCAATTGAAAATAGCCAGTAATAGGTTTTTAGGTAATTTAAAAGCCAATCTTTGCCATAGATAAAAATATATAACAATTAAGAGCGTGCTAAGTTCGGCCGGGCCGAATCTTTTATACCCTCCACCATTGATAGCATTTGTCGAGTTCATTGTGCGGTATCTCTTTTTAGGCAAACAAAGAATAATTAATAAAAACTGTTATGGTATTGGAGCTATATCAAGTTATAGGCCGATTCGTACCATAAATGAATTGAATGCTGAACAATTAGTCATTGTGTAATATTTCAGTTCATTCGGATAAGAATTGCGCCTTGTAGGGACTCAAGAATCAAAATCGGAAGATCGGTTTATATGGGAGATCGGTTTATATGGGAGCTGTTTCGAACTACAGATCGATTCAGATCATATCGTTGTACAAAGCTTCTGCCAAATCGGATTAGAATTGCTCCCTCTAGAGGCTGAAGAAGTCAAGATCCAAGATCGGTTTATATGGCAGCTATATCAAAACATGGACCGATATAGCTCATTTACAATCCCAACCGACCTACACTAATAAGAAGTATTTGTGCAAAATATCAAGCGCCTAGCTTTACTCCTTTCGACAGACAGACGGGCGGACGGACGGACATGGTTAGAGATACCCACCACAATTGGATGAGGGTATACTAATCTAGTCATTCAGTTTGTAATACCTCGAAAGTATATACATATAACACCATAAAGTATATATATTATTGATCGTCTCGACATTCTAAGTCGAACTAGCCATCTCCGTTCGTCCGTCTGTCGAAATTTCAAGCTAGCCGCTTGAAATTTTACACAGATACTTTATATTAATGTAGGTCGTCGGGGATTGCAACTGGGCCATATCGGTTCAGATTTGGATATAGCTCCCATATAAACCGATCTCCCGATTTGACTTCTTGAGCCCCTGGAAGCCACAAATTGCGTCCGATTTGGCATAGTGTTCCGTTATGACTTCCAACAACTGTGCCAATTACGTTCCGAATCGTCCTATAACCTGGTATAGCTCCCATATAAACCTATCTCCCGATTTTACTTCTTGAGCCCCTGGAAGCCGCAATTTTTGTGCAATTTGGCTGAACTTTTGCACGTGTTGTTCCGTTATGACTTTTAACAAGTACGGTCCAAATCGGTATATAACCAGAAATAGCTTCCATATAAACCGATCGCCCGATTTGACTTCTTGAGCCCTTAGAAGCCACAAGTTTTGTCCTATTTGTCTGAAATTTCACTTGTAGTGTTTTGGTATGACTTCCAACATCTTTGCCAAGAACGGTCCAAATCAGCAAGTGATGTTTTTTGTTAAAGTGGTTAGTTTTGGAGGAAAGTCGAGTTTTTAATTTCGTCATTGTCATTATTTTCACATTTTGTCATACTCTTTCCAACATTTCGGCCGGTCTCTCACGAATAAATGTTTCAATATAGTCCTCCAATGCGTGAATTGAAGCGAGCTTGTCTGTATAGACATGAGCTTTAACATAGCCCCACAAATAATAATCTGAAGACGTTAAACTGCACGATCTAGGCGGCCAATTGACCGGCCCCGAACGTGAAATAAAATGTTCACCAAACTCGCCTCTCAATAAGAATCCATTATTCCGCGTGGGGTGTGGCATGTGACACCGTCTTGTTGAAACCACATGTCATGCCGGTCAAGCTCTTGCATTTTGGGCAAACAAATTTTGGATATCATCTCACCATTCACAGTTAGGTTAGGTTAGGTCGAAAAGAGGGTGCATATATTAATCTGTCCTATGCCACTATGAAAAAGAAAATTTTAATTTAGGAATTCCGTGCTACTTACAAAATCCTTAGTTGTTTTCAATACTACTGCCCTAAGTTGGTTCATGTCAGGTATTGTGTCTCCACCTAAGTGCCGGTATCTGTTAGAGGCGAAAGCCGGGCAATGACAAAGGAAATGCTCCAACATCTCATCATCTTCCCCGCATGCCCTACACATGCTATCACTTGCCGCACCGATTTTACATAGGTGAACTCGTAGTCCTATATGTCCCATAACGATGCGGATTTTACCATCCTCAGAGAAGGCGTTAATCTCCTTCTTACACTGCAAAACTGTTCGTGACCTTACCGTCCTAGTTGTTATTGCCCTTTGGCAATTTTACTGTCGGTAAAGATGTTCAAACTCGATGTCCTCGCGTTAGCACCACACCACTTCACGCATTCCGTGATCGCCCGGATCTCCGCCTGCGGGACCGTATTATGGTCAGACAGTCTTAAACGGATCTCAGTCCCTGGATACTCAATGTAAACCCCCAGGCCCACTCTGTCCTTTAGCTTTGATCCATCCATGCAACATGATCTTCCAGAGGGCAATACTAGGGTTCAGTCAATCCAAGACTGTGCCGATGGCAGCAGTGCCTTGTAGTCGACTTCAAGGTTCATCTCTGGTATCCGATCGGAAACCTCTTCCCTTCCTTCCAGGTTTCCTATCGTCGCCTCGATTATACTGCGATGGTATGAGCTGCACCCATCCTCAATCCATTCTCCCATCGGCTTAAGTCTAATAGCCGACGTGGTGGCTGCCTCACACTTAATCTGTATGTCAATGGGCCGGATATCTAAAATAGTCTCCAGTGCCCTAGTGGCCGTGGTCCTCATCGTTCTGCCTATGCCAAGACAACATGTTCTCTGTACCTGTTGTATGGTCCTTATGTTGCACTTTTTCTCCATAGCAGTCCACCAAACCACTATTCACAGTTACCATTCCCATCATCTTTGAAGAAGTGCCTTCCAATGATGCCACCAGCCCATAAACCGCTACAAACTGTGACTTTTTCTGGATGCATTGGTAGCTTTTGCAATGCTTCTGGGTGATCTTCACTCCAAAATCGACAATTCTGCTTATTTACGTACCCGTTGAGGGAAAAATGAGAATGAGAGAATGAAAACGAGAAGGGTGCGATGAACGCATTTTGATAATAAAATTCAATAATTTGCAAGCGTTGTTCGTTTGTAAGACGATTCATGACTAAGTTATAGACCAAACTGAAGAAGAGAACAAAGACCACCACTTCTTAGCACATGTAATACATCAATTAAATGTACATTTTTCGTAAATATTATTGTGATTTTTATACCCTACACCACTACTGTGGTACAGGGTATTATAACTTAGTGAATTTGTTTTTAACACCCAAAAGGAAGAGAGATAGACCCATTGATAAGTATACCGATCGACTCAAAATCACTTTCTGATTCGATCGGTATGTTTTCGGCCTAGAGACGAAGCCTATTGAAATAGGAAAAATTCCGTTCAGATCTGGATATAGCTCCCATATATATGTTCGTCCGATTGTCAGTAATAATGCAATAAAATGGTCATTGGTTAACCGATTCTCTCGAAATTTTACAGGAAGGATTTTTTTACGACTTTCGACATTACTGGGGAATTTCATGGAAATCGGTTCAGATTTACATATAGATCTCATATATATATATACATATATCGCCCATTTTTCACTCCTAGAGCCGCAGCAAGCATATTTATAGACCAATCTTGCCAAAATATTGCACAACGCTTTCCTCGACGACTACCGCAATATACATAGAGTTTGGTCAAAATCGGTTCAGATTTAGATATAGCTCCCCTATTCCGATTTTCAATTTTCAGTAATATTGCAATAAAATGGTCGTTTGTTAACAGATTCTCTCGAAATTTGGCAGGAGGGATTTTCTCTTGACTCTCAATATTACTGGAAAATTTAATGGAAATCGGTTCAGATTTAGATATAGTTGTCATACATATATATCGCCCGATTTTAACTTTTAGAGTCACAGCCAGCGCATTTATTGACCCATCTTGCCAAAATTTTGCAAAACGCTTTCCTCGACGACTGCCACAATATCTGAGGAGTTTGCTCGAAATCAGTTCAGATTTAGGTAAAGCTCTCATATATATGTTCGTCAGATTTGGGGTAATTCTCCAAAATGTTGTCATTTGTCAACCGTCGTTTTTACAGTTTGAACATATTTGCTCGCCGAGGTCCAACAAAATTGGTTCAGAATTGGATATAGGTCCTACATTGCACTTATAGTGTAGGTTTAGGGTATTATACATTACATGTGAATCAGCTTTTGCTCATATTTTTAAGTTATATCGAAAATAACATACAGGTGTGATAGCAAAAAAGCAAAAATGATCAATCATATGTAAATTGATAATTTTGACAAACATTTTCAATTACATGTGAATACAAAACGTGACATGTCGTCATAAGACATATACATGCCGTGTAATAGCGCCTATAATTTGGGTTTACTTTCATTCTGACTGACAACAAAAACAGCTAATTTTTTTTGTTTTTTTTTTTCAAAAGGATTAGAGCACGCTCTAATCGAAAAAATTTTCATGTGCTATTTTGAAAAGTGATTTTCATATGTTAGGTTCGTTTGTATCACACGATATGTACAACTCAACATGTGCTAAATTTCACATGTCATAAGACAACTGCGTGCCGTGTAATAGAGCCTTAAGTAAATATTACCCCCAAATTCTTCGCAGTGGGGACTATCCGAAGGAGACCATTCGCCCGGGCACATCAACACACATTGCGAAGATCACTATTGAGGTTCACGATGGACTGATTCATATCATTCGGATGTTCGATCCTTGGGGTACTCCATTTTGCTACTGCAAATGGTTGCGATATCGTTGTACACCGTACATCGATTGTGATCTATTAGTGAGGTTAGAAGTCTAGCTGACGTACTGGAGAAAAAGAAAAAAATGGCGAAGTTTGACAAAAAAAATCCGATGGTTAACGGTATCGAATGCTTTCGAGTGCGGATATTGACGTTGTCGTCAATATCCGCTCTAATAGATTCAGAAACTGCTAACATAGCTGTTAAGCAACTGTGGTTAGGTACAGTAAAACCAGACTGCACATCATTTAGTAGAAGTCCCAAGCTGAGATACCCTCTGGTTTGTTTCTGAATGATTTTCTCAAAAATTTTCGAAAGATAGCATAGAATGGCAATTGACCCATGTCCTTTATCCGTTTTGGGAACTGGGATAATTTTTGCAAGCTTCCAATTAAATGGATAAATGCTAGAAGTGAGGATATCATGGAATTAGACGAGGAACGAGAATGCGTATAAACCTAAGGTTGCCTCCATCGGGACCTATAGCGTTAGATTTGACTGCCGCAAAACATTCCAAAACCTCCTTACACGAGACACACCGAAACTCAAAACTATCTTCGCCAAGTATGTCATTAGTTCAGTTTCTCAAGGTCTTGGTGACAAATACCAATCTCATTAGTCTTCCCAATTCCAATTTCCTTAATAATTCTCCATTTACCTCTGGAGTCTAAGGCTGAACTAAATTTATTGGAATAATATTCATCTTGTAGCGCCAGAGTTTTGAACCTCCTTCAACTGGAATACGCCTTGTCCCTATCTCTTAAGGCATTCCTAATAGATTCGCAATGTCGGCGCATTTCCTCACATTGTACAAAAATCTTTTATTACTGTGTAGGAAATCAAGTTGCCGAACCACAGAGACTAATGAATATAATTCACCCCAATCGATTCGTCCAAATTTGTCAATTTAAACTTCGGAAATCCCGAATGGAATACGTTCCTTCATCTATATGCAGGTTGAAATCGTAAACCAAGAATATCAAATCATGCTGGGAGAAGCAAGTAGCAGAAACCTTTTCATAAAGAAGAACGTTATTCAGGTTATTAAAAAGAAATAGATCAGGCAATGTGCTTGAGGGGCGTGTTCTATTAGTGGGGTATAGACCAAGCGGTCTATATTTTTTTTTATAGAAATAACAATTTTGGCAAAATATTCTTTAGAAAAAAAAGTTGATGCTTTATTCCTTTAAAAAAATTTGGCCTTAAAAATTTTAAATAAAAATTGTAAAAATTTTCTATAGTGTTTAAAATGTTTAATAATTTCTTTTCACAGATGTTCTTTGAGGATAATATTGACAATGCCAAATACTGTGGACATTTGTATGGTTTGGGAACCTCGTTCATAGTCAATGGCGCTAATTTCCACGAAAGTAATGGCGAAAACACCAATGCGACGTGATTCATAATTGAGGAGAAAACGCAAAATATTTTTGCAATTAATACAAAATAAGCCGCGGATGGAAGAGGAAAAATAAAAGAACAAATTCTTTTACAAAAAAACACAACAACTACAAAATAACTAACCAAACCAACAAGTGTGGAAGAGTTTTGTCAATGCCAGGAGAATAAGAACAAAAGTTAAATCGATAACTCCCCTTCACCCCAATCAATATTTACACACAACAACAATATTTATACATTTTTGCATAATTGAAATTTTGAGAGTTGTCAATAAGTGAACCATTTTTAAACCATGCAATAGTTTTATAACTCTAATAAAAACACATAAACAAAAAATGTAAAAAGAAAATATTAAAAAAAAATTGTAAAATCTCAAAAACATATTAGAAATAAAAAAAATGTTTATTATATCTGAGACCCCGACTTCCCCCATACTTTCCCCCTTTTCTTAGAAAAAAAAAAACAACAAGTAAACAGCAAAACACTACATTCATAAACTTTAATTATACATTTTCCCAATTTTTTATAAAATAAAACAAAAAAAAAAGTAAAAATCTAGAAACTGATGTAATTACTAAGTGAACAAAGCATTATAATTATTAGTTAAAAAAACACAACAATAAGCAAATATTATAAAAAAAAATAAATAAAAAGAACACGTAATTATTTTAAATATTAAAATAGTGTTGTATTAATTTGGTAAATAACACAATATAGTTTGGTCCGGCTGAATCTTGGGTAAACACCGCCATGAATTTTGCTAAAAATGCAGTTTATTCATGAATTATTTTGAAAACCTGTAAGGAAAGGTAAAAGTCAGTTGTTGTAGCAGTTTATTGTGTTCTATCTTTCGTCTGCTTGATTCTGTTGAGTGTCAAGTCCCAGGAACTCTGTGACTAAGATCGGGTGCGTCCACAGGGATTGGGTCTGAGCCGAGTGGGTCTGGCGGTCTCCGGTTACAATCGGGACATACATCTTGCACGTCGGCATCAATCCTTGCTCTGTAGGAGTTGAGGCGGTTGCATCTGTCGGAACGTAATTGAGGCAGAACTTCTCGGGTTTGCCGGGGGAGGTCAATTTTCTCAGGTGCAATGGGAGGCGGACGTTCTCCATTCACCCGGTGGCCATTTACCGCATCTGCTTCCGTGTCTGCATGAATGTTGTCTAGACCTGCTTGATCTAGAGGTTCTCTCTTGTAGCGCTGAACCTTACGCTTTAGATCATGTGGATCTACCTTAAGCCTTCTGGGCGGTGGATATCTATCCACAAGATGATGATTTGGATGGTCTCGGCGATAACAGCCCAAAAGGTATTGCTTAGACAGCATGTAGTTCTGTCTTCGCACTGGTAGGATCTTTGTCTCCTGATGGAGGTGGTCCACATGAAAACTGAGGAGATAGCCCGGAGGGCGACATTCTGATAAATCCGAATATTATTCCACTGTGTGTCACAAAGTTGACGAGACCACACTGGCCCTGCATAACTTACCACAGACCGGCCAATTGCTTTGTACGTGGTCAACAAAGTTTCTTTGTCTGCACCCCAAGTGCTGACAGCAAGTGACTTGAGGACCTTGTTTCTACTTTTGACTTTATCGCAAATTGCTGTGGCATGTGGGTAGAATGTGTAAGAGCCGTCAAATGTGACGCCAAGTATTGTATTTTGGGACACTTGATGGTCGGAATCATTTCTCCATCAACTACCACAGTCAGCTCAGTATTCACTTCACGCGTATTTGTAGTGAACAATGTGGCTGAAGATTTGGTGGCAGATATCTTCAGATTGCTTGCAGCGAAATATGAGACAAGTTCGTTGACGTAGACGTTCAACTTATCGCAGATATCAACAATGGGTGGGGGGCCTGATGGCATGATCGTACAATCGTCCGCATATGATACGATCTCTATTCCGATTCAAGTTTTAAGCTCAATGATAAGGGGCCTCCTTTTTATAGCCGAGTCCGAACAGCGTGCCGCAGTGCGACACCTCTTGGGAGAGAAGTTTTACAACGTATGCCTATTTTACATGGCATAGTACCCCACAAATGTTTCCAGCACTGGGAGGGGAAAACCACAAAAAAACAACTTTTCAAACAAGGTGTTAATTGCCATCATGTCAAGTGATTGGTAAAGGAGGCATACGTAGAACATAATTTTAATTGTACGAATTAAATTGTTATTTAACAATACAAATTGTGGGCATATATTTCTGCGTTCTGTTGTGTCCTCTTTCACACATATGTAATGCGAAGGAGTGCGAATGAGCCAAATATATGTTTAGTTTCTATTATAGACAGACACATGGTGGCGTGGGTAGACAAAAAATATCAAGAAACAAGTAAAAAGGCGTTAAGTTCGGCCGGCCCGATACCCACCACCTCGGGTACATAAGTAAACCACCTTTCGTCTTAATCCGGTGAAAAATGCAATGCATTTATATCCCCATAGCAGCTTTATCAAAATAAGGTCCGATTTGGACCAAATTCGACACGGATATTGAGTGGTCTATTAAGTACAAGTCATTGTTCAATTTTGTAAAACAAAATATTGGTCTTTTTGGTAGCCATATCTAAATATAGACCGATCTGAACCATATACGACACAGATGTCGAGAAGCCTAACATAAATCACTGTGTCAAATTTCAGCGAAATCGGATTATAAATGTGGCTTTTATGGGGCCAAGATTTTAAATCGAGAGATCGGTTTATATAGCAGATATATCAAAATCTGAACCGATCTGGGTCAGATCAAATTGAAGAGGGCTGACGAAGGGCGAAATCGGACAATAAATGCGCCTTTAATGGGCCCAAGACCTTAAATCGAGAGATCGGTTTATATGGCAGCTATATCCAAATCTGGACCGATCTATGCCATATTGCAGAAAGATGTCGATGGGCCGAACACAACTCACTGTCCCAAAATTTCAGCGACATCGTACAATAAATGCGCCTTTTTGGGCCCAAAACCTTTAATCGAGAGATCGGTTTATATGGCATCTATATCCAAATCTGGGCCAAATTGAAGAAGAAAGACTACTGGCATAATACAAATCATTGTACCAAATTTCATCAAAATCTGATAATAAATGTGGCTTTTATGGGCCTAAGACCCTAAATCGGCGGATCGGATCAAGATATAGTCCGGTATAGCCCATCTTCGAACTTAATCTGCTTATAGACAAAAAAAGAATCTGTGCAAAGTTTAAGCTCAATATTTTTTATTATTTTATTTTGATAGGATAGGGAGTATATTCATTTAGTCATTCCGTTGCAACACATCGAAATATCAACTTCCCGACCCTGCAAAGTATGCATATTTCCGATCGTCGTAAAATTCTAAGACGATTTAACGATGACAGTGTGTCTGTCCGTCCATCTGTTGCTATCACTCTAGAGCCTTCAAAAATTGAGATATTGAGCTGAAATTTTGCACAGATACGACATTTTGATACACGCTGGTTAAGTTCTTAAACGGACCAAATCGGACCATATTTGGATATAGCTGCCATATAGACCGATTTTCCGATAAAGGGTCTAATGCCCTTAAAAACTTTATTTTAATATGGTTTAAATCGGACTATATTTAGATATAGTTACCATATAGACCGATCTCCCGGTAAGGGGACTGAAGCCCATAAAAGCTTTATTTATAACCCGATTTCGCTGAAATTTGTACCCCACGATATGCGACCTTAATATGGTTCAGATCGGTTTATAATTGGATATATCTGACATATATATTAGATCACTCAATGTCCGTGCCAAATTTGGGTTATTCAATTCAGTTATTCAATTTTCACCGGATTGTGACGAAATGGGATTTACATATATACCCGAGGTGGTGGGTATCCGAAGTCCGGCCGGCCGAACTTAATGCCTTTTTACTTGTTAAATAGTATAAAGCAGAAAAACATTAGAATGTGAACAAATGAAATAAGCACATTCCAAAGGAAACAAATTTGGGGTCATGGAAAAGGTAGACGAGGTATTTATAAATATTATTTTATTTGAATATGTTATTATCCCTTTAGGTACTATACGAGGGTTGCCTTTTATATTTCGGGATTAGAGAACACAAAAAAAATATTAATCATCGAAAATTGCTTTATTGTTTTTCAAAATATTTCCCATTAGGTTAGGTTAGGTTGAAAAGAGGGTGCAGATATTAATCCGCCCCATGCCACTGTGGACATACACCTAAGCCAGTAATCGGCTTGTTGTGCGCTCTAAAAACTATAAAGTAACCTCTAAAAAGAAAATTTTAAGTTAGGAATTCCGTGCTACTTACAAAATCCTTAATTGTTTTCAATACCACTCCCCTAAGTTGGTTCATGTTATTGTGTCTCCACCTAAGTACCGGTATCTGTTAGACGTGAAAGCAAAGGAAATGCTCCAACGTCTCATCATCTTCCCCGCATGCCCTACACACGGTATCACTTGCCGCACCGATTTTACATAGGCATAGTCCTATGTGTCCCGTTATGATACCAATAGCTATACTGACCTTCTTACTTCCTCTCAGTAATAGCCTCGTCTTCTCATGACCTGGATCCCCCCACAGGATTTTCGCCGTCCTACCGACTGTTTCGCTGTTCCACAATGTTGCACGCACATTCGTCGCCCACTCCCTTAACTCGGACTGCGTCGACCCGAAAGGCTTCGGGTTAACCAAGTTTATTGGCGGCAGTCCTCTGGCCTTCACCGCCAAATCGTCTGGCCTTTCATTTCCCCTCACTCCTCAGAGAAGGCATTAATCTCCTTCTTACACTCCAAGACTAGACTGTTCGTGACCTTACCGTCCTAGTTGTTATTGCCCTTATGGCAATTTTACTCTCGATAAATATTTTCACACTCAACGTCCTCACGTTAGCACCACACCACTTCACGCATTCCGTGATCGCCCGGATATCGGCATGGAGGACCGTATTATGGTCAGGCAGTCTAAAACAGATCTCAGTCCCTGGATCCTGAATGTAGACCCCCAGGCCCACTTTGTCCTCTAGCTTTGATCCATCCGTGTAACATGATCCTCCAGATGGCAATACTAGGGCTCCGTCAATCCAAGACTGTGCCGATGGCAGCAGTGCCTCGTACTCGACTTCAAGATTCATCTCAGGTATCCGATCGGAAACCTCTTCCCTTCCTCCCAGGTTTCCTATCGTCGCCTCGATTATACCGTGATGGTATGAGCTGCTCCCATCCTCAATCCATTCTCCTATCGCCTTAAGTCTTATAGCCGCAGTGGCTGCCTCACACTTAATCTGTATGTCAGTGGGTCGGATATCTAGAATAGTCTCCAGTGACCTAGTGGGCGTGGTCCTCATCTCTCCGCCTATACCAAGACAACAAGTTCAATGAACCTGTTGTATAGTCCTTATGTTGCACCTTTTCACCATAGCGGTCCGCCAAACTAGTGAGGCATAAGTAAGAATTGGATTAATCACGCTCCTGCAGAGCCAGTGGACTATCCTCGGATTCAGTCCCCATTTCCAGCCTACGGCGCGTCTACATAGTGCCCAACATCTGTGAGCCTTCTCAGTACGCTTCTGAATGTGACACTGCTAATTCAGTTTCCTGTCCAAGATCACAAGTTTTTGGGCATGTCAGATATCCTGTCCTGTCCAGCTGTTCCTTAGCATATGGTTTATCCAGTCTCTAAGGACCAGGTCCACCCGGTACTGATCTAAGGATTGGATCAGTGTGTCGGTCCGCATATTGTTAAAAGCCCCCTCGATGTCAATGCATACCGCCAGTGTGTACGTTTTGGCATCGAAGGATTCTTCTATTTTATGCACAACCTCGTGCAGGGCAGTCTCCACAGACCTTCCCTTGACATAGGCATGCTGTTTGTATTTGAGCAGTTCGCTAGATGTCCTACTCTTTATCATGGTGTCCACAATACGTTCCATGGTTTTGAGTAGAATGGACGTAAGGCTTATGGGTCTGTAGGCCTTTGGTGTCGCATAACTTGCCTTGCTGGGCTCGGAGTATATGCAAGTCCTAAGCACGCTGTGAAAATATTGGCCAGATGAGGCGCCAGATAGTCTACCTCTTTCTGTAGTAACGCTGGAAATATTCCATCACGTCCGGGTGACTTAAATGGTTTGAAGCTCCTCAAGGATTCATTCAACATAAATTCCGTAATTATAAACCTTCGATCAACGTCATTATTCCAAGATTCCCGTGTCTCGGAATAATGACGTTGAATGAAGGTTAAAATTACGAAATTTATGCTGCAGGAATCCCCATTAGGATCTATACACTTTTGCATGCGTCTGTACCAATTGTCGAAGCACTTTTGCCATTCTGCTTGAGGTATCTCCAAAACATGCGTTCTGAATTAGAGCTGGCAATATACCGATGGCACTATCGATATTTAATTTTCTGGCAGAATATCGATTAATATTTTTCCGATGTATACTATCGTAAAAGTTAAATTTTTTGCAAAACTAAACAAAAATGAGCAATCCGACACTGAATATGTCCATTAAGATACATTGCGCCCTATAGAGGGCGCAATTTTCATCCCATTAGACTAACATTTTGTAGAAAGATTTCACACATGACTTCCAACTGATACTGTTTTAATACGATTCAAATACAACATACCAACGCGCGGCTCTTGAAGCCATCGCACCTAACATGCTTGAAAAACTTCTAACCAAAGACGAAACGCGTCCCATAGTGGTTGGTGTGTGTTGCTACCTTTGGCTTTCCTTTTCCATTTGCATCTTCGATAATTCAGCTCGTCTCGAAAGAGAAAACAAACAAAAAATTGAAAATTTTAATGATCTCGCCCTAACAGGCAAGAAAACTTGAAAAAAATCAAAAAATTGTAATATTTAATGATCTTCGCCCTAATAGGCAAAAACTTGAAAATATGAAAATTCGGCAGAGCCCGGCCGGGATCCGAACCTGGGCACACGGAGCAACAGCGAGAGCCATTGCCGTTGTCCTAGCGTTCGAAGCCATCAATACAACTTTCAACAGATGCACAAAATCATGTGTAGTACGGAAGAAGTGTAATTTGTCACAGAAAGAATGTATGTCATTACACAAAAATAAATGCATTGGGAAAAGTATAGCTAATAGTCAGGGTTGTCGAGTGTGGTTAATGTGGTAATTGTATCACAGATGCGTTTTCGCTATTAATATGATTCAAATACAACATACCAACGCACGGCCCTTGAAGCCATCACACCTAACATGCTTGAAAAACTTCTAACCAAAGACGAAACGCGTCCCAAAGTGGTTGGTGTGTGTTGCTATTTTTGGCTTTCCTTTTCCATTTGCATCTCCGATCATTGAGCTAGTCTCAAAAGAGAAACAAACAAAAATTGTTAAAGCAATTTATTATCGTTAAAACATGCTGATCGCTGCTTTGGAGCTGTGGGCAAGCGAATATTTCGGTCGCCGACCATGGTCGTACCAACAAGACTCACTCAGCACCGTCTCAACACACGGCAAGATATATTCATTAACAGGTAGTCGCAAGCAACAACAAATTGTTGAGTGCTCTTTCTGTCAAAATCAGTGATTGGTGCAACTCTGATTTTGTGTATGTTACTAGTTCGCGCCATTTTTCGTTGTTTGGGTGTGTCATCGTTTTTTACTACTATTACACACACACAACCAAAAATCGGTTACAGATAGTGCACTTCGCGAGAAAAATTGTATTCAGCTATTTACTGTACACTACCTGGTATTTATGTCATGAGACTCGGCACCGTGCTTTAAGGCGCTACACAGTGGGCCAAATGGCAAAAAAATTGGAAATAAGTCTACAACTTTTTATCTGTTGATTTTAGCCATACAAAATGTTCTAGACATTTGTAGAGGAGGACATAGGCTTTCAGAAAAGTGCTGTTGTTGGTCCATATCTTTAATACAGGGTGAGCTACAGGGTGTCAAAGTTGACCACTTTTGACTTCTCCAAGCTTCTGGGGGCCATAACTTTTGATCTACTCAACCGATTTACATGATTTAGGACTCTAGAGAAAGAGCTTGACAAGATCTAAAAAACTTATGCATAAAGTACCATGCCATCGTGTACTGTTAAGGAGTTATGAATTGTTTAATTTTAAAATATGAAAATTTGGCCTTGGTTTTTTTCAGTGTTTTTTAAATAACTCCGTCAATTTTAAAGCTATAAACTTCATACTTCACACAAATTATGCCAGCATATGTGTGCATAAAATACAAAAGGAATCACGTGAATATCTTTGGCGGTTTAAAAATGGCATCGTTTTCAATATGAAAAATATTTTTTTTGTCAAAAAATTGCAAAATTTTTCAAAAAAGATACTCCCATTTCCTTTAAGTTTTCGCAAACTTTGGCCGTCAAAGCATTATCATTTCTTTCCATTTTCACAAAGTCGAGGTATTAAGAAAAGTTTTAAGTGCTAATTTGGCTAATTTCGATATCAAACAACACCGTTATCTTAAGACCAAAATGGCCAATTTTTTTACTAAACTTCAAAAGTTTCTCACTGGAAAAAAAGTTCCACGGGGATTTTTTCGCTTTTTTTGAACTTAAATGAAAGCTTAAAATGTTCCCAACATTTTAAGGTATGTCTCGCCATATCCTAGCCATAAATGAGATCGTAGCGATCAAAATACTGAAAAAAGTCAATTTTCAAGTAGTGCTATATTCATTGCTAAAAAACAAGTATTACGTCACATTTTATTGCAAAGATGTTAAATAAACTTTTATTTGGTAACACTTCTTCTACAAAACACAAAAAGAATCATGGAAATATCTCTATTCTATTCCATTTTATGGAACCGGCAATAAAAAAGTCAATTTTTCAAAAAAGTCGAATTTCCCAAATTTTGTTTTTGTTGTCCTAATTGCACATGACACACTATAGCCATATTTACGCAACATACCTTATCGTAAAGGAAATTTTCATACCTTTCCAACAATGTATAAAACATTTCTCAACTCGGATTCTATCTACTCTAAAATTCATTTACACTTCATTAAACTCTATATAAAAATGTCTATTTGTGAAATGGAACCTTATATGGGGCCTACACTAAAACATTGATAGATTTGCCCAGGGTTTACAATACAAATGTGTTAGAATAAAAAAAGGTCTCCTGCCAAAGTTTAAAAAAATTGGAATAAAAATATGTGTTTTAGAGCGAAAACACTTCGCATCGGCGTGCGTTTGTATAGTACCTACATCTATTTTTAATGTAAGCTGATGATTTTTGAATAAAAAGTAACCTAGAAATATACCTGCATATATATATATATTTGTGTTAAGATTTGATGCAGACAAATGTTACCTGTTTCGCTATGTCGAATTCCCAGGAAATCCACCGTATCAATGAATGTGAAAAAACCTACCCATAAAAAATTCATTGTCATTTTTTTTAACCAAATTCGAGTCCAGGTAAATAATTATAGAAGAGTAAGTAAAAAGAGGCACTTTGGACCCCTTTTTACGATTGCGTCTGATACCTGAAATGGGTCATTAATTGTGAATATATTGCATAAATATTTGAACAAAATCCAAATTTTCTTCATTATATTTTGTAGAGGCGTAAAGGACATTTATAAGTTATGGAAGTCATACTGAAGTATTCCACTCTTTCGAAAATTGTATGGGACATCAAAAATGATTCCAAATCATACACGGAGTCATTTAAGGAACTTGTTTACACTTTGGACCACATATATGGAATAAGGCTAAATAAAGACGCTTTAGACAAACTTGAAAAATTCTACAAATCATTTGAGAGAAGGTTGCCAGAATGTTCATTCGCAAAAATCAAGTTTTTCAAAATGTATGAGAAGTGGCTGAAATCGGATCTACTTATTGAAATTAAACCGCTGATTCCCGGCCGGCCTAGCAAAGCATACGACGAAGTTACGGAGAAAACCAAAAAGAAAAAACAAGAGGAACTATTGGCGGCACATCCGCCAAATTTAATAAAAGATACGTTCAAAACAGCATTGTTAAAAACACAACCAAAAAATGTTGGACGAATTGTCGATGTTTTACCATTAGCATCTCCGAAAAGGGTAAAGAGAATGGTAGAAAGTATTCCAACTCCAATATCGACTACAGAATTCACGGAGGAAGATGCACTGGCCCTGATTTTGAACCTAGGCCTCTCAAGAAACAAATACTCAACAATGAGGAAGGCTCTTCGTGAAAAAGGATGGGGTTGTTTACCCTCAAAACATAAATTGTACAACACCAGGACGAAAATGGTGCCATCAAATATATACGTGGACGAATTAAAAGCAAGAGTGAAACTTGCTGATCTTGTTGAAAATACAGCTGTTAGAATTATTTCTAATTTTACTGAAGAACAGTTGAACACATGTAATAATTCCGAAGTGGTTTTGATCAGCAAATGGGGTTGTGATGGATCATCTGGATTTTCCGAATATAAGCAACAAACAGAAATAGATACCAACTTCGCATCAATTTTCATGGCATCATTAGTACCATTGAGAATGAGATTGTACAAGGACCAATCTTCATCATCGAAAGAAAATGCATTTCAAGATATATGGATAAATAGAACACCTGGGTCAAAATATTTATGTCGCCCAATTCGGTTTGAGTATACAAAGGAAGACCGGAACACAACACGATCTTTGGTGAACGAAATAAAGGAAGAAATTGCTGCATTACCCATGATTGTTATAAACCAATTGGGAAGAAATATAAAAGTTTCGTTTCAACTACAACTCACTATGATCGATGGAAAGGTGGCAAACGCATTAACTGGCGTTATGTCCAATTGGAGATGCAATATTTGTGGCAAGAAGAATGGGCAATTCGAGGACAAGTCTGATGAAAATTTAGTAAACGAAAATGCGCTCAATTTCGGTATTTCGCCCCTGCACTGTAGAATTCGATTCATGGAGTATTGTTTGCATTTATCGTATGACCTTAAATATCGGACTAGCCCTGGAAACCGCGATGTCTCTGCTAGAAACAACCAAGATCTTCACAAAATGAGGCAGGAAGAGAAGAATCGAATCCAGTTGGAGTTTAAACAAAAGGGACTTATAATAGATAAACCTCTTTACGGATACGGAAGCACAAATGATGGCAACTCGGCAAGGCGGTTTTTTGAGGACCCCGTATCGACATCTAAAATAACCGGTCTTGATGAACACTTGCTAAGACGATTCAAAGTGATTTTGGCTGTAATCAATAGCAAAAAGATGATAAATTCAACCAAATTTGAAGCTTATAGTAATGACACAAAAAACATTTTATCTGATTTATATTCGTGGAAAGCTTTAACACCGACAGTACATAAAGTCTTACATCATGGCAAGGAAATTGTGGAATACAACATACTTCCGTTAGGAGAACTTACAGAAGAAGCTCAGGAATCCCGTAATAGAGATGTTAAACAGTTCCGGCTTTTCAATACCCGAAAGAGCACCAAATTTAACCAAAATTATGATTTACTTCAATATTTATTGTTATCGTCTGATCCGGTACTATACAGCATCAGAACTAAATGGCTACCAAAAATATGTGACGATATAGATAAGGACGATCCCGATGCCATTCAAATTAAAGAGCTTTTAAATTTTGATACCTTAGATTATTTGGTAGAGAATAAAATCAAATAATACAAAACTAAAATGCTTTTTTATTTTGGGAGTAGCTAATATACATATAAACGCACGCCGATGCGAAGTGTTTTCGCTCTAAAACACATATTTTTATTCCAATTTTTTTAAACTTTGGCAGGAGACCTTTTTTTATTCTAACACATTTGTATTGTAAACCCTGGGCAAATCTATCAATGTTTTAGTGTAGGCCCCATATAAGGTTCCATTTCACAAATAGACATTTTTATATAGAGTTTAATGAAGTGTAAATGAATTTTAGAGTAGATAGAATCCGAGTTGAGAAATGTTTTATACATTGTTGGAAAGGTATGAAAATTTCCTTTACGATAAGGTATGTTGCGTAAATATGGCTATAGTGTGTCATGTGCAATTAGGACAACAAAAACAAAATTTGGGAAATTCGACTTTTTTGAAAAATTGACTTTTTTATTGCCGGTTCCATAAAATGGAATAGAATAGAGATATTTCCATGATTCTTTTTGTGTTTTGTAGAAGAAGTGTTACCAAATAAAAGTTTATTTAACATCTTTGCAATAAAATGTGACGTAATACTTGTTTTTTAGCAATGAATATAGCACTACTTGAAAATTGACTTTTTTCAGTATTTTGATCGCTACGATCTCATTTATGGCTAGGATATGGCGAGACATACCTTAAAATGTTGGGAACATTTTAAGCTTTCATTTAAGTTCAAAAAAAGCGAAAAAATCCCCGTGGAACTTTTTTTCCAGTGAGAAACTTTTGAAGTTTAGTAAAAAAATTGGCCATTTTGGTCTTAAGATAACGGTGTTGTTTGATATCGAAATTAGCCAAATTAGCACTTAAAACTTTTCTTAATACCTCGACTTTGTGAAAATGGAAAGAAATGATAATGCTTTGACGGCCAAAGTTTGCGAAAACTTAAAGGAAATGGGAGTATCTTTTTTGAAAAATTTTGCAATTTTTTGACAAAAAAAATTTTTTTCATATTGAAAACGATGCCATTTTTAAACCGCCAAAGATATTCACGTGATTCCTTTTGTATTTTATGCACACATATGCTGGCATAATTTGTGTGAAGTATGAAGTTTATAGCTTTAAAATTGACGGAGTTATTTAAAAAACACTGAAAAAAACCAAGGCCAAATTTTCATATTTTAAAATTAAACAATTCATAACTCCTTAACAGTACACGATGGCATGGTACTTTATGCATAAGTTTTTTAGATCTTGTCAAGCTCTTTCTCTAGAGTCCTAAATCATGTAAATCGGTTGAGTAGATCAAAAGTTATGGCCCCCAGAAGCTTGGAGAAGTCAAAAGTGGTCAACTTTGACACCCTGTAGCTCACCCTGTATTAAAGATATGGACCAACAACAGCACTTTTCTGAAAGCCTATGTCCTCCTCTACAAATGTCTAGAACATTTTGTATGGCTAAAATCAACAGATAAAAAGTTGTAGACTTATTTCCAATTTTTTTGCCATTTGGCCCACTGTGCGCTATTACACGGCATGTAGATGTCTTATGACATGACACGTTTTGTATTCACACGTAATTGAAAATGTTTGTCAAAATTGTCTATTTACATACGATTCATCATTTTTGCTATCACACCTGTACGTTATTTTCGTATGACATAACCTAAAAATTTGAGCAAAATCTGATTCTTTTTATGCCTAATAATTGTTAAAGTTGTGAGAAAGCTGGTAATATCATAAATTTGTGAAAACAAATTAATTTGGGATTGCTTTTCTTCGCCTGACAACAAAAACAACCGATTTATTTATGTTTTTGTCAGAAGAAATAGAGCACGCTCTAATTGAAAAAAATTACATGTGCTATTTTGACATGTACAACTCAACATGTGCTAGATTTGACATGTCATAAGACAACTACATGCTGTGTAACAGAGCCTTTAGCACGTGTAAACCAAGAAGGGCAAAAAAAAATCATGTTCCGTACTTCATTTGGTCCACAGAGTGGCTGTCCAATTCGCCACATGCCAATCCGACAGACTTTTTTATTAAGGCAACTTTTGAGAGCAAGGTAAGGACTACAATGGATGCGCTGAAGAAATACATTGAACGGGAATAGGCCAACATAACGGCAGATTACATCGTGCTGCTCTCAATTCGTTTCTCAGAACAATGGAAAATAATAAAAAAAAAACAATGAACAAGTAAAAAGGCATTAAGTTCGGCCGGCCAAACTTTGGATACCCATCACCTCGGGTATATATGCAAACCAACTTTCGTCAAAATCCGGTGAAAAATGTTCATGGTTCAATTGTGTATATCAAAATATTCTTCTTTTTAGTAGCTTTATAAAAAAACAAGTAAAAGCGTGCTAAGTTCGGCCGGGCCGAATCTTATATACCCTCCACCATGGATCGCATTTGTCGAGTTCTTTTCCTGGCATCTCTTCTTAGGCAAAAAAAAGGATGTAAGAAAAGATTTGCTCTGCTATTAGAGCGATATCAAGATAAGGTCCGGTTTGGACCACAATTAAATTATATGTTGGAGACCTGTGTAAAATGTCAGCCAATTCGAATAAGAATTGCACTCTTTGTGAGCTCAAAAAGTAAAATAGAGAGATCGATTTATATGGGAGCTGTATCGGGCTATGGTCCGATTCAGATCATAATAAACACGTATGTTGATGGTCATGAGAGAATCCGTCGTACAAAATTTCAGCCAAATCGGATAGGAATTGCGCCCTCTAGAAGCTCAAGAAGTCAAGTCCCCAGATCTGTTTATATGACAGCTATATCAGGTTATGAACCGATTTGAATCATATTTGGCACAGTTGTTGGATATCATAGCAAAACACGTCGTGCAAAATTTCATTCCAATCGGATAAGAATTGCGCACTCTAGAGGCTCAAGAAATCAAGACCCAAGATCGGTTTATATGGCAGCTATATCAAAACATGGACCGATATGGCCCATTTACAATACCAACCGACCTACACTAATAAGAAGTATTTGTGTAAAATTTCAAGCGGCTAGCTTTACTCCTTCGGAAGTTAGCGTGCTTTCGACAGACAGA